>NC_140304.1:28774060-29419086 GCF_964211825.1 Aythya ferina | reverse complement strand
GCCCCAGTACACCTGGGGACGTGGAGTGACGTCCTGCTCCACGGATGGCCACATCAGCTTAGCACGAGCTCAGGAGAGCTCTTCCATCTGGTACTGGTTAAATACATTGCGTTAAAGGTCATGGGCCTGGGGCCTTTTGTTTCTTTAACAGAGCTCTATCTGAAGGCTAGACAGCCTTCTTCCCAGCTCACAAAATAATGCAGTCCCTATATGTTTGCAGTTATTCTTGAAGTGTATTGCATATATAATTAAAGCATTAATAAAAATAACAGCAGGAAGAGTTCATCAGCAATTCAAATACAAATATTTGTGAAAATCTGTCTTCTCCAACATGTTCCTTTCCCCTCTGACTGTTTTTTTGGGAGGTAAAAATAACAGAGGCAATGCTGCTTATCCATTTTTACCACTCGGATATCTCTGTAGGACAGTAAATTCATTTAGCTTTTGAATTAATTTACCATGGATTGTGCAAGCTCGTTATTGCCATCCACTTCGGAAGCCATCAGCTGTGCATCGAGCACATCCAAGGCTCCTGCCTGCCCTCGTGGCCGCTCGCGCTTGGGTGCAGGGAGCTCACCCGGGGCTCTGAAGGTGAGGGTGACCCTCCCTGGCAGCCTGGCACCGCACAGAGCGCCGGGCATCCTTGTGGCTTCCCATCATTTTGGAGGGACTTGGGGACTTGTTGTGCAGTCAGCTCCGAAGTTCTCAGGCCGTGGGTTTGTCTTTCTAAGTCTGTAAATCCTTGCAGCACGTATCTACTTTCTGAGCTCATCATATATCTTTTTGAAGAAGTGCTGTGAAATGAGCTGCACTTTCCTAATTCTGGGTTATTAAATTTCCTTGGGACAGAACCTAAATTGTACTTATTCCATTGGCTCTTATTATATTGGCTCTTATTACCATAATCTGCTGTATTCCTGAGCAAAGTGTTGGGACACCCCAACATGTGCGTGGCTTCCAGTAAGGACCGTGGGGTTCACCCATCGGGTGCGACCCCTGGGGTGTTGGCTGGATGTGAAATCCACCAATGGATTTAACAAAAAAAGGGGAGAGGGGTTGGCATGAAAAGGAGAATGGCTGATACAGGGAGAGCACCGTTCATTTGCTTAATTAGAAGTCACTCTTTGTCTGAGGTGTTCATGTTTTTCTGCTTCACCTCTTGGTTTTCTTCCAGCACCTGGGTCTGCAGCTCTGGAGGGGAAAGGATTACTTCAGAGAGGGTTTCTCAGGGGTCTCACTGCAATTTCTCTGCGTCTCTTGAATGATTTAGCATTGCCCTAAGTTGCATCATTGGAAAGCTCAGCTGTGAGGAGGATTTTTGCTTTAGGAATGAAAAGAGAGGGTTTAAAAACCCAGCTGAACGCCGGTGCAGTCCCTCCTTTGGGTTACCTCCGTCCATGTCTGTCTTTGTGAATGAGCACTGGGGACAGGTGAATATTTTTTCCCTTGCATTTCACTCCCAAACCACTGAGGTCATATTAAAAGCCCTTGCAGTGAATCATGTGCTTTTATTGTTTAAAAAACCCCAGAAACATTATTTACTTCCAGCCCAGGAACCTTGTAGCATCTCCCTGCAGAACAGCACGCCTGCCTCTGCAGAACCAGCGAGGAGACGAGTCCGTACTTCTGGAAGGAAAGCAGTTCCTGTTATTTTCTGCGGTGGCTGATGCTAATCCCATAATTGAAGCTTCCGGTTTGAGGATTAAGTTGATATTTATCAGCAAAAGCCAGCTGAGAAAGAGCAGATTTGTGGTAAATGGTGATTTAGACCAACTCTGCCTGCTCCTCCAGTGTACGTCCAACTTTTCAGTGTTGCTTCTTCGCATCTCTGTAAGCACTGGGCTCAGACATGAGGTCGGTTTGTCGGTAAGACCGACTGGTTGCAGCAATTCCCAGCTGCAGGGAATCCAGCACGGAGGCAGCTGCTTCCTTCCATAATTACACCAAAACCAAACCAAGGTAGAAATCTGCCTGTTGGCACCTCCCTGAGCTCTGTTTGGGGTGGTGACAGAAATGGCAAAGGGGTTGTCTTGGAAAGAGCGTTCTCTTCCCTTCCTTACCAGTGCCTTTAATTTGGCATGTGACACTTTTCTTTTTGAATGTATTGTCTTTATATTATCATATTAACGCTTTTCCCTTTGTTTTCATTTCATTTGCGTTGTTTTCTTTTTTTTTTCCCTCCTTTTGGCTTCAAAAGGAAGCTGACTGGGTGTGGTGAATTATATTCCAACAGGGAAAAGAAACGCTAGCTGGGTGATGTACAGCTTGTGTTAAAAAGAAGTGCATAGAGCTTCATTCACTCCATCCTGCAGTACTTCAAGGTAATGGCCTATATCCAGAAAAAACAAAACAACACAAAAACCACAACCACAAACACGCTTTGCATAAGAGCATAATATTTTTATGTTTCTATTAGAGGCCGTTAATGTCTTCTGGAGATTTGTTGTTCTAGAGCCCCTGTAACAAGCAGCAGGATTTGTGCTTTGAGGAACATCATCCATTAAAAACTGGGGGAAAAGAGTGGTTTTTTATTTGTTTTGTTTTCTGTATTATTTTATCTACGTTTTTGCAGGCAAAGCGTAGGACTGCTATAGTTTAAAGAAAATGGAAAGGAAAGGAAAGGAAATAAACCTTTGCTTTTTGATTTATTATGTTCATTTCACAGCTGTTTGGTACAATCTATTTTGCTGTTTTAGGTAGTCACTTGGATAAACAAGCTTAAAAACTAGGCAAATGTGATTATAAAATCACACACAACTGAGAAACCGAAAGCCCGAGGAGCAGCTGAACTGCCTGAAACTACTTTCTGGGAACTATTTTTGGTGAATTGCTCAGTCTGACTCACTGGGAGAATGTCACATCCCATGGCTGAGTTTTATCTCAGGGTGTCTGTGTCTCTTTTTCTTTCTTTTCATGTTTTAAATGTTTCTGTCCAAGCGTATGGATTGATGCGTTTGCTCTGAAGAGCACGGCTGGCTTGTCCTGATGGTTTCCTCAGTGGGTCAGACTGGTTTCTTCGATGCCCACCGTGTAGGTGTGGGAGACCAGGCTGTGTCTGCGCTCTGTCCCCATTATCTTCTCGTTTGGGGCAGCTCATGATGAGCTGCTGGTCCTAAGCTGGTGCTTTGGGGTGGAGGGTGGCCACATCCTGGTGTCAGGAATTAGCTCCCTTCTGGGTGTGTTTTTGGAGCTGGTTGAACGCTCATTGTTCATCAGACAAACGGGAACAAAGGCATGCAAACACAGCGACAAATTTTGCCAAATGTTCTTGAAATGATCTGTAATTGAGTGCCAGGGAACGTGTGTCAGAAGAAAGTAATGGGAGGGAAACGCTATCAGAGAGTATTTTCCTGATGAGGAATGGCGGTGCTTGCCAAGCTGTTCCATGTGCCTCAGGAAAGCAGATGCAGATGAAAAGCCTCCTTTCCCCGTGCTCTGCTCAGCTCTTCTGAACGTGCTCCGTGGCTTTCAACACCCGAACAAGGCGGAGTTTTGACCTCAAAGACAACCATGGGGAGATAAAGGTAGCATTAAAGTCTCGATACGAAGCGGTTATTGACTGATTTACAAGGGATCCTGGCTTCTCTGAATCATCCGTTCAAAACATTTGATGTCAGCGTGAGATCCTTGGTGGGAATAGCCAGTTTTAACCCCTTTTAGCTTTTCAAAGCTGTAGTAAATCACTTCTGAATTTTGCGTCTCTCCTGAAGTACAAGTGTCAGGGAAGTTGCAGAGGGAAGTCGTGCCCATGGCTGTGGTGGTTCTCACTGCTTGTGCCCTGAAATAAGGACTGAGTGGAGGGTAACAGCTGCTGGTTATACCAGAGGCCATCAGGAGGTGAGGAGCAGGTGATGCAAATAATTCCTGTCTTGGATTTACATTTTCAAATGAACAATATTTCATTTTTTTTTGAGAGGAAGGGGAAGAAAGAGAAGCAAACTTGAACAGAAACCCCAACAGATGCTGCTACTTCCAGCACTCAACAAACAAGGAAATAGGAAACGCCAAATAAAATATCCGTGCCCTCTTTGACAACAACTTCTCTTGGAAGAAAAGAAAATACCATTTCTCCTAATTTGTTGATGTTGTTGCCTTTTCCCCTCTACATCACAAACAGATGTGGCTTCTAAGTACAGCGATCTGCAGCTTTGGTGCCTTCAAGGACAACCGAAGGTTGTGCAGGTGTGGAAGGGACACGAGCTGAGGGCAGGTGGGTCACCAAAAAGGGTGTGCGTTGGCACAGCTGTCTGCATAGTGCTCGATCTGCTGCTTCTGCAAAAGCTGCCCCAGCCTGGACCCGTCCAGCAGTGAAATCCCTCCCAGGTGATGCTGTGAGCAGGGGGCTGGCAAGGCCCTGTTACCTCCCGGGGCAGCGGGCACAGCTCCTTTCTGAGACGGGAGCCGGCTGCAGCTGGCTGCCCCGTGTTACCAAGCCGTTTCTTCCATGTATTTCCTTTGTGCTAATTATTATATCACAGCCAGCACTGTATGTCACTAAGATTTGCTGTCTAACGCAATTCTTGCTGTCGTGAAGTTGAAGTCAGCGAGTCATTGCGATGCAGTCGGCAGACTTGTCATTGGGATAGGTTTCTTACTTCAGAAATGGCTTAATTTCAAAAGGCTAAACAAAGCCATTGTAATTTAATAAACCCCAATACATATTTGTTATTGGTGAATATTTTTTTAAAATTATCTGTCTTCAAAACACAAATGTGCACGTAGAGGTGTTGCATGTTTCTGGAGTCTAAAAGATTGCCAGCAGATTGCCTCTGTGCTGAGACAGGGGCTGGCTGGGGGCTGTGGAGAACAAGGGGCTTATTCTATTTCACAGCACCTCTCAAAGACAGAAAACTTGTTTTCATTCCAGAATTCAGTGAAAACAAAACCATTTTAGCTAGAGTTGGATTGTTACCGCAGCCGTTGCTGCATCACTTGAAATAGGTGCGACTGGTGGAGGCACTGCCCCATTTCCAGTCGAATTCTTCATCCTGCATCCACTGCTCTGCTGCCTCCCACCCCCCAGCCCTAGCCACCAGCCCACAGTTTGTGCTAGGAAACAGCTGCTTCATTCTCTATCACAGAAACACATCTCCAAAAATGTTAAAACATTTTGGCTGTCATGCAGCAGGAACTTGGACAGAAATCCATTTAATCGAACATGTTCTCATCAGCTGCTCTGGGCGATTTATAGGTTTCTCTCTGATCAGCTGTTGCCAGAGCTGCTGGGGATCAGCCACTGCAGGCTGCAGGCACCCAGTCTGCCTGAGAAAATATACCCCGACCTGAGATGATGCTTCTGTCCAAAGCAAGCACGTGCCACCTTGTTCCCTTTAGCAAAACCACTGTGAATGGTTGAAAATGGATTTTTTCTTCAAAAAGAAACTTCTTTTGGTCCTTAACATATTACACCACCTTTACCTGTTTTGCTAAATTTTCTAAGTTGCTGTTTCAAATTTTTGTTTTTGATTTAGTTCTCTGCATTGTTCTTCACTCTGACTCTTCTCTCTTTATATATATATATATATTTTATTTTCTGCCTCTGAAAAATCCTGGTAGGAAAAGGAGAAATGATGGACTGTAGGAAGAGCTCAGTAAGAGTGGAAAGCGGGAGGAAAAATCTAATCAGCTACTTGTTTTTTTTTCCAATTTAGTTGGAAAAGCAAAATACAGAAAGAAAACTCCATGAACTTTTCTGGATTAAGAAAACATTTTGTCTGATGTATTTTCATTTAAATACTCTCATTTGCTTTCCTGTTGTTGCTCGGCATGGGTAGATATTGCCTACTGAGTCCCCAGGGGACCAGGGAATGTTGAATTGAACCCACATTTGTTTTGTGGCAGAGCAGAGCTCGAGAGCTAAGTCTCTGGGCCAGGCCTACATTGCTGCTCCTACAGATTTCAGGAGCATGCTAATAGGATTAGGTACTACAAAGCTGTCTTGCCTTCAGAATTAATATCAGAGGGAAGTGCATTGTGGAACAGAATTTCTTGCGAAGAGAGCTGATCCCAGCCGCACAAAGTAACTGCAAGATTCAGCTCTCCAGTCACCACTTGCTGCTGGGAGCTTTCTATCCCATCACTTTGGATTACTGCTATTCCAGAGGCTCCTCCTGCTCACACAGCTCCTTGGCTTCACCGAAAAGATCCCTGTGAGATGGGCACTCAGGACCTCAAAAGGATGCCTGTACATCAGGGCATTTTTCTTGTGGCTGTGAAGACGATTTCAAAATCGTGGGTTATTACGGTGGGCAGAGGAAGAACTGGAGCAGAAGTGTAAAAAGCCCGTGCTTGGTTTCTGCAAATAGCCTTAGCTGACATTTTCCCCCAAATTGAGTAAGTAGGTGGCCAGAGCCCAGTAAGCTTTGGCTCTCGAGTGGTGGGAGCTCAGGTCAGCAGGAGTCTGAAAATGAACAACCTCTTCCCTCTGCCTCTCTGTCCCTCCCTTGCTGGGTTTTAATTCAGTTTGCAAAATCCCACAGCAATGGAACCAGAGATGCAACAGCAGCGTTTCCACATACATTGGATTAAAAACAGAACAAAGAATCAAATTCCTGCAAAGGGACATGAGGCTGAACTTGGGGTGATTGTGTTAATTCCACTTGCAGGGGCCAGCCCGCCGACCTGGCTCCAGCAGCGGCCGTAAGCAGAGAAGAACATGAAGAGGACAAGCGCTCCTGGTCCTGCCCTGATACTTTCCTGGCTCCAGCTGTGTTCAGCTCAGGGACTCTGTGCCAGGAGTGATTTCTCTTAGAGAGTAATCATGAATAGATTTATTTCTTCTGTGAACTTAGTCTGCTCTCCCCTTAAGCCAGTGCTTGTGGCATCCACAGCTTCCCTTGTCAGCCACAAAATCCCTCTGGTTTCTTTGTTTTGGACATGCTTCCAGTTTGGTTTAAGAGCTCCTTGTGCCTGTGTTGGAAAAGTCCATGAACAAGCAAGTCCCATCCACGCTGTGCCTGCTGCAAAGACCCTGGGGAAGCGCGGTGTAACTTCCCCAAGTTTTCTTTGTCCGAATGATTCTGAACATCATCTGCCTTTTCTTTTTACATTTTATGTTTGACAGTTGGGAGCCCTGGGCTGACATTTCCGTGGGGCTGTCCACTGTAAATCCAGGATGTCACTCCTGCCTAGCCATGGCTGGCTCACAGGCCATCTCTCCGTGTGTGGAGTTGGGATTGTTTTTCCCACATGCATATTTGACATTTATCTCTATTGAATTTCATCTGCCGTCTCATCTGTCATAGCATTTCAGAAGGTCCTGCTGCAGTTTCTCAGTCAGCCTTTGTCCTCATTACCCTGAATAAATTGATAGCAGCAAACTTTCTCATCTCGTTGCCCCCCACGCTTGCCAAGAGCGTGCTGAAGAGTTCCCTGACTTGATCCGTGCAGGTGACGGACTTTCAGTCCTGCTCTTCTCCGTATCTCCTGGGTTAATTGGTGCACAGCACTGCGTTGAGCATGCTGTGAAATGAATATGGATGTGTCCTCTTTGCTCTGGTGTTTGTGTTTACAAGGAGCCAGAACAAGCTATGGGAAAATGAGAGCCAACAGGTTTTGGCTTTGCGAGTATTCTGGTTTCAGGTGTTTGAAGTTACAGAAATTCGGGTTAGTCAGGACTGCTGCATTACTTTTCCTTCTCTCAAAGAGGAACCCAGTAGCTGGCCAGAGGTGCCTGTGTAGAGGGAGACTTCCTGAGCTGAAGGGACCTCCTTGAAAACCTCGCTGGTAGACACAAGACCGGTGGTTGCACAAGGTCCTCGAGCTGAAGAAGCACAGCTGCTGTCATGTCAAGTGGCCTCAGTTCTCAGGCGTACCTCGGTGCAGGAGGACAGCCCGTGCTGCAGTTGGGGACTGTCACCTTCGCGTGGCAGCTGGGAGCTCGTCGGTTGCACCAGGGACAGAAACCTCCCCGTGACAGATCCTGAATCCAAACCTGAAAATGTGGTATCTCCGTAAATAACTTGGGAGAAATCTGCAGTGGTGCAGTGGGCTGCTCCTCAGAAGGGGGAAGGTTGAAGTTGTGGCACAAAGACCAAAGAGGATCCACAAATACACAACCAGCAGTGGGAGCACCCTGCCCTGCAGCTCCTTTGCCCTTTTCTCTTCTGCAACAGTAGCTCGTGCCAGTGGGTTTTGGCAGCGTTTCAGGCAAATCTTCAGATGGCGATGAACTGGTCTTGAACCAAACCTCCGAAGGATTTGGCACAAACGTGCCTTCCCGCAAGCTGAAATGCGGATCTTTGTTCAGTATTTATATCTGAATAGGCGTTAATGAGTGCCTAAAGAAAAATCACAATCTCTGCTGTTTCTCTGGGTGTTTGATTTCGCTGTGTGTGCTCAGTGCTGATGCAGATCGTACAGATATCGGACTGGCACATCACACCTGGCGTCTGCCTCGCTCCTGGGGTCGGGGAGTGACAAGGGGGAGACCCCCTGGGTGTAGCCATGACACAGCACCAGGTAATGCAGCTCATCAGGTAACGACTGTGACTGCTTTTAGGGTGGTTCCTCGTGCACGGCCAGCTTCCACTTCCAAATACCGGCGTGCCACGCTGACCCCGAGTGCTGTACGATCTGAGCGCTGTATTCAGTCACCTCGTAGGAGGGAAGGAGGCTAATGAGAAAAGCATCCGTAATTGTCTTCTTTCTGTAGGAAGTCTACTGCCTTCTGTTTATCGTATAATAACTGAAATGAGGCAAGAAAGAAGCTAAAGATGATAATTGGTGAGCTAAATGCAGTGTCTTGTGTAAACAGATCCACTGCATGACTGGAGATCAATGTTAAGTTTAATCTGAAATCTCGAATCATGCCAGTGAAGTAGCTGACATCACAGGATAGCTAAATGCCTCTGACCTTTTTCTGCTTTGCTGAGTTAGTAGATTTATTGCTCTAGTATATTCTTTAAGGGTGGTTTTTATACACCACTTGTCAAATTGTAAGCCCTTGTAACAGATTAGCCCTTCAAAAGGTATGCCCCCAGTTTCCCATAGACTTTTCACATTGCACTGAGTAATGATTCTCTATTAATGAAAAATTGAATTTGTTTCATTTACTGTCACGTTTGGAGCACAGGTAGATATATTTTTTCCCTAGGCCCGGGTACATTTTAATGCATATATTCAAAATGGAAGTCCAATATGAAATGACCTGTGTCAGCTACGATAGAGTCAGTGGGAAGGAAAGCATCAGAACGTGATGCATTGCACCATATTTCACAGTCCTGGGATAACAGCATCCTCCAGTTGATTTTGTGCAATACATACATAAAATATTTGACTGTGGTGACAGGGGCTGGAGATGCAGTTGTATTTGTCCATGCATACATTTTGGCAGCGATAACATAAGCATTGCTTTAATTTTGTCTATGAAATATATATATTTTTTCTTTTTTTAAGATGTCATTAGGAAAACACAACTGTAAGGGTCAGTGCAGTTGCCACTAATTACTTTTTAAGGGTTTAATTAATGAATAGAGAAGGGATGTTATTACGCACCAGGCCTGCCATAGCAGGTTTCAGGGCGTTGTGCTGCTGAGGCCAGCAGACGTGGCAGGTTCTCAACTTGTTTATCAGTGGTCAAGTAAATCTTGTACTAATCTCTTCCTGCAGTTGCATTAGGCTGTCAGGTACATTTAAACAAACAAACAAGCATTTTCTTTGAGAATTAACCACGTCTGAGTTGTGTCTCAGGAGGTGGCACAGGACCCTCATCGGCTGGCATTTCATCCTCAAGTGGGAAGCAGAAGAGCAGGCAACAAGGAGGTGATGGAAGTTGCCTCTCTGCTTCTAACTCCGCCTTAAAATGAACAGGAATGTGATTTTTGTGCAAAAATAAAAATCATAAAAAAAAATTTATCGTATCAAACCCGTTCCGACATTTCCCTGAGCTCATCAGGATCAGAGGAGAGAGCTTTGTAGCTAAAATGAGTCCCTCAGCGGTCTCCTGAGCAGAAAGGAGATAGGAAATGATCACAAAGTAAAAGTCATAAAGAGAATTTCTGACACCTTATTAACATGCAAGCATTAAAAATGATGTTTGAGGATGACTTAAGCCATCTGTAAACTCTAGGGCACGCTGTGAGCCCTTGGAAACCTCGTTACAAAATTATTTCGTGGTAAAAACGCATTTTGTGGCATTTTGAACTACCACAGTTTGGATGGAGACTTGTAAAACTTCCCAAAGCCAAGAGAAATGTCAGCTCTGGAATAATTCAGCTTGTTAAGCTCTGAAGAAGAGGTCTCAACAGCTATCGGTCCTCTGACCCGTTCACTAGCAATCGACTGCCCAGCAAACAGCAATTGTCTTGGGACTTTCCCCCGGTGTCCTCGGCTCATCCTTTAGCTGGGTTCTGGGCGGCGGCACCTCTTGCCATTGGAAATCCAATTACAGTTAAATAAAGCTTCACCTCAGTGCCTCCTGGAAGGCTTTGAAAAATGTTTTGCTTAAAGACACTTCTGCCCACGTCTGTCTGGATAGGGAGGCGAGGTTTTCTGAGTGTTTTAATGCTGGGTAGCTCCTGTGACAGAGGATATAGGCTGATCTTGGCATCGGTGCCAGCCTCAACCCGTCCCCTTCAGAGGCAGGGTGGGTCACACTCCTGCTGCCTGTTCACTCGTGGCATTGGCTTGGAAAGTTGACTTCATCGAAAAGAAATGCTTCCCCTTTTTTTTTGTTCCTTTTTCTTTTGTCTCGTTTTCTCATTGTGTCATTTGAGCCGCTGAGGATTTAAATATTCAGGATTTTCCCTTCCTTCCCTCTCCGCGCCCCTCTTTCACAAGGCAGCAGGTAGAAAATCGCTTTGCGCAAAGCTGAGATTCCCCGTCCAGCTCTTCCAAGTATGCGATTATATGAAGTATCAAATACTGTGAGAATTGGATTAAAAAGCCACGAGGACCGATATGGAGACAAATGATAATGAGCAGTGGGAAAAGACAGTGCGGGCAAATGCGGTAATGGATAGCAGATGTCAAGAGTTCAGCGTTCAATTTTATTTCTCTGTTTTTTATGATCTGGATTTGTATTATATATGAGATGGGGAGTGTGTGCAGTGAGGGAATTGCTGTGTGCAGGACAGAGAGAGGGATTAAAGGTCAGGACAGAAGTGGGGGATGAAGGGGACTGGGATGAAGTGTCATTAAGGCACGGGGGAATGGACTGGCAGACTCCGTGGGTGCCATTTCATTTCCCCAGATCTGTGTTTGTTGGCTGCCCCAGCGTTTACAGAAATTTTGGAGGGTCACCAGCACCAGGAACATTGCTCTGGGGTCAGGTAGAGGTGGACACCTGATGATCTTCCTTGCCTAGAGGCAGTTCCCTCCCAGGCAGGAGCTGGCTGTGTGCAGCTCCTCCCGGGTTGCTGGCTGGGCCTCGGGGGTGAGCACTGCTTTGGAAGATCAGGGCTCAAGCACAGGAAAGCTTTCCACCGTGTTGCAGCAAAGAGATGGAAAAAAATGTTTTTCCATCTGAGAGGAGCGCCAGAAAAGCAAAGATGTTCCCTAGCATCCCTCTAAGCTGCAGACTCCAGCGGTGAGAAGGGTATTTATTCCAAGATTTCAAGTGGGATGTTTTCTAAGGTTGGGTTCAGCATCTGCCTCTGCAGATTGTGTGTTGCAGGAGCATGGGAACAGTTTCCAACCTGGATAAGGAAACATCCAGGGTTCCAGGCGTTGCTGTGAGTAACCAGGCTCAGGTATTTGGCTCTCTCTGCTCGGCAATGCACTTTTGCCATTTCTGTGGTGCTGAAGCCCATTCTGCCTTTCTTTTTCTCCCATCTTTTTTTCATTTTTGATTTCCAGCATACCCATATATTGCTCTAAAGCTTATCCTTGCTTAACTTGCCTGAGGAGGACGGAGGGATACAGTCATGAGACGCCGAACTCCTGCCCTGCAGGTTCAGGAGGGTGGTGGATTCTCTGCCATGAAGGGAGGCAGCTGCCTCCCGGTAACATCCCCACCGAGGTGTGTGATTGCTCTGAGAGTGCTCCCAAGCTCATCTGCAACAGGGTTTTTCAAAGAGTGGTTATGCTGTGAAACGTGGCACTCATCAATATCGCATCTCACTGTCTTGTATTTATTCTCGCTCCCTCAGTGACTTCCTCATCAAATACGGTCCATTTAAAACATCAGAATGAGATTTTTCTGAACTGCCAGCTTTGCAGTGGCAACCAGCCAGCCAGGACATCAAGCTGTGTGCTGTCTGCTTCTGCAGGCGTTACAGCCAGCGCTGCCGGCAAGGATTGGGGCGGAAAGTTAGCTGGCAATTAGGCAGGTAAGCCACAAGGCAGCGTGGAGCATGTCTTGAGCTGCCAGCGGCTCTGTGGACTCTGTGGTGCAAGTGGTAGGGAAAGAAATTTGTTGGCTTCTTGAGATCAACTTGTGGCCTCGTACAGGGGTTAATTTTTCCGATTTTGGGTCATAGAAAACATAGAATTATACGTATCTCTCTGCACTTGAAAACAACAGTAACGTTTCTTTTTTATTTTATATATATATTTTATTTTGGAGGGGCACCATTTTGAAATGGGTAGCTTTGGCTTCCCTTCCTAGCACTTCTGGTGGGGCAGTGTTGTGTCATCTTGCCACCAACAGCCTCGTGGACAGCTGAGACATTACAACATGTCCTCGTTCCCCTGTGTGCAGTTACATATTGCAGAAGGTCTCTAATTACCACGTGAACTCCTAGCACACATTGCAATATTACACAGTATAAGACTCTCATAGGGTTGGAGCCATTGTACAGGGCCATCGGGTTGGTGAACTTGATGCCTGTTCAAAATAAGAAGCCCTTGGGCAAGCCCCATGAGTGCAGATGGAAGAGGAGGAGGTGAGGAACAAAGTCCTACAGCACACTGAGATACAGCAAAACTTTGAGGGGAATCCCAACTGTTATTGCTGGGAAAAGCCATGAAATCCACCAGCTATTTCTATTTTTGCAGGCCTGCATTTAAAAGCAGAACCTGTGATATTAGGATCTGCAGTAATTTTGCAAGATTGTTTCCTTTCCCTGAGTAGAAATAAATTAAGTCATGCTGTGAGCAGTATTTTGGTCAGTGCATCATAATGGAAAAACAGCAAATAAAAATTACTTCTCCAGCAATAATTTCTTAATGTTCTTCAGCACCAAATAAGTTTTTGATCGTTATCACTGATGTATTTTTTTAATAATTGACTGGAATGCTTAATAATGCTACGTATAATTTGAGAATCCAATTTATTGACAAACGCGGAAAGAAACCACCACACTAAATAGACAAGAAAATCAGTTTAATAAAATTCATGGGGAGGACTCCTCACTTCACAGCAGGCAAAATACAATAAGCACTTCTGGAGCCTTTTAAAAGAAGGACTAAGTGCAAGGCACGCCAGGCTTCCCAGGGTGGAGCACGGGGCTGTGGAGGCTTTGGAGCCTTCCTCCGCTGCCTGGCAGCTGTCTGCTGACACCGAGAGTCCTGTTCTGTTGTCTGCTGCTTTGCTCTTCGTCTTTCACTCCAGCTGCCCTCATTTTCCTTTTTTAAATGTCTTTCTGTGTAATTTTAACAGTATATTTGAGAACCTTTCCTTCCCAGTGTGGCTGCATTTCCTGGATTCTGTTCGTCGTTTCCTCAGCAGCTATTTAGTGAGTTTATTAATTGCCAGGATAGGTTTGTGAAGTGAGAACCCAATTCGAGACCCTCCCTGGGGAATTCAGCAAACACACACATATTTGGTAGCCAGAATCTTTTCCATTTGGTTATTAGCGTTTTGATGCCAAAGACGTTATTGAGTTAAGGTGCAAGTTAATAGGTAGAATTCAGTTGAGGCCGGGAGGTCTGTAGCTTTTGTTGAGATTTTTGTGCTTTTGTTCTTCCCTCTCCATGGGCAACCATCTGGATATCGCCTGTACAGCCGTGGGTCATCGACCAGCCAGGAAGATAAATCTCCTCTTCTGTCTTGCTGGTTCGTGCTGCTCATTGGCACCTGGCTTGGCTGCTGCAAGTCAGAATGGAAAGGGCCATGCAGCTAAATGCAGGTCTCAGTGTCCTCACTTTGCAATAAGGACATGATGATAGGCTCTGACTTGGTTTAGCACAGGTAGCTGTGCAGTCTAACCCCACATAGGCAGAAAATTCAGAAAAATACCAGCATGAGTTGGGTTGTCTGTGGCTGGCTTTAAAGCTCAACCCAACTAGGTGAAGGTGATGTATGGCGTTGTGCTGCCTGTTGTGTTTGAGGAGGGCTGAGTGCAACGTGAAAGGATCTGGCAAGTCCTGATGCAAAAGGCACCAAGTGTCCCCCTGTCCCCGTGCAGGTTGGTGGCAGAGCACTGGAAATGTAGGGCTAATTTCAACAAGTGCACAAACATCTCTGCGCTGCCCGGCCCTGTGACACGAGGATGCCTTCAACACGTATTATTTCCCTGCATGTTTTTAATGGTGGTGCCACGTAGAACAGCCTCTTTTTAACCATTGTTTACCCTCTGTTTTATTTCTAACAGCACAGTCACAGACCACGCTTGGCAAACCCTCACATCTGTGCTCCTCTGTCCGTGTGTCCCCAGCTGGCTGTGGGTGGCTGCCGGGAGCAGTGCCCGTAGCACCCCGGGGGGAGCCTCGGCTGCACTGCGATAAGCAATGCAGCTGGCTGTAGGTGCTTCCAGCCTAACTTTATTAATTCACTTTATTTCTCCTACTTTGCTAATTAACTTGAGCCTAATATCATTTAATTTATTTATTGGCCTTAATTCAATAAGACCATTCAGGAAGATAAAGCAGAGAATTTTTGTGTTCTCTAACTTTCTTCTTTTTCATATCCTGCTGCCTGCTGACCTGTTCCCTTCTCCCTCCCCCTTTCCAGCCTTGCTGACTGCCTTATTTATTCATTTTACCATCACCATACGCATGGCTCAGCACAAGGGGCCACGAACACTTTCCCCCCTTGCACTTCTACCAGGTGACACCAGCCTGCACGGCGCTGCTGCAGCATGTTTGGCTGGGGCAGCCAAATGGTGCCGTTTGGCCTGGGGTAGCTTCCTCTCCTTGGAGTCTCCCGTCAGGATGCGGTGTGTTTTCAAACTGTTTTCCAGTGAAAGTGGCCTTTTCGTTGCAGCAAAGACAACTTTTCCCACTTCCCTTGGCTGATGAGCTGGAGTGAACTGCAGGCTTCTCTGTGAAAGCTCAGTGCTTGTGTGAAAACAGAAGCGAAGTAATCAGGCTGGTAACAATGTGCCATTATTTATGAAGCCAGCCCTTTTCTAACTTTCCCTTTATTTATGCAGTGTAATTTCAATGTCATAAATACTAAAAGGTTTGCTGCTGCGAGACGAGAATTTCCCTCATTCATCTCTGCAATTCAAGCTCTTGTGCCCACAGTGCCTTTTTCTTTTAACTGCCTTTTAGGATGGAGTCCAGGACTGTAAGAATTTTTACTGACTTTTTTCTTTTTTTTTTCCTTAATGAGGTCGAAGAGTTTTTGAGGGAATTTTGAGCGCTCCTTCATTTTCAGTCTTCCAGTTCTTCACACGTTGTGCTGGCGGTGGCTTGGCCCTGAGGTCAGCAGAGGGACTGGGGGTGGCTGTTTGCACACTGCTGTTCTCCCAAGAGCCTGCTGCAGGACATACAGCAAGCAAAGCCAGGGCTGGGCGTGTTTTCTCACTGGTTTTGGTGGTGCTCTTCCAGTCCGGCTGTCCTCAGGCTGAGGGCTTTCTCTGGAGCCCGGTTCTGGTCTGGGACAGCAGGACTGGGATGAACCCTGCTGATTTTGCCCAAGTCATTCTAGTTTTGTGTTGCTGCCAAATGAAGGGAGAGTGTGTTGCCTGAAATGAGAGGTGAAAGAGGAAACTTCGATGTGGTTAATGGTACATAGCAAGGAGAGTAACAGACTGCTGGAACTTTGCAGGTTTGGGCTTTATTTTCAGCACAGTCTCTTAGTTCCTGTGTGCCTTCAGGCGAATCCTTTTCCCTTTTGTGTCTTATTTTCACCATATCTCTAACAGGGTGAACCTGTTTACTGTCTTTAAATCCTGCAGTGCTCTATGTGAGCTACTGTAGAGCAAGGCATTCTCACTATAACAGCTCACCCCTTCCCTTTCTTTGTGGCACAACGCACCACATCTCTGGGCTTGTCCTGGGAACGTGTCACACAATGACAGATGCCTTAGGCAAAGGAATCCTGACTGTTTTTTTCTGCAAAGAGTGAGGAAAGTTGCTGCATGAGAACCCTGAGGAGTCTCATGTGATGCTGGTATGACTTGTTGGACAGATGATGCTTTTGTTCCACCGATGGAGCTCTGTTACTGTGGGTTGTTTCCAGGCTGAACTGGCGCATGCAGGGGAGAGGTACGTACATCAACGCATTTAAAACTTCCCTAGAATCAGCAGGATATTTTAAGGAAGTGCTGACACTTCCATTCCTACCTACCTGTACAGACTTCGGTACTCCCTGTATTTCAGTAGTGTACACAAGACCTCACCTGGCCAGCAAGCTGCCCGAGCACTTCCCACTGTCCTAAACGCGAGGTGGGCACAGGGCTCTGCCTGGCGAGCTCCCTGTGTGCCCCTGCCTGCAGAGCCCACAAGCTGCTCTGGTTTTCTGGGGAAGGAGAGGAGTCCCAGTGCATTTTTGCACCCAACCACTCCTTGTAATGGCTGCTGCTGTGTTACCCTTCAATAACTCAATTCTTTGAGCATCAAATTTCGGTAGATTTTTACCAGGAACGTGAGGAAATTCCTGGTCACTGTAGAGCTTTAGCTGTTGGAAGCTGTAAGGATGGTTTTGCGATAGTGGGAGTAGCTAGCGTGCATCAACCTACTCTCATTTCAAACAGCTGTTTAATGAGAGCTGCTTGTAAGATCCCCCATTAAGAATGGGCTATAATGAGTATGATGAAACCACCTCATCCTTGAAAACAAATTCCTTTTCATGGCTTAATTAAAAGGGCTCCTAGTACTTCTGTGAGCATACACGATAACTTAGGAAAGACTCTGGTTTAGTTTTCATAAAACGTTCTCAATTAAAAAGCAGAATAGCTAATATGCTGCTTTAATACTGTACAGTAAAAACTGATCATATTTTTGAGCTATTGTTATTTCCCAGTCAAAGACAACGTGTGTCGTAGCAGTTTTTCCAAGAGACTGGCACAACAGCTACTTTCTTGTAGGCTTTCAGTTGTGTCCTGCTGTGGAGGAAAACCTTGTGGAGGTGAGAGTAACTCACCCTGTGGGGCAGGGCTTAGTGCTGAAACCTGGGGGGCAGAAATTTACAGATGACTGAGCCTTGCAAAAAGAATCGGCCCAAATTTTCAGGAGGCAGGCAGTTAAAGTTGGCTGCACGGTGGGCAACAACACAGTTTGCTCAAAATTCTGCATTAGTGAAATGTGGCACACTGCAAAATGGGTGAAGAAATGGCATCTCAGGGCTTGAGGAAGCAAGGCTCGTGTGCTTGTGTGTGGGACGGATTCGTAAGGCAAAATTTCCAGCACCTCTGTCCTCTTAGCCAAAATCAGATGCACTTGAAAAATCTTCTACTCCTAAATTTCCATTTAGGATGACCTAGAATCTGATTTTATGCACTGAAAATGAGACGATGGACTTAAAACTGCATGAATTCACAATCCTTTTAATACAGGATTAAGATCAGGACAGATATCATTAGCAAAAGATAGTTCAGCAAGCCCCACAGCTATGAAGGCTTTGTTTTCCTGCTCATTTCTGTTTCGTCTTCCATGCCATCGGGCTGACACCTGTGTTGCCGACCCTCTGTTCTCCATGCAGCTCAGGACACAGCTAAAACCTGATCTTCCTTCACTTCAACCAACGTTGCAGACTCTAGTTTGCACCAATTTTTGTTTTTCCTTGCAAATCCGTCAATCACACCAAACAATTTAGGTGTGAGCTGTCGTTCTCGTGCTCTCCTTCACACATCGCTGCCTCCCAGCCTTTTCTTGCTGGGTTGCTGCAGTCGGGTTTGCTTTCATGCTAGGTGGGAGAGCAAATCCTTTAGCAGCACCACTGCCCCTGGTAGCATTGTTTGCAAGTTTTGTTAATTGCTAGTTGATGGTGTCGTGGTTTGTTGTTAGTCTGTTGTTTCCTCTAAAAGGAGAGATGTATTTGCAGCACCAAGCAACGTTCATAATTCCCTTCCTGCTTTGCCCAAATGCTGCTCGTGAGAGGCTGAGAGACTGCAAATGTCAGGCATGGTACCCAGGAGGACAATCTACCAGTCAATGCTGAAATGATTTGAACTAGTGAACTCTTGTTAAAACTGTTAATTGCTTTTTTAAAAACACTTAATGGAAACTGCCACGTTTAAGTAGTCCATAAAACTGTGATGACACCAGCTTTAATCAGGTGTCATGCAAACACGCACATTATGAGCTACCTGGCCGGATAGCTTGGACGGTGGAAACGAGTCACGGCAGCCTGGTGTTTATTTTATTTTATTTATTTATTTTATTTATAAGGGGACTTCTCTAAATGTACCTTTATGCTTAATAAAGCTTAAGGATGAGGATGACCCCAGTGAACATGGAAGTCAGCAGGGTATGGTCGGGACGCCTAATTTTGAATATTTCATGCAGGAATATGCCGATTTGTCTAGCGACCTTGCTGCGGACCTGAAATAACCACGGCGAGCTGAATGAAAGCCACACTTGTTACCTGCATTGTGTGGCCACTCGTGACTCCTCAGGAAAGCTCTTTAAAGAGAAGAACAGGTGGGGCTGAACACTGGGTTGAAGGTGTTCACACGGCCAAGGGCCATCTAGGTCCTGCGTATCCCGTTCACACTCAGACTCTTGCTGGCAGCTGTGGGCAGCCCTCTCAGAGGCTTGGGGCCGCGGGCTCGCTGCCTCCCTTTGCTCCTCTCCTCCAGCCTTCTAAAAACAGCAGCGCTAATTGCAGTGCTCAGCAGCAGTCTCAGAAGAGGGCCTGAAAATAGCAGTGGCGTGATGAAGTGACATACTTTCTAACCCTTTGCGATGGACCCTTTTAGGTCACAGCATCTTGGAGCAGTGCCTGAAGCGTTAGGAACGGGCTCATTTGGTTCTGCTGGTGTTTGGATCCCAGCCCTTTGCACCTTTGCTGCACGTACCATACTCACATGTTTTTCTGCATATTTTTTGGAACATACCTGTAGTTGCTATCAGCTTCTTTTCCCACTTGCCACCAAGAGATAAATTGAGTTGGGCTGTGGGAGCAGTGTAATTGCCAGGCTGGACTCTTTTAAGTAGGGCGGCAGTGATGGATTTTGGCATCCGAACGCTAGGAATCAGCAAGCCCAGGGTTTCCACCTCCGTGTCTTGTGGAGCTGCTACAGGAGCATGATGATGTTCCCTTTTTTCATGCTTAAGGTTTTACACCAGCTCTTGGCACAGGGTATTTGAGGAAAGTTCAGGCTATGACCTTAAATGACAGCGAGCTCCCTGAAAAACATCAGGCACTTCTTCTGGAGTAAAAGTTGATTTTATTAAGCAAATTTAATTTACTGCTCCTGGTGGTTTTGAGCAGAGATCTGAAGGAACGTGGAGCTGCCGGTGCTCCATCTTTCTGATGGTGGCTTGTTTTCAAGAAAGAAAGCCTCCCTGAATTTCCCATAGCTAGCAAGTGTCTCCATTCAGCTCATCTCAGGAGGTTTATTTCCTAGGGAAGATCTGACAGCTGCTGCCTTCTCAGTTTGAAGTTGTTCCTGGTCAGAAGCATTTGGTACTTTTAGGTCAATGATTAGGGCAGTATCCAGCCGTGCACTGAGGATGGGCTCTGTTCACTCTTTGAATTGACAAATTTTATGAATAAAACCTTAGAAACAGTGAAATGTAAATGATAGGTACTTTTACTTCTTTTTTTTTTTTTTTTCCTTTTCAGTTCAAAACTGTAGTTTCAGAAAACTGAATATTGGAGAACAGCCGATTTCAGAGGACTGAACACTGCCACATTTTGAAAGTTTGTTCATCTCTAGGAGAAATTATTTTTCATATCTTGTGATTTGTTCTTGTTTCCTCTTTTATTGAGGGGGTAAAAAAGGGTTTATGGTGCTGATACAGCAAAGTATTTTACAGGGCTGTCAGAGACAGAGATGTGCTGAAATGTCTCGTGCAGAAGCAGTTTTGGAGATGAGGTGTTACCAGTAACTGGGCTCTCGGTTTGGACCTCTGCTGGCAACAGGCTGAACTTTCACAGAGCTGCTCTGCAGAAACTCCTTGCCTGTGTGGTTAAGAAATCACATAAATAAAAGTAGTCAGAAGTAGGTTTTTATTACACTTGCTTGATATTTTTAAACCTTATTTACCAGGGATCCTGACATTTGCTACCATTGTCATTACCTCCTTAAAACATAAACCCTTAATAGAGCAGACAGATTACCAGAGGAGTTTAAGGTAATTTAAAGCAGAAAGTTTACAGTAGAACTTGAAAATCACTTTTTTATTTTTTTTGGGGGGGGCAACTGTTCTAAATGATATGATCTTAGTTTTCCTTCTTCAAAGGGAGATTTTGTCTCTTTCCAGTCATGGCAATAAGTAAAGGTGAAAGAACCACCGTGAAAATGTCACTGAAATATTAATTTGCCAGAAACACGGTCTCAGAGGGAAAAAAAAATAACACACAAACAACGCCCTTCAGAATAGTATTGGGGTGTAAAATACTCAGTATTCTCCACATGGAAAAGGACCTGCACAGGTCAGTGCTGCACCTGGACCTTCACAGCCAAGATCAATGAAAGACCTGAACCAGATTTTAAGATTTTGAGGACTATATAATTTTTTCTCATAAGTAAATTAGTGATTTGGTTTTTTAATCTATCTAGCTCAAGGTGTACCTTCATTTTAATTCGGATGAGGAATACCTGTGTTATAAAATCAGGGCACTGCAGGTATCCTGAGTTACACGGTGCAGTTTTGCTATGCACAGGAAAAGGTTTCAATGGCAGTGCTCAACCCAAAGAGTTAAGGTACCCTTAACTACACCTTAAGGTATCCACATATCCTTTAACTTGGGATATCTTTAAAAATTAAAGGTACAGAAGAAAGGTGAAACATTAACAGTGGATCGTTTACTGTACCACAGCAGTTCAATCATCGGTGCTGGAAAGTCAATATTATATTAACTTCTAAACAGTCTCTGTTTAAGTTCTCCAAAATGATGGAAATTCAGCGGCCCCTGTTTTCTAGCTGTGCACTTGGCTGCTTATGGAACGTCATATAAAAATGATGTTTTGGTAAGAAATCGTTACCTCTGTTCTCCCAAAGGCAGCAGTTATATGTTACATCAAGTTTGATTTCGGAATGGAGCCTGCTACAAAGCATGCCCTATAAATTAAAATAATACGGCCAAAAGCTGGTAACGGAGCAAACGGGGCTTGGTGATTCCTGCTGGAAATTCCTTGAATAGCTCACAAGGAATATCAGCAATGACTTCTGAGTGTCAGTCAACAGCTGACTGCCCAGAAGGTTTTGGTTTCCAGTCCCAACTGCAGAGGAGGTTCGTTACCCCAGGTACAGATTATTTCATCGGGATTCCTCCTGTTGCATCGTGGCTGTCTGACTGGCAGCCACACAGAGTGCTTCAACACCTGGATTAACGAAGGCCTTTGTCTGCTGTTTATAGAAGATTAAAAAATCAGATTTAAGCTTTTATAAACACAAGACATTTTACAGGACTGTAACAGACGAAATGGCTGTAGGCTTCCCGTTGTATAAAATGCAGTTATTTCTCACGGAGGGCTTTAGAGGTGTCCAGCACTTGTTCCCCTCCTGTTGGGCAGTCTGGGATTTTGCCAAGGAGGTCAATCCCCCAACTGCTGAACCCCCAAACAAACAAAATCATTTTATAGCAAAGTAGGATGTTAGCCTCTACATGGTGGGTATGTACGTGGTGGCTTCGTGTAAGTGCTGTGGTTTTTGGTCCTTGTAGATGAGCATCATTCCCAATCTGCATTTCTGAGGGCTGATGCCGTGCTCCGATCTGATTCCAGTGTTTGTAGAGTTCGCAGGGATGCTTCAAGGGCTTGCTTGCTTGATGTTCATCTGGGATGCAGGGAGTGTGCCATGTGAAATAGTGTCTCAGCCCCTAAACTGCACTACAGCAGCGAGATGGGAGCTCATTGCACTTTTATCACAGGACCTTGTATCAGGCTTGTTCTGCTGCCAAGTCCCCGAACGCCTCGTTGCAGTGTGCCTGGAACTCACTTTTGTGGAATTGTCGGGTTTTGGTGCATATTTGGGCATTTTTTCAGACTCCCTGTGGTTACTGCACAAAGGAGGAGAGCAGGGCGGGATACAGTGCCTGGGGCTGAGAAGTTATTTCTTCTTAGGTCCTTCCTAGCAAGTTTGGGGCAGGATGCAAGGTCCACTGACATGAGTAAAATATTGTCATCAGTGCTCCATGGGACATGCTGGGCTGTTCTTGCTTCCTCTGCCCGGCCCCATGGGTCCTGCTGTGTGGCACATCGATTTTGTGTGTGCCACACGTGGTGCCAGGAGGTGTCCTGCCGGTGGGCACGGGGCAGCAGCAGGCTCAGAAGGGAGAAAAGATGCCAACAGCCTGCCTTCTTTTTCTGCTCAGCCTCTGTTTTCCTGGGCAAAGGGATGGCTTCTGGCAGCTTCGTTCACAAGGGGGTGTTTGGAGTGGGCGTAATGCTCACCGTGCTCCTCTGTGCTCGGCGTGGGGGACGCGTGCTGAAGAGGTTTAGGAAATTTATGAACCCGACTTACCCACGGTGGACTTAGTGGGGTATGTAATTCCTCTCGCTGTTACCATCCACAGAATGACTGCTCGCAGTCACAGCATCTTCTTAAACCTCTGCAAGCTCCCTGTTAATCACGTTAGCTTGCTGGGAACGGCAGTGGTGTTGGACAGCACCGCGACTGCAAACTGTTCTCCTCTCACCAGCTCTCTTCAGTAGCTGGTTTGCTGTGCCTAGAAGCATGTTTGGCCTCTCCCAGCCCTCTTGTTCCCCTGGCAGAGGGACACTTACCTACTCCCAGGCTGTTGCATTGCGAGATGATACGAGCCATGCTCTGAAAGGAGCCCCTGTGGTGTCTCGTGCACCGGCGGGGAGCTGACTTGTTATTTTGGTGCTCTTCCTAGCCTCACGACAGCTTGTCAGAGAAGAGAAGTTTTGCTTTATTTTCTTTTCCTTTCAGCGTTGTTGACTAATTAGTAGCCAAACAGACAGCATTTGTTTTTGTTCTCAGGCTGGTAGCAATTGAAGAGTTGGATGCAGCCCAGAGCCCCGGAGTCCAAGCACGAACTTTGGGGATGGGTGGGTGGGGAGGACACGGGGGTACCGGCTGCGGCGTTTCTACCTGACAGGTTCAAAGCTGGGAGATTTTCCATCCCTCGGGAAGGTTGTTTATACTCTGGAGTATCTGAAAACGATCGCGATTAGTTTTGAAATGCCATTTTGGAAGAAGTTTATTGTAAAGAAGGGAAGCGATTGTGCTGTGGGGTCAGGGAGATTGGGCTGAGGGGAAATGTGGGACCCCGTTCTGTATCTGTTTATGCAAGAGGTAACCTGTGAAGGAGCAAAGGGCTTTTTTTTGTAGCTCCAAGGTTTATTAGAGAGGCTCAGAAGCACAGCCCCTCTCTCTGGGTGTCGCCCCTGCAGATGAATGGCTGTCAGGGCGTGCGCGTGAGCCCCGCAAGGCTCTCAGGTGCCAGATGAGCCGTGGCTGCTGCGTGTTCCTGCGCACTGGGCTGCGGCCAGGCGGCCCCTTCTCAACCAGGGACCTATTTCTCCAAAGGAGTTAAACAGTCACACGATCGTGTCAGTTGGAGGGTAACCAGCACCCTATCATTTCAGCAGGTGAGTAGTGGTGCAGAGATGTGGGTGACTCATGGCCGTTTCCCACACCCAGCACAATTTGGGACGGCGAGGTGCGAGTCCCGACCCGAGCAGTGATGGAGAGCAGCCCTCCTGCGGGCACTCTCCTCGTGCAGCCAGGCTCCGTCCCCTTCCCACAGCGGGACCAGATGTCCCCACGCAGGATGCAGTGCTGCAAAGAGGGCAGAAAAATTAGGTTAGAAGCTCGGAGAACTGATCTCCGCTTCTGTCGAACAGTTGGGCAGCTCCTGGCCATGGCGTGTCAAACCTGACAAACTTCCCCCGAAGTCACAGATTTTTACATTCCACTTGGCAGCAGAAAATCTTCCAAAGCATTCAAATTCTGTTTTCCCTCCTCAGCTCCATTGGGACGTAAAATAACTCAGAGTAAGGGATTATTGTGTTTCGCTCAGGCCTGGGAACAATTAACCATTTTTCTCCAAAATCCCCCTTCTAATTTTTTCTTGCTTCCTCCTGGCCGTATTTGCCTCACGCGGGGGTGTGTTTGCTCCCAGTCTGATGAAGGCTGGCCGTGTTTGGGAGGCTTGTTTAGAGTCAGACCTTTGCTGTATAATTCTCATTAGACTTAAAAGTCGTCGAGAATTTCCTCTCTGCGCATCGAGCTGATTATCCGTCCCCGCCGGTACCGCAGTGACAGCCTCACACCCTGCAGCCTCTCCGTGCGTGCGTATCAAGCGTGGCTCTCCCACAAGGTAGCAAGCAGCGTGTGAGTTTCCTCTGCATTATTTATGGGACTGAAAATGCATTCACTCAAAAATTTTTGTGGACTCTGCACTTCTCGGCGATGCAGCTGGAGATGCGGGGGGCGTTTGGAGGGACGTGGGGTGGGCGCTCCTCGGGCTTGCACCTTGCACAGCCGGGTAGAGTTTGCCACAAGGGTCCGTGGAGCTGTTTTAAGAGCTCAATAAAAAGATAAAGAACACTTTATTTATTGGAGTTGGAGGTCCAGTGAAGGAGGATTAAAAAAAAAAGCATGCCAGAAGTATAGATGCACAACAGCAATTTCTAGAAACCTGAGAAATAAAGGTTTTGTTTTCATCAATGGAGAACAAAGGTGAGACCCTCTGCGAGCAGGGACTTTCGCTGTTGCTAACACTCTCCTAATGGTGTCCATACAGCCTTTATCATTTGTACTTGTCAATAAGCCAAAATCAGGAGGATTTCTTTTCTTTTCCTGACGTTTTTGCTCATCCAAACAGTGTGTTGTTGTCTGTTGCTGTACACAGCCCTGTGCACTTCCTGATCAGCCTGAAAACGCCGAGAGCCAGGCTTTAGACTGTGCACTGGCTAATGTATGATTAAGCTCAACCAAAGAGAATTATATTTGTACAAGGAAATTTAGGGCCTCTTCTCGTGGCTGCTGGAGCTATCAGAAGTTTCAGGTACTGATGTGCAGGCAAATATATTTGCTCATTAATGATACGAGTCGTCTGTAAGGCAGGAGAGTGAATTATATAAATACAGGCAATCTTCAGCCAGCATTTCCATGTAGTTTAGAAGTTTATTTTACCTTGGGTGCTTTATTCCTGCTGCTAGGATGCGTGCTTGGAGATAGCCTACCTGCAGCTAATGCACACAGCGGGTTTATTATTTGCAGGTAACAAAGAGAAATACATCAGCACATTGGAGGCATTAAAATGCATGGTTTATCCCTGGCCTTTAATGAGGGCTTCAGGAGTTCCAGTGCTCTACAGAAAACACCTGGATTTTTCTCCTGCTTTCTTGCAGGGTCCAAAAAGAAAGGGAGAATTTGCTGCGTATGTGGTTTGAGGGTACCATATTTAGGATAATCACCATTTTTTGCTGGTTTCTGACATGTGCCCAAGCATGACACTAGGGGAGGTGTTCAGTGTGTGCCCTTCCTGTGCTGGTGCCTGAAAGAGGCTGAAGTCTGTACTTAGCAGCCAGAATCAAAGCTGTGCTTCCCAAAGTCACATCCATGTTTGGGATGTTCCCTTGCACAACTCTTGCACAAATGCTCTTTTAGATATGGAAGTGAATCACCTTTAGTTGTGTATTTCCTTTTCCCGTTTATTTTCCATAAATCTGCTGGCCAGTAGGCTTTCTGGCTGCAATTAGCACTGGAATGGGACTGAAAAATGTTAGGTAATTAACTTCAGACCCTTGAAGTCTGACTCTGAGATTGTCTTTTCCAGTCAAGGACCAGCCATGCTGTGTGCCCTACGTCTTACCAGACCCACCCAGGTGTCTTACACAGTCACCTGGAAGGATGTGACAGGCTGGGAGGTACTCACAGAAAGGATCTGATGACCAGCCTCAGGTAATAGCCAGTGTCTGCTGAGAGAAAGTCAGGACACCCACAACTTGTTCCCAGGCAATTTGCAGAAAGCAAAGGGGCTGCTACACATGAGATATTCCTTACCTGTTCATCATGCAGCTCTAGCTATGGTGGGAAGGAGGTCTGGGGTATTATTTCTCCTTTTCATACCCACCAATTCCAGCACACCTTCACAGCTCCTGTCTGTCAGGTAGGGCTCAGCATCTTCCCGAAGTGGTCCCCTGAGAAGCAGCAGCTCCCCGCTGCCCTTTGCAGCTCACCCGATGTTCCCGTCCCCCCTCTACCAGCGCCGTGTGTTTCGGGACATCTGCTCCCCCCTGGGAGGGTGGCAGCGGGCACCAACACGAGAGCAGTTAATGATCCTGAGGACGTCCAGGCAATCTGCCAGCCTGAGAGCTCAGCCTTTCTCTCCCGTCTTTTTTTTTTAAACTTGTCAGAAATTCAAAGTAAAGATATTTTAGTGAAGAGGCTCATCCAGAAAAACAGCACGTTAATTATGGAAGGCAGATTCTTGGCTATCAGCTGCTGTCCTGCACTGATTTCTATTTTTAATGCGGGAAGACGTTCGAGTCTGGAGCTGCTGGCTTTGCTCCTCGTGGTTTGCCATTGCTAGAACCACTCAGTGAAAGCTCTTAACAAAGAATTTTTGGAGGCTACAGTCTAGAAACACAATTTTCTCCCTGTTCTTTGCCATTATTGGTTTCACTCCATCAGGTCAAGTTTTCAGATGTTTTCAGAGAGTTGTGTGTCCAAGTGTCTAAGAGGTTTTGTAAGCGTCTACAGGTGCCAGGGGCTAGAAACAAAGCATCCCTGTCGTGTGTTAGTGTTTTGTAGTGTACACCAGGAGAGCTGACAGCATTTCAGGAATAAGGTCCACGTTTATAGGTTATATGCCACGATGCATTAATATGCAAATCTGTAGAAAAGCAGGATTCGGGAGGTTTAAAAATCAAGTTATTTGGTTAAATTTTCATGGCAGTGTCGGACCTGCAGTGGCTGAGTGTCTGTGTAACCCAGCACTCGATGCACCCAGCGTATGCTTCAGCTCTTTGGCCTGGTCTCTATTTGCTGCACTGAAATTCAACACATGAATAGAAATCGTGATGGGGGGAGTGGGGAAAGGGGTTTATCCTATATTTGACAAGTCTTCAGTCTTTGATCATTTTGCTGCATCTTTTTAAGGCTCAAGCTGAAGTCCATCAGCCACACAAGCAGTGCTGCTTCGTTCCACGCTAACCCTGTCCTGAACGCTGCAGGAGGAGCGTTTTGCCCTGGGAGGCAGAGGCACCCTGCAATGCCCACTAAAATATAGTTGTCTGCTCTCAATTATACTTGAAAGGAGCTCAGGGACTGCGGTGATGGATGACAGCATACAACCCCAAAGTAGCTTTGTTTAGTGTGTTTTGTGGTATGATATAGGAGAGATAATTCTTACCCGGTATCTTTTAAAGGAAATCCTGAGGGTGAATCAATTACCTTTCTTTTCTGAATCAATAGAGATGGGATGTATTGCAGTTACTTTATGCTTTAGCGAGTGCTCGAGCACAAAGGATGGCTGTTGATGATAACCATTGCAAAGAGTGCATGGCCATTTTTTTCCTTTTCTTCTCTTAAGGACACTACAATCCCCTTAGTTCACACACTTCATCACTCCTAGTCACAATCTTTTCTCAACAAAGATTTAAGAGCAGGAGGAGGAAGTAGGCTCTCAAAACATAAAAAGTCGGCACTGGAACATGGCTGGTAGCACTAATGACAGCGCTTCCCCTTCCTGAGACTCTCCAAGCCCTTGATGCTTGCGAGTTTTGACTCGGGAATGTTCAGATTTAGGAGATGGAGTGAGGGGGAATGGGCTATGAGCTGACACTGTGGTGCTAGCTAAGGTTAAATCAAGTCATTGAGGCTCAGCCAAGGATAAAAAGACACATTTCCTCGATCTCTGGTTTTAAAACAATTACCCTTACGCTTTTTCTGCAAGACACTTTGGTGTATCCTGCCAGGTGTACTCTTGTTCAAGAAAAGGTAGAATGCTGTTACGTGGAAGACCCGATATTTTAACATCTGTTTGATTTTAAAATTGTTTGATAACTTCCTGCCTTTGTAACCTTCATCATTATACTCTCAGAACAGTTTTAATACGGGTGTACAGGGTGATTTAGCAAGAGCTTCCTGAGTGCACCCCAAACGACAACCTGAGGACAGCATGACATAGCAGCAATACCAAAGGCAGCGTGGTTTAGGTTTCTGCAAAAGGTACTGTGAGACAATTGAGACAGTAGCTTCTTTTTTTTTCCTGTTTGTATCTCCAGAGATCCAAATATCTCTGAGAGGTCTGTCTAGGTCACCCTCCTCTGTGTTGTCAGGCTGCTGTCTGGTGAGCCAGGAGAGGGGAGAGCAGATGAGAAGGGGAGGCTCCTTCAGCTCCTTTCTTGCCTGATGCCGACGTCCCAGGAGGGCTGAGGCAGTCTGAGGCAACAGAGAACTGCACTTGGCTTTTCTCTGCGGTTCCCTTGATCAGGACCTGCTTTCCTTTTCAGAAGCTGAGCAGAAACTAAAGGCTCTAAAAAGACAGTGAGGGCTCTGCTGGCTGCTGCTCCTCAAAGGGAGGCAGGCTGTCTGCTGCGGAAATCTGTTTACTTGTTGGGAGAGGGCCCTGCTCTGCTGCAGGCGTTGCTTTGTCCTCTGGGCTTCCATAGCAAATAATTTTAAAGGAAGGGAAGAAGTAAAAAAAAAAAAGGAAATGTGTAAGTGCCTTTCTCAATGAGGAAGAAAGAAAATCCTGCACAGATGGGGCAGGTTGGAAGGGGGGGCAGGAAACCTTGCCATGGCTACGCTGTTGTTTCTCCAGAGGATGCTGTGCAGCAGGCACCTTTGAGAGGTGGAAGGGCTGGGCGAGAGGGCACTCAGGGCTTTTGGAGTGGTCAGCAAGAAAGCCAGGCCAGCCGTGGTCTCTGAGCACCACAAGCTGACCTCCTCGCTGGGTAACGTGTACCCACGCTGCTTTCCTGAATGCGTTATGGGTTTCCAAGCTCGCAGTTTAAAATAGCTTCAAGAAACGCCGATGGAGTTTTGTCTGGGAGCCATAGAGGACGTATTCCCTCTGTGAAAGCCCCTTTCCTCCCCTGCAATGCAGCGTTCATCCATCTGCACGTGGCTCGATAGCAGAGCAGGTTAACAAATTAGGTGTAACTCGGGGAAGAAAGATGATTGCGCCTGAAACTGAATTTTCTGGGCGAATAACAAAACAGTTCGGATATATTTCATTTTGACTGAGTACCAATCAGTTTAAAAGGGGCAACAACAAACAAAAATGTTTCAAGGGTATTTAAGGTGTCGGAAGGGCCTTTTATAGAAGTTGTATTTCTGTTACCTGCCGACCCTGCCTCTAGGAGGAGGATCCTAGGAGTGCTGCGGGATGCCACGGGTGGTGCCACCAGCTACAGGTGCAGCACAGGGGTGTTTTGTGAGTTTGTGAGCCATAATTGAGTGCCTGTGCAAGCTTCTAAAGCCTTGAAGAACACCTTAGACACTTAAGGTAAAAATTAATTCTCTCCTATGACTGCCTCCACACATTTCTGAAAGAGAGGGGAAGAGCAGCGCGTTTCACCCAGAGTATTTCTTCCTTCTCTTTTGCTGGAAGGGATCCCTCTAGAGAGGAGATCCTGCCAGCTTTCTTTTATGTTGCCTTCCACTGAGCTATTCCCCTTGGTTTCTCCTTGCGTTCTTGGAGGAGAGAGGAGCAGCTTTTGTACCTCCAGGGTGTGAAACCTGGTTCTGCTGGAGCGAGTGGAAGCTTTCCTTTAAAGACGGTCAGAATTTCACTCGTGGCGTCTGCCGGGGAAAAGCAGAGGATTTAATCTGAGACATGGCACGTTATAATGATCACACATAAAAGAACAGCATTAACCTCGATGCCACATACGGAATTATTTCTGAGTGGAAGCGAACAGAATTTTATAGAGTAATATTATTTGCAAGGCCTTCTCAGTAAGAGAAAATGTTCCAGATGATGGAGAGAAATAAGAATTACCGCTTGAACTACTGAAAACCTCTTTTTGACACTGTCTCTTTAATTAGAAAAAATGAGCCTAACCAAGATGTATATCATCATTGATTTTTGTAATAAGCTTTTAAAGCAAACACACGTGGTGTCACTCTGCTATTTTATAACATACACTGCTAACCATTTATTCTGTCATATAACAGTTCACCAGCAGACATATTTTATTATTTTTTCTGTGTAATAAAAAAGGTAAAATCAATACCTATTATATGGCATACCTTCAAGGTTAAAAAGTACTAAATCTTGCTGCTAACATCTTTTCCTTGTATGCATTAATTTATGAGCAATATAAATTCAATACAAATACATTTTCTATCTATATGATTAAAACTAGATCCTAAGTGTAACAAAGGATTCAGTCAGTCTGGAACTAACGTCGCGATGCTCATGCTAGGCAGCGTGTTCACAAAGATTGTTAAACTTTGCAGGAAATCTGACTGAAAACCTGAGAAAGCTGGTACCTGGGAGAGCCAAGTGCGCTTGGAAGCAAAGGGACCGCGGTTTCACATATTCGGATGTCGTTTCTGATCCAACAGAAACTCGTCTGGCCTGACAATCGCACGCCAATTAAACGTCTTTATTAGGTCAATACAAAAATTGAGTCGTTCTCCTTGGCTCTGTCGCTGGTAGTCATTTAACAACAATTACAGGGTACAGTTACTTTAATGATGAGAGGCATCACAACTGAGAAAGTGAAAATGAAAGTGTCAAAGCCGTAAGAAGATGCGTCTCTTCTAGGTTATGGCTAAATTACGGGGATGTCTGAGGGGGAAGCAACGTGGGAATGTTGCAGCCTCGCACTGTGCACTTTGCCAGTGCTTCACGACAACATCAAAACAAGAAAACCCAACACCTCTCGCTCATTATGAGTTAGTTCAAGATCTAATGTGATTGCAGCGGTAGTAAATGAAGAAGGACACCCTCTCTCTCCCTGTTATTAAGCAGCCAAAGCTTTCGGGTTTCTGATGCAATTAAGAATTCATGGCAGGTGTGAAGCCGAGTGATACTTGTTGGGGAGGTGACACGCACAAAGCGTGTGCCTAATATGTATCTTCTTGAGTGTTAAAGTAGAAATCTTTTCTATTCATTACTGCTTTTTCGCCACTCAGCAATTAATTGTGTGTTGAGATACTTATGAATATGCAATGACTCCTTCCTGCCTGTGAGCAGTCTTCTCCTGTATGCGTGGGGAACGGTGGCAGAGAGTTAACTAAGCAGTAGCTGAAGCTCCCCATGTATAATAACATCCTTAACATGCAAAATGCAGATGATGCTAGAAACAGTAATGAACAGATTCATATTTATGGGACAAAATTCTGCCCCTGGGTTGTAACAGGGGGGGTTGCCTGGGTGCTGAGGAACCCGACCCCTTGTGTGGTGCTGCCTGCGGTGAGTGAAACCAGCTCTCGGGCCTGCAGACAAAAAGAAGTGGGTAACACCCGTTAGTACCTCTTCTCCTGGGAGTCTTGGGTTCCTGGTTGCACTGGGATATATGCAGTATTTTACTTTTTACAATATTAACTCATTTATTTATTTATTATTTTCCCCTGCTTGGCTTCAGAGCTGCTCTCAGCAGCTTCAAATAGCAGCTTGAAGCTGGAAATCTCCTTCCCTTCCCTCTCAGTAACAACTTTAAAGGCTGTTTTACTGCTCTGTTTGCATGACTACATGGTAAAACTTCGCTCTGCTCCCAGCTGCATGGCAGAAGCCCCAGGAGCAGCCCCAGCCCATCTTTTCGCAGTACCCATCACCAAAACTCATCCTCCAAGACCTGGGACTGGAGTTTTGTCAGGGGGCTGAGTTCATTGACATCGCAGGTTTTCTCAATTTCTTGGTCATTGCAGAAGTTCCCTGTTGTGGCCGATGGGGAAATCCCTCTGGAAATCTTCGCACCAGCTATCAAATTGCCATCGATTTCTGCATGTCTTCAAACTATTCACTTACCATTAACTACATCGCTTCCCACGTACGGAAACAGAAGGCAGAGTTCTCCAGAGTACTTTGCATTTGCTGCAGCGGCTTTTTTTGAAGGCAGCAACTGTTTAGTGAACCAAATAATGCTCCACAGGCACCTTCACAGAATCACAGAATCACAGAATTTTCTAGGTTGGAAGAGACCTCAAGGTCATCGAGTCCAACCTCCAACCTAACGCTAACAGCCCTCCACTAAACCATATCCCTAAGCTCTACATCTAAGCGTCTTTTGAAGACTTCCAGGGATGGTGACTCCACCACTTCCCTGGGCAGCCTGTTCCAATGCCTCACAACCCTTTCTGTAAAGAAGTTCTTCCTAACATCTAACCTAAAACTCCCCTGGCTCAACTTAAGCCCATTCCCCCTCGTCCTGTCACCAGGCACGTGGGAGAACAGGCCAACCCCCACCTCTCTACAGCCTCCTTTAAGGTATCTGTAAAGAGCAATAAGGTCACCCCTGAGCCTCCTCTTCTCCAGGCTGAACAAGCCCAGCTCCCTCAGCCGCTCCTCGTAGGACTTGTTCTCCAGGCCCCTCACCAGCTTCGTCGCCCTTCTCTGCACCCGCTCAAGCACCTCGATGTCCTTCTTGTAGCGAGGGGCCCAAAACTGAACACAGTACTCGAGGTGCGGCCTCACCAGAGCTGAGTACAGGGGGACGATCACCTCCCTAGCCCTGCTGGTCACGCTGTTCCTAATACAAGCCAGGATGCCGTTGGCCTTCTTGGCCACCTGAGCACACTGCTGGCTCATATTCAGCCGACTATCCACCATCACTCCCAGGTCCTTCTCTGCCTGGCAGCTTTCCAACCATTCCTCTCCCAGCCTGTAGCTCTGCTTGGGGTTATTGTGCCCCAGGTGCAGGACCCGGCACTTGGCCTTGTTAAACTTCATGTGCCTTCTTGTGCATGGACAGGTACTGGCCTTTATTTTTCGACAAATCTTTTCCAGATGAAACTCCATTTTGTTTAGCCCTGGTTTAAAGCATCCTGACAGAATTCAGCTCGCTTCCAGCAAAAATAGGAGTGGGAGCTAATAATGAAAAATAATTTATAAAGAAATACACGTTTTGCTGGTTTTTTTCGTCGTTTGGTGAGGAAATAAAGGGCTAGCTGATAGATTAAGGCCTTGTGCACTAAGTGTAAGTTGGAGAGGCATTTCTCTGGCAAGCGCTAAGCTTCTGGATAAGAGGAGATTATAAGGGAAATGCTCGTGCAACCTTAGCAGCATTACAAACAGCACCGCCACAATAAGAGAACAGGCTCACTGCAGTGATCTAAAGCCACTGCTGTTTTCTTTAAGGCGAACATTGTTTTTATGCCCTACAGATAAATCCCATTATAAGCTTTGATCAAAGCAAACACACTCACTTTGAGGCTTTGGGCACATGTAAATTGCTTTGTTATACACATGCATTTGCATACATTTGCGAGGAGACGGGGTCTACATGTAATGGTGCCTTTTCTTGTCGGTGGTGTGTTGAAATTGGAGGTGGTTTTCTGCCACTGGGATGATTTCTGAGCGAAGGAAACGTGTAGCAGGAGGCTGGAGGTGAGCACAAAGCTCGGTCACTGCCAGAGCCGCCAGGGGAGGCCGTGCTGGGAATGGCCTGAACATCGGCGCTGTTATTTTATTTATTTTGCTGTTCTTTGTGGTAAACAAACGTAAATGAGGTGGTTCCCAGACAGGGACATTTCTCTTGTTCAGCCTCTTCTGGAACAACTGCACCAACGGTGTGCAATGTGCAGGTTGCCAAAACACCGGGTATCCGTCTTTGTTAGACTCTGCCGCTTGTTTTCTTATATATTTCTCCACTTAGTTGCCTGAATTAAATTGGATTAACTCGCTCTCTCTCCCAATTAATGCTGTTAACAGTAATAACAGCCATAATGTGTGAACATCTGGCATTTCAGTACACAGCAAGCTTTTAGAAATACCAGATATGAATCTATTGAAATCGGTCTCTATAGTGATTTTTCCAGCGTTTTGCGGCTTAGACAATGAATTCTCCTTTCCTCTCCGGTTTCCTTTCATTATCAAGGTTTGTTAATTCTTTAGATGCCGGGGTTAGATAATTAAATACCCCTTTGTAATTACCGCGGTGCCTGTGGGTTTGAGACCTGCAGCTCATTAGGCAGCGCGCTGTCCTCCTCGGGTAGTTGAGGGAAATACTTGGTGCTCATCAAAGATCTCTCTGGCAAATTAAGGTCACGGCTGGCTCTTTGACAGGCTCGAGTCTGAGGTTTCAGTTTTGTCATTAGTCACCACCGGGGCAGTTCCTATCAGAAGCAGCTTTCTGAAGGCAAATATTGCCCGGTTGATTGTTTAAAACTTTGGGGTTTTGGTGGCGAACACATCGCCCCTATACATTACCCGTGGCTTCTTCGCTATAGCGAACAGGGGGATTTTGTGAGGCTGCCCACACATTTCTGCAAGCCTGATGGAAATGTCTCCACTCTAGGCTCAAGACTGACCTCGCAGTGTCTTTCTTTTGACCCCATGCCAGTCCTTGTTTGTGATTTGTGCTGAGGGGTTGTCTATTTAGGTGCCTTCCCGTGCTCAGGCCTGGCTCGCAGCTCAGGTCTGGGACTACGATGGGGGAACCCATGGCTCAGCTCGTGGCTGCTGCTTTGTCTGGTAAAGTTGATATGATTAGGTGTTTCCTCGCTAAATTAGGAAGGAAAATACTTCATTATTATAAAAGAGGATTGCAAAGAGACGGAGTACTGCAGTGGTGAATGCTGCAGAATTGCTTGCTGAATGAAAACCAAGCAAAGGGAGCCCACGAACTCTAACAAGGAAACCCCAGAGGTGCCCTAAAAAGGAGAAATGGGAGATGGATATGGCTGGCGTAGGAAGTAAACCTGGTTTATTTTGCAGAATAGTAGGAAAGGAGAAAAAAATCCTTTCAAAATGTATTGATGGGGTGTAGCAGATGGAATAGGGTAATCGTCCCCCACAGAAGCCTTTCTCCTCCGCAGTGCCTGGGAAGTGGCAGCAAGGTGGGCTGGAAGGTGAGCAGGTCTGCAGCACCCAGAGCAAACCCGTGCTGAAGCATCTTCAACAACCCTGCGGAGACACGGTTAATTTGTGTGAGGCAGAAGCCGACTGGCGAGCAGCAGAATGCGCTCAGAAGGGAGCCCCAAGACGTTTTTCCCCACCAGAAAATTAATAGTGAGTAGCAGGCTGCTCTTCTGCTGGCTCGAGGCGAGCGTTGGGAGGAAGGGCGTCCCAAAGCCTGCCCTCACAAGCCTACCAGCACGTAGGGGGAAGGGTGTCACCACGGATCTGCCAGATGGAGCATGTTAAAGGGCAGCCTGCTGAGCAGAGAAGGCAACGAGCTTGAAAAGCCAAGCACATTGAGGAGTGCACCATCTCCCCTAGGAGAAAAACAAAGCTGCAGACAGTGTTTGCCACAGCACAACGCTGATTTGTAGAGGCAAGTTGGGGGTGCGGGTGTAACTCATTTATGGGGTTGTATCGGTAAATGGCTGTTTGGTAGTGGCTTGAACCAAAATGCCAGCTCCCCAGATTCAGGGCTGAATCTGGGTTGGAGCCTGGCCCAGCTGGGCTGCTGGTAAAATTCCTGCAGAGTAACGGGGAGCTGAGGCTGCAGTCGCTGCGTTGCAGGAGGCATCCCACGAAGAACTCCATCCCACCAAGAACTCCACCCCACCGAGACATCCCAGTGACCACCCCAGCATCCAGAGCGAGGGCTCCGGAGGATGAGAAGGACCTGAAGAATAAAACAAATGCCATTAAGCCAAGCTACCTCCAGCTGTGAATCTCCCGAAGAGCATTATCATCCCTTCTTCTTTTCGTCTCTCCGCGATTTGTGTTTTTTACCACCTAGGAATCCTGTAACCAGCAACAGACCCAAAGCAAAGCAGGAGGCTGTCAGCTGGGCTTTGAGCGTGCTCTGCCTCACGTTGTCGTCGCCGGTGCTGGGCGAGGTCTGGGAACTTTGCCTCCAAGATTTTTAACTCCACAGGTACGGTGGCTTTTGCTGACGTGGAAGTTGAAGGCCATAAATACCGCTCTCATTTGCCAAGTTTCCAGTTTATAGCGTGCTAGCGCATGGCGCAATGAAGTAGGTTTTCATAAATCTCCTCTTTTTATCTCGGCTGATGGTTCCCTTTTAGATCTTACCCTGCCAGCAATTTTCCACTTTTCCAGACAAATGAATGCATGTAAGCAGAACGTCTATGGCAGTTGAAAGGTTAATGGAAGGAAAATGTAGTGACTTCAAAGTAAGTTTTATTAAGTGAAGCTTTGATTTTCTCCATTATTGGCTCTTTTGTGTGGAAAAAACCCTTACGTTCTATATAAAGCACACAGGCACAGGCTGCTCATGAACAGAAAGCAAAAGAGTACAGCAAAGAATATTAAATTGTTGTTTTTCTATAGTTCCTTCCAGCTGAAGGTCACAATGAATTCATTATATTTCAGGCTTTTTTCCTCTTACACGTGTGTTAAATATTACCAGTCCTTTATCACAAACAAGTAAGAGACCGAAGCACGGTCACATCTTTAAAGATGAGAATAAATGTCTAAGGGAGCCCTAGGAGGAGATTTGGGATATTTTGGCTCCTGGTTTTGGCCCTTACCCACATGAGAATTGCCTCTTTATAAGGCTTTTTCCGTGCAGATGCTGGGCACAGCGCTCTGTCAGCGCTCACCAGGTAAATAACCGCGGCTGCACCTGACACACCAAATACATTTGAGAAAACTTCTCCTGCTGGCAAACACAGATCCCGTGTCTGCACACCGATGATGAGATAACTCCCTTTGTGAAGAAGAGAAAAGCCTATTGTTCGGAGGGGTTTCAGCAAATTATACACCTGAGCGAGGTCACTTGCCATTATGCATGCATAATTTCCGTTATCTCAGAGACACTTCAAAAAAGAAGAATCCTACAATTTTCTAAGTTACAAAAGGAATTCTTTTCTTTCTCGTGATTGTTATTCTGGGTCTAGCTGCTGTGCTGTTAGTGCTGTGAGGGTTGAGTCTCCGAAACGTGGGGGCAGGTTTCAGTTCAAGGCAAAGCACGGTGCTCGTGTCCTGTCGGCTTCGTGCGGTGCGCGTGGCTCCTCTCAGAGAGCTGTCATGATAAAGGGTTTTTGGGCCTGAAGATCGTGGGCAAGTGAAGTCGAGAAGCAGAGGAAGGATAAACAAAAGGCAGGAGAGGTTTTGAAATGTTGAAGGGCTGATCCCCCCCTTCCGTGGTTGGGGGGTGGTGGTAGGTGCAAAGGGCTGCGTCGTGTTGGGGAGGGATGGCAGAAACTGAGCACGTTCCAACCTGCATGGCTTTTTTTCATATTTTTTAAGAAAGTGCACTTGACCTTTTTGTCAGTTGCTTCTTTGAAGAATTTCATCTTGGCGTTTTGACATGGAATAATACGAAAGTAAAAAATCCTTATTGGCACATGCAGTATTGAACCAAAAAATGTAAGCAACGTTTGCCATGAAGTTGTTCAGCTGACAGCACAAAATATGCCCAGTCAACCCTGATCAAGCCATGGTGGACATTATTTTTTACACTGTTCTGAGAGGAATTAAAACAAGTTTCTCTTATATCCAGTGATACCACGTTGTACCTCAGTGGTGTGGTGCCTTCGGATCCCGCAGTAGGGATGCTGTTCCCCTACGGCAGTGCCATTATAAAATGGTGCTGGAGAAAAAGGGAGGCAGAACCAAAGGGAGACAAACCCACGAGGATCCGAAATCCCCCTGAAGGTCACCACAGCTTTAGCCCAGGAGTTATTTATATCCTTTGGTAAATGTTACCCTCTTTTTCTGGGTGCAGAGTGCAGATGATCAGTGGAAGGCTGGCTGAGCACAGCGAGTCTTGAGGGGGAGGTTTGGAAGGAGATAACAAGGCCACTGGGGAAGGACGCGGTGCAGAGGAAATTGTCTTGGGCCTAGCAGAGTGCTGGGTACAGGGGCTTGAAGAGAAAGGTGTGAGCGGGGTGGATTCCTTCTAAACTGCAGAAATGTCAGGTGGCTGGCATCCCTGTGCTCTGGAGCTGTCCTGTCCACCAGCGAACAGCCCAGCACAGTTCCCATTTCAGACAAAATTTCCCATTGCATTTCCCATTTCATTTCCATTTTGCATCGCAGACGAAAGCAAAAAAAAAAATTATTAAAAAAAAATATTGAATATTAAAAATAAACCCCAAACTTTGAATGCCTATTTTAAATCCTTCCTAGCAAAGACCTGAGCCAGGCATTTTTCTCTGGCGTTAACCCCCCTCCACCGCGGAATTTCATTCTGCTGTAACTGATGAGTTGTTTTAAGGCTGCGCAGAGTTTCATGGTCAAAATGGAAATGAGTTGAGGAAAACAGAGCGTAATTAAGAATTCTGCAATTTTACGTATCAGTTCCCTTATGATAATTGGCCTGCAACATGAAATATTTAAAAACACAATCAAACTCTGTCTGTATACACGAGGCTGTGTTTGTGTATCTGTATCTGTTAGCGCCGCGCCTTGTATTAGTTGCTTGCAACTAATTAGTTGCTAGCTACTCACGGCATCTGTATTGGAGATCCCGTGGGATTTCAGGGAATGTGACCTTATTTTAATGCTTTTCTGTGCTTTGAGAATCACTCCTTTGTATCTGCTGCTAGGACGTGGGTTGTTGCTTTAATAACAATAACGCTCAGCACTCTCTCTACGTTTAGATCCCAAGGACACCTACAAAAGTAGACAAATATTCTCTTTATTATGAAGGTGCGTCTCCTGCTTCAGATCTGGGCACTTGGAACCAGAACCAACTCTTCTGTTGTTGGGGGCTTGCTGCCCGTTTACATTTGTGGTGACTTGCTGTAGAGATGAGATGGTGGTACCCGTCCAGACAAGGCGAGAGAACAGAAATAGTGGCTGAACTTGAAACAAACAACACGTATTTTTAGGGCTGTCTGCCTAGCAGTCATACCAGATCTTGGGGTTTTGCTCTGCTTTCCCTAAAACACTTCTATCTACAAGGCTGAAGAGGAGCTTGAGCTCACTGTTACAGATTTATTTGCACAATAAAGAAACACATTGATGCTCTTCAGGCCCGGGACAGTTTGATTAAAGATACTCATTAGACTTTGTCTGGAATTTGGTATAATGCTTGATGTGTCGTTCTTAAATATGCTGAAGTTTGCCAAATCAGTACTTAGCTTGTGTTTTTATGGTGATGTTGTTTGTGTTTAGTAGATGATGCAAGATATATATATATATATATATTATTTGGCACTGGAGTCCCATTAAAATTGGAGCTTGTTCAGTGGCTATTTGCTCTTTAAAAGGCCAGGCAGTATAGGATGCAGTGCTCTGGGATCTTGCCACTTGTGTTCATTAAGGATCTCATGGCACTTCTGGCAGGAGCGAGGTGGCTGGACTTCATGTCCTGGCTTGTACACCAGTTTGCACTGGCCAAAGTCCAGTCTGAGTAATTATATTCTGCACGCCTAAATTCCCCCAGTAATTTCAATTACAGTTAGTATTGTTTTTCATGCCTGATCCTAAAACGTTGCGTGGGGTTGCTGTGTGATTAAACTGTTGCGACATCCCGTCCCAGAGGTAGGTAAAATGGTCTTGGCTTCACACTTTGTAAAGCATTTCCGTGGGATGAATGGGCAAAATAAGCGTGAGAGATCGTTCCTGGTTATCTGAGGAATACCGACGGCGAGGTTTGCTGCCTGCTTGTTGGCCTTTTTTGTACTAAAGCAAGAAGGAGTGTTTCAAACTCAAGACGTGACCAAGAAAGTCTAATTAGGCTTGTTGCTCAAGGTGTTTTAAAGGTTTTAAAGCAAATTAAGATAATGTACCTTAATTGCATTTGCATAATGGGCATAGTTGAAATCAGGTCCCTTTTTTTTAGCGTCTGTGACTTCCTCGGCAATGTATGCAAGACCAAGAGCCAACTTTCTACCTGTGGCAAAAAGGAAAATTGGAACTAAATCTGGATGGAGTTCAGTATGTGAGCAGAGTTCAAATGAAGACGTAGCTGTGCTTAGTGCACGGGGAGGCAGCCATCCTTATTCAAAGCGATCACATGCTCGCATTTGGGATTTACGAAGTCCTTGATCTTTGAGATACTGAATGAGCTCATTCTATCCAGCTGCACACTCAAATCAAGCCTGAATTGCAGAAGATAAGACGTGCTGCAGTCTGCATACATGTTTTTTTCCACCCCACTATTCACCTGGCCCCACGATGGTCACACCTAAGCTGGATTAAAAAAAGCTTTGATGACTAAGAAGCATAAATAATATTACAACAGGCTCCCGGAGTCGGGGGAGTCACTGCACGAGGGCAAACAACATCTCTGTTGGCTCCCAAGCTGGGAACGAGCCTTGGGGGACTGACAGTGTGCACCAGTTACCTTCGTGTGCCAGCCCAGATCAGCTGAATTGGCATGCTGCTTCTTAAACCTGCAAACCCAACACGTTCCTGGGAGTAGATCCTCAGGGGAAAAAAGGAAAAAAAAAATAAAAAACACAACCCACACTCTTCCTTGCTCCAGAAATTGTCCTTGGTATCAGATGTCGGTGGCTCCCCCTCAAGCAATCTCAGCAAGGCTGAGAATAATCAACAGCCGTGTGCGAGCACATTAATATACCATGGAAAGCACCGTTACCTAAATGAACTTTGGTGGGTGCCGGGTGACATTTCAGAGGAAAAGGTTGCCCTCCCGGGCTGGTAGCGCAGTGCTTCCCCTGACCCCGTGGCTTGGTGAGGATTTTTAGGAGCAGTGCTTGAGGCAAGTTGTTTCTCCTGCTTCTTTTTGAATTTGAAAAGTTTTGAAAAATGCTCCTGAGCTGCAGTTTCTCAGCTTTAAATAATTCAGGGCTGAAATCAGTGGTCCATACTGAGGCAGAGCTCTTAACTGAAGTCAGGTTGTTTTGCTTGAGCAGGTCAGGCTCAGCGCTGAAATAAAACCCAGGGCATTTGATAGGAAACTAGCTTTTTTAAAAACAAAACAAACCCTAGAAAATACTATTAGTAACCATTCTTTTAATAAAGAAACAAATGTCCTTCCAGTAAGGGCAACATCACAGAGCTCCCGTAGCACCGGGATGTGTCCAGCGGGTATTGAAGATGCTGCTGCAGAGGCTGCGGGGCTGCAGGGTGGTGGCAGGAGGCTGGGCTTCTGCTTCCCCTGCGTGCTTGTGCATTGCCACTGGTTTTTGTGCGACGTGGCACCAAGTGTAGAGCAGCAGAAATGCTGTGCCAGTTTTCCTAGACCGTGCTTTCAGGAAGCAGGTTCCCTGTGTGACAGCTCCCAGCTCTGGGGCAGCGGCTTGGTGGCGTACCAGCAGCAGTGCTGGTGATGCCCCTGAGCTGTTCACCATAAACAAATTACCCGATGAGTGAGGCCTTTTGCTATTCGGAGAGCATCTGTCAGCTGTATGAATTTCCTGCTTGGCATTTTGCTCTTCACCTGGCATTCAGAGAAGCTGATGGTTCGTCTGGTTACAAGGTACTGGTGGTCCTCCAGAGCGAGGGAGAAAGCAGGGAGCTGTGATCTGGGGGCAGGTCTTTGGAAACATCTACTTGTAATGTGTGTAAATAGGGACTCACACGGAGAATTGAGCAACCTGATCTAGTGCAAGACATCCCTACCCACGGCACTGGGGTTGGGCTAGGCGGTCTTTTAGGGTTCCTTCCAACCCACACCATTCCATGACTGTGTGAAGAAGTCTCTAAAAACCTCAGCTGCCCTCTCAAAATGCAGATACAGACAGGATGGATGAACTAAATAGAAGTTCATTATCGCAGCCATGTTTCTCACAACTGATCTTTGTTCATAGAAGCTGCACTTCAAAATACATGCCACCAAATTGGTGTATATGTAATGGGAAACTTCACACAGAAGAGCCAATGACATTTTTTTCTGAGCATTCGTATATATGTAGCCATATAAGGTTTAAATTCAAAGTTACTTAAATTTGCAACTTTCATATTTAATCTGTACTTGTTTGAAGAGGGGCAAGAACATTTTGGATATTTTTTTTTTCCTCCTGTTTTGCCTTTTGATTTCTGTTGTACCCCCGAGAGCCTTTGTTGAGTGTGATCTTTAATAAATTGTGGTGTTTGCGTTCTGCAGTTGCACCAGATGTGGTCAAAGCATGGTACCCCGTGAAAGAGTACCATTAGGCATTATCTGCTCTAGCGGACAGCTGTGATGATTTTATTTTCAAAAGTGACTTGTGCAGAGGGCATGCTGTGATTTGCGGCTTGGTAAGTAATTGGCAGTATTGATTCTTAAAACGTCGGTATGTTTCTTAAGGAAAATCATCATTACTGTATTGAGACTACAGCTGTAAAGCACAGGATCCGTTCTCATGTAATTCAGTAGATGTTGAACGTGCTCAGGCTCAAGTCCAGAAGTTGAAAATTACACATAATGGTGAATCAGTTTCACAGAGCATCATAAAAATATACGTAGGTGCATTATTCTTTCAGCTTTTAACTATTTCTGGGATAGATCTTATTTGCCTGGTTTGTGCCATCTGTTTTCTTCCCAAGTTCAGTATGATCAGATTACCCATCAGACTTCAAAAGTTTTAACCACTGCCTTGAAAGTGAAGAAAGTTGGAGTCATGGCTTCCTTTTGGCTTTCAACTGCACAGCTTGTAAGTACAGAACGGTGCATTAAAATAGCTGCTTGAAGAAAAAACACAACTACCACCTTGAAAAGGAAATTGGCTTAATAATCATATATAGAATAAACTAACTTCTGTATGCTGCAGATGTGAATTGTCAGGGAAAAAGAAGATAAAGCAGTATAGCATCAATAGGACTAGATCTTAGATCATGCTCTGTGTGTAATTTGCATAGCAATGAAAGACAATTATACTCCGAGACTTCTTTGTGAGCTGGTATGAATCACCTTCAGAATAATGTAAAACACACGTATGGAAGCAAAACCAGTATAATTTTACTGATGTTGAGCTTGGCGATGTCAGCCTGACCTTCAGTCGTTGTGAATTTGTTCTATTCAAGCCGATCGATGAGAACATTATTAGTTCTGTAAGTGATCACTTATGACAAATCAGTGCAATTGGATTCAATTGACGGTGCAAACAGATACGATTGCAGCTGGAGGTGCAAGAAGTGGCCCAGTGCACGAATACTTACATCTGCTCCATGGACTTGGGCACGCAAGTATTTCCAGACACAAATGCGTGGAGGAGGTGGCAAACAGCACCAGAGATGAGTGGAGGGCTTGCTGGAAAAGCTGCAGGTGAAACTTAAATGACACGGGGCTGAGTTCAGCTTTCTCCTGACGTCCCCACCCTCTCCAAAGTCCTTCATCTTTTAAGTCCAAGGAGGTGGGATGAGAAGGGAGAGCTGGTGGCAGTGCTGTTTCTGTGCACGTGTGTGGTGAAGGCTAGTAAATACAGAAAACAGTTGTCTGGAGAGGGGAAAATCATGAAAGTAGTTAGAAATTTCATCTAAAAAACCTCCTTTTTTTTTTTGATTGAGCTGTCGTAGGCGGGTCTGGATCCATTCTAGGATCTATTTTGGTTGCTCCTTGTGAACAAACACTATTTCTGCTGTTTGTCTCGATCAGGATGCGTGCCAGCCCTCCTGCTGCTCAGCTTCGCGCGCTCTGCCGTGCGGCGGAGGGCTGCTCAGCTCTGCGAAGGGCGGTGGGTCAGGGCTTACACTGAACCCTCAACGTGTGTAAGGCAAAGTGAGAGCCACCCCAATTGCTGCTCTGTTTATTGACAGCTAAAATTAGAGTGGGCCCCTTCCTAAATCCTGAATCTGTGAATTCAGGATTTGCAAGGGATTGGTGCACCAAATCCAATGACTTACACCCCAGATGAGCTTGGAGCGGGTGGCACCGTGGTTTGGGGAGAAGCAGAGAAAACCGTGGCACTATTCAGAGCCCTGTCTGCTTTATGAATATGTTCAAGCAGGTTAAAATCAACCTTGTGCTGATTCAAAAAGGGTGCTGTGTTCGAGCTGCCAGGAAAGTTGACTGTAATGGCTAAAGATTGCATAATGATTTAATGAGTTATTTCATTTTTTTTTTCAGCTAAGAGAGACCCATGTAAGAATTTAAGACAGTATGTCAATTCTTTTTACAGACAAAAGAAAAACCTGGAGTTTTTAAGTAAGTGTTACCAGCAAACAGCAGCTGAAAGCAGGATTGCCTGCTGCCACGTGGCTAGCTGTAACATTCCCAAGCTCTCAAAGCTGAAAAATTGGTTTAAGAGATAAGTATTACGAACCCTTACCAACTTTTTTCCACGTACTGCCTTGGCCCAGCCAATGCAGAATACATTAATTAGCAAAGCTGTTAGTTTTCTACTCATCCCTTACCTTCCCATCCTTCGTGCCTGATCCCCACCCCATCGTCCCTGGGAGCTGAGAGGCGCAGCACAAGGGTCTCTCTTCAGAGCAGTTCTTTTCTCCCAAGCCGTGGCTAACCTTTGTGCCCCGGATTCATGCCCTCTCACTGTTATCCAAGCTGCTCTGTGTTTTTTTTTTCCCTACAAGTGCTGCTTCCTGCCATTACATTTCCTTTTACGACTTGAAACAACACAAACCAACCTCCGCCTCCCCACACGCCGGGTTTTGCCAGCAGGTATCCTTCCCTATCCCCTTCCCTTTGCTGTGCTTCACTCCAATTACACGGCGCACGTGGCTTCCCTTTGAAGTTCCCTTGCTGCTCGGCTCTGTGTTGACTGTCCCCCCTCGTTGTGTAGCAGCAGCAGATCTGAGGGGCTCACAGCTGGGTTCGCTGCTGCAGTCGCTGCTGATTAAAAGCCAGAGGCTTCCCTGAACCTTTCCCCTCTCCTAACTGCTCACCCGCTCCCACAGCCCGTAACTCTCATCGTTTCCTTTGCAATGGGGTTCCTGACGTGGTTTTTCTGGTAGGAGGCTTTGGCTGCTTCACCCCCAAATGCTGGGGGGCAGAAGTTTGCTTTCAGTGCTCTCTAGGACTGCAGCCCAGCCAGCCAGTTCTGTATGCACACACTAACGGGCCCACCGCCAAACAACAACGTTCCCACTTGGTTGGGCAGTTCTTTCAGACCATTTTTCCTATCTCCAGTGTTATCTGTGCTGGAAACCACGGAGCTGGGGGGCCTGCAAGAGGCAGGTGCCGTGGCGGAGAGGTAGAGAGGAGGGGGCTGGTACCTGCGTGCACCTTCCCTGCTTGGCAGGTCATGGGCAGCATGAGCAAGCCTCACGCTGTCAGGGGGAGAGAATTGATTAATTCTCGGTATTGTTTGGGTTTCGGTTACTTTGCTGAAACTGTCCACAAGGGGCCAGTCTGCTGGTGACTTGGGGGTGTGCTTCTCACCCCCAAGCCACAGCGAGACCTGCCGACTGCCAGCATACCTGTGGTACCTTGCAGCCTGCAGCAGGAGAAGTAAGTGTCTGCTCCTTCCAGAGCTGTGCTGATGTGAAAGGTACCCTAAGTGGTTCCTTAAAGCCACCGGTCTCCTATACCATCGAGCCCTTCCCTTATTATGTAGCTACTTCGCAGTTTTAATTAATATTATGATTATACAGCAGACACGCTTCTATAGCGTCTGTTGCTGTGGCAGCTAGACGCTTTAATTACAGAGATTAAAACACAAATCAAGGACAATACGGAGTTGTTATGATATAATTACCAGAGCTGAATATTTGGAGAAAACTGGCTGCTTGAGCCACAGAGGTTAATGTACAAACCCGTGCGACCCGGTCGCTTCTCAAGACCTGTGTCCGAGTGGCCAGTGGGGACAGGAGAGGGCAAACGTGGAGGGTGCTGGGGGCTCGTCACCTTCCTGACGTGTTAGAGCTGCCCAAAGAGCTGCTACTTCCAACCTGTGAGGTGTCAGATTTGCTCATTCAGGATCAAGGCTTCTGTCTAGGGCTTCAGTTACTTTATTGTGTTCTTTTTCTGACAAGCACTCTTTGTTTAATCCAAAATGAAACGTTTTCTCGTTCCTCACCAAAGCAAAAATGGTGGAATGGATTTTTAGTATTTACTTAGAGAAACCTTGAAATTGAAATTAATTTCCTAATTTAAAAATTCACATAAGAATTTCTATTTTTTTTTTAGAAGGTGAGCTGTTTGGTGTGTTGAAACAGTTTCGTTGCTCCATCCACATTTGCGAGTGTTCTGGTCCGCCTCTCTCTACATTTCTGACCCCAGGGGGGAAAAGCTTGCTTGAAGTCATCTGGCTTTAAAATCACCATATAATTTAGGCCTGCAGATCCAGCTTTCATAAGGCTTAAGAGTACTTGCCAGCTTCAAAATATGGCTAAAATCTTTGTCTTTAGTTATTTTTGTTTTAAAAAAAAGGCAAATGGGAGATCTGTATTTCAAAAATCTTCATATATTGCTCTTGTCAACTGCCTTGTGTCTTGATACAAGGGTGTTTGTGTGTCTTCCACTCGATTTTCTGCTTGCTTGCTTGTTCACATACTCTTTAAATAGAAGGAACAGAATACGATCCCCCCTTAATTCCTGGCCCAGAGGTCTGTAACAAATCTGTCGTTATCTGGCAGTTCATAGCTGTCAGTATGCTCAGGCAGTGGTCACTGGGACATGTAAATGCTGCTCCTTTGAATGCAAAGGACCCCGATACTTTGGTCGCACACTCCCTGATTTTGCCACCATTCATCCTCCTGCTGGATGCCAAATCCCACTTGTCTCATGCTGTCACTCTGGCAGAGAGCTGCGAGTCATAATCATATTAGAAACATGGCAGGTTAAACTCAGAAAGAAAAACTAAAAAGGGCCTCTCCAGAAGGATTTCTGACTGTTGAAAAATCTCCAAGTCATCTACTGCCAGCACTGCCAGACACCAGGGGATTGTCACCTGCAGCGCAGTCAGGGAAAACATTTCTATTTTGAAAGGCTGCACCACCATATTCTTCCTTAACTAGGCAGAAATAAGGGGCTACCAGCAGGAGCTAACTATAAACCTACAAAGAGTGACAAATAAACCAAACAGCAGCAATAGAGTACACGCGGTCGTTCGCTCCTCATTCCCCCGGGGAGCTGTAGAGATGCTGCGTGCGGAGCAGGGAGCAGCAGCGAGTGCACGGGCTTCCCCTTGCCGTCACCCTGCCGTGATGTGCAGCAGCAAGCCCTCCTCACCATGCTCCTGGCTCGGCAGAGAGCTCAGATGAAGCAGGGGAAGCGTTTCGCAGCCCTGTGCCCTGGTTATACATGTACGTGGAGGAAGGAAGCCAGACCTCGAATCGTTGCCGTGATGTTTTTCCCCGTGGATCCTGCCCGTGAAGCAAGCTGTGTCCCGGGGGATTTCCTTGTGTGTGCTTCCAGTAGGGCTGGGTTTCCACTTGCAAGGGAAGGAAGAAGACTTTAGGGGTAACAGCTGGTTTGTTTCCAGTCTCTCCAACAGTACTGGACAATTACACAGCAAACACTTTATGGTCTAAATTAGAGCAGAGTACGGGTATGGGATGGGGAGTAAATTAAAATATAATCATAAATAACCGAAAGAAGTAGAGCTTGCAAGGTAGGGACAGAGAGAAAAGCCATGTTTTTGTATTAGGTTTCATAGAAGATGGTATCGCTGAGCCAAAGAGAGGAAAGGTCATTTTGTTTGTCTGTTGCAGAACTGCAGAAGCCAGACTAAACATCATGCTGTGGGTAGAAGAATGGTAGGAGGCATCCTTGGTTCTCCTGTCTCCTTGTTGACCAAGGCAGAGAAAGGAAGGAGTTTCCCAAAATATTAGATGTTGTTATTATTATTAGACGTACAGTCCTATGGCTGGGGCTCGTGCTAATGACTCAATTACCATTTATCAGCTGAGCAATATTGTCTTAGTGCAAGCTTTCACCTTGTAGCAAAACCAAAATTATTTTGCTTAATTTCAGTTCGCAGTGAAAAAAGTTGAGTGTGCTTCTTGGTGTCTCAGCGCACGGACAGCCCACTGGACTTCTTGGTGAGATGATCGGCTGTAGGACTATCAGTTCGTCTGGGTTTTGGGAAGGCTGTGGAACAGTCGGTCTGAATACCAGCCTGAAAACAAGGCTGAAGTGCAGGGTAAGGATTCGGCAGAGACGTTGTCCAAGTAGCTGAATGCAGACTTTTCCAAAAGAATGTCCAAGAAATAGGACAATTTCTTTTTTTCCTACCTTCACTGAGTTTCCCATGGCGTGCTGTGGCGTTTTCAATGCTCTGAGCTGTTGGCATCCCTGGCTCTGGGGCTCGTGGAGCTCACTGGTGTTTCCTCTTTGCCGAGAGGATGGAGAGGAGCTGGTAATAAACAGCTCCCGGGGGACCGTGCTTCAGCTCCTCCATGCACCGCCGTAGCTCCTAAGTGTGATGGATCACTAATCATACCGGTGGCATTAAACTGATTAATAACAGCAAAACCAATAAAATGTTTTTGTTCCGCTGACCTCAATAGAGGCTGTGTCAAATGCTTTAGTAGCACTGGGATTTCACCCGTATTGTTTAAACATTTAAAACATCCGAATTGCAGTTTAACACCGTGTTAGTTCAATGCTTAACTAATCCCGGTATTTAAGATCAGGAGCTGTAGGGGTGTACCTACGCACACGTGGATGCACACTGTTAAGAAAATACAAACATTGCGTGAGGTGTGTGCTATTGGGTGTATCCGAACCTGCCTGCAATAACTCCTTTGCTGCTGATGCTGACTTATTTGCCAGACACCCTCGGACAGCGTCATTCAGAGCACTGGCAGTGCTTTCTTTTCATTAGCAGTCCGGTTAATTTGGGAGGCAGTCGTCATTAGAGTACAGTGTGAAAACAACACACGTTGTAGCTCCGGTGTCAGAGAGCTTCTTGATGTTTTCAGAGCCCCAAATCAGTCTGAACCCATCAATAATCCCATGCCACAGGGTGCTGGTGCCCGCAGCTGGATCTCTGCCTTTCTCCTCCCTGCGAAGCCAGGTGTTACGGGAAGCCCTGCCTGATGTAATGCTTCCTCACACTACCTTTGGCCTTGTGGCATACGTAAATTCAACTAATTCTGAACTTTGCTGCCTTCTTTTAAGATTTTTTTTCTCCAAGGAAGCCCAGTCTAACATTTGCTGCTCAGATTTGGCTCCAGAAAATATATTAAATATATTCTGCCTGTCCCAAAACGGAGCGCACCCATCCCCAGCAGGCATGCGAGGAGAAAGCAGGTGAATCTCGTGCTCCACATGTACCTCGTGCTCCAGCTGACTCTGTGATCCAGCAGCCATCTCGCTCAGATCCCCTCAGCCCTCTAACAGTGGTGAGCCCTAATTTCACTAAAAGTATGTCATTTCTTCAGTGTTTTGGGGGTTTGAATCTAGGACAAGAGTATCAGCGGAGAGCAGCAGGTACAGATATTCAGCCCTTATATCTTATCAGATATTCAAGAATGCGGTAAGAAATGTCAGGGAGAGCTTTCTACGAAATATTTAATTAACAGCAACAGCTACAGAAATGAAAAACAACATCCAGGCAATTACAGTGTTCAATAAAGCAGCTCTCAGAGGATGGAGCGGCAGCGGATTAGTGACTGACTGGCATTTAAATACGTTATCAACCAGTTAGGGAGACCAGAGTAAATTTGCTCCCCTGGGGATCAGGCTAGTAGAAGTATTATAACTATATTATTGTTTCTCAGGGCAATCAATTGAATTATATGGTGCAGTAGGCTAGGATGTTCAGCTGTTATTCCAGGAGCTGCTTACGGGATTTGTTTCACTGGACATTAATACAACGTACCAGGCGAGTTACTAATGTCAGTTTGCAAATCAGCATTTTCCTGTTTAAAAACAACAATGTGTACGCTCCAGTTTTGTATTTTAAATGCAGAGTGTGCTGGAAACTCTATAATTTATACAAGTGGTGGAATATGCTAATCTTTGGACGTTAAAATAGAACACAATAAAGAATTTATGTTATCTTTACCTCCAGGGCCAAATAGATGCTGAGAAGGCATAATTAGGCTGCCAGTTGTAGTGCCTTTTTTTCCTACAAAAACAGGGAGAGTTTCACTGATTGGGGATTTTTGCTGTTACATTAAAAAATGGAGCCTTTGTATAAATAACTGTACGTACAGGCTGATGAATGAGGGATTTCCACGAGCTGCAGCCATACTTCAGTACGAGCTGATACATTCCCTTACACACACATACAATACTGAGGATGCAAAAAAAAACAGTTTGATGATGAAGTTGTACACGAAAGGCATACTCCAGTGTACCTAGATAAGTGTGGTTGAGTTTCTGATTATATCTGGTGTTCAAGTTCATTGCTCCTCTCTTGGTAGAGCACAGGGATGAAAAGGAACTTAGGGAGTTGGCAATTTGCAAACTTGGATGTAATAAATAGGGTTTGTATTGATTTACATTTGATACAGACCAATTTGGCAAGTAAATTTAAATGAATTAGTTTCCTTCCAATAAATAGCCAGTCCGAAACCCAGAGCGGACGAGCCAAAGGGTGGCAAGCCACACCAGTTCAGGAAGGGATCTCCAATCCTTTGACACTATTCATTCTCTTTCTTTATAGAAGCAAGGTTGCCCAGGACAGCCTGTTGAGCCAGTATTATAACAGACTCCTTCTCATAAGGAGGCGCAGAGCAGCGGAGAGCAGCTTGTTTTTGCCTCCCATTGCATTTATATGGATTCATTTCCCTCCATGGTCCCTTTCTTCTCAGCTGCTCTTCCAGAGGTGAGAGCAACCTTTGCTCCGAGGACACTGGGAGCCAATCTCGTGGTCCAAGGCTGAGCAGCTGCCAGTAGGGACACCGCTGGGAATGATTTCTTTCACTGTTAGTGCATGATAGAGCTGGTTGGACGTGAGGAAGAGCCCTGGATTAGGCAACCTGTTGTAAACCCAGGTGTCCAAAGTCCCTGGAATGGCTGAGCAACTTCCCACTAATTATATGCTTAACTTTGTGAGAAGAGACTGCCATTAAAGTACACAGTAGGCTAAATACCTTCAATACAATTATATATATAAAAAAAAAAGTATCTAAAGACTGTGAACCTCAGAACATGACAGCCAGAAAAAGAATACATCAGCGTGAACATACTCAGAACATCTTCGTCTTCTGGGCACAGTTACAGACAAGCCTGTAGTGCTGGTAGAGCCCACCTTGAATTGTGGGGTGTGACAATCAGTTGTCCCAGACCATGCTGATTACATCCAAAGGAGGTAAATGGGGTGGGATGGCCTGATCCTGATCCCACAGGCAGGAGAGGAACTAAAGCAGGGACTGCTTGCTCGTTGCTGAAGAGAGGGGCATTGCACATCGCCTTGCCTGGCAGATGCCGAGGTACAAAAATGCATTACCGAGGACGAAGGCACGGTGTGTATTTCCCACTGAAAATGCTGAAGTGCTCCTCTGAAGTGAAATATTCCAGATCAAGTTTTTTAAGCTCACGTGCTTTCCCCCATTACCCCCGTAACCCAGGGAACTGAGGGGAGCGGAACGACACAAAGAGAGATGCTCTGAATATCAGAAGCCTGAAGTTAATTAATGCTCAGAAAGTGGTTTGAAGATGAAAAGCACTACTGCTAAGTGTTATTAATAGTGGAGTAACCCCGCTGTTAATTATAAATAACAATAATGCTACGGAGCACGCAACATGCAAAGATCTCAAAGTCCTTTTGAAATATGAATTGCTGATTTATTCTGATATTACAAATGGGAAGAATGAGACACGGAGGGACATAGTGTGTTAGAGAGAGGCTTTAAGTACCTAAGTAGAGGAGCTGAAGGCTGCAATCCAGATCTTAGGCTTGCCTTCCACTGATCTAACTCCTGTAGCCTATTCCTTGGCTGTACGAGCACTGTGCAGTGCGAGTCCAGCCTCTAACTTTCCTTAAGCTACGCAGGAGAGTGTAATTGTACAGAGCATTTCCAATGAATTTAGAGGATGTGTTCCTATATTTTTGATTTCTATAATGTTAGGAGGTGTAAGGAATTCATACAAGGAGCCTGAGGCTGAACAGAGTGGACACAGCAATCCAGCTAGATGCAGTGATTCCCCTGGAACCATCCCTGGGATCCCCGTCTTGCTGTACAGGTGAAAATAAAAACATTCAGTATTATACATGTATTATATAGTATTATATTATGTTCAGTATATAAAAAACATTCAGTATTGCTCCTCCTTGCCACTGCTGTTACCAGCACAGTGATGTTAGTCAGGCTGGGGCTTTCTGGCTCCAAACCTGTTACTTATTCTGGAATTGTCCAAAATGAAGTGCACAGAATAAAGTGACTCAACTGGGGCTGAGTGAACAGTGACAAACTCTCAATCAGAGATGTTAACCATACCCGAGGACCCCCTTAGTTTTAAAGAATAACAATTTGAAAGCAAAATAGAAAGAACCAGCTCATGCCATAAAAAGAGCATCACATCTAGGTCTCACCCTCTTGTTTCTTGTGGCTTATAGATGTTGGCTGCCTTATTAGCTTGTCTCTATTCGAGAAGTCCCCTTCTAAATGAGGATTTTTAGTTCTCAAACTAATCTTTTCCTGTGAAGAAGGCTTCATTTGTATGCTGTTATTGTCATTACCAGTGTAATCTTCAGTCTTAATGTTAGTGTGTCTATTTTGTGCTTCCTTAGGGTAGCTGTGAAGTACTTCTCCACTAACCCATGAGTGCCTCTGGTTTCCCATCTTACTGAGGACTATTGTGTATTGTGATCATCTGCTAATAGAGGAGATTAGCTGAATCACAGCAGTCTCTCAAGCAAAAGATATGACACTTTTTTTCTCTTCAGTTGACGTTATAAGCTTGTCTTTTCATATTGGGAATAATCACGTTGTGTTGTTCTTTTATTATTGCCATTTCTGCTATAAGATTTCTAACTGCAGAGTCCTAAAGCGCTTCCTTGTTTCATCTTCATGGCCATTCAGTGTGCTTAATGGGCTTACAAGCAAATCAAGACTTCCATCTTCCTTGAATGGAGCTTTTGTTGGAGTCAATCTGCTGGCACAACTGGGATCACAGGTGTGTGCAACCTTTCGAGTGGGGGTTTCTTGTACTCCAGACCAGGTTTGCCCAGATGTTATTGCCAGAGCAATCAGAATTATTAACGTATAGTTCAGCAAAATGTTGACAGAGTACAGAGCATAAAACACCTTGCGCTGAAATTCCGAGCCCAATTAAATGGGCTAATTCACCTACTGCTTAATTGGCTGCGAGCCATGTGAGTAATTACGCCACTGACATCTTCCAAAATTATATTCTTAATTGTTACGCTTATTTGCATCACAATGAAATCACCACGTCTCGGCTCAGCACAGCTCAGCTCCCTGTATGGCAGCGGCTTCACCGGTGGAAGGAGGGAGGAAGCACTTTGGAGCACCGCTGGCTGCCCTTCACGCAGGCATCAGTTGGCCAGGTAGCAAAGCGAGGCCACCGGGGAGATGGGGCAGGCAAATGTGAAGTTGCTCAGCTCCTTCTTTAACATATGTACCCGCTTGTTGTAGTACACGGCGGCTCTTATGGCAGCGTGCTGTGCAAGGCTCCTTTCTTTTCTCTTTTTTTTTTTTTTTTTTTCCTCCTCTGTTATTGTGTACGAAAATGTATGAATGTGGCAGCGTGATGCTGTATTGGCAGTGCTTGCAAACTGCAGCATAATATCACACTCCAGAGATGCAGTGTTTCTATTTGCTATCATAAATTTAGTTCGTATTTTCTTTCCTTCATAGAAAATACCCCTAGTTCTTTATACAAATAATGTCATTCCAAGGAAAATGTATGCAGAACCACTTTACAGAAAACCTCTATAAGCACTGTTTGGTCTTGCTGTGTAGATCTACTCTCTAATTGCTTTGAATTTACTTTATTGCAAGGCTGGGGATTGCTTTGAAGTGATTATGAAAGAATAAGCAGGCTTCTGCAAAGGGAATTTAGGAAAGAAAAAGCTTTTAAGAAATCCTATTTTGAAGTTCCAGTTCCAGAGGGTCCCCAGTTACTAAAATGTAATGCCAGTGCATTCCCTTCCCTTCTATCTCTTTAACGGAGCACTCTGCTTCATTAAGAAGTCTTACCCGGGCATGAAAATTGTTTCTTGAGATCATTTTACAGCCATGTCATTTTGTTGTAGGGGGCTGCGGTATTACTGTATTTATTGGCTTTTTGAAAGTCTTTTCTATGCATGCAGGACTATTTTCATCCATCTCACAACAGCTTTACTCAATTCTAGCCCTGCTCCAAGACACAATAGCAACATGATGGGTTTGCTGGCTCCAAGATAGCTTCTTTCTGAAGCACACGAGTTGGGTACAAAGTTCACCCGAGTGTCTATTGCACCAAAATAAATTGAATATGGAAATCGAGACTTAGGAGAAACAGGTTACTGTTATTTAATATATATACATATATACGCATGGAATAGTGGTAAAGAAAATAAAGATTTAGACACTTTTTTTTATGTTTATCATCAGCCAGGAGACCCACATACATGCTTCTGCTCGATGATTTTCTAAGAATAAAAGGGGAGGGGGGTTCTTTTGCACTGTAAAATCAGGTAGAGATTTTTTTCAAAACCCCAAAGCAAATCCAGCTGTCTTTCCGTCCCAGCATGGACCTTAGAGGATGGGGAGGAAGGAACAGAAATCAGACCCACGTTGTTTTCTCCAGGCTGTATGTCTGATGAACCCAGATCGTTTTCCTTCTTAGAAGCTCCTTGCATTCATTTTGGAGTTGTTCATTCATCAACAAACTCAGAAATCCCATCCATGCGTGGAAGACTTGTTGGTTTTCTGACGGAAAGCTAATAACGTCTGCTCTTAATTACACATTAACAGGAGCAACCAGCTGCCTGGCGGGTTTCTGTCCTGTTGGTCTGCGTGGTGCCCGTGCGGGATGCACGCTGAGGAGGGCGAGGGCAGGGTTTGTGCTTGGGATGTGTTTGGTTGGGGCTGATCTGCTGCCGAGCTGGGTCTCTGTCTTGCAGTGACCCCAAATTAATCGTACCCGGTTTTGAGTCCTTTTTGGTGTCTTTGAAATAGATTGGGAAAAATGTACAAGGAGAAAAAATGGGTCTGCTAATAAAATAAAAATTAGCAGGCACCTCTAACAGTCCCACAGCAGATAAATAAAGAAAATAAAGCTTCTGGCCTAGGAGGAAGTGACAATTTTTATTCTACATTAACTGAGCATTAGATTAATGTGAAGGTTTGGGCTCCTTGAGTCCGGGCACAGCTTTTCAGAGACCGGGCACCTCTTCCCCTGGCTGTTCGCAGCCCTCTGCAGAAATCCATCGCATCGCCTCACCTACAGCTCACTTCAAAAGCTCCTAACTTCAAAAAGACCAGTTCAAAGAGCCCTGGTTTATTTGCTGTTTTCGCAGCAGTTACAGCCTAAATAATTAGCTAATACCTTTTAAATATGTTTTAAAGATTACGGTTTAAATCCCTAAGCTGTGTCATCTTTTGGAAACAGTCTTCTTAAAAACTGCCGAGCAAGCATAAATTATAGAAGGAGCTCCAGATGGCCCAGGAGTTCGCTGTTTATTTACAGGAAACCGGCTCCTTCCCCTCAGCCTTTTATCCCAAAAAGCACAATTTGTGGGCCAAAGGCACGGCTGTGAGCTGTGTACGGTCCCCAAATTGTTTTACCAAGGCAGTGTCACTGCCTGCCCCAGCTGGCAGCATCCCTGTCACATCGTCCCCGGGCCGAGGGAGCAGCCACCGGTTGGGATCTGTTGTGGTGCATCTCCAGTTTCATCTCTTTTATTCTTTCTTTGTTTTGTCCTTGTTTGTTTGTTCCTGAGGATCTTGACAGCAGCGTTTTATTATTTTACGATCCGTGACTTTGAAGGTGGGAGCATAAAAGAGGTTGGACTGAAATATTCAGGGTGCTCGCAGCTCTCTCATCTCCAGCATGGCTCAGTGCTGCGCCCTCGTCGTTCCCAAATAGCTGCGGTTTCCACTGATTCCAGATGTTGGCCCAGCTCAGAAGGGAGCCCCGTTGTCCATCTACGGCAAGATCTATAGAGAATGTATTTTTGGGTCTCCTGGGGCATTTTTTGTCAACTGGGTTTTCCTTGTGTGCTTGGTTGTGCTCCAGCCAGGCCTCCTGTGCCCGGGGCAGCGAGCACGGGCAGCGCGGTGCCTTGGCCATGAGGAAAGACGCTGGTGGATCTCACTCAGGTTGGAAGGGACTTTGCTTTCAAATAATTACAGAGCTTAAATGTATGTAGAGCCTCTCAGGGAAGCCTTGGAGTGTGGTGCCAAGTGGTGGTGAGACCCGGGCCTGGTGGTTCTCAGCCAAACACCAAGAAAATGGGGCAGGGGGAGCCTGGAGGCCTGCGCTGAGTGAGGGGTGATCTGAACGGGGTCTCCAGCAGGAGAGCTGGCCTGAAGCACTCTATATAAAGAGCACTGGGTTCCTACATGACCTGCGTGGACAGTCTTGGGTTTTATTTGTCATCTGAAAGGCTGCCCAGTGGCTGCATAGCTCCCTCCACACGTCAGTTCAGCGCTCTGAGTCCCGCGACCACAAGGCAGGCCCGGGGTGAGCGGGGTGCGCTGTGGGGCTGGATGCCCCACGGGGGTAATGCGAGTTCCTCGCTGCCTGCATCCGTGCTGTTACACCACATCGGGGCTGTTTGTGGCTCCCCGGGTTTAGCCCAGGACACGGCGTGGTTCTGGCTTCACGGCAGGGACAGGCAGGAGCTGCAGCGTTCTCCAAGGTTCGTTTTGTGGGGATGCTTGTAACATATGCTTGCCTCTAGGAACGCATTTGTTGGAAGGAGGAGATTCTGGAAAGATGAGAAAAGCCCATATTTTAAGCATACAGCCTAACAAAGAATTCACTCAATTTTAGTTGCATTTGCAAGTGGAAGAAGAGCTCCGCGCATTCGCAGGTTGGCACAATGCAGCACATCAGTTAAACAGTTTGGAAAAGTAGCTTAACTTAACGGAGGCATCCCAAGAGACACCTTTTTTCTTTTTCTTTGGGAAAAAAAAAAAAAAAAGGAAGCTTTAAAAGAAAGAAGGGAAAAAGAAAAAGCCCAGGCATGCCTTGAGCCCTGAGTGGCTGTTTCCCTCTCTGCTCCTGTGTTGGCACACCTCTCATGGCAGTGTATGGGCAGGTTGTTTTAATCTGATGTGGTCAAAATGCATTTGGTTACCACTTTTTGAAGGCTCGTACGCTGTGGCTGATGGGTTAGGTACTGATTTCAGGTCTTGAGGGACCTTTGTGTTGGGCGCAGCACAAAGAAATACGGGGACAGTTGAAGGAGACAACGCAGCACGGGCTGCTGGCTTCAGGCTGAGAAGATGCAATTTTGAAAGCTGGCTAAATGAGCTATGATATTTGTGTTGATAATTTGTGATCAGATTTATAACTAGTGGTTTTTTAAAGCATACAAAACTCCCAAACTCGGAAAATTAATATTGTACTGATGGACCTGCTTGAACAAACATAATAAAAAATGTGCTCTCTGTCACGGCAAGCTGAAAAAGCAGATGGCAGTCGGAGGCTGAGCAGCATACAGAAGTTTGAAATTTTAAATTAAATCAATTTGAAGCTTTGTTTGTGCCTAAGGCAAGCTTTCCCCTCAGATGAAGGAGAGTGGCTAGCTGAACTCTTTTACATGGGCTCTGTGTTTGAAAAGGCTGCCGAAAGGTTTGAAATGCTCCACAGTCTGCGCCACGGCGTTAGTCTGGGCTAAAAGCGGAGCAGAAATGGGAAATTCGGGTTACTGCTGACCGGGAAGCCTTTCCAAAAATGCAAGCTCCTGTAATGAGATGGGTACAGAAGAGGAGCTTCTGCTTTTCCACAGCGGGCCATAAATATTCAGATCATGTCATATGTTTCCTGTGCTCTGAAGAGATGTTAAAAAGAAACAAAATGAAGAAAGAAAGAACCCTACAGCAGACGTACACGCCGTGCTGTGCTGCTACAACAAATCAGCCCCTGCCTTGATCGAAACATCCCCAACTGTCCTGACTTTTCGGTGAGCTCACGGGAGACCATGGAGCGAGGCAGGGAAGGTGTTCCCTGGGTGTTCCCTGCTCTCGAGGTTCTGCTTCTTGGCTGCTGATTGCAGCGTTAGTCCGGTGGCAAAAAGTTGTTTTATTTCTGCCGTTCTGGTCTTTGGCCTCTCCTTTCTGGAAATCATCACATCGAATTACGGCGCTACCCGTCTGTTGCCTTGAGCTCCAGGAACCTGCTGCTGCCTGCACGTCTGATTGCTGCCCTGATCGGCGGTGCCAAAATCCCAGTCCCAGAGATTTTGTTAGCCCCTGAACTGAGACCTGCTCCGCGGTGGAGGATGTGCAGCTGCTTTTGAGAGGGTGGGTACATGCACAGAATGGAAATGCTCAGTTTAGCAAAGCACAAGAGGCAGACGACATTAAAGAAAACCAGTTTAATGGCTCTTAATTCTGCAGCAAGAAAAAATAATCAGGTTTCTCTCATGTGCAGTCCACTGTCAGCACCAACCATAAGCTCTGCCTGTACCCCAGGTAGATGTTGATGCCAGTAGAAACCTGGCAAGCTGACGCAGATCGAGATGCCAGGTGTCATTGCAGCAGTTCTGCACAGAAGTATGAAGGGGAAGGACGTAATGCCCCGAGGTACTGCCCTGTGTTCTGACAGGTCGGAGAATAAAATCAGCGTGGCTACGGGATGAAGGGAAGTGCAGGAGGGAGGCTGCAGCAGGACCACACCGGTGCCCTTCGTGGCTGTGCACCACATGCGAGCCCCAGCCGTCACACTGCCAGCTGCACTGCCTCCCACCCGGCTGGCAAAGGACAGGGAAGGGGACTGAGAAGAAGAGAGAGACCACGCTGGGAAGCAAGGGTATTTCAGACCCAAGTATGTTCCTTCTGACAGAAGGAAGCAGAAGGCCTGAGTGTAGCTCCAGAGAGACCAGTATGTTTTTTTTTAGTAATAATAAATAAATAGATCTCATGGATGAGACAGCAGTGAAGGTTGAGTTTCCCTTTTGATCTTTCAGTAACTTCTTTTGCCCCTCCAGGTTTTTGGCCATTTTTTTCCTCTCTGTATCCCAGAGGTGCCACTTCCCAGGTACACGGCCATGGACTTTCAGCTTCTCTCCTTTTCTCCAACACTGCCACAAGGTCCCAATCTAGCTGGGGGACTGGTGTATTACAGTGGAACATTACAGGGACATCGGTGGCGTGTGCTCAGTCTGGATTTACACAGGAGGGAGCCCCGCTGGTGTAAAATTCCCCTGGCCTCCAGTGGAGCTACACATCTCACCTCAGTTGAAGATCTACACTGTGATAACGGCCCAGGCTCCTCCAAAGGCTCTTACACAAATCCAATCTTTGATTTAGGTCTATCTTGAGTATAAAGAAGCAGAAATTAGCTCTGTCGTTAGGCTGGACTTGACGTTGCCTCTGCTGCTGGGCATTTCCATGATGGATTAACCCGGCTGATGCAGCACTGGGCGCCTGTGCGGTGCTGTGCCACTGGCTTCGGGGGTGTAAATGTGTGAACGTGGCAGCCAAACTGCTTAAATCTTCAGTCGTGTTTGCGTCTGGCTACCCTCGGATGTCCAGATTTAATTATCCTGAGATAATTAACAATAATATATCAATACACTGCAATGTGAATACAAACGACGGGGATTTGGGGAGTCTCAGGCACCTCTATTGTGCCCTGACAGATGCACGTGCTGCACGGCCACGCGTGTGCCAAGCCAGCTCCGAGCAGCCGGGTAGTGATGTATCATGCTTCCCAGGGAACAGCTCCCCTGTCCCAAAACTGGTAGCTATTTCTTCTTTCTTTTGTGTGTCAGGAATATGTGATTTTGTTGTCAGCACATTTTTTGTAATGAAAAGCAAATGGTATCCAATATGTCTTGGGGAAAACGTGCAAACAACAGCAAAATTATATGTTGTTAAAAAAAAAAGCGATGTAACTTGTTTGCTGTCAATACAGCTCTTAATGACAGAGTATGGGGAAAATGTACCCGGTGCTCACTGCGTGTGTATGTGTGGGGTTGGAATTTGTATCTGTACGTTATATAGATGGATTTACAAATACGGTGAGAAATTCAGTTGCATGGATTCGATGCGCAGCTGCAAGGTTTCACAGAGTTCGGGGTGTTTGTGGACTTTGTGAAGAAGGATTGTGAATGATGCTCACGCTGCAAATCCCAGGCAGGTCCGTTCGGAGGGAAGGCACAGACAGCTCCCTGAAATTACTGCTCTGCAATTTGCTGCAATTTGGAGTTCAGACAAGGACAGCAGCGCCCTAAATCACACGGCTGAGCAACAACAACAAAAAACCCAAACACTGCGTTTGTGTGTGTGTACGTGGATGTGTAGGTGTAGACTAGGGAAGAGCCCTCACTGTACTTTTGCACAGGGTCCCACTGACTTTGTCCAAGCAAGTAGCCACTTTGTAAAAATCCCTGAATTATCCTCAAGCTGGGGTTGATTTTAAATGCTTGTGTTATTCAGCGCAACTCGGGAGATGGATTTTATTCCAAAGCTGTCTCATTCTATGAAAGATTATGAATGATCTGCTGCTCCTGTTGCCAGCAGGATTGTTCGTTCTGGCTTTGAAATCACCTAGAAGACATCTGGGGTAAAATCTCAGTGTTTTTGAAACACTCTGCAAAATTCCCATGGACTTCACAAATGTCAGATTTCCCCCAAATATGAAAACTTACTGCTTGAAACCAGTATACATATTTTACACTAAGATCTCATCATGCTAAACCTCACTCATGCAGTGAAATTTTGCAAAAAGTGAATAAAAAGGAGGACAAATACTTGAAAGGAAGCTCGTGGGCCTTGCTTGAATGACTGCCCATAAATATTTGATGCCAATATTTGTCCTGCTCTTGCTGAGACTCCTGAAGAGCATTTCCTCTGTGATCTTTACTTAGCTATTCCTTGCTCCTTTCTTCTCCCCATTTGTTGAGTGGTTGTTTCCATTCCAGTTGCAAAAATGGAAGTCTCAAAAATGGAACTTCTTTAGAAAATGATAGTTTAAAAAAAGTGAAATTATGTTTTGTTTTGTTTCCCCCCCCCCAAAAAAAAAAGCTATTAAGCTCCCTGCGTATGCCCTCCACAACCTTATTTATACGCTACTAATATTTCTCAGTACAGCCAAGTTTCAGGTAATTTCCCCCAAAGCTGCTCAGTGTTTCAGACACATCTGCAGGCTCCTTGGGGTTGTATTTCATTCCTTGTGAATAAAAACATGAGGGCATGAAAATTTCTCTCATCATCCCTGCTGAAAGCCAACCTGTACATGTCACCCCCCTGATAAATTCAGCTGGGAGAATCCAGTCCAGCTCATCTACAGGGGACTCAAGGTAGCAGCTTGTTTCTGAGGCTTTTTTTTTTTTTGTGACCTGTGTTTCTAAATGTGCCTGTGTGCAGCAGAGCCCTGCAGCCCCTAAATGGCTCCCCAGGCGCTTGGAGCAGCAGCCTGCATCCCCCAAAGTGTTTCATTACAGGTATCTGTAGTAAGGAGTTAAAAAAGTGAATTAAGGCGATCCACGTGAAGATTTTGTTTAGAAATATTTATTTTAAATCTGATTTTCCAGCATTCAGCCTAGGAAAGCCAGAGCCTGGCTGCTGGTGCTGCTCTTTTACACAACCGTAAACCTTTACCTTCAGTACGGGCACTGCTCATTTGCACACTCGCGGTGTGTGCTGGAAGCTGTAGCATCAAGGATGATGCTTGGCTGCTCCTTGCTGCCAGAATAAACCGCTTAAAAGATGCTGAAACAAACAAGCACAAAGGTAGCTGCATCAGTGAGGGGCTGACCTTGCTCCTTTGAGCTTCTGCGCACTCAGGTTTTGCTCAGCCGAGCCCTCGTACACGCGCGGTGCTCCGTTGAGTGGCAAAAAGTAGGAAATGAGTAATTGCATAATTGCAGCTAATATTTCTCTGCAGCTGTGAAATACCAGTGAGGGGCACCGACTGGGATGCGGTTTCACTCCTGCTGCAGCACGGATTGCCCTCCCAGCTCCCATTAAGCTAACCAGAGATGCACACCTAACGGTCCATGCCCTGTAATTGGTAAGATGCAAGGGGGAATTCGGCTCCAGAGTGATGGAGTGGGTGTTTTTTTTTTTTTTAAAGGCATCCAAGGATTGCTGCTGTGTGTACTTCTGGGGAAGTCAGGGCTTTTTGGTAGGGTAGTTCACGTGAAATGTGAAAGTGTTTAATGTTTCTCTAGCATGACTGTTACAGTTGGTGGTCTTTCTAATCAAGAACGACATTGACTAGGGAGCTGGTTTTAAGGATGCACGCCGTTTCCCAGTGAACTGAATGATATCTACACACATTCATTTGAAATGTACAAATGCAAAAATGTGAAAATTAATTCAGAATATCTTTGTGATCGTTTCTGAATAATTAAAAACTCTGTCACAGGCCCTTTCATTTCGCAGTTCCACCATTATGACCACTTCTCTTCCACGGTAAATTGTACAGAGACCTTAATCTGCGATACTGAAAGAATAGACTTTTAAATCAAAATAAGCGTAAGGAAAAAAAAAAAAAAAAAGAAGAAGAAGCATATTAATTGCTCCTTCTTCCTACAGTTTTTTTCTTCTCTTTCCTTCAGGCATTCCTTGCATAAAAATATCCATTCACCAACTGTTCACCAACTGTTCCTCCTCTCATTGCCCTACCTTAGTTTTCATTTTCAGACACCAGTGAGTATTTGCTCTTCAGCCTCCCAGTCTTTGAAGTTGCCTTTAGGTTTTTAAAGGCAGCAGTTTGAGGAACCATCACCAGGAGCCTCGCACCGAGGGGCTGCCTTTGGCAGGGCAGAACACCGCACTCTGAAGGCGCAGCAGCGAAACGCTCACCCCTTTGTTCTGCTCCGTGTTTCCTTTGCTAAGGGTGAGCGGCAGAAAGAGGGGTCCTGGGGGTCCCGTGGGGCAAGGTCTGGCTCTGTAGGGGCAGCCCCGGGGATGGTTGGAGCCTCAGCGTCGCGTTCGCTTCGTGTGCTCTGCATGGTAAGGGACGTGGTCCCATCCAGGAGGAGCCCCCAGAGCCCGTGGTGTGCAGCAGATGAAAAATCCCACTTTGCGCCCTGTTATTTATGTCCTGTTCTCCTGTGGCTATTTACATGATTCTCCCCTTTGGAAACAGAGAAGCAGATTGAAAACTCAGGCTGCATCTAGACCCATTAAAGTGGATGTTCAGCCTGTACCAAGGAACTCATTCAGCAATCTACTGAATTATGCACCAACACGCCAATTCCTCATAGACTGTGGCCAAGTGTAATAGATATCTTCTGTCTCCAGCCAGGGGGTTGACTCTGCAGTTTCTTCTCTCGTTTCCATGTGGTGGGCCAGCTGGACTTCTCCTGGAAGGTGTTTGGGATGAGCAGGAAACTTGGGAGGTGGCTTTTTTTTTTTTTGTTTCCAGAGCTCTTTACCAACGTTTTAGGGGAAAAAAGTTACCAAAAATGAAATATGATTTATACAAACCTGTTTCTTTTTCCTGGGAACAGGACAAGAGTCCTAGCCTTATAAACTATCAAGCCATGCAGTGTTATGTCTGTGCTTTAGAAAGGAGGGGAACAGGAGCAAGTGCTGGCTGAATTTCCAGCTGCCTCATCTGCTTTTTGCTGCCCTTTCATTTTTAGGGGCTCCACCACTGTTCAGATCCCTGTGACAGCTTCTCTTCTGATAGTAACACAGGCACAGGAATTGAGTGAGACCTAAGGTCCATCTTTTCCAGTAGCTTGTCTCTGACAATATCCATTACGGTCTTTTGGGGTAAGTGTAAGAGCCATGTGGGAGGGAGGGAGGGAATAATGCGATTCCCTGCACGGTCTCCTTTGGATCTATAATACTTAGAGACTGACCTAACCCCTGAGGCAGAGGGTTTAATATCCCTTCAGTTTTTTGCTGTCATTAATTATGACAGCGCTGGATGTCAGGGGTGGACGCCTTGGCTCTTTCGGTGGGTTTCCTCCTCCTTCAGTCTCCTGAGACGTGTGATCCTGCATCTTGGCTGTCTGAGCAAAGCGGGACGAGCTCCTCACAAACAAATGAATTCCAGGCGTGGGAAGGGACCCTGCAAAAGGTCTAACCTGCCCCCTCCTCGTCATTCTGTTAGCTGATTATAAATAACCCAGCTTTTATGGTGGAGCCCAGAAGAACTTGCAAATATTCTTTTTTTCTTGTGTCTTTTAGCTCTGAGGCTTACTTTGGCCAATTTCAATATATTTCCTTACCCCTCTTGTGTAGGGGTTTTTATAGAGCCCCTCGAAGGACCATTAACATGCTCCACGTAGAGATTATTTTATGTGCGGAATGAAAACCCTCACACCTCTGCTTTTTCATGCATTGTTTTTAAAGCACTGATATATCTGGGTAATTTGGGGAAGCTCTTAAATGGATGGGTGGGATTTGCTCATAAATCAGCTGTGCTTTGACCTGGTAGTTTGCTTCCTTAAGGAGCCCTAAAACGTGATAATATTTCAACATTTTTTTATTTTCCCCAACATCCCACTGTCATGAGCAGCCCGGGTATGTAGGAATCATCAGTTTTTATTAGGTGAATGGTTCAAACTTCTCCTCCAGTATTTTTTTTTCCCCCTTTTGATTAGCCATGCTTTGATGCATCTATGTGGAGGTTTCAGATGCACCCCATCACCGAGCCGTGTTCCCTCCTAATGAAAGCAGTCGCTTGAGTTCTCCGTGCTTAAACGTGTAAGTGGCAAACACAGCCTCGGTAGCGAGATGCAGAAAATGTTGCTGTAAGACTTGAGATACTTCAGTCGGGGGAACAGAGCAGAGGATATGGAGTTTTGTTTTTATTTATTGTATTGCTCTGTGCTTGTTCCGTGAGCCTGGTAGCAATATGCTGCGTTTTACCACTTTGATTTAGAAGATGCTTTACTTCAGGAGTGTAATTACCCTTTCTTTAGCATTAGTTCATTCGCAGCGCACAGGGAGCTGTTCCCATATTTCTTCTTTTGTCCTTGTTGGTACTTTCTTATGTGACATTCTCTCGATTCATGTGATCTCTGACCCTAGTGATGCACAAGTGGCTTCTGAGTCAAACTACAGATGAACCCTGCTCAGAACAGCTGCAAAAAATATTCTTTGTTTCATGAATTGTTTGATGCCATGCTCCCTAGGGAGAGATGTTAGTTTCCCAAAACAAGAAAAAAAATCTTGCTGCGAACAAAGGAGAGAAATTATTGAGCATCATTTTGCCACTGACAAAGAATAAAAATAATTTAAGCGTGGACACGAGTGACTTCATCAGGGCAGAGCTTATTTTGCAGGGTGAGTGTGCGTTCTGCAATTCAAACCATGGTTGAATATTCAGACTTTTTTTTTATCCATGATTTCAAAACGTATTGAATGTATTTTATTTTTTTTAAGCCGAAAAACATGCTTAACAGTACATTTTCTAAGGCTGTTGTTGGCTTCTAACGGGGAGTCGGTTTGTACTTTATCAGAATAGCAACACATGGCTAAACTAACAGGAACTCCTTCGACTGTCTTACGCGTGCAGCTGCTCTGCTAGCGTTTGTGTTGAATTGCAGAGAGGTGATAAGGACCCAGCAACCGTTTCATCCAGGTTTCCATTACGGAGCTGGGTTTCAGCAACATCCCTCTTCCCTCGCACTATTCCCTTGTAACCTAAAAGTATAAAAAAATAAATAAATAAATTGCGCTTCAGCTCTGCTTGCCCGGATCCTTGCTGGCAAAGAGCATCCTTTCAGATAACCTCAGCAGAAAGGAGCAGGTTCTTTAGAGATAGAAAGCCTCCACATTGGTTCTTTAATTGTTATTTTTCACTTCTTATTTAAGGCTCCCGTGTCCCCTCCTCGCAGCCCATCCAGTTACTCAGTTCTCTCACGTACGAATCACGAGCAGATGATGGCTCCTGCCATTCCAATGGCATCTTCCAGGGCTGGGTGCAGACACGGCGCGAACATCCCCCCAGGGAGCGTAAGATGCTCCCGATTCATCGCTGAGCTCCGGGATGCCATCTGCGGTTCCCAGCACTCCGTGCCCTTTCGGGGCAGCCACACATCCAGCACGGCAAGTTAATCATGTCTGTCTGAAACTTTCCTTTCCCAAGTCAGTAATTCATTGCTGTGGCCCACAGAGTTCAGCATTTTGGCTGGGAGCTGTTTTGATAAATGAGTGGCGGACTTTATTTAGTAGATCTTTGAAAAGTAAGGAAGCTTTGTGCCAAATGAAGAAATTTCAGCTCAAATACGTGACGAGACGCATGAGGACCTGGTGCAAGGGTTATGCTTTCTTTGGCTGTTGACTTCGCCTCAAAATTGTGCTTCTTGCTGATTTTTTAAGATTGTTTTTACAGGGTGCTGCTGATGTGAAATTTACTTGATTAAACTCAACTGCAGCTTGCGTGTTTTGGCAGTGTAATTACAAGGCAGCAGTGCCTGCGTGTACAGCCTGCCCCTCTGGTTAGCTACCTGCCTTTTTCCTTCTGCCTGGTCCACAACGAGATCTGCTGGGAGGCCACAGAGCTGACTGATGCTGGTGGGCATCCTGCTAGCTGCTTTCTGGGGTTGCTCAATATTTCCCTTCCCGTTCTGCTGATCCTTGCTTTCATTAACACCATACAGAACCAGAGAGTCATCTCAGGGCCCTTTTGGTCATCCCAATGAGAATGAAGCCATAGCACTGATACAATCCAGTGCAAGGTGCTGCGACTGCAGTAGAGGAGGAGGTTGCTGCTGCATTAACATGCCTGGTCCCTAATGGCAGAGGGCTGCACCGGCCATCAGGAGCCTCTGGTTTGCTTCTGCCTTGCAGGGAGGGATCGTTAGAGTCGCATGAATAATGGAAATCAGACAGAAGAAGCCTATTAGGGTATTTTATCTATCTTCCTGCCAATATAAAATTCCCTTTCTTCAAGGCGTGCTCTGTGGTTGTGTTCTGATCCCCGACAAAACGCCTGTGCTGAGATCCCCCAGGAGCTGCGTGGGGAGCGATCCAGGCGCGGCTGGGACCGGCGGCAGGGCTCCCACTGAGTTCAGTAGCAGCTGAATCAGGACTGGAAAAAAGGGAACAAATCTTGCCAGGTGGCTTCTGGCAAGCGGCGTTTTCATCTGTAAATCAGTAGGATCTGTACGGGGTCTCTCCGTGCAGGTACTGGAGCTGCAGAGCATTTGCACGATTGGGATGTGCCCAGCGTCCGCAGCTCGAAGGCAGATGGGCTGAAAGCGGCTGCGCCCACGCTTCCTATTGATAATTCATTATTCTTTCACCTGCAGAAAATATTTCCAGGTCTATTCTGGTACGAAGACACCAGAAATGTATTTTAGGACATCGTTCTGCATGGATTACAGCTTGGCTCCGTAGCTGCTGCTTTAGTTTTGACTTACAAGGAGCAGGCAGCGAGGTGGGAACGGGGTCTGGGGTGCAGATGCCCAGCCCGTGTCCCATTCCTGTGGGGACACCCAGAGTTTGAGGAAGGTGTTAAAATCTCTGCAATATCCCTGGAAAATTTGCCTGAAAGTAGGACAGTCATCAACTTTCTGGTAACCCGACACAGGCTGGAGTGAATAAGGACATTTTTCAGCAGAAAAAACCCTGTTAACCGCAGGGGACTACACCGGGCTGTCCATCCTGCATGGAAAAAGCCACCTCAAAGCAGCCTGGCCACGCACCTTGGTACACAAAACATCCTCCCACTTGGAAGTCAGTCCATAGGCGGAGTGACTTCTATGTTTACCAGCCCAGGTGGCAATTCTGCTCCCTCACCGTGCACCGCGGGCATGGTGTGTGGCTGTGTAGGTAGATGTTTTCACAAAAGGTGATAAATAATTGATAGATGCACAAACAGGAGCTTTATGCTGTCAGATGTAAAACGTTATGGGCTATAATACTGCTATTAGGCTTTTTGGCTGAGATCAAGCACGGTGTCAGCTTTGGTTTATGGATCTTCCAAAGCAGCCTCACAGCAGACTCAGAGGTTGTGGAAACATGTGCTTGTCTTGGTTCTGCCCTTCAGTATTTCAATGATTTTGTCCGAAAATGTAGTTATTTAAAGAATTGTAAGAGCTTATCCTTACTATGCTAATAACTTGACATTTACAAACAAGAGACATACCCGTCAGTAATGAGATCAGGAGCTGTAAAATAATTTCAATTTATCTCGTCCACCAACATCGCTCAGAGCAGGCCCCGGGCTGCCGGGCTGCAATAACATAAATAGCAATTGAGGAGGCCCAGTCAATAAAGCTCAGTGCACACACTCCAGACCTAATTAGTTCCTCCTCCCTGTCCTTGTTGTGTTACCTGTGGACTCTATCTACGCACTGGGCCTTCCAGAAAGGTTTCTCCCCTGCTCTTTTCCTCAGGGAGGTCCCACCTCGAGTGGCTCCCAGCCTTGGCTGGGGGTTGCCGGCCTAGCAGTGGGCGCTGCCACCCCACTGTGAGGCCTTCCCCAGGGATCCTTCATGGCCTGTCGGTCAGTTTGGTCCTCATATCCCTGCTTTTTTACACCCGACCTCAAAGCAGCACCACTGGCTGTCCTCTGGGGGATGCAGGCAGCGTTTGAAGGGGATTTCAGCGTGCTCTAGCACTTATCTGAGCACCCGGGAGAGAGATCTGGGTATCCTGTTAGGATAACATACAAGAGCTGGAGTTGTATCGAGATTACTTCAGAGCTCTCCCTCTGTCTATAAAATGCAGTAACCGATTTCTAATTACATTTCTCGCGTGGCGGGGTTGTAGGTTTTCGGCAGCCAGACGGGGAGCGAGGCAGCGTGAGCCTCCCCTCCTCCCTTTGTAGTGTGCTGACGGGGGATGTTGGCCTCCTGCTTCTCCCTGCTATCAAACTTGAGGCTAATTATCAACGGGGGGCCGTGCTGCGTTTCTTTCCGAAGCAGATTTCAAGGCCATTTGTCCTGGTTTCAGTTAGCACAGAATTAATTTTCTTCCTAGTAGCTGGTGGAATGCTGTGTTTTGGCTTAGAATGAGAAGAGTGCTGATAACACCCCGATGCTTTAATTGTTGCAGAGCAGTGCTTATACTAAGCCAAGGACATCTCAGCCTTTGCTCTGTCCTGCCAACGGGCAGGCTGGGGGGTGCAGTAAGAGCTGGGAGGGGACAGACCCAGGACAGGTGACCCAAACTAGCCAAAGGGGTATTCCATACCATCTGACGTCATGCTAAACAATATATAGGGGTGGCTAGCCGGGGGGAGGGGGCTGGACTGCTCGGGGTTAGGCTGGGCATCGGTCAGCGGGTGGTGAGCAATTGCATTGTGCATCACTTGTTTGTACATACTATTATTACTTTCGTATTATCACCATTGTATCATCATTATTATTATTGTTATTATTATTTTTGTTATTTTTTTTTTTCCTGTCTTATTAAACTGTCTTTATCTCAACTCACGGGCTTCACTTTCCATTTCTCTCCCCCGTCCCAGAGAGGGAGGGGGGAGGGTGAGCGAACGGCTGCGTGGTGTTTAGCTGCCGGTCGGGTTAAACCACGACACCATTAAATCCCGCGTAGTGAGTAGCTGAACCTTTAAGGAGGGAAAAAGAGACGGTAAGGATCTGTACCGTAAGTTTGATTTAGCAGGAGTTGGGCTTTCAAGTTCTGTTTGCTTACCTTAGCAGGCACACACGGGCTAAAAAGTACACAGCGGAGTGCGAAAATAATGAACTGAAAAAGAATGTGCCATCGAGGGGAGCCAAGAGCTTGAATAGGAGTGAGAAAGTCCCCGTTTTTGGAGGTTACGGCTGGTGTGCTATGTAAATTTAACATCTTCGGGAGTGGAAAAGTGTGAACATTGTGCGGTACATTAGACCAAGCCTTACAGGCCACGTTAGCTCATTTTCAAGTAAATTTAATTGGAGAAACTTTGGCAAACCATACCCTGCTGACACCTGCAGCTGCGTTGAAACTGAGATGTCTTAATAGAGCATGAGCAGTTTGAAGGTATGACTGATTGCACTGTACATCAGAGGAGTGTGGAGGTAAAAAGCTGTGTACTACCCTGCAAAGGAGTCGTGGGTGCCCAAAGAGCAGCCGGGGCCGCACACCTTGCCGAGCAGTGCCTGTGCCTTTGCAGGACAGTGCCAGGAAAGCAGGGAAATCAGATCTAGGGCTCCCGTGTGAAATCAGCTCCTCTCCTGCTTGCTCAGTGTCTGCTGGGACACCCTGAGCTCTGTCCACCCACTCCAAGTGCCTGAAGCTTGAAGACTTCCATGAGATTTTTTTTTTTTTTTAGACTGTTTCTTAAACCAAATGGCTGCGGAACTGAGCAATTAGTCCTGGCATTATTGAAGTGCCTCTGCTTGCTTGCTTTCATTTTCCCTACTTATCACCCTAAATATTAGGATAGTTTACAGGCTGGTTTGCAAAACAGTATGAGAGATTGTAAGATGATAATTTTTTAATTGGTCTGAAGCACCTCACGATTCTGCCTAGAGAGAAGATGCCTAGGAGGGAATCTGCGATGGATGCTATCGTTCCAGATGGTGGAAATAGCTTCCAGGGAGTCAAAAAATAGTACGGAAATGTTGGACTTTTACAGGGAATGCTTTCTGCTCCAGGCCAGTGCTCCAGCATTAACTCTGCAATGCACGAGCAGTGCATTTCCAGCCCCAGCCCTTCCTTCTGCGAGGAGATCCAGATCCAGGAGGCCTGTCTGCGGCTGGCCCGCTCTACCTAGCGCTACCTGGAGGCTCTTGTTCCCTTCTGCCAACACAGGAATGACCTTCCTCGGGATCCTTCCATTCCCTGGTACGTTTTAAAACATCAATCAGTGCCTTGTGCAGCGCTCTGTGCCAGGAAGTGCTGCAACACAGGCTGTTTGCTCCTAAATCTACACTTGACAGACGAGCAGCAAGCAATGGATATCCTCAGGTAGCCGCACACACGCACGCTCACACCTCCTTTGGCTGAGCTGGTTATTGCTGTGTTCCTGTTAGTCTGGCTGTTCAGTTTAACAGCTGCACGCAGGAAATAATAGCAATAGGGGATGTTTTGCCCCTTGAAGGACCCTCAGTAGCAATTTGGGACGATCCCGTCCCAGCACCTGGCCACGTGCGGGGGGAACAGCCGCTGCTGCCCAAAGGCTGTCAGCCCAAAGTGCACGTGTTGGCATTGCAGGCAAATTCGATGTTCCTGTGGCTGAGCTAACCTCTTGCTGCCGCTGGATTTGCTCTCAGAAGTTGTTTCCTTGTGTTGTTAAATTTAATTTCGGTGTTTTACTGTGCCACAGAAGGCGTTCTCTGCCTTCCTGCCGGGGAAGACCTTCCTGTGCAGCGCTGGCTGGCTGCGGGCGTCCCAGGGTGAGAGCAGAGCTGCAAATCAGCCTTGTATCTCCTGACAGCTTTTATGAAGAGAATGGAAATGTCGGTCCCTCGATCTCCCTCTCTCTCCTTCCCTTCTCCTTGGACAATGTGCTTTTTTTTTTTTTTTTTTTTTTTTTTGGCAACCGGAGATCCTTTCCTGTGATTTATCCCCGAGCCTGAAGGCCTGTGTGGGCACATTCTTAAAACCTGAAATATCTCACAAAGGACTTCACAACGTGTCTGCAAATCCCCTGCTGCTACCAGATCAGTGCAGCTGGGGCTGGCAGCGGGCTGCTGCCTGCCTGCCATGGGTCTGCCCCTGCTCAGCCCAGGAGCCAGGTCCTGCCGAGCACGGGGCCAGGGCAGCCCCGACATCCCAGACAAGCTTCATTTAACGCACCGATGAAATGCTCCAGCAGAGCCAGCCAGCTAATTCGGCATAACTAAGGTGTGCTGAAGGGCCCTGCAAAGCGTGGCTTGCCTCTAATCCGCTGGCAACGTGCTGAGAGCCCCTAACACCGGGAATTACGTGACAAGGGGGTAACAGCCCCACGCCAGGGGAGGCTCAGAGCTGCTGTCCTGGATCGTGCAATTTGGAGGGTTTGGAGAGGCGAATTGCTGCACTTGAAGGCTCCCAGAGGGGCACGGGGACGAGATGCTCCCAAACAGCTCTCGGTGCAGAGCACCCAGCCACACGAAGCAGGCTGCTGACCTGCGTCGGCAGAGACCACGAGATGAAATATCCCACCCGGGCTGGCGCTCCCTCCAAACGAAGCTTTTTCTGCTCTTTGTCCAGACAGAAAATTGGAAAATGTCAGCTTTGTTTTCCAATGAAAATTCATTGTCTGCCAGCTTTGCTGAAAGCCCTCGGTAATGCCTAACCCAGCCTGCATCCACGGGAGTCCTAAAATACAGCTTGTGGAAAGGAGAAGTGGCAAGGATATCAGCTGCTCCCTTCCTGGAGGTGCTATTACTCTTCCTGCCCCCCTGTGGGTGCTGTACACGAGTGTGGCAGCTTCTATTGATAAAGAAAGCTGTTTCTCCCCAAAGAAGAGGAATTTATTATTTTTGCTACACGGGGAACCTGGCGTCTGACAAGTATTTCCTCCTCCCAACCTCTGTTCTCCTGTTTTGTACATAAATATAATGCCTGCGCCCTTCCAGATGCCCCAGCTTCTCTGAAAAAAAATCCCAGGTTGTATACATCAAATTGGCCCATGCATTTTTAATGCACTGCTATTGACTGGATTCGGGAAACACAAGGATAAAACAAATCGCTGTACTACGAAGGAAAAAGCCATTTGGCCAAGTGCATCTGCTCACCTTTGATTTATTTCCACAACTTTCTCCTATATTTTCTGTCTATTCCCTCCCCTTAAAAATAATCTATTAGTCTTCTAGTATTTTGGCATTTGCATCTGCAGCCTGCTGCTCAGCCTGTTCCATATTCACATTCCTTTGATATATACATGGGAAATAATGACCCAGAGCTGAAATACTAGCTAAACCTGCTTTCTGATATAATCCCCGTGGTATTTAATTTTACTTTCTTAGGCATCTAAAATGATGGCTTGTGTGATTGGTATCTAAACGTGTAGCAGTGTATCTTCGAGGAGCTGAACATTGTGCTCAAGCTGGGAGCGTGAAACCCGGCTGAATGGAGCCCTCCAGCCCTCCAGAGCTGTGTGCTGCTCGCCCGGCGCAGGGGGGAGAACCCCAGCCTTAAAATGCTGCTCGGAGAGATGCTGTGGATGCAGAGATCCACCCTGCAAGGACCTGCTGCCTGCTGAAGCCATCCAGCTGTGGGTGTGCGACCGTCCAGCGTGTGCTGTGGGGCATACTGGGGAAAAGGGAAAGTTTGGAAAGCGCGTGTGTGTGATGTGGGAGGAGAAGAGATCTTGAATCTTCCAGGAGCCAAACTAGCTCCGCTGTAACGGAGCAGAGCAGATGAACAGCACCTCTCTGTTGACAGCCTGACTCTGCTAAAAACCTCTGGTAATGAGCACTCATCCTGATGAGCCCTCCGTGCGAGGGAAAAAGCGTCAAATGCAAATCCCAGGAATTTTTGGCATGCTGAGGTGGGCTCCAAGTGGCTGTGTGGCTACACCAGCACCCCGTGTGCCTGCTGGCCTTTTGTCTGAATTGTGTGTGTGACTGTTAATTGCTCAGGCAGGGGCTCATTAGGGACGTGGTGATGAGGTCCGTCTGCGAATGGGGCCCTCGTTGGGCTGATGGCACCAGGGAAGCAGATCCAACATACCAGGGGAGCAGATCTCCAATGTGCCAGTCCTTCCCTCTATCTGTTGACGTAAGCAGGTAAGGTGGATAAAGGTGAGACAGGGAAAGAACAGAACGGGGAATAAATAATCTTGTGCACATCAAAGCCTGGGGACAACAAGTCCTCGTCTCTCCAGTCCCGTCCCAATGCACTGTCCCAGACCACACGCCTTTTCCAGGAAGAAACACGAGGATTGTGTCTTCCCATCTCTAAATAAACACAGCCTGGTGCTCCCTGTGTTGTGCTGCTGCTATGAGGCTGCAAGGCTCGTGCTCCACGTAAAATTCCTATTGGCAGCATAATAAAGAGTGACAGGCACAGCCATGTAGGCTCCTGTCACGCTGCACCTTTTGGTGGTGGTTGTTTAAATCCACCAACAATATTGCTGTGACTTCCCAAGGTATTGATGCTTTTTAGGCTAATGGGAACAATACAGCTTGTTTTCAGCTGCCTTTTAGGAGCAGGTATCAGCACTGTGGGGTTGGAAAATGGGCTCTTGGCACCGCGAGCATGGTGCTGGCATGGGACTTGTGTGGGATCCTGTGGGGGGAGCCATTCTGGGTTTAAGTGGTGGATATATAACTCTGTGGCATCCTTAAAGAAACATAGTGTGTCTGGCCTTAGTGTTGACCCAAAGCCAAAAGGGTTTGGGCACATTTTTGTGTCCGGTAACTTCAGGGAATAATGCTCTTTAAGATATTTCATTTAATATGCTTATGCGGAAAAAATTGAAAAACGTCATTCGTACTTTGATGTCCTAAAGTATGAAATCTGAATAGCTTGCTAGCGACTAAATTCTCTTCCTTGACCATGGAAAGATTTAGGAACATCATCAGATCAAACCAAATAGGGTCAGCTTTGGGATGTAGCGGCGGTGCCGTGCATTGGCGTGGAGGGGCCAGGAGTTCAAGCTCCGAGTTAAGGATTTCTCTGACAAGCTGCTGTTCCCACAGGGCCCCAGGGCTCATATTTTGAACACAACCCTTGCGAGAGGCTGCAGGCCGGCTGCAAGGGGAGGCCAGCGGTTAGGAAACTTCCCCAGGACTTGAGACACCTCGATCGGAGCAAATTAAAGCACAGCTTTCTCCGCGATTTAACTCAGGTACTTCCGTGAAGTAGAACTAAAAGCACTTCTGCGTCTCAGGAAGGTGTTTTGAGCATTAAAGACACCCCAGACCGGAGTTTAGGAGGTGTTTAGATGCCTGAAGATTCAGTTAAGCAATTTGGAAAATCACCCAGGGTTCCCAGGTGCCCAACTTGTTGGCTTCGCCGAGCGTTTCATAAGCTGCTCAGCCAGTATCGATGGCACACCCAGACACGGGGACCCGGGGAGATTTGCTCTTTATGGAGTGATTTTCAAAGGTAGCTTTAAAGATTTTTCATCTGCGGCGGCAAAGGGAACATTTGGGAAATGGCTGTAAAACATTGTTAGACAGCTTCTGCAGTTTATTAATATTCGTTATGCTAATCCACGTGGAAAAAAGCTCTGAAGATACCTGTTTATGAGCCTAAATACCGACAAGAGTGCCACAGGCTGCAGGAAACTGGGCGTACAGAATCTCTGGGCTGACCTTTGAATAACCCTAACGCTGGAATATTCAGCTTGTTGTACACGGTCTGCTTTAATTCGGGTCTGAAGGAAAACGGTGTGTCCCCGAGCAGAAACCTGGCCAGGTGTGAAGGGCTGCAGCTGATGCGTGTCACCAGCTCGGGCATCACCCTTCCGAAATCAGCTCATGGGGAAGGCGGCTGTGAAGCACGTGGGATCGTGGCCGTTCGTATGTGTTCACCAGAAAGCAGCTTCGGAATCACACAGCAACCAGATGAGAGACAGGATGCGCTAAGCCTTGTGGATATGTGCTTTGGCCACATTACCATCAGGGTAATACTATTGATGCACAAACCATCTTACGCTGAGGAGACGTATTAATGTATTGCCAGCATGAATTCTTTAACATTTACGGTGTATTCTGTTTGCCTTTGGCTTATGAGCAAGGTGCAAAGGAGACCGGACAAACCTACAGAGTGCGGCATTGAACCTGTCCCCTCAGCCTCAGCCAAGGCAGTGGGCCATCCCCCGTGTTCCTTACACATGAATTATTTCTCTTCTTTTATTCATCAAAATGGACGCAGAGAAGGTAAGTAACCTGTCTTGTTCCCATCTGAAGCTGGAATAAGAACTCGCTGGCCTGCTCGCTAGCCCATAGCCATCGCTCCTCAGAGCTCACAGAGCACAGAAATACGAACACTTCCTTTTTGCTTTATGGCTTTAATTATTGTGTACACTGGGCAAGGTGATAAGTGGATATCTTTGTGTTAAAGCAACTAATTAATGTGTGGAACTTACTCTTTTGTTTATTGTAGAGCTTTGCATAAAGCTACTCTCGGCTGTAATGGAGTTCATAAAATACGTGCTGCAGATTCACTGTTTTAGAGACAAAAAGACGAGGTGCTGCTAAGGGCCATCCGTGTGCGTTGACTTCTTTTGGTCCTACATACATCAGGAAAATGAACTGAAGACCGTAGCCAGAGGACTGATTGCAGCTGAAGTACGTTGTTTAATCTCGCACGTTCAGGATGTCTTGTGAGCCAGGAAGGCTATCAAGATACAGCTTTAATTAACATTTGCTTTTTAGATAATGTGCACAGTTTATTTTGGCAAGAGTTCATTGAATATGAAATTCCTATAATTAAGATACTTAAACCTGCAATATTTTGTTTTCTGCAGGACTTTTTTTCCAAAATGGCATAAATTCGGCAGCGTTTATTACCCAGCAGACAACTATTACAAGAAATAGCAATTTCTCCCACTGCTTTTTGTAAAATCTGCTTCTAACCTCTTGGTTTTGATGCCTTCCTAGGCAGTATTTCCTTTCCAAAAATGTGCTTGAGCAGTCACAGAACAAAAATTAAGGAGAGAAGATATAAACGTTAAGTGCCTGCTCCTAAGATAATTAAACACAAACCTTCTATTAATACGTTTTAATGCACACATCTGAATTGACTCATCCCTGTACCATGTGCACAGCCCACCAAATGGTGTAAATCAGCGAGTCATCGCGGGCGTGAAGCAGCCAGATTCTTACAATAATTTTACGTATTTAGAGATACACAAATGCTCCTGGCAGAGATATTGGCAGCCTCCTGTTGTAGAGGGAGCAAGCAAAGATAGGTATGAGAAACTTCTCTGGGTGAAGGTGGGGAGCTGAAAGAATTCACGATTCTTGGATTTCTCCTTATTTCTACTCGTGCCTAAAAATGAAGTTTCTGGAAAACTTCATTGTGCTTTACATTTTGCTGTCACAGATCCTCACGGAGAGGCTAGAAAGCTCAAAAACCAAACAGAAATGGTGGGTGAAACAAGGAGACCTCGTTTCTTAGCTCTGTACATCGGCAGAGTTTCACAAGAAGCAGCGTTGTTAAACAACGTCAATAAAAAGGGAGAAAGCCTGGTTGTGTTGGGAGGGGTTAGGAGAAAAGGGTGATAAAATCACCATTTAGGATGGTTGCTGGAAAAAAGTGGAATTGCTGGAAAAGTGGATTATTGGAAAAATCTCAGGTGGCTGCTTCTTCCCTGGGCTGTTAAGTAGCTCCAGCTCCCATTCTCTGGAAGGAATTAGCCTGCCCCCAGCGTCTGCACCCACAAATTAGCACAGATCTGATTTTTTGGGGCAGCTTAGCCATTACGTTGAGCTCGGAGATAGGTGAATGAAGCTGGACTTGTGTCCTCTGAGCAAGGAGGGGAGGAGCTGAGCGGGGCCTACAAACCTCTGCAGGGAGCAGGCAGAAGGGAGGCTGTGGATTCATCCACACCGCTGCCAAAATTTGAACGAGGGTCCACAAATGGAAATCTAAACTGCCCACCAGAAGGCTGTGGGAATTATTTTTCTGCTGTCAGCATGACAGCTAACAGGCCTATAACCAGCCAGGGAGTATATGGGTTTTTAAATGAGTGTCATGTGTTGTTTGCAGAAAATAATGTAGTCTTTTCACAGGTTCCACGTCCCTAAAGCAGGCGTTTATCATTAGCTGCTGCGGCGTACATAATCGCCCGTTCATTCTGGGGTCTTTCCTTCCATTCGTTTTGTTTGTTGGACATTAGAGAATATCTGAAACTGTGTACTTCTAAATCCAAACAACAATCGCTCCGAAGAATACAAGAAAAATCCATCATTTTGTTTGCTGCTTGGAAAAACGGTAGCACAAATTCATGATGCCTTTGCCAGGTAATTCCAGCCTTTGCGTTCTCGCTTTACCCGTATATTCACATTCCTGCTCCGTTCGTTTTTATCTGAATTAAATGTGTTTACGTTTAATTCCATTACAGGCTCACCTACCTGGCTTGCTCAGGCTTTTCATGGTGCATGAAAAAGAGCTGTGCTCACCACATTTATCCACCTCCAAGCAGGTGAACCAGGCAGGCAAGGCTCGGGGAATGAGAAGGTGGATCAGTTATAAGCTAATGGGTTAATCACGGGCGCGGACTGTGCTGTCTCCATCCAGCTCCATGCCTTTGTAGCTCCAGCTGGGAAATTGTACAAGATGGGTTTGCTCAACCACAAACAGGCTCACACAAAGGAGACAAAAATGAAAACCCAAGATAAAAGAAGCAGTGTATTAGCTTCACAGAATGCCGCGACACAAAGGTTTCAGGAAACCATATTTTGAAGAATTAAGAAATTTTTAGGAGGTAAAGTGGGATGGCTGGAAGGGATACGTGGAACAATCGGCGATTGCTGTGCCTTAAAGAGGGGCTTCTCAGAGGCTGAGGCTGAAAGTCTATGTTAAAACAGCCGAAGTAGTGAAAGAGGAATAAAAAGCTGAGTTAAATGAGAAGGGACAAAGATAAGCTGGAGTTCGTGTCAGCAAAAAGAAGAGAAAGAAGCTCCCTTAGAAATAATCTGTGGAGGTAAAGGAGGCTCAGAAAGGAGAGCAGGCCTGTAATAAATGAAGAGAAGGGGCTGTTGGAATAGTAATTGGAATGGCTGAGGTGCTAAAATCCTTAAACATTTCTGTAACGAGGAAAAGGACCAGGTTCTGGCTGCAGGGGATTGGTGTCAGTAGCCAGCTGATTTTGAGGGGCCAGTGTTTCACCCAGGCAGAGTGGTGACGGGGTTATGGCAGCAGCAGATTTACTGGGAAGGCTGGTGGCAGTGAGTGGGGACGTACGTGACAGCAGGTGAGGAGGAGCACGGTGGGAGCCCTGCAGCCTTTGCGGCGTGCTGTGCGCTCGCAGGGACCAAGGAGATGAGCTGGTGACCCTCCGTGGAGCCGGGGAAGTGCTGATGCTCCTGTCTGGCTGTCAGAGGGCAGCGCTACCAGCCTTGATCTAATTAGCACCTTCTGAAGCGGCAGCCGGGGCAAGGCAACTGGGTGTCTGTGTGGGAAGTAATTGAGAGAGTCTACAGGGGTGCTAAAAGTGTGACAATACGGCTAAGGTGGCTCTAAGGGGGGGTGGGGTTGACTGAAGGGTGTAGGAAAACGGGAGAACATGTGCCTGCTGCAGCCCTGCACGCTCAACCGACTGTGCTTGCTCTTTTATTTCTCATTTTTTTTGTTCTTGGATGTAAAGAGAAGCCTTTTCCCCCCATTTGAAACAAGACTTTAAAGACAGACACACTTGCGTTGGCCTTCTGCAGAGGAATGAATTTCACCTGCAGGGATTTAATTAGTAGTCACTGTGTAAACAAAATGGGGAAATTAGAGTAAAGTGGAGCTGATAAAATTGGAGAAATTGTGGGTTACCTGGTGAAAAACTAATAGACTATCAGTTTGAGAACAGTATGTAAAGTGATTCTGGCAGTTCCATTTGAAAAATAACTTTTATCATTAGTAAAATAAATGGAGCTAAAATCACTAATGTTAGGAAGCTAATGAAAGCAAGCGCTAACATAACACAACTTTATGAGGAATAAATCCCACTAAGAAAGTGTGCTGCGGTTTTAAACAGAAGCACGCCTCTTTTGGCAGCAGGTAATGCAATTAATGTCATAAATTTGGATTTTTCCAAAGCACTTGATATTGTATTTCAAGAAATCCACTTGACAAATTAGTTTAGTGAGGCTTGCGATGTGAAACATGGCCAAGAGACTGCGCACCAGAAGCTGAATGATGGATGGCCAAGTACTGCATTCAGGAGAGGTATCTAATGGGGTTTGCTGGGAAAGGTTTCAGGTCCAGTTTTATTTAACCTCTTCATTAATGAGCTGGGAGAGGGAGTAAGCTGCAAATTAATGATCTCTGTTTGAGAAGATTTGCAGATAAAAAGGAGCAGAAATAAGGAACGTGGGCAAAAAGGTAACAAAATGCCTTCACCTTAAGCACTGCAACGCAGGTATTTGGGGAGATGCACACGGCTGGCTGGGAACGTACAGCTGCTACTGAGAGAATAGACCTGGAGGGCAATTGGAGGAAACAAATTAGATGTGTTTGCAATGAAGTGTGCCAATATGAAAAATAAATATGAATTTGAGTTGCATTTGGCAGCAGTTTGTCGCAGCACAGAGGATGTGACAGTATGAATCTAATCGCTTAGGACATTGGGTGGTGAGATGGGAGGAAGCATTAAATACACGTTGTGAAAAATCGTCTTACAGTGGCAGGCGGATGGACAAGAGGGTGTGCTGGTCATTTACCTGCACTCTGCATTTCTCTAAAATCAGGCAACAAATAGTTTTAGGCTGGCTTTGTTGTGCCATAAAGCTGCAGAAAATGCAAATCAGAAGATGACTTACACAGATGACAAATGGAATGAAAAGGAAGAGGAAGAATCACAAAGCTTGATGCTTAGCACATGCGGTTTCCAGCTCTTGTGAGAAGAAAAAACAACAACAAAAAAGGGTCACAGAGGGTTTATCCCCATGATCTGCACCTTGTTTGGTTCCTCTGCACTGGTGAGCAGTGGGATGCGATGTCTGGAGGAGCTGGGAATACGGAAGGAAAAAAAATATCGAATGCAGCCTAACAGTAATATTTGGGGCTGCTTTTAATCAGGTTGCAAAACCTCTTGGTGTGATTGCGGAGGGTGCAGGGTTTTCTGTGAAACAGGTGCTCATTAAGTGAGCCTTGTGTAGAGACAGGCTCGATAACGAATTTTTTTGGAGGGGGGAGTGGGCAGGGATAAAATGAACTAACAGTTCTGGGCGATTGTTAGCTCCGAGTGCCCATCAAAGCCCAGAAAACATTATTTTTAGTTGCAGATGGCCAGAGAGAGAGAAGGGAGTGAGCTCCCCTTGTTCTCTGCGGAGGGGCCGGGTGCTAATGAACACGCTGCTTTCGGAGGACGGAGAAACAACAGCCAGCGCGCTCCCTGCTTTGTACTTCCCAGCTCTTTTCATCAGCAGGTTGCAAGTGTTTATCCGGATACTTCATTAAGTGCAGTAATCTGTTGAGCAGCGAGCAAGCTGCAGTTCAGCTCTCATCTTTGATAGGGACACGAACAAGCCAACAAAAAGGGATCCCGCTGTAGGTTTTGTGACCACCAGGGTGAAGACTGAACATATTCAACCTGGATTTTCGCTGGGAAGATATCTGGTTGTTCTTAGGGCTGCTAAGATTTAAGGTTAGCTGCATTTTCCTTGAGGATAAGTTATTCAAATTCACGTATCAGCTATCCTTGCTGCTTCTGGTCTGACACATGCAGCTCAGTCCTGGTTTTGAGAATGGATTTGTTATTTCCATGTATTTGGCAGACACCACGGGTCTGCTTTGGTCTGTAAGTGCTGGTGAATTGTTCACTGGGTGTAATTTATGATGTGCAAATGGCTCCTTAAGTCTCCTGGCAGTGCTCCTGTTCCCTCCTTGGAGCACTGGGGTTTTTCTGCGTGTGAGTGGCTTTTTGGAGCCAGGACGTGCAGCTCGCAGTCATTTCCAAGCAATTTGAGGCATTTCTCACTGACCCACACTAGTCACGAGTGTACTTTGCTGGTTTCATTTGCTGTTTGTCTGTGCTCATCTCCACTGTGCCCTGGGCGATTTCCCAGAAAAAGACAAACATCCAACTCGTGCCAAAGTTACAGGAAAAGTTTGTGTCCGTGCGTGGCAGAGCTGCCCCGGCTGGTGCTGGTCCCCTTGCAATGGCTCCAGCTTCCACTCCATCACCACCACCTCGTTTCTAACAGGAGGGTGAACTGTGCCGGGGAAAATTTAGGGTTACAATTAACTTTTGCCTCTTAAAACTGTTTTCTTAGTACTTTTAGCCCAGCTCCGTTCTCTGTGCTGTGTCCTGAGGGAGAGGTGCGGGGAGGAGGGAGGCTGTGAGGAGCAGGACAGTGACGGGGAGGACTCATTGGGGTCAGCAGCAGCTTGGCCATCCCTGGCAGGTAGTTTGGGGTCTGTGTGTGTGTATTTCTGTGTGTATATTTGTGTGTGTGTGTATGTTCATGCACCTCTGCTGTGCCCACACCGTGGGCTGTCCCCGCATTGCCATTTCCCGGTGTGTGGCTGTGTAACTGTTGGCAGGGGAGCACACCGAGATGCACTTTTCCTATCTCATGCTCGATTTTTTCTCCTGCTACTGCATTGACTTATCATAATCTAGTACCACGTACCCGGGCACATATGCTGTGTTTGCCCTGCCGTTTATATACACGCAGCCCTCTGTGTAGGTGTCACTCATGTGGAAACGCCGCACCAGCCCCGACACGGCCGGGCTGTGTGTACAGGGCCCGATAAGGCTGCTGCATGCAGGAGATGCGGGAGGGTACTCCTGGTTGCACACGAATCACCTCCCTGATCAACTGATGCAAAACATTGCCCTGATAAGAGCGGCAAGGAAGTGGTGCCCTGAAATAATGCTCCATTTGTACGTGCGTGCTGCTGAGCCGGAACCAAGGAAATATTGATGAGCATTAGTAATGTGTGCTTTTTAAAAAGCAATCCTAGCTCTGCACTTGCATTTCTGTTTAGTACTGTTCTGTTTTAGTACTGTTTTGCTTTGTTTGGTGCCTTTCAGGGCAGTATGTCCTGGGATGAGAAGTGGCTCCTGTGCTCAACCCCGCTGCTGAATTACCGGGGGAGCTGCGTGCCTTTCGCCTGTCCGTGGGGGGAATCCCAGGTGCCCCGGCCCAGGGAGCTGTGATCCTCTTGCAGTTGGATACGCTTGGTATTACTAAACTGAAGATTGTGTGAAATCAATTGGGAGGGGAGAAGAAAAAAATCAATGCCTGGTTTTTCAGGATGAAAAGGCAAGATAGCCACACAATTAAGCACTGGAACACATTTTCCACACTCTTCCTGTCATGTTCTCCTGATTCTGTGTCTTGGCTGTTCATCAGAAATAATTAAACTCTCTCCCATGGGCAACAATTACTTGCTTAAAGTATTTGAGGAAAAAGAATGCATTTATAATTACCTACCCTTTTTGAAGGTGAAAATGGAGATTATCTTTTGATGAGGTAAATGTGTGTGGAGAGATGTCCTGGCGGCTCCGGAGCATCGCACCCCATGGCAGTGGGAGCCGGGTTCATTGTCGGATGGGATGCGCTCGCATCGGGTGTCCCCAGCCCTCCGGTACGTGTTAAGTGTGAAGAACGGGTGGAAAGGTTTTGATTTCCGAGCCAATCCCAGGCCTCCCCTGCCCATTGAGCGAGAGATGTTTATTCCTGCAAATCTGCATACGGGCTCGGCATTTTTAAGCAGCAGGAACGAAGAAGGAAACACATCCAATTTGTACCTATCAAATATCACCCTTTTATTTAGTCATAGCGTGTCTTCCCTTTTCATGCTAAGAGTTGTCTTTGTTCCTTTTGACTAATGCTCCCAGGGGAGCTGGAGCTTTGAAAGTGTTTCATGTTTCAGAGCAGCCATCTTTCCCCCTCAGATTTGTTTACTGATCCATCCTTGGTGAGACCTTTTAGTGAATGTGATAGGAAGGTTATTAAAAATAAAATATTCATCAGGAAATCAGCCATAAACATGGGGGCTGGTTAAAATTCAATTCCTAATTCTTTCAACCTTGACATCATTTTGCTTTTTGCTTAATATCTCTGTATACAAATCGGTGAGGTAATTTATTTTATAAACTTGTGCTTATTTCAGTCGTTCATACAACTCGCTCTTGTCTGCTTAATAGCATCAAATAACGTGACAATGGTAAAAATGACAATGACAAACTGAGGATTGTGACAGATTGGCTGAATCTGAATGCCTCTCACTGAGAAAAATGTTTCGGAGTGCCATTAATTGCTTTCACAGCAATGAGTTATGTTTGTGCATCTTGTCTGTCACTCGGTGCTCGTTCTGCTCTTCGCACGGAGGGGTGCCTGCCTAGTCCCTGTCATCGCTGGGGACAAACACGCAGGGAAGCCGAGGGACAGAGCATAGAGATACAGGAGAGGGAGCAACACACGGTGATTTGGGGCAGAGAGGGGAGCTGGGCTTATCTAGCTCAGTGACTGCAGGCAGGGATGCAGCTGGTAGCTCTGGCAGGTCACACCATCACCGCCACGTGGCTCTGCCCAGGCTGAGGCTATTGATGGTGCTCAGTCAGGAGCTAATCTGCTCTGGCCGGTTGGGTTCTTCGTTTTCTAGGAAAATGGCTCAATATATCCCTTTTTCCTGCTTGGTCTTCTTCTACGCCTTGTCTCTTCCAGTGCCCTCCTTGCTCCATCCGCTCCCCATGGATGCGGATGGGCTGAGGAGCTGCACACAAGCACCTGGCTCTCATTTAGCCCAGAGCTGGGAGCTCGTACAGGGCTGGAAGAGCAATCCCGGTCTCCTGGGTCATCACAAGGACTGAGTTTCAGTCCCACATTCAGTACTTCGTTACGGTTGCATCCACCTGTCACGGAGGGGCTCGGTAATGTACAACCTTATTTGTCAGCTCCGGTTTCAGGTGGTGTACGCACGGAGTTTTGACGTCTTTTAATTAGATAAAAATATGCTTCAATCTTTTGGACATCTTGCTTGGCAAATCAGCGGCTGCAGCCAACAGTTGCCTGTCAGCTCGCAGTATGTGTGATAATTGTAAAGGTCAAGTGTGAACCTGCAGCATCGGAGAGCTCCCGGCGCTCGGCGCGTCCTCAAGGACTGCGCGCTGACGGAGGGGATGCGTGACAGCTCGGCGGGGGAAATGAGAGAAAGAAGAGCAACGGGGGCTGAAGTTGTACCTCTTGGAGAGCTGCTGTGCTCACCAGGTGCTTCCCACGGAGGCTGGGCCTCCACGGGTGGCTTTGGGCAGTCCCCGTGGTCCTCGCCGCTAGGGGTGGGAGGATGGAAGGCAGCCCCGAAATCATCGGTCTCGCGAGCGCGGCTGGGAGAGGGACGATCTAGGCATTTCATTTCAAGTTTCATTTTCAGCGTGATTCAGAACGCTTCCTCAGGGTGAGCGACGTGTTTTGGAGCCCAAGGAACGCTTTTAATCTCGGTAATGTTTATTTTATTAAAAAAGAAATAAAGGATGACCCTGGAAGGGCTGGAGCTACACACGAGGTGCTCATTTCTGAGCCTCTCCTGAAGCGCTCCTCTTCAGAAACAAGACTTTGCCGATTCCGTTTCTGACCCAGGTGTGCCCCTGAGCCTTACGAGAGGGTTTGGTGTGCTGAGGAAGACGAAAATAATTATTTTCTCTTATTGCATGCAGGTTTTTTGTGACTTCTTCTGATTCCCTTCAAATCTCCACATTAAATAATCAGGAGGTAGCAAAGGGCAGGTTTTGAAATACATGCACTGGGTGCTCGGCCATCTTTCATAGTGGAAACGATGATCATGCTTTAGAGCCGAGATTGATTTTCCTCCTTGACCTCATTGTCTTTCACGAGAGGAGAAGACGCTCGCCAAGCCCGCATAAACTCTTGCTCTCACCTTCAGTAGGGGTGAGCGTTCGTAAGTGTTTGAAAGCCTTGTTGGGTCATGAAAATCTATTCAGAGGCCTAAAGAGCTAGGGCTTGGAGCAAAATACCTTTTCTTTGATAAATTTGCTTCTCCTTCCGTCCTTTCCTTCGAAAGGTCACAGCTAATGATTTCCCATACGGTTGGTACAACAGAAAATACAGGGCAGGGTATCCGAGTTTGTTTACTACTACTTTGTATATCAATATGACGAAAAAAAAAAGCGTAAATAGTTTTCCTTGCAGGCTGATGCCTGGGGATTAGAAATCAGGCAGCAATTTGCTGGTCCCGGTGTGTTTGTGGCAAGTGTTAAATCGGCCTGGGAGTCGCTCACCCGCCGTAAACTTCCCATATCCAAAGATGCACAGAAAGGTATTGGCACCGCAGCACAGAGAGGATTTTGAATTAGCTTTAACCAGGCGGCGTGTGAGTTTTACTCATGATCTGCAAAAAGAGAGAGAACAAACAGGAAGAGTGTATTAGGAGATTTGATGGACAATGAGTGATTGAAACCTGGAGCTAATAATGTATTTGCTTTCCCTCTTATCTGTAATAGAAGCACAGGGACAGCAAAGATTTTCTCGTTCCTTTTTACTTGAATGGGGCATTTCTTATTTATCTTTTCGTGCTGCAGAAAATAGGACTTCTCCCTAAAAATATAAACGTATATTTCTCTTTTTCAGATGCTTCCTTCTGAAACCAGTTGTTTTAAAACCTAACAATGTAGGGGCCAGCTATGTTAACAGCTAACATTTCCTGATTTGTAGGTACTTTTTTTTTTTCCCATCGAAACTGGTTTTGGTGCCAGAGGGGGCAGATCCTGAAGCAGACACTGAAGAAATTCTTAAAAACCGGATGTCCTAATTGACTTGAACAAGGTTCCCAATGAGAGTTGAATTTGCAGCATCTGGACCTTGCAAAACGCACAGACAGGGAGTGTTTGTCTGGCAAAAGAGTGGAGCCACTTTTCGGCCCCCCAAAAAAATTGGGGATTGCTTGGCTGATACAGAAGAAGGTTGTCTTTGTTTCTGAGATCAAAGTGGGAGCCTGTAGTTGAGCCTGTAAAATGCCCAGCGCCTCCCCCTCCTCCCCGGGATGCTGTAATGCATTGATTCATCAAAATCAATCGCACTTTCATGAATTAGTCATTCGGTTCCTCGCTGCATCTGGACAAATTATGTACTCCTTCCTGCGCGCTGATATCTCAGCTCTGGTCTCTGAAGCAAACGCCGCTGACTGGCGTGTTTAATAGGCCAGGCTGCTCCTGATACGGGACCGGCTGACAGCGAATAAACACTTATTTTGCAGGATTTTGTTTGATCACCTGCAAGAATCGCCCCAAACATCTGTGATGAAGGGACTCTGCGCCTTCCAGTAGCGATGGCAGCGAGAGGATTTTTCAAAGGCGTGAAGCTCCTGTGCTATTTCAGGATGGATTAAACCCTGCTTTATCACCAGCGGCCTTATTGGCGCGGAGACGTGCCCGCCGCTGCGGCAGGTTGCCCTGTGGGCCAGGCCAGGAGCCATGGGGCTGCCTCCCAGGCCCTTCAGCAGCCCACAGAGACCGGCTCCAGGCCTGTGCCCACCCTTTTAGGATTTGTACCCTGTGTTGGGAGAGGATTTGAAGGCGGCAGGGCTGCAGGATGTGCCCCTGGGGCAGGCGGTGGGGGTGGCTCCTGGAGCCAGGCCTTCTGCATCCCCCCAGGCCTTGCTGCCTCATCACTGCTACCTTACTGCTCTCTCATCTCCCTTGGGTGCTCTGTCCTCCGTCCTGCCCACGTGGCACAAAAATCATGGCTCAAAAAATCCTCTCGCCTTTTTAGATCTAGCCAGAACATTTGACTTGATGGCCTCCTGTGATGGGAAATTCTTCAGGCGGGCTCGGTGAGCAAGTATTGCCTTTTATTCCTTCCAAATTTACTGGCAATTATTGACTGAGCCCTTTGCTCCTGTGTTATGGGATGGTGTGAAAAGAGAGGGATTGATCAATTTTCAGTACACTGCCCTGCAGAGTTAACGATATTTTATTTTCCTGCGTTAGGGGGAAGAGAGAGAGAGAAAGAGGGAGAGAGAGATCCTTTTTCATTACATGTCTGATCAATTCCTAAGTTTTTCAGGCCATTCAAGTTCCTGAACTTTACAGATAGTGGAGAGTAAGATGAAAAGGCATAGAGTTGTTCTTGAAATGATCATTGAAGAAGATGAAGAAAAATCAGCGGTCGTTCATTTGCCTTTATTGCTTTTTGCCTATATAAATTAGAATCAAATGTGTCCAGCTAAGGAAATGCAGGCCTCTGCTGCCTGCACTGCATAAGATCTTCAGGCAACATTTATGGAGTTTGAAAATAATGTTTCTGGTAATAAATGGCAGAAATATTCTGTTTTCTGCATCAGCAGATATGAGGATTAAAGGATTTGACCATATTAAACAATTTTGCACAGCTTTGGCTCCCAGGGCTTGCAGGCTGCGTTATCAGAGTTCATCTCACGGCATTTCCAGACCTGATTTAAGAAGAGAATATGTTCCTGCTTTGCAAGTTGTCACTCCCTAATTTAGCCCATCTTTGACAGAATTAAAAAAGCAAAGATAAAGAGATTATTTTTCTTCTTTTGAAAGTGGGATGGCTTCTTAAGGTCCCCCCCCCACCCCAATCAGCCGTTTGAAATGATGGAGATAATTGAATTGTATTGTTTCTCCATCCTCCCCCGAGCTCTGCTTATGCTGGACTATCACATTGCTATGGAAACTTGAAAACGACAGTAGCTGATCTTTGTTTGGGTGAACAGGAAGGTTCCTCTGCCATTTGTCATCATAATCAAGCGAGACTAAGAGTGTGACAGCCCGCCCCATGGTTTCACTCTGGCAGGTATCTCCCGCTCTCTTTTTTCTTTCATTTCCAAATTTAAAACAGCAGAATATCTTGTTGTTATTTTAGCTGTCCAGCACGAAGGCAGCACGGGTAGCAAAATAAGACTAAGATGCCCTCGAGATGTCGAGGCATGAAATAGATCCTGAGCATCCTCCTGCCATCAGGGTTTGTATCAGACCGAGGAACTCGGTCCATGTTGTGCTCCAGAGGGGATGCTCCCACCTGCCTCTGCCTGGAACTTCACCAAATGTGACTGTCTTTACGTGTTTTCCAGCTGCTTTGGGTCCATGTGTCAGACACACCACAATAATACATCATCACCCATTTGTATAGCATGGCTATACTGAGGAGTTATTTTTAAGATCCAAAGAGCGAGCTTCTACATGTTGTCATGTTAAACTTCACGTGTGGTTTATCTGATAATCACCTAATGGACTCTTAGATTCCTAGAGTCTGATTGTATTTGAAAATTGCTCTTTTCACTGAAGAATTGTTAAGTTTTAGGTGAAAAATTAGGTAGATACCCATTAAGCTATGCCTGAATTGGCCCACCAGCTTCTGTCTGGCTCATCCTTCCTCATCTTCCTGTCTCTTCTTCCAGATCAAAAACGTGGATTTCAGTCATACAAGCCCCTTTTTTGAATTTCTAGCAAGCCATACTGTCTGCTGCAGCATTAAAATTCTCTCCCAGTGCTGCACGTCACGAGCCCCGTTTCATAAAGCTGCTTTACCTTTATCAAAGAAAACTCTCAGAACTTTCAAAGTCCTGAACGCGGATACCTGCTCTCGTTGGCTCTTGCTGCCTGCATGGGATTAATCAAGGCTGTCACATATCTAGTTGTAAAACCTTTAATATTTTTAACAGGTTTGAAGCTGCTCTATTTATCACGTGCATCAGGGAGAATAAACTGTTAAACTGCTGTATCAGTAGGAAATAATTGGAGCCGTTGCAAAGGAAGGCAGAGATGAGTCCCAAATGTTAGACACTTATGAAAAAAATATTCAAGATATGAGGCTGAGATACTGATTTTTGAATCTTTCACAAGTATTTCCCAATAAATACTCATGTATGCAAATCGCATTGCATTTAGTGGAGTTTGCAAATGGAGGCTGGCAAAAACAATTATTGGTTCCTCTAAACAGGCAATAAAAAGGGCAGTGTGTCCTTCACTCTGCTGGTAAATACCTCATTTTGGAAGAAATCCCATTGTTGACTTTGTCAGGACAAGACAAATCTGTTTTGGCATGCAGCTTCTGATAATTGTGCACAGAACAACAGAAGTGGTCTGATATATTTGTAGCAGCCCGTGCCTAATGCAAGCATCAAAGGGAGGTCTGCAATTTTACTTTGATACCTCTCTGGAGTAGCCCCCTTTGCAACCTGGATGTTGGAAGTGACCCATGAGAGTTCAACCTGGAGGTGAAAAGACTTTTTCTGCTTTGCACTGGAGTAATCACAGCCCAACAAACAGCGATGATGGTTTCTCAGCCCTCATTTGAAATTCTTGAGTCTGCAAAGCTAAATTGGAAGTGCCACAAAGACAGATGTTGCTTTTGCCTTAATTCTCTACTCCTAGCTTTTAGCCTTGCTGGAGATTGGAACAAAAGAGAAATGGTGGGGAAGAAATAAAAGTACGCTATTGCTCCTTTTTGTCTTTCAAACAGGTTTGAGAATGGAGAAAGTTTGGGTAAGTTTACTTTTCCCTATTCCTCGTGTGCACACACATGCAGGTGTGTATGATTAGAAACGCGTAATGTGCAGTAAGGTACAGCACTGGGTGAGATGCTGGCTGTACGCAGCCATTGATTAGCTGTCCGGAGGATAACTATGCTGAATCACATATGGATCCCAGTGCCCCGTGTCATGCACACAGCTCCCTGCCCGTCACACTCATGCCAGAACAAGAGGGCTTTGTTCTGTTCAGCTACAACACTTGGGAAGGCAATGATGGATCTAAATAAGAAAAAGCTGGTGTCAGGCCAGTACTGGGTCGTCCCAGATCTCCAGGTGAAATTAAAACCACGCTGGTGTGAGCAGCAAAGTGTGTGCACCAGTACTGAGCAATAGGTTGTACTCTGATGCCCCTGTTACAAAACTGGAGTGATTGCAAGTGTTCAGCGAGTTGCAAGGGGGCAGATCCTGAGAAGTGCTCGGCATCCTCTGAGAGCTGCTAAACAATTTAATTCCTCCTGGCTGCTGTCAGAGCTGAGGATGCTACACGCTGGATAAGATGAGCACCGACGCGATTATGCATGGCTGGGACACTTGTCTCTCAATTTTCCCATATGCCTTTCTTATAATTGAAGCGTTGCAAAGGCTAAGTTGTCAAAAAGGTGTCCAAATAATGATGGCGATTACATGATTAATTAGGCATGCAAGTGCAGTTGCTTAATTTTTTTTCAACAGTTGGTGCTTAATAGCAAGGAAAGTGTTGTGCAACTAAATAAAACCCCAGAAATGATTGGGTGGATCTGGGGGCAGGTGAGTCCATTTAAGTATGAAGCTGCAGAGTTGCTGTAATTAGTTGCCTAATTGTGTGCCCAAACTTATTTGATGCACTTAGTGTGTGTGTATAATTAATGATGATTTATTGAAAAGCGCTCTTACTGCAAGTGCTTTCCTTATCATTTCCTAAAAATCAAATTGCTGAGGGAAAGATTAGAATTTGCTTTAATATCTATGAATAGAATTAGAATTTCCTACTGCATTTTCCTTATTAGCTTAAAACAGATGAGCCTGGAAATCATCTACAGATAAACTCAGGGAGGAACGGACCCAATGCTCTGAAGTTCAATCACTTCCACTCGTAGTGGTGGCTCAAATATTTTTCTCAATTCACACAGATGAGAAAAAGCAGATTTATTTTATTTATTTATTTTTTTTTTTTGCAGGGAGCTTTAAAGTGGGAATACTGGGTCTCCTTTCATGCTTTCTCTTTTTCCCTGGAGTGCCCTGGATGATGCTGTGCATTTGAGTGAGGGTTAGGCTGAGGAGCATCTGCTCTCCAGGTATACACACGAATGTTGGAGTGGGACTTGGCTCCCTTACTGAGCCTCCTGTCCTTGGGAGTAAGCTTGCTGGGCAGTAACAACTTTGTCTCTAATGGAGCTCCTGTTTTGTGGGTATGGAGAGGAAAGTGTGACAGCACCCTAAAGAGGCAGATAACAGGGCTGGTGCTGCTTGTGGTTGGCTCTTCTCCAAATCTGGAAGCTTCTCCAAATCAGCTGCTGTAGCTGAGGGTGGAGAGCTTGAGGAGCTCTCAGCAGTCAGGCTCCCAGAGCCTTTTCAGCCTCCTGTGGCATTTACATTTAAGCTGTCTCCAGTAGCTTGGGTTTTAGAAGAAGTCAAGGGAAAAGCAGGAATTTTGATGTGTTTTTCCCTGTAGAATCACCCTGCGTAGCTGGGGCCCCTGGCCTGAACACAAGCTGGCCATCAGACTTGCTCCTCATGGGATCCTTCACTTGAAAACAGGGGAGGACCCCAAACAACTTCAGGGATGGCATCCCACATTGTGTCCAAAACCAAACCTTCAGGTGAGGTGGGCCATGGACAGTAGGTCATGGGGCAGCCTTGAGAACGGGTTTGCCCCTCTCAAAGCCGTGGTGCAGCTGAGCTCTTCCCTCTCAGTGGTGCTCCCCTGGTCCCAAGGCAGTGTCCGTGTACATCCATGGTCCACTGCTGTCTGTGTTACACACACCCAAACTTCCCATATCCTCCAGTATTTCCTTTCAGTGATGGGCAAGCCTCATTTTCTGAGCATTTCAGCCAGGTTTGGGAGCCAAATGGTGGAATTTCAGCGTCAGTTTCTCCAGGTTTCCTAATAATCTTGGCACTATTACCTCTTTCCTTCGCGTGGTTTACTTAACACAGCACAGATCTGTCACTGCCCCTTTTCATCTTATTATTTTCAGCCTTTGGTTTCCTGCCTTGCTGTTCTTGATGGGCTCAACACGGCTTCCCCTGATCTTCTGTTCATCTGTGTTTTCTCTGACATGTACAGATTCGGTATTTGTTCTGGCATTCAGATCTTTCCTCATTTCCTTTCTATCTTTTAGCAGTCTTCTCTCATCTCTTCAGATACAACTTCCAAGCCGTCTGGCGGCTTCTTCTTCGAGCTACCTCATCGTACGAGGACAAGCTGTGTGTACTGTGCGGCAGGTCCAGTGGGGAAAAGCAGAGCAGATTTATGTACGGCAGAGATCACTTGTTCTTTATTTATTTAATTATTTTTATTTTTTCATTTTTGAATACTGGTTTAAATGAAAATGGGTTTAATTGCTTGAAAATACACGTAATCAAAGTAATACTTTGAAGATCTGAAAAACGCAATTCTAGTCCATGAATATAAATTAAAACACATCATGTGTAGGCTGTTTGTTGCCTGTTATTCTAATATTCTAATTCAGTTTGCTATCTCTTAGTCTTACCAGATTTTTCTCAATGTTATTTTTAAAGCAGATTTCGCAGATATGAGTTGTGGAAACAAAAATGAAGTGTGAATTACTACAGCAAGGGATCTGGAAAAGGACCTAAGTCCTGATTTTCTTACAGCATACTATATTCTGCTAAATATTCCAGTATTTATACTGTAGTACAGATCAAGAACCTCACCAATTTCAGAATGGCTTCATGTGGAAACACTGATGTGGCGAGATTTGTGCTTTAATTACCAGTCTGAAGAGTAAGAATCAATTAATCATCTCCCTTTCTCTTAAGCTAAGTTGGCTCCACCAAGACAAGCCGCGATAACTTTCCTCCTAGCCCATTAGGGTTCTTAGCAGACCCCGGTGATATGCAGGCTGTAGGTTGACTGGGTACATAAAAATTAGTGCAAAACATACCAGTAGTAATGCTTCACATCTTTGAAGCACTTTACAGACATTAACTAATGAATTGTCACAGAAACCATATAACATCTACAAGTGTCTTTGTCCTCATTATACAGATGGAGAAAGTAAGGTAACAAGGATAAATCACTTGTCCTGGGCCCTGGAACAACTGACAGCAGAGGAAGGATTTGTAATGTAGGAGTTTCTTGCCAGACATGCAGGAAGGCTGAGATTTCTCTTTCTCTGACGAAAAAAAAAAAACTCTTTTACAAAAAATTGCCGAAGGTGGGTAAATACCATCCTTTTCCTTCCTTTGGCAAATTTTATTGCATCTCGCTCTAATATGTTTCAAAAGGGTCTGTGTACAAATAAGTTGGGGGAGAGTGTAAAGGTCAAAAATTGTATCTTGGAAAATGGTATTTTTTAGAATTTCCCAGTCTGATGAGTCATTCATTGCTATGACATATTGTGTCTGCTTTTGTTAGTCATGTCATATTAGAGTCAGTGAGTGAGAATGATCCTGCCTATTCCAGGCTGGCTGATTTCATGAAAAAACTTAAATTGAGAGTGACACTAAAGCGCAAAAGAGTAATCTGAGGGAATGCAGTTAGTTTGCTTCAGATCTTATTTCTTCTGTACATTGGACTGACACGAATGTTTTTCTTCATAACCTGCAGTTCACAACCAGCTGAGTTCCCTAAGATTATACACTCTACAGAAGTGACACTATTTTATTGAATTAAGTAAACAATTTGTCACTGCTGAAACTCGGTGTTAGTAATTTATTACAAATTACATCATTATTTTACAATACAGGACAAGTGAGTCAGATGAAACGCGTCTAGCTAATTCGGAATTTCGGGATAATCGATGGGGCCTTTGTTAGATTAAAATATGATATATTATCTAAAGCCATTAAGCTGGGCCTGGGCTTGAATTTAAATATTTCTATAACAAGCGAACTCTTTTAATTTCAAAAACAAACACGTGTTTCCATTAGTACTTTGAGTGTGTCATCACTTTCTGATGACTGAATCCACGGCGAATGTGCTTTATTCTGTCCTATTCATCATCGGGTCGTACTTTGTGCTGTGATATTTGAGGGTTTCTGGCAGAATAGGATGTTGTGCACAGCCCTTTTCCTTCTCATCCTCTCTCTAGGAGGAGATTGGGTGCAGTGTTTTGGTTTTAATGGACATGCTGCCATATGGCACGTTTAGGGCAGGGAGCTGCCTCTCCCTGCCCGGTCCCATCCTGCTGTAAGATCAGCAGTAACATCTTAGGGAGATAGGAAATGAGTTGTCCAAACGTGGGAAAATGTAGGAATTTTGGAAATGTTGCCAGGTGGCCATAAAGCTGAAGCCCTTACTATTTTCATTAACTGAAAAGGAAAACAAAATTTGAGGAAGATGTCAGTTGAATGAAGGGTTCTTTTCAAGCTATTTTTGTAATAATTTGCACGTATGTCTAAATGATGAGTAATATGAAAACAGATATAATGATAGTCACTATGAAGTACTTATTTTTTTCCCAAACCAGTTAATAAATTCATTAAAACGATTTTTTTCCCTTCAAAAACGATGTTTTAATAAATCTCTTTTTTCTAACTGCATTCAGAATTTCCCAGGATTCCTTTTTTTTTTTTTGCATTTTTGCCCTGTGTTTTCTGGGTCAGCATAGCCTCACTCGCTATTAGGAGAGGAATAATACATGACGGCCAGTAGCAGGAGGCAATTTGTACAACCTGAACCGGGCTTGGACGTGTAGGGAAGAGCAGCACTCGTCTAAATCAGAGAGCAAACGTTCAATTATGAGGCCTGTTCTGAGGCCACGGCTCCTGCTGACTTCCTAAGGGGAAGGCCCTCTTTCTTCATCAAGAGTTTCTTCCTCCTCCCCTTCAGCCCGCCGGCAGCAGGAGTTGGGTTTCTGGCTGTTACACAGCCCACTCGTGGCACTGGATGTGCTGGGGGTCCTCCTGTGATGAATGACCCTGGTTAAGGGCCTGTTAGCGACCGGAGCTCGATTTATCTCCCTTCACTGGAGCATTACGTGCCGTGCATTGTCATCGGCCATGACAAGGCCTTCTGCAATTAGGGTAGGTAAATTCTGTCTACAGGTGGTGATTCCTTCCCTAGCTTCCTCCCAGGGACAGGGCTGTGAAGCAGCCCCAGCTGCTTTGTCTGAGAAATAACCCGCCTAGATTTGGTTCTGCTTGAGTACGTGGCTTTTGTGGGGTACGGGGCTTGTGCTACTCTTTATAGGGAGATTTTGAGGTGCAAGATGAAGGGTTAGGCAGTTGCTGTGTAAAATTTAGGGAGAAAAATAAGAAAAGCAGCAACCCTCTTAGCCTTTATTTCTTGGTTTCCATTCTGTCCCTCTGCATCTATATTGGGTTACAGTTTGCCATGTGTGCTATCTGCCTGGAGTGAATTGAAATAAATAAAAGGCATTTCAGCTACTTCTTTTTTACAGGAGGAAAACAGACTTCCCTGACTACTAAAATTTATTTTCTGAGCAGTTTATTTACTGTCCACACAGTCACAGCTGCAGGAAGTGCAAAGTGGGACAGGGAAAGGAAGCAAACTTTGGTGTGAAATGCCCCGTGAGCCTGCCAGCAGAAGAGGGGCCGTGCTCCTCATTCGCTACCAAGTGAGGAAAGGAAGGTAGTTCTATGAGCAGCATAAGCTCCAGCTCGAGAAAAAGAATTTATGAACTGTTTTATTTGAGATATTGCCTAAAGTTGCTTTTGAAAATGGTTGTTAGTCACCTCTGTCACGTTGATGCTTTTCAAATTGTATTTCCTCTTCAATTTCTCACTTTGTCAGACAGCAGTAATTAAGGTTTAGCGTGTGGAATTTGAGCCAGAAAGGAGTCCCTGTGCAAAAGATGTATGTGGGCACTGGGGAGTAAATTTAGCAGCCTCCTAGTTGTAAATATTTTATCACTTTATCTCTGAGATTATGACCAGGATACACAATGGGAGTTGGAGATGTGACTGAAGATGGCAATGAGGCTATCTGCTGAGGGTGTTTGTTCACCGGCGGGCAGCAGTAGCTGGTTGAGCCTATCTGGCTACTGGGTAAGTGTTAATTTATATTCACCAGAACCCTAAGCCTGGGAAATGAAAGGATAGCTCTAATAGTTCAGTAGCTAAGGCAAAAAGATTCTCTCCCGAAACACCCAGCGCTGGTCATATTTTTTTCCTGTCTCTCACCTTTCTAAGTCTCAGATCTTCAAGTAAGAAAATGTACTTTGGTTTGCAGAGGGAAGGATGGAAGAATCACCAGGCTTGCATTGGCTTTGACAAATTGTATCAAAGGCTGAGGATGAGTAGACAGCAGCCAGCCCTGTAACCCTTGCCTGGTCTGTGGGCTGTTCTGTATCATCTGGAGCAGATCCAGGTGAACGGCGATGGAGATGTAACCCTCTGAAAGTAATTCTTCTGAAAATTTTATTGCTCTGAGAGTGAGATAAGGAGCAGATCCAAAACTTGTCATCCAGTCCCAGGCTCATACAAACCATTGAAGCTGTAGGTTGTTTTGGTCAAGCACTGGCTCTGTCTTACTATGCAGAGAGGAATTAGGAATTAATTACTGCTTACCAAAGCCTGTACAGTATTTAGGGTGCTCTTTCTCTGCTGGGTAACTCCAGCAGTGCTTGGAGAGCTAGATAAATGCAAAGAACTATGTATTTGGATTTCACTGTGCTTGTAGTTACAGCTTTACTTCAGATAAGTTTCTAATTAAAGCCAAAAGACAAAAGTACTCCTTCAGTAAGGTATTACACAGTTGATTCTGTTTCTCCTTCAGTTGCATGATAGAAATGATAGATGAAGCTACCAGATAATTTGTACTTCTGGCATATGGGTTGTTTGTTTTTTGCAGCTGAGCAGAGTGACAGCTCTGGGCTTGCCACTGTGCCGAGTGTTATAGATTGCATTTACAATTCCTCCATCATTCCGTATTTGCATGGACATTTTAGTGCCTCTGGACTTCACGCAGTTATCTCCCAGGATTATCAATAGAATCCCCAAACATTAATGCATCCAATCAAGGTAATTGAAAGAGAGAGGCTTTATTAAAAAGAAATCTTGGCAAGGCCTGTAGCTTATAGAATAAGATCGTTCTATAGAATCTCTACATCTGAGGCAGAAGAAAAGCCTCTTATGTGCAATACAAAGCAACTACACCAAAAATAGCTGCTACAACTGAGATCTCGCTGTGTTTGGTTAACCTGTGGCTTTGCAGCAAATAGCAAGGAATGACTTGAATAGTTTAATTTTCCCCTCATTTAAAGCATAAGTTGTGTGTACAATAGCGAGTTATGTAATACCATCCAGAGGGCATGTTTCTAGCAGTTTTCAGGGTCTTCACTTTGAATTTATACCACTTGTTTATATTCAGCATGAATCGATGGCTGCAGCAGCTGCATTAATGAAACATAACGTCTGTCTGAGCGGTGAAAGGCAGCAAATTTATTCGCCACAGACTTGCTAGTTGAAGTGTAGGTAACACAACTACATCTCTGCTTCTGTTTTGATTGAGAGCAGTGTGGCTGGGGGTCCCCTCATTGCCCCCACTGATGGTGTGCTGATTCAGTTCTCCCTAACGGCCCCAGACGTGCCCCAAAAGCATCCCAGCCTCTTGTGGGGATAAAAGGGATGGGTTTTGAACCACACGCGTGGTGGGCATGTTTGGTTGAGGGCAGCAGTTTAAATCTAATTCCCAGTGAACATCTGAATGTATATGTATATAGAAAGATATATACACCTGTGCATGTATATGCATGTGCATACACACATCTAGAATATAGTATCCACAAATATATCTAGGTAGTATGTAGTGTCTACTGTTGTCATCTACTGTCTACTATTTTTGTCTATCAAGAATTGTCTTCCCCATTATCTTAAAGATGTATGTATCGATGACCAAAGGTAGCAGACTTAGTAAAAGCAGCAGCTGGGAATCGTACCCTGACCTGAGTAGGGCAGGCACGTATCTGATGGGGTATCGGTGAGTGGAAGATGTAGGTGTGGAGCTTCCCGGGAACTCCAGCTATCTGCACTCTCAGTGTTTTGATGCCATATCAGATAATGCTCTCTGCCTTAGAAGAAAGAGGTCTCTCAAGCTCTCAAGACACATTTTCTTGTATTTACTGCATCTTTCCGCAACACATCACAAACTGATTTTCAATCTTCAGCCGTACTGGCTGGTCCGTATGTGTCTAAGTGGCGCTGCCTTCCGATAATAGTTGGAAGATAACCTGGTTGTTGCAGTTCTTGTAGAGGTTTTCAGCTCAGCTGTGTGAAGTTTCTGTTTTTCAGCAGATGCTCAGGGCCAGGATTTCAGTCCCGACCAGTATATGTGTGTGCTCACGTACATTATGAACCACGCTTTTCCTTGGCTGTGGTCAGTAGACAGACTGTTTTACCACAATATAGCTTGGAGTTAATTGCATGGAAGATGGAGAGTAAAGCAGAGAAAATGTGTATCACTGGTGTAAACTTGTCATATTTCACCGGGAGACATTGAGCAGACCCTAACAAAAACCTGTCATGTTACAGAAATGCTGTAAGATGGGTAGGAAGATGTGAAGCACTGATGTAGAAAATGTTCTCACCTCTTTATGCACTGTCTTATGTTAGTAATGCCAGAAGGATATTTTAAGATTCTTCATTTTTTTTTACCACTTGTGCTATTCCCTCTTTAAGTTTGATTACATAATTCACAAATTTCACATCCCATTGCTCATTTATTAATGCCCTACTGCAGGGTCATGGCTATTCAACAATGCAGAAATGTGTCTGTAGCGGTTTTTTTTGTTATTTTTAGCACTTGTTTCTGACCATTTCATTACCTTTTAAAACTCATACTTACAAATCTAAATTTTGGACCCAAATCAGTTGGAACTATACCTTTAAAAAAAAAGCCCCAACCCTTTATTAAAGTTACCCCAGTGTTGCTGTGTCAGCATCACTGTGATTAACCTGCCATACAAATGTGGGTGCCATAAAATGAACTTGCTCCAAGGCAGCTTTGATTTGCATGCTCAACACTTTCCAAGTGTAGCATTTATAAATCAGGACTTTTTGTCTGTGCCTGTTCCGGGTATGTGTTTTTCCTTCATTCTCCCTTCTGTCCTACAGACCACCGTGTTTATCATGACCACGGGAGAGCTGCACAGCTGGTAGATTTACACGGAGAGGTAATGATTCTATTTCTTAGGTACAGGGGAAGACTGACCTATTCCCCGGGCTTTCTAGAATTAATACACACATCATTAATTGCTTGTGAGGGGAAAAAAATGAAGAAAGGGAAAAAAAAGAACACAAAAACCTGACTTGCCAGTGCATTAGATTAGCAGGCAGTGCAGCATTACAGACGGAACGTGTTCCTAGGCATTGTAGCATGCAATGTGCTACATTCATCATACCTGAGTTCATGTAAGCAGAGCCACTAACAAAATACCTCTACATTCCTTTTTCTTTGAAATTTAACATTTCTTCTCAACCAGCCATCTCAAACAAACCTAGCTCAGCCTTTTCACTTGCCTGCAAACTTTCTAGGCATAGTAGTGGCATCCTAAGAAGTGAAAGAGGTTACTCTGGGAGAGGTGGAAGGCTGATCTGGAGCAGTAGTGCATTTTCCTGTGTTGTACCCAGGAGAATTTAGCACCCCTAAAAACAGGCTGTGATTTCTGATTCAGCAGAAATGCCAGCAAGTGGCACTTCCCATGCATCATGTGTAGGAATGATTTCAATAGGAATAATAGCTCATTTCAAAGGACTTTCAATATTAGCATTTATTTAAGTGCTAATTCTTTCATTGACACCCTCGTTTCAGAGAACACAGGAGAAGAGATTGGATAACATGGCCTAAACAGGCTTGAAACAGAATAAAGGGAATTTTTTTGTTGTTGTTTTCTTCCATTTCTTTGGTATTTCACTGAAGTTTTTCTTCGACTTTGCTGCTGTTGCTACCTTAATTTTTCACAACAAATGTTGCACCGCAGGATCTGCAGCTCTGCACATCAACACAGAAAGCACTACGTGGGCAATAGCCAGAGAGTGCCAATATTTATATTTATATATTTATAACAGGGATTTGCTTTGTTGGTGTGGTGGGTTTCTGTTTTTCCTTTCAGAGGCTTGGAGGGAGCTGTTCTTGGTTTTGGTTGTTCTAATATTATTCTCTTGTCTCCAGGCAAGAAAGCAATTCTCCCTTGGCCTTAGAAACATGTGGTGTAACCTCACGTCTTGCTGGTGGGGGATTTAAAGCCGCCACTATAATTTACATGATAATTATGTCATATTTTTTACTTCCCATACGAGTTCCTCCTTGTTTGAGACTGTTCTGTCCTTTAGCAAGTAGTGTGCTCACCGTGGCTCTGTGGGGAGTTCTCTGCAGTCTTGTTAAGTAATACAACAGAAAAATGGCTCATCTGGTGATTTCAAGGGGATTGCACGTTTAGGGAAAAAATCCGGTGGATGGGACAAGGAGGACAATTCTACACGGTGCTACAGGAGTAGAACAAATACTTAATCTGGTCATCGCGGGCTCGCCCTTCTTTTAGCACATCTTGTGGTATGGTTTTTGCTGCAGAGGATGAGCAGGAAGGTGGCTGAAGAAAAGTCTGAGGAACAAGTGGTGGCCATGCAGAGGAGATGCCTGTGCAAAACCAGGATCTTCTCTGGGCTCAGTAGGATGCAAGCAGTTTGCACATCACAAGTCCACCTTCTGCTTTGTGTTTTAAAGGGGATGGCCAAGCCTAGAGAAGCATTACAAACTTGCCCTGAATGCTATTTTTTCCTAGTCTGGATATGAGGACCTACAGCAGGTCTGACAAGTGTCCCCACGCTGGTAAGAGCAGTTTGCCAGGAGCCGTGGTGTTTGTCCTGCTCGGAGAGGAGATCGATCGTCCTGGCCTTTGCACGGCTCCGCTGCTCGACGTTCGGCTTTGCCTGTTTGAAATACAAATGATAGAAATTAGTATATTAGCGGGAGGCTGCAGAATGTAATTGTACATTGACTGAAACGCTCCTGATGGATGGAGCTGGCGAGATGACATCTCGCATTTATGGAGAGGAGAGAGCACAGGTAGTTGATAGATTTGACAAGAGTGTAGTGGCAAACCAAATAACACGAAGCCAGAATGAGAATGTATTTCCTAATGGCCTCCCTCACAGCTGTATACACTGATTTAATCTCTCCAAAGCACTCCATTGTTTATGAGGCCTGTGGGTACAATTTTATGCCTGACTGAAGAGGTTGCTAATAGCTGCCATATTTGTGTTTAAGGACCTGCAAAGGATTCGGCTAAGTATTTTAAAGCAATGAGCCATAATAAAGTAATAATATATTGAAAATAATAAACAGCTTTTTATTCAATAATTGGCTGCAAAACTGGTGAACTTTAAATGACAAAACTACTAATTATAAATGCAATTGCTAATCATATATTCATTAGGGAATGCAAATTAAAACCGTGGCATAAAGTCTCTATATGTGCCAGAGGCAACAAGTTGCGGAGCAGGACCGTAGACTCTGTTTAAAAAATAAATAAAAAAGATAAGAGAAAACAGAATATTAATGCAGGAAAAAGTGGTGATTACTCAGGATTGCTTTGTCAGGGGATAAAGCTCCTCTGTGGGGAGGGAAGTGCCTGTTCTTGGGGTGAAGGTGTGATGGGCCCTGCTGGGGTATTTGGTGTCTCAGCCAAAATGAGGTATGAGATGCCAGGGGGAGGTCTCAGCATGGCTCTGGATGTTGGTAGCTCATCCAGGAGGAGATGGGGCAAAGTGCTGCTTCTCCTCGAGGCAGCCTGTGCTGGCTGCACCGCACCTGAGGTCCCTGCTGGGTTCACAGAGGGGCTGCCCACCTGGAGCAGCTGTGTCTAGCAGGATGAGAAATGAGGAGGCACACCTGGATCCGAGGCTCCTCTCGTAAGATTTGTCTCCTGTTAACACTTCACAAGCAGATTTACCTTTCTTTAATGAATATATAAAATATACTGTATATTAATTTCCTCTTAGGAGCCTTCGGATTTTCTTTAATGACTTGTGTCCCTCAAGGAGCTCGCAGTGCCAAGTTTATATAGAGATTCCTGAGGAATAGCCTGGGGGACGAGCAGCACAGCACGTGCTTCGTGCTCTCCAGGAAACTGCAGGTATGGGAACAGCCCCAAAGCCTTGTCAGGCCACCAAGGCAGCTGTGGCTCATCGCGTGCAGCCCCACAGACAGGCTCCCCCAGCTCAGAAGCCCCAGAAGTCAGAGCCTCCTCTAATAGGGGCACTGGGCAGCCTGTGGTGCCACCAGCTGTGGCTGTTGAGCTCCCTGGAAAAATGGATTAGGTACTTAGACACTTGCATGTAAATTTTAGGTCCTCGCCTTAAATATCCATGTTAGAAATACCTCAGGGGGGAAAACATTTATCAGGCAAGACACGGTTAGAAATAATCATTTGTATTCTGCTTCCTATATAGATTCTATCTTGATTTTTATTTTCTTGTATCCCTGGCATCAGCAGGCCGTGCTACGTGTGCCTTTCTAGCTAAATTGAACAGCTTCTGTGCAGGTTCGTGAATCCCCATCCATTTCAGGTGCCATTTCAGGTCGGACAGCCCTCTAGAAAATGTGCAGCCGGAGGTCAGGCCTGATACAGAAGCCACCAGATGAACTTTGGGCATGGTTTAATGCAGGAGATTATTTGTGGTGATGGGGGAAATCTGTCCTGAAGATGTTCCCAGGGTGGTCCCTGCGTGTCTGGGTTACAGCAGGACTGGGTGGGTGCGGAGGCTGCTGGGGCACCCTGGTCCTCATCGGGAGGGGGGAGGCAGCAAGCAGCCAAAATCTGGAGTTGCAGGAAGTTAATTTTTCAGTGACCACAGGAGAAAGCCCATTTCTTTCTATTTTTCAGTGTTAGACTTCAGAGAGCGAGAACAGAAGCCTGCAATTTGTCTAGCTACAAAACCAATTAGCATAGCTCTGCTACACTGCATTGCTTGGGAAGACTTTTCTGGGGAGAAAAAAAAATGAATAAGAAGAAACAATAACTTTATGAACATTGTAACTCATTAAAAGACAGCTTTTAGAGTGTGAAGGGACTGAAGCCATTGAATAAATTATTACCACTGCAGATATTCAGCCCTGTGTGAATTGCAGAAAATGTGTCCAGATGCGAGATCCCCTCCATCAAGCGGAACTGTTGGCTGCTCAGTCTGTGCAGCTGCCTGGAGGGTGAGGTTTCGCTGGGCTCCCACCTAGGCAGAGATGTTTGAGAGGACAGATGTTCCCTGAAAACAAATCCCACTGAGTTACAAGGAAGAACAACCCCCTGGTTCCCTGACCCAGAGGGAACCCCAGCTCTGGGGGCTGTTTTTGGTGGGGGTGGTTACCAGCGAGTGGCACAGGTACAGGTGCCAGCAGTCATGCATCGTTTGCAGGCAGAGCAAACGAGCCTTATGCGTGGAACAACCCCTTTTGCCAGCTCCTTGTGGGGGCTGAAAGTCAGCTGTGGTCTTTGGGGACCGTGCAGTGCCCGGAGTAACACGGATTTAAGCCTCTCAGCAGCCCCCAAAGGGAGTGTGGGGAGAAAGGGCTTTAGGATGCAAGAGGCAGAAGAAAAACCGAGCTGCTGCTGTGAACTACTTAGGCTGATGATAGAGATTTTTGTATTCTTTCTGGCCAAATTCAGTGATTTGGTTGCTGAGAGTGGGAGTGACTCTGCAGTGTATAAAGGTACGTTCCTCTCTGAAATGATGTACTTCTGTAGAGTGTGATCGTGTAGACAGGCAGGTGTCCTGCAAACAAGGTCAGGTGTGTATTTCTGTTGACCTGGGGGAGTTGTGGAACCGTTTGCATGTGTGTTTGCATGGATCAGCTCTGCAACAAAGCTTCTTAAGCAAGCTGCTTTCTGGATGCTACAAGTTAAGTCCTGAAGCAGCAAACAGCTCCCTCATCCCTGTGGCTGGGGCTGACTTGGAGGTACCCGTGCTGGGAGTTGAAGATCAGAGTCCTAAAGTGAGGATGAAAGTTGTTTTGTCTTTTTTTTTTTTTTTTTTTTTTTTTTTTAAAGTCTGTACAACTCAGCTTTACGAAAGCTCTACATTATTGTGTTTTGCTATTTATAGGGATAACCTGTTCATAACATCATTGGCCTTGGCAATCAGCACGAGGAGTTTGTTCTCTCTGGACTAGCGGTTGCTTTGCTGCTCCTTCCTTCTTTGCATTACCTCCCCGTGGTGTTGGGTGGCCCCGGGGAAGTGGCTGTGGATGTCACCAAATGGTTCCTGCGCTCCTCAGCTGCGCGATTTAATTTTTACCCCGGTTGTTGTAGCGATACATTAACAAATTTACAGACAAAGGTGGTAGGAGTGTCACGGAAAAGACGGGTTTAATAACTACTTGTAGAGAAAACAAAAGCAAATCCAGTGACAGTCCTGGCAATTCCCACCTCTGTTATTGCTGACAGACAGAACAAGAATAAAAACAAGCGGGTTTACACGCGCTGACGCTAATATACAACCGGTGGTGATGTCCTGAAGGAAATGTCAGCAATTAGCATGAACGCTGCTGCAGTTACTATCCAAGATTTGGCTACGGAAAGAATGAGGTTTAAAGATGAGCCTGGGAGCCTTCCCCCAAATGCTTCCCTATCCAGACACGTGTGGGGGCTTGTGAGCCAGCTCAGATGAACTTCATGGCTGGCTCTTCTGCTCTGAAGGGCTCTCTCAAGTGCACAGGGGCAGCTTTTGGTTTGCTCTTCGAGATATCTGAGAGCAGGACAAGGGGTCGGGGTCTTTCACTTTGCATCAGCTGCTCAATCTCCCCTGCTTAATCTGAAACCGGACAGGGAAAAATAAAAGGGGGGGGAAACTGCCACACCATTGGTAAAAACTGCCACGCCAATTTATGCTGCATTAAAAACCTTTCCCTGAAGCAACGCTTTAATAACATTCCTAGTCAGAAGTCAAACTCCGCCTCGTAATTCATTCTAAACTCTCCTAATGCATTTATTAGCGTGGAAACTGCAGAAGTGAAGTGACCAAATTTGAGGTCCATACTCAAAATGAGCAAAATTCAATGTCGTTCTGAGTGAAAAAGGAAGGAAAATGAGTGCTGTAACATGCAGGGCGATATCCTCTGCATTAGCAGAAGGCTAAACGAGCATTGTTTGAAATAACATTTTATTAGGTTTCCTTAAAGTGGATACTCAGTCTGATAGATTATTTTTTTTTATCTCAGATAAAATTATTGAAATGAGAAATGTTCCATTATAAAGGAATTTGTTGAAAGACAGGGATGCACTTTATCATATTATAGCTCTTGCATCGTATTAAATGGTACTTATGTGTTTTATTGAAATCCAGACCTCTTGCGTAGCGTTTCTCTCTCAACAATACAAAAGCTTATGATTCACAACCTTTTACATAATAGATACATTAATGAATTTCTGCATATTTCATTGCTTTGTATTATTCTGAAAGCCATTAATCTATTTTTCTTGATTATCAGTTATGGCAAAGACATTGTAATTTTTTTTTTCTCTGAATTTCGTTGTGCCAGCCAAGTTCAGGACTTTCCAAACTAATTTCTTTAGCTACCTGTTGGAGCCGATTCTTCTCTTCTTCCTTTTTCTTGTTGGAAACCATATCCAGCTGAAGACCCAGTGTATTTTTTTCCTGAGTACAGGAGGATAAATTCTCCTTTGGGGTACTTGCATCTTCTCTCATTCAAGTAGATGAGAATTGTGCATATGAATCTCAGGCCCTAATTATGTGTCTAATAATAGAAACGTCTTGCTATAAATACACGACTCATTGAAATCATTCCTGCTTGTTTAGGCTGCAGACGTGACTTGTGCATATTCATTAACCTCTAGGGCTCCACTTGAGAGGAGGAGATGGAGGATTAACAGAGGGCCTGCCAGGAGGACAGGGAGCAGAGCTGTGCCACCTCTCATCGGGGTGAAGCTGTGATCCTGACCTTATATATGTGGATACACATTTAAACTTACTTTTCTATTTGCTATAAATGATATAAAGTTTGCATGTCTGTTTCTAATTCCTTTGTGGGCAAGCCTGAAGTTTTTCAGAGATCGGTGTGGTTCGCAGGCATGTCATGGGGAGCTGGTGCACGTAGAGCAGCTCAGCGTTAGTCCCAGAGAATGTGGTTTTGCTAAGGATCACTGCCTGCACGGCTCTGAGCAGTGGTTTGCATGAGAATGGGAAAATCTGTTGTCAAGACCACAGCACATGGGATGTACAAGGCTACATCAGGATGTTTATTTGTGTAAGGCTTTCATTTCCCCCTCAATGGCTTCAGTTACCTTCCCAACAGGACATCAGTGATTAAATAAAGAGACCTTGCATTCCCATACATAAAAATGGATGGCAAAGATGTGATTTCTGTGGTGCAGAAGCAAATGTGTGGACCACAGACCCCTTAAATCCCACTTAGCCCACCCTGTGGGGCTGAGGGATGCCCAGGTCCTGCAGTGTCATCTGCAGGGAGCAGCCCGCTGTGAGGGCAGGTCCTAGTGGCGTGGCTTTAATTACCTAATCCCATGGATAACGAAGTGGCAGAACAAGCTCTTGTTTTACCCCGGCAATTATTGATTGATATTCCCGGAGTGACAGCGAGCGTTTTTATTTTTACGTCCAGCAACAAGTTGTCATGGCAACTTCAGCGTTGGGCAGCGTTCCCATCGCACCCTCGTCCCGAGCAAAAACCCAGCAGGTTCGGAAACTCTTTAAAAATGATTACGGTAATAAATTTTTTAAGATAAGTTTTACTTCTTGTCTGCTTTCCTGAGGGGAATAATTTATGTTCCAGGCAGGTAATGCATGAATCTTCTGTATCTCCTGCCAGCATGTGTCTCCGCTGTGCAAACTGATGCTCCCTATGAAGAGGGCTGGAAAAGCTTTGGTTTTGCTTTCTCTGACCCTTTGTTCATTCATCTTGCTCTCTTTCAAGGGAGGGGAAAAAACAATACAAACTCAACCCACCCCCAGTGCTTTCCTCAACTGCACACTTGCTAAAATCATCTTCTGAAGGCCACAGCCTGGCCCTGTTGCTCGTGAACCAGCAGCAGAGCTTGCAAAGTCAAGTTCTTGTCTTCCCCTGGTGCCTGGAGCGTAGCTCTCTTCCTTCCCAGCCTTGCCAGAAGGTTGGCCTTGGTAGGTGGAAAATCTACCCAGAGCCAGAGGTGAGCAGGCTTATTCCAAAGGCCTCTTCTAGCAATCTCCACGTTTTATGCTGTGACCTGGAGGTGCTTTTTTTTTTTTTCCAAGTGCACAAGCTCCTGCTGCAGAGGTCCTGTACCCTTGCCCTGTGAGGCTTGCTCAGCTGTGTGCTGCCCTCCTGCCATCTGTTGCTAAAGGGATGTGTTTGGATCACGTGCTTAAATTTTGCCACTTTTCTTCTGACAGTGCTGAAACGCCTGTTTGCATGGGCAAAGAGGGCACACCTGAACAGCAGGCTCCTGTGGGAGCAGCACTGGGGTATGCGTGATTCCCTCCTAGATCCTAACAACCAGGGTTTGCTAATACAGAGACTCTTTACATAAAAACAAGTGTCTTATTCTTAGCAACTATTTTCCACCTTATTTCTGCCACCTGACTTGAGCAGTCCCACTCACACAGGTGCCAGCACTCTGGTGGGTGCCTCAGGTAAATGCTTACATTATTTACATTAAATGCTTACAGGGGTGCCCCATAAAGGCTGCTCAGCTCCCTCATTGCTTTCCTGACGTGGGACATCATGCCTGCTTCTTCATCAGCGTGTCAAAATCAGCAAGACAAAGCCCCCACTGCTGCACCCAGCCCTGACTGGCTGGAATTATTTACCATTAGCACATCAGGAGGTATTTCCACAATCTTCTCTTCTTTTTTTTTATTTTTCATCTACCTCGGAAGGTTTAGATATAATTAAAGGGAGATTGACTGACTGAAAATCAAGTTTGGTTTATCTGTGGGTGACCCAGCAAACCACATCTTTTTAATTTCATGCATCAATGAGATGATACGTCATGCTTTGTACAGTGCGACAGCTTGCTACATTGCATAACTCAACATGCTGATGCAACCAGGCATGCAAAATTAACCTGATCCTCCAGCCCAGGGAACGTGAGACAACAAGCAGCTTCTTCTGCAGCTTCCATTGTTCAACAAACCTCACCCCCCATCTTCCTTCTTACTCCGTTCTCAGCCAATTTACAGAAGAGGAGTGCTGGGAGAGCTATAATCGTGTAACAGTTATAAAATGTGAATAATTCCAGCCTGGGCAGGGGTTGAACTAACACCATTTCTCTCTCAGGGGCTGCTCAGAAGTGTGTTTCTCTTCGACTTTTGGGTTAGCTTGGGAAGGATTGGAGCTTACTGGGCTTCTTGCAGGGGCTGTGCCTACCTTCCCTCCTGGGGAAGGGAGCAGCAATATTTCTTGCTGCTGTGGGACCCTCAGCAGCCCCACTGAAAGCCGCCAGCAACCCGGGTGTTGTTGTGCTGTGCCCCACGTGTAGCGTAATGAGCAGCTGCGGGGAGAAGAAAAGGCTGGCGCTGGGCATGAATTGCTTTAGAGTCAAAGGCCGTGGCGTGCCACAGGTAAGCTCGTGCATCCAGCTCTTTGCTTGGGGCAGAATTCTTTCTTAATATCTGACGTCTGTCAGTGGCTCTTTGCATGCTTGTGGGGGAAGTGAAATAGAAACGCTGCACAAGTTTCTCATGGGGTTGTGGCAATGGGAAGCCCTGAGAAGTGCGTGGAGTTCAGCTCCTTCAGCTCTCCCTCTCATTTCCCTATTTTGTTCTTTTTAAAAGAGGAAAATGAAGTGCCTGAAATCCATTTCCCACCGCCATCCCCATATCAGCAAATGGGCTCCTCTCAAATGGAGAGAATTAGTGTGTCTGGGAGAGGTAGAGGAGGGCCATGACAGTTTGGAGTCCTTAGACATTGTTCTCGCTTGAGTTGCTTTGCGTTTTCTCAAAGTGTACAGTGCCCTCTGGCACAATATACATACACACTGCATCGCTAAGTGCTGAAACTTCACATCTTAATTCCATGCGAGTGGTTTTCTCTCGAGGCTGTGTGCCTCTGTGGTAGGGAGCCTGATCGCAGTGCGGAGAAGGTTACACATTATGCAGAGAAATGTTGATGGCGTTTTAAAAAATATCTTCACTAATGTCTCTATTTTTGTTTTTGTCATGTACAATCATGTTTGAAGTACGTGCACTTTGAGGTTCGGCGAGGAAAAGCCTGTTTATTTGAAGCTGATGGAGATACTTCAATAGACGATAACTGGGATATAGGGCTCTGGGATAAATTATTCCACTTGTATTTTCTTTTTTCTTTTTCATTTTTTTTTTTAAATCTGGAATGCACATAAGCCATACAGCAATATTATCATCACTTTGCACTTTCCTTAGGATGTATCTTAATATTCTATAATCCTCTTTACTACAGAATGGGGACTGAACTAAGATGGAATTATATTTTAATATTTTAATGTAATTCCTCATGAAACAAAAGGGGGCTATGTTCAGTAGCTGGCTAGATATATGGCAAATGGGAACCAGACAGGCTGTGTAACATCATGACCAGTTTCTATGGCAACAAAAATGTCAGCTATCCTTTTGGCTGATTCTATTAATCTGTGGTAGAGGCACTGATACTGACACATTCGGAATTTATTTAAACAAGAAGGTGAAAAGATAACCTCAGTGTAACTTATAAACAAGGGGGAAGTTAAGCCACTAACATAATGCTATCTGACATGTATATAACTGTGTAACAAGCAAGTAAGACATTTCCAAGCCAGCCATTCTGAATTTTATCAGAGAAGTGATTAAGCTGTTTACCAGGAGGAGTTACCCACCATTGTTTTGTCTTCTGACAAAATTCCACACTTGCCTCCGGGCTTCAGAGCGGTGCCTGCTGGACCCAAACCTGCTACGTCGTGTTAGTGCAGGCGCTATGGAACCAGTGGCCACATGGCACTGAACCCACCAAGCGCCATGAAATCTGTACCCCAGGGAATAGTGAACCAGTTGCCTGTTTTTTTGGGGTTCCCCTCTCCCCATTTACTGTTTCCCTCCTGGTTTTGATCGTGTAGCTGGAGCAGAGCGGCTTGCCTTATGAATATTGGAGGTGCTTGTCGATTAAAATGCGTGTCCTGGGCATGGCAAAATGGAAAAAGTGGTTGCAAGGAAACAAACTCTGTTCTCTGTTCCCTCTATGTGGGTCAAATATTTTCCTAGGGATACTCAGAAATGATTGTGTTGTGCTATTTCCCTTCGGTACTTTATCCTTTATTCTCTTGTTATTGAAATAGCTAAATGTTTTCCTACTCTTCAATGTACCATGACAATACAAACTGTATGGTGATGTTGGAGCACAAAATAAATATGGATGCAGATACTTGTCATTATGATAAAACAACATCTTTTCATCTTTATCTTGGAATTACAGGCTCCTCAGGAAGATGACAGTGTCTTGTTATGGAAAATGAATTTTCAGTAGTAGAAAGATATCTCTCAACTTATTCTTGAATTCTTCCTGTTTGCCAGAGGCATGTAGAAAAATTAGCTTCTTTCCCAATTCTTTTGCTAGTTTTATTAAAATTCATAGTACAAAAAGTGCCATATAAATGTGTTTGGTGTGTGACTGCAAAAGAAGAGCTGGAAAATGCATAGCTGAAGTTATTATAAGATTATTAGTTGTCTGCTGTCTGCATTTTTTTAATAATAATAAAAAATAAAGTAAGCCCTCAACATCCTCATTGATTTCTTCTTATGCTTGTAATGTACTGAAAGTAATTGAATACAGTGTGTTTTTTAATGTATACATTACTTTTTTTCCTGGCTTAAAAAAAATGAATTGTCAAATTCCCCAATAGAAAAATTGTCAGAGCTGTAACCACAATATAGCTCCTGGAAACAGAGTTTATGCAAAGCTTTTCAAACTCAGAAAGGGTTTTTGATAGGATAGCAACAGTGCTCAAACTTATTCCATGCTTCCGTTAGGCAAAACCACGTCCTTCCTGCTCTTACACCTTGTAGATCTGCCTCTAGTATCCCTGTGAGTGCTGGCTTTGAGCAGCTGTTGGTGAGCTGCAAAACTGTGCGAATGCATTATGTTTTGAGCTTTTGCTGCGTATGATTGTAATGTTAAATTATAATAAAGTTTAGAAGATAAATATGTAGTGATAGTACCTGATATACAGCAAAGATGGTTTTTCCCAGTTTATAGTCTGAGAGCAACAGTTAGGTCAAAGCTGAGTTTAGTATCAACCTATGTATTTGGCATCATCCAACTTGTGAAGTTCTGCCTCTGCAACTCCCATGGGAATTACTGCCTTTGTCAGTGTTTCAGTGTTTCTTCCCATGTTTGCGATGTAGTAGCAGAGTTACGTAGGTCACATCACTTGATATTACAGAAAATGGAGCGGATGTGACTAAGACTGCACCTGAGGACTGGAAGTAGCATTGCTCTGTCCCCCTACAGGGACTGTGAGGATGGAGCAGCTCATAGAAACACCTCCCTCCCACATCTATTTCTTGTTTTTGAAAGTCCAGGAACTTTTACCAACAATGATCTTGATTATTTGCTGTTCTTCTTGTTCTACAGGAAATTTTAACAAACTGTTTTTGGGGAGGTTTCTCTAGTTCTGATAAGGGTCAGAGTTCATTGGGTTTCTTTCCTCTCTCAGCATGCTTTGAAGTGTGCCTGTGCCTCCTGCTGGAGATGTGTCCCTTTGTAAGAATCACTTGAACTCTTGCAGACTGGGCACTGTCCAACCACCGGGAAGCTTGCTAGTCTAGATCCACAGGAAAGGACGTTCCTTTTCACCTGAAAAATAGAGAAGAACAAAATTTTATACCTTTTATAAATAAATAAAGGAAACACGTTCTTTATCCTGCGTTAATTGTTGCAGCAAAAATAGACTTAATTCTCCAAGAAGGTGAAATCTCTTATGAGGAAAGAAAGTGGTGAAGAGGAAATTTCTCCTAATTGTTGTTGTTCTTGAGTAGTACTGACATTCAGTATGCAACAAACATAACTCTTAATTCCAATTGAAAGTCATGCCAGACACAATTGTGCGAGGAAAGCAGTCTTTCTTTCTGAAGCTATTGACTTGGAAAACTTGCACACACAAGAAGGCTGACCTTTTGAGAAGTCACAGGCATTAACTTTTGATTAAGTACTGTATTTAATTTCAGTGAGCATCTAACCTGAGGGCAGGCTCTAGCTTAGTGTACTTTGAAGTCAAATGCGTGGCTGGTCCTATCATGATCAAAACACATTTCTGAGTCCTAGGTATTAGCAGGGAAAATACCTCTGGTGCAAAAGCAAATGTATCTCGAATTGTTTTAAGTCTTTCCTCTCTGAGTTTGAAGGCGTTATTTGGGATATCTCCCTTAGTGTTTTAAAAAATAAGGACCCTTGTTTATTCTTTGTCATCTTTTGTTCAAAAAGCCCAATTCTGATCTGGCAGAGAGGAGTGAATTTGCTGTGGTTGCCTGAGTTGCCGTTCCTGCATGCTGTGGTTGGAGCAGCTCCATGTTGGTGCACGTGGATTTGCTTGGCTGCCTTGCCTTCTGCCCTCCAAAGATGCAAGCACTGGTTTTATGTGCTTATGTATATTTTTTATCAATATATCGTGTGTGTGTGTATTCATAAAGGCATATTTTGAGTACCTAGCCTTGTGTTTAAAATCCAGGCATTCCTCATCAATAACATAGCTGTGGCCTGCCAGATATCTGTCTGGCGAGCCAGATGTTGCTAGAGGAGCTCTTCAACAAAACCTGCCAAAGGACTATAAATCAAGTTGCTGGCTCTTGGCAGACTTTGACGTGTGCCAGAAGCGGGGCCTCAGGTACGTTATAGCAAGAGGACCGATGTTTTTGGGATCACACCAAATCAGGTTAGGCCAGAGGTGGGAGGCAGTTTGGACTGGTTGGACTAGCAGAGGGCTGGCCTGGTGTTTATTAGCAAACCTCATACGTGATTAAGTGCCTTATTTGACACTTCTAAAATATGGATGCACAGATGACTCTGTGTGTACTTTCACCTCTCCGGGATACAGTCAGAGGCACTTCACCATGAGCTGAAGGGCTGCTTTCTGTGGGTAACCAAAGCTGGTTCTCCATCTACTTGTTAAACATACGACCTAGTGGTAAAATGGTAAAATCTCATAGAAAGGTGAGACAGGGCAAACTTCATATTCTGCCTTTCTTCTTCCTTGCTTGCAGCCTTTTCTCCCCTTCCCCAAACCTACCCAGCCTTGGAATTGTGAAGGTTGGAGACTGATCTGGGAGCTTTCTCCTGAAACAGTCTGTGGGATTGCCTTAGTCCTGATCTCACGTTGATGACGTTGGCAAGGGTATGGGCTACTGCAATTAAAAAAGCTACTGCTTGTTGGTTGGGTGCAGCTGCCCTGTGTAGGCTTTCAGACCAGCTCTGTTCCTTGGGGTGAAACACATTTGCTTGAGTGGTTTGTGGAAGTGCTCAGGTTGAGCAGAGAGGCCCGGCTGGGGCTCCAGGGCGCGCTGTGCGTGCCTCAGCCCACCAGGAGCCCAACCGCAGTGACGGGATGGCTTGCGGCAGCCTGATGCTGCCTTGGAGGAAGAAAATCCATTTTCTCCTTGTCACCAGAGAAGTCTGATCAGCCTTGGGGTGCAACACAGGGAAACCCATTAATTTCAGAGCTGATATGTGTTCGCTTCAAAATACGCACCCTTTGGAATTTAAATCTGTCAAGGAAAGGAGTCTACGGTGCCCTGTCGATAGTATAGTTTCTCCAAAACACCTGGTCTTCCACTGGTGCACAAAGGGAACGATTTTGTGACCCCAAGAGCTACCTCAGCTGTTTTTTTTGGGGAGGACCCCTCAGCAGTTGGCAAATTCCCCTGAGGGCCCACAGTGCCCAGGGGTGAAGGCCTGCAGGTCGCGGTGCGGCCTAGCAGGAGATTCACCTGGGCCAAGCTGTGAGCAGCACAAAGTCTTGTCTTTGTGCAATATTTAAGGAAGGAAACACTGATGTGAGAGGATACTGCCTTTAATTAGGCTGGGCATGTGCTGAATTCACATCAGCAGTGTCTGTTTCTCGTTAAACCATCCTGGATGATGGCCCCGGCTAGTGCAAACTGTTGGGGCCGTGGCGCAGACATGCTGATTCACTCCTCCCTACGTGCGGCATTAATCGTTCCTCCTCGGTACCAGACTAAAAACGTCCAAGACGATGCAAGACTGCGATGCCTAACGTTTTTCGGCAATTGCTGTTTTTGTCAAAACTGTCTGTAGCTTTCCTTCGTCAGTACAAGATGGTGAGTAATGAGCTATCGGAATAATGTCTGCTCGAGACATCCATAGCCATATGGCAATGTGGGAGGCGAGGATAAAACAGGGATCAGTCACAAGTGTTTACTTTGAAACATGGATAAAAAGGCAAGTTTTGTGCTGCAGCTTGGTTACATGTTGGATTAGGTACTGGAAATAGAGTAGTTTTTAATTGTTTTTGTGTTTAGTGAACTTTAAAATCCCAAGCACTTAAATCTGTTTTTTATTAGTCTTCCTGATTGCTCTCTTTAGACCTGTATCAGGAAACAACAGGACAAACTGATGTTTACTTGGAGTGAAACCACAGCTGACTAATCCATATATACATTATGTGTATGTGTACATTATTTACAACAATATAAGCTGAATTTTAAATTGCTGAAAACATTGCTTAGGAAGGCTTGTAAAAATGCTTGGCTGCACTTGCAAAACAGCTTCAGAGGGGTTTTTTTGATTGCTTTGAGAGCAGTTCAGGACCCCCTGGCAAGCACTTGGCTTTTTTTTTTTTTTTTTTTCCCAAAGAGCTGAAAAACTTCCACCGCTTCCTGGGGCGAGACGCAGCTGCAGGAAGCAGAGTCCTTTGGAAAAGTAGGTGGGTTATTTTGGTAACAAGCGTTTTTGGAAGTGATGATGCCTAAAAAATATCTCTCCGGAGACAAATCCTCATTTTGGGGTCATCATCCGGGGGTCAGTCTGATTTTATTTTATTTATTTATTTATTTATTTATTTATTTTTTTTTGAACCTTGTGCTCCCCCACCCAAAGTGGGAACCTCAAGCCTTGGCGCTGGCTCCATCTTGGGGTTTCTGCCTCAGAAACCTCTCAGGGGGGCGATAGGAAAACATTATTCAGGGAGGCATTTGGAAATGAGTGTTAGGAAGACAATGTTTTTGTTCAACAAAGGGAGCCTCACACGGACTGCGTGCATTTCACATTTCAAATATCTCTATGGATTAATTAGATTGATGATCCCATTTCGTAGGAGGAAGGTGAATTTGTAGGTGAAGAGGAAACTTACTGCATCAATATGGTCTGGTAGTTGCCTCCAGGAATACATTATTGACTGCTGAACAACTTAAAGGGTACTAGTTTTTTTAAAGGGAATAAAGAAAATAACACAAGCAGCCCCAAACCCTCCTGAATTTGTAAGTTCCTTGTGTGCTTTTAGCACCAGAAAGTTAAAACGATTTCCCAGTGCCTAATTTTATGAAAATTGAGTGTTTTTCTTTGCTAAGTAGAAGCACAGCACAGATTAAAAAGAAACCTCAAACTTTGCTAATACTGTGTGGGCTTTTGATTAGAGAGCACTCTGTATTCTAATTGAATGTTGTCTCATATTAGCATAATCTTGGGGTTATGGCTGGTCAGTGTTAATGATAAGTGACAGAGACACATTTCAGAAACTCTTTTTCATCAGATGGGAATTATATCCTGTAAATGCAAGCCCAGATCATAATATTTCATCTTTGTGTTGATTTATCCCAACCTTAGACTATTTATATTGATTTTCTACTAGAAAACATATCATCTACTGTGTGATCTATTAATTGCATGCATGTGATACAGCCATTATCCTCAGTATAATGTATAAATATGAAAATTAGGAAGACTTCTTGAGATGTATACAACTGAATTCTAAAATCAGTTTGCAGATAACATTGCTTTATAAAGCAAACATTTTATATATATGTATAACATGTACATATCTGGTTTAGAAGCTTTACAGCCGCGTTTGGTGTATGTGCTTTAAGGTTGTAGGACCGTATTTCATAGGAAAGTATCCTTATAATTGTTCAGAGGATAAGTATTTATAATTGCTATGATTTTTGCACAATTACTGTAAGTAGTAGTGCATCAAAATGAGCACTTAGAGGATAAACTGGCATGTTTCGTGTAACAAGGACTTTAAAAATAAAATAAAATCCTGGGAAAGAGGCTTTGTTCTACCACCACCGAGGTAACTTCACTAAAATTAAACAGAAAGACAACCAGCATCCACCCATCAGTTTTAGTGCTATATACAAATGTCTTCACAGCTATTTGCAGTTGAAATGCTTCATTTGCCAACTCAAATGTGGCATTTGCAAATGCAGATTAGTTATGGGAGCGCTGTTGGCTGCTGCTGCTTCCTCCTTTCAGATGTGGCTCCGACTGGACATTTCCTGCCCAGACTTGTAGTCAGCAAGCATATGGCCTGATAGATAGTTTGTGGAATAACTTGCTGGGAGTGCTTCAAGTGTTCCAGAAATCTCACATGCATGATTTCCAAACATGAAATTCAGCTGAAATGCCAAAGTTAAGATATTCATTTGCTCACTCGTATTGTTGCATTTTTGTAATGATAGCACAGACGGAGATGGATGGTGGATTAAATTAAGAGAGAGAAATCTCTGCCTTTATTAGCTGTTTGTTTGAAGCGCAAACATTTTGAGGGGGTCTGCATTATGAGAGAAACTCCTGTATATTATTAACAAGTGAATTCCACAGTGCCAGGAGCTAGCAACAGAGGAATTGTCTGTCTGTCTGAGATTACAGCTCCTCTCTTCGCGCCGTAAAGCACTTCTGTTTTATCAAATGTACTCAGTGCCTGCCATCACTGAGGGAACTGTCTAATTCTTCCTTGTACTTCTGAACTGTGTCAAGTGTTCTGGGAATCAGGTTCCATACAATTTTATTTTTTCATAGCATATGGTAAATGGGTGTAGCACACCGATTTAATATTGTCATATTTCCTCTAAGATCTTTTCCATAAACACCCTGGCATGTGGGACGAGGATTCAGTTGATGAAAGTTACTGTAGCAAAAAGACTTTGATTTCAATTGCCTAGCAGTGCACATTTATTTATATCAGCTGATCTTAGATAAGGATTTGAATTCAGACTCTGCCTAAATGCAGTGTTTAACACCCTGAAACGTGACACAGAGCCGTGACTCACCATGTTCTCCTTCACGTGGCGTGTTTCTGCTTAGCTACTTTGCAGGGCTCATCGCGGTGCTGTCCCTGACATTGTGGAGAGACCATGGGGGATTTGGGGTCCTTAGAAAGTGCCATTAGAAGGGGAGATAGGAAAGACAGTATGACTTCCACGTGAGGTTAGTAGGGATTTTTCTTTCCCTCTCATTAACTCCATCCCAGTGGCTGAAACCACGTAACTTAATTTTTCTGCAGCCTTTCTTCCTGAACACTCATACATCAATGGAAACATGACCAGAGGTTCCTTTTCCTTCTCCTTTCAATCCTTCTTTGTAGCATGGCACTACTTTCACAAAGGGCGATCAGGGAGTGGACCCGAGTGAGGAACAGACGCAGTCATTTTGGATTTGATCAAATAAATCTGTGTTGTGCCTTTCAAGCTGTAAATAACCCTGCTTCTTGCTCCAGCTGTCCAGCCCGTTGGGTGCAGGTGGGAGGCTGAGTGTTGGGGCTCAGGTTTCAATGCTTTCAAATAGAAAGGTAAAGGTGGCTGTATGCAAGTATGTATTTTTCAGGTAACTGGCTTATTCGCTTGATTTTTACATGATCTTTGACTACTTTTCTCATCCTTCACTCCTCTGGTAGCCTCTTCTGGCTGGCGGTGTTTGATCATTTGATCAGCCCACGGTTGATCCCTGGTAGATATTTTCAGATAAATGCATACCATCAGGTGAAAATTACCTCTAGTTTCAAGTGGTGTAGTGGCTTAAAGGCAATTTCTTAGCTGAAAGTTGAAAACCACCTTTGTCATTTTGCTAGGTAACTTGCGATGGTGTAGCTTGACCAAGAGCGCTGCATTTATGCTTACAAAAAGGATGTGTTGCCGAAGGGTGAGCCTTCTCATTTCAGGTCAGAAAAGCAGTCTCTTCTGTACAAAGACTGACATCTTCCTTTCCCCAACCCATCCCATTTTTACTAGTTTAAAGCAAAAGGAAGGAGCCATTGCCTGCTTCACAACATTTCCAGTGCTGGTGTTTAGGTGCTACAGCGTTTGGTGCCCTAGGGACGTAGCCCTCGACCAACTGGGTTACTGATATTTCTAAATTAAGCCCTTCCAGTCCCAAACAAAGCATTAACAAACTTGGCATTTCTTTTTCAACAATCACATCATAGGGTAAGTAGGGAGGAAAATCAGAACCTATTCAGTATTGTAAATACAGCAGATTATTGCCCTAATTTGTTATCCAGCACTAACAAGCTAAATAATTCAGCACACTTTTAGGGCTCTATTCAGTCTGATGAGCTAAAATAAAAACTGTTGATTAAGCTAAGTGCATACCTCCGAAGATGGATATTACTGTTTTCTTTGGTTTGGCATTTTCCAAATAGGGGAGATCTCTGATAAATATACTACTCTCATAAGGCTTCTCAGAAGCTGTCTTACTGTCTTTTTAGTGTGATCACTTTAAACTGGTGTTGCAAAACTATTTTTTTTTCCTGTCGGAAGCTCGCGTGCTTATGATGGGTTTTATTTTTAATCCTACCTCACTGCTGGAGTTCAAGCATCACATAAAGAAAACCTGGCTGTAGGAGGATGATAAAACACAAGCGTCAGCCTCTTGTATTTTCTTGAAGTATTTTGTAATTCAGAATGACATCTTTTTGTTTTACTTTTCCTCTGCTGCTCAACCCCCTAAAGATCCCAGGGTTTCTCGAAAATTCAGTGTTGTTATCCCACCTGTATTAATCAGGCCAGCTCTCCCCATGGGGCTGCTGGTGACAGGGAAGATGGTCTCGCAGGGAGGCTTCAGTCTCTTCTGAGACAGTGCTGTCAGGCGTGGTTTAATCTTTAGGAAGTCCTGTGTGGAGCCATGAGTTGGACGCAGTGATCCTGGTGGGTGCCTTCCCTCTCGGGATGCTGTATGTTTCTGTGATTCTCCTGGACTTGCATGAAAAGAGTGACCCTGCAGTCCCTTCGGGAGCTGTGAAGGTGGCCACACTGCTGCTGTGGTGCAAGGCCGCACAGCAAGCGGGGGCTCAACAGAGGAAGGAGATGCTTTCCTGTGGTCTCAGCTAGCTTCATCATCAGTAACCAACATCCTGGGGTTGGCCCCTTAGTCTTAGACAAGTTACTCTGTGTTATGTAGGTGTTTGCTTTGCGTGCACCAAGATTGTTGTCCCAAGAAGTCCTGAGCAGCCGGAGCCTAGGTTTGGTTGTTCCATTCTCATGGAAATCCCGGCTTGTAGCATGAGGTAACTGTTAAACATGGTCTGCTTGTGCACTAGCAACTCTTAAATTCTCCAACTGAGGCTCATACGTACAGAAAAAAACAATCACAACAACAAAATGATTTCAAATGGTGCTTTGTGCAGTGCATCTATGCAGGTAGACAAAGACAGCAAAGATAGCAGTCTCCTTGAAGCATTGTGGGGAACAGCAACATAAATGTTTCTTTGGGAAGTTAATTTTTTGGAATGTGAGATTCACAAACAGAACAATGCATTCCTATTGAAATGAGTTGTCGTCATTTATGTAGTTAACCTTATGTTAAGGATATCATAAGAGATCACCCCAATTTCATAGACACAAAGATGTATTAGAGGCTCTACTCCCTGAAAATTGATAGAAACATCTTTAATCTTGGCATCAAATATTTAGATAAATTAACTTTCCAAATAAACTTTTTTGGTGTTTGCCTAAATTAGATAGCCAATGGCTTATGTAAAAAATCAAAATATTAGGGAAAACCCCCACATGTTCTATTTATTTATTTTTTAATAAGATGAATGCTTGAAGAATGAAGTGGTCAGATTTAGATCTCAGTTTTCGTTGTGGAGACTGTGGAGATATTTGGCTAGCACCACTTCAATCAGTTCAACTGATTTTTCCTTCTCTGTCAGCACAGATACAGAGAAGCTGTTACAAAATTATCCCTTTAATCCCGTACCATTTTTATCTGCTGATTACAATCGGGGTAATTTCAGCCCGTGTTGAAGGAGTTAATCTTCCTGATGGAGATGTGAAAAGTAGGAGCCATTTTAAATCTCAATACCACATGCTGCCTTAGGGATCACACTGTGCTAAAACCCAAGATAAAAAGGCCTGACAAAGATTATTGACGGTTTACCTTTTAATGAGCAGCTTGGATTGATTTTTATTTCCCTCTGGGGCTGCTTGCTTTGCCCTGTTTCCACCCATGATGTCATGATTAACAAAAACAACACAACAACAAAATTAAGGCTTCGTATCTGAATAAGTGCAGAGAAATAAAGAGGAGCCATGGCATTAAAAGGAAATCTGTGCCAAGTCATGTAGAACATCCTAGGAGAAGCCAGAGCACTGTAGTCAGTGGTTTGGTACCTCTTCCTTTAGAGGAAATGCACCTCGGCCAAAAGCACCTCACTTCTTCATTTATGTGATAGGTTATAAATAACGCACCGCTCCACAAATCAACAGAAAAATGACAAGAACTCTAAATAAAGACAAAATGCCTTCAAATACGTATTTTTAATGTTATTGTTCAGAAAAGCAGTGATTTCTCTTCTTCTGCCAAGCCCCCACCCCTCTAAAGCCAGCACTGAACAAACTGCCTCTGGCTACGTTCCCATGATTTAGTTCAAATCCTTAAGCTTCAAAAGAGCACAGCTCTACAGACACAAAACTATCATCCAGAAAGCTCTTAAGCTCTGACATCATCTATTCTGTTTGAGTCCTTGTGTACAGACCTTGCCAGAAAATGGAAATCCCTTTTTCACACGGGAGAAAGGGCGTGTGTTTAAAGAAAAAACAACCACACAACAACAACAACAAAAAATTTCCCATCCTGCATGAGGATAAAATGTGTTCAAAAAAAAAAAAAAAAAAAAAAAAAAAAAGAAAGAAAAGAAAACCCAGAAACCCCTGTTTTCGAAGACCAGGATCAAGCAAAGCCAAAGCCTTCCAGGCAGGCAGATGGGAAGCCATCATTGCAGAACCATTTTGCAAAGCAGAACCCTTCCTGTGGAAATATCCATATCCATGAGCAGGAGCGGGTAGGAGTTAGGACACAGCTCTAGCCTTTGGGGCTGCCTTGGACAACCAAGTAGAAGGCAGCTTTTTGGGAGCCTGCTGGAATGGAGCACAGAGAGTCATAATGTGTGCCTGCGACCACTTGAAAGTGACAGGGACTGGAAAAATGCCCCTCAAAGCCAGTTTGTGTGAGCTGAAGGAGCCTGATGATATGTAGGTATTCCTCAGAGTTAGGTTGGGTGCAGGGGTAGCTGTAAATGTGGTGGTTTGGAGTGTCTGAAGAGCTGTGCTTGTGTGAAGCCGTGGGAGCTGGATGCTGTGTAGCAGCATTCCTTACTACCCTTGGCTTGCTGCTGGATGGAGAGGGATAACAAACAAATGTGAAAGGGGAAACTGCAGGTTAAATTGCTTTAACTATCACTAAAACCCTCTTCTCAAAGTTGGTTTTTTTTTTTTTTTTTTTTTTTTCCTTAGGAGTATGTTGTGTAACTGCGGGCTATTCTCAGCAGTGTAAAATTTCAGTGTAGATTTCAATTCTTTAAGACACATTCTTACCTATCAAATTGGCAGGCTTGAGGAGTAGTTATTCTGCTGCAACTTCAAATCACCGCTTCAAAAATTGATCTGGGCTTAGGTATGTCTTTGCGTGTCCATGCTTATTAGCTTCATGTTGTGATTAACTTAATGGGCTATGGAATTTTACATGTACTCTATGCAAATGCAACTGAAAAACCAATTATTGAAAAGTGAAAAATGAACTCTAGGAGACAGTCATTAGACTATTAGAATCCCCAGTTCCTTTGGAAACTGTATTTGGGTAATACGTGGTTTTAATACTAAATTTCAAACCCAGAAAAAGCAATTGGCAATTACGTTTTTTAAAGCAGTATGAAAACATTTTGACAGGTCTGCCTGCATGGGCTACTAAGACCCACTGGGCTTTACGAGTTGGAAAATTAGTCACAGCTTCAGTAAAACATTGTAGTCCACTTAGTACCTGATTTTTGACGTTCTTAGATGCACAAGCATCAAGGCATTTAGGTTGGGTGGCTGGTGAGTATCGTCTGTGTTAGCTGTGTTGGATCCAGCTGCAGCGATGCTCCCTGGCTGCTTTTTTGCAGGACTCTCTTCCAGCGGATGTGTTTAGCACTGGTGGATGGCAATGAAAAAGCTCATCAGGTAATTTATGTGCCCAAGACCACGTGGGCAGCCTGTGGCAGCATCTCTTGAGACGCAGAGTGCATTAACACCGTTGTCATCCTGCTGTGGGGTTGCGGCCTGGATGGCACTGATACTGTTCGCTGGAGAATGATGCTGATGATTTTCACCCCTCTGTAATGCCTCTAGTTTTGAAATATGTTCCCGTTCGTATGCCGAAGGTGCTGCAGGTGGCTGTCGATTTGCTTTGTGGTGCTTGCAGGCCAGTGGCCCCAGTTTGGTTAGAAGCCTCTTCACAGAGGCTGCTGGTGGGGGCCTGGCAGTCGGATGGAGAAGCAAGGGGGGACAAGGAGAACACGGCTGTAATGTAATCAGGTGGCATTTCGGTGTGCTGCGATGGATGGATATCAGATACGAGCAAAAGGAAGAGAAATAAGGATGGGTAAGTTCCATAGACCAAAGTTTGGAAGAACGTAGTAAAGACCAGATGGACAGGAGCGAGGAGGTGTGCTGAGTATAACAGAAGCTAGAAGCAACTGGACATAAAGCATCATATGGTGTAACATTGTGGGTCTGATCAAGCAGGCAGCTTAAATACACTCAGAATACCCTCTGTATAAATGAACAGGGGAGTGTAAGGATAATCAAAGTACAGAGAAAGCACATATCAAGAGTAAGACATGGTGATAAGGGAGATTATGAAGCAAAGAGAAAGAATAAATATGGTCTGGAAAGCAGATGTGAAGACTGAAGGGAATGTGCAAAAAAGATAGATGTAAATATTAAGGCATTTGTCAAATCCTTGAATGTAAAATGTCAGAGCTTCAAGAACTTGTAAAGGTTATTTACTAACTGAGGCCACAGTGCAACACTGTTTAATACGCTGATGCAAGGCAGGCGTGCATATATGCGTTGCTGAATAGGACTGGTGTGATTACTTAGTGCCTAAATAAAAAAATAGTAATTCTTTGTTGCCAGGAAAATAGAAGGTAAATGCCATAAGAAATCGATGTAAATTCATGAGCTTTTAAAAGAAAGCAGAAATGAAAACTGTAGCAGAAAAGAGAAATCACACCAGAAATCACAATGCTTAAATGTTGAAATCCATATTGGAAACTTAAGAGTGAGAATTAACAAAAAGGACTCGGGATTGAGGAAAACTGTAGTGCTGCATTGTTTTAGGTGTAGAAGGGCATTGATAAATCTTCAAAGACCCTTCTGGAACGTGTTCATAAACAGGACGTAGAGGAGTCTGCTTTATATCTGACACGGGAATCTGTAAGAGCCCCAGAAGAGAAATTCTCTAAGAGCCCAAATAAGGCGTAGCTTGGAAAGCTCTTTTAAATCAGGATAATTAGTATTCATTCAAAATTACATAATTCCATGTAGAATCTAATTAACTCTTTTTAGGAACCCATGTCAAGAGCCAAAAGGTATTAGGAGCTTGATAAAGCTGTCTTCTGACCACAGAGCATTCAAAGGCTCCTATTCCTCTGGCAGCTGAGGACAGGTGTCTTTAGGCTCCTTCAGACTAGGGTTTTGTTTGGTAGACTTGAAGTCATTTTGAGTTATCAGCATAGAAACAACAGAAGGAATTGTAATGTTTCATATGTTAATGACCTGGAAAAGGGAATTTGCAGCAGGTAAGAAAACACGTACAGGCATACAGAACTGGGAAACAAAGAGAGAGCAGAGGAGGTAAGCAACCTATAGTACTTCTGAATACATCACAGATTAAGAGCACAGACAGATAAGCAGGCTACACGATTTATGGTAAAGCAAGATAAGCCTATGGACAGACAAAGTAGGAAATATAAAAAGATGCAGCAAAATCACCTCCATGGCTGTACGCTGACAAGATGGAAAAAGAACAGATGAGAAAGGGAGTTGGATGGTGTTGCCTTCATCACAAATGTTATCATCAGTGCATTACAGCAAACAATATGTTAAGGTACGTGTAGCAGAATGACATTTAAATCAGATGGAATAACCTGACACCAAACAAAGGACTGGGGACTACATCTGCAGCCCCATGTACGTGGCTTTACTTGGGTCTTTCTTGGCTATAGGCCTAGACAGCACAAAGCAGAGGGCAGCCACATTTTTCGTGTAAACTCCTGAAGCATTTGTAAGCACTGTTCTCACATTTACATATGCTATATCGTTAGACATTGTATTGAGCATGTTCATTAAAATTAACCAATTTGTTGTAATGGCTTCTGGTTACTTGCACACAGCTGCCATAGTCTTGTGAAGAGAGATAGTATCAAGAAGAAACGCTATAATTACACTCAAGACCTCTAGAATGAGATTCCTGTACTCGCTGGATGTAAATCCATCCCCCAGATAGTTTCTCTCAGCTATTTATCCTTTGAGAATCTATTAGCTGTTGCTATTTCTATGCGGGTAGTAGGATGACTGTTTATAAAGAGCTGTGTAGATAAATCAATAACATTTGCAAATCTGATGAGCTAGGACGTGCTGCAGGGTGCTGCGACTGGGCTGCTGTATAGCATAAAAACAACTCACTTGACTCAGAATCTGCTCCCAAGTGCAAAAGTACTGTGACTTTTTTTTTTTGCTGGTCTTCTCATCTGACATACTCTGTCCTCTTTCCTTTCTGGTGAAGCAGCTGTGAATTATGGCACAGCTTTGAGCAGCAGGGTGAATTCCCTTCCTGAGACCTCTCACCTCTGTCCTGTTCTGATGGATGACGAGGCACAGTCCTGGGCACGCAGTGAAGGTGATTTTTGGATTGCCTTGGCTAGGCATCTGTGTGGCTTACTTGCCATGTGTCTCAGATCCTGAAAACCCAATCCCTTCTGCAGATCAGTGATGGGAAGCATCTGCAGTCTCCTCTACATCTTGCTCCCCTTTCTTACTAGCTGGAAGATGCCGGCTGTTTGGGTGCGTCCTTCACAGAGGGTGTTCTTCTGCTTTCTTTTGCGCAGTTGTGCTTTTCTAGGTACAATGATATAGTTGCACAGTGAGCAGGGTTCACATCCTTGAAGTAAAATCAGCCCTGTTCAATTTTAAGCACATGGACTAAATTATCAGACCTATAAATCTTACTTCTATGGGCAGCAATTCTCCACTTCTTCGGATGTTTGATGCTGTGGATTAGTGGGAAAATGCTGCTGCTTCCACAGAGATCATTTAAACAGAGGTGGCGTGGATCTGATGTGACCCACGTTGGACATGGCAGCCCCGCATCTCACCACTCAGTGGGTTAGGGCAGTAGTGGCCGTGCATGCTGCACTGGTTGTGTTTGCCTCTGCGGTAAGAGCAAAGGAGAAAGGTCTTTATTCACCAGAAGATCAATGATTAATGCCAAGCTGTAGAATTTGGAGCCCATCCAGCCAAGAACATCTCCAATATTTATGGTGTTTAGTTACAGGATTTTCCAATGTATGCATTTCTCTGGTCCACGTAGGGTTATGAAGTGTTGAAGGTGACTCACAAATACTTACCTTGCCTTAAGAGGAATAATCAGTGCAATAATGTAAAAAGGTTTTAATCTATGCACTTTGAATAGTGGTTCAATAGTCTCTGAAGACGTCCCATTTAATTTGGAGTTAATTCCACCTTCATTGCTCCATGGATGCACTTGAGGTGCTCTGTGGTGTTTAATTTGGGTTCTTTTGAATGCCAGATGCAGAGAATTAGAGTAATTATAGTGTGTAACTCAGCTTTTAAAGGCTGTTTCCTTTTTAGAGAGTATAAAGAGTATATAAATTGTTCTAAACGTTTTAGTGAGTATTGATGTCCTGGAAGATTATCCAGCTGGAAATAGAATGCAAGGTCTTTGTGTTTCTCTATCCAAAGATAACATCACCGTTTCTGGCTGCACTCTTAAGGAGGAAAAAAAAAAGAAAGAAAGAAAAAAACAACAACCCTGTCTTGGGAGAAAAAAAAAAAAAGGCACACATCTACATGGGTGTGGTGCTCATTGGGAAAAACATGACACCAACAGGCATGAAAACACAGCTTTTGATACCAAACTAGCCCTTGTAAAGTCAAGAAAAAAAGAAAACTAAGAACAACAAACAAAAAAATCAAAGCCCCAAACCAACTACCCTCAACTCTCATGGCTAGTTCAACTCTTAAGCCATTCTGGATGTTAACTAAGATGCGGAGTCTGGAGCTGTTGGCCACTGTTTTGGGAAGTTTTTAAGGTGTGCTGAAATGTAAAGAAGACAGTAAACAGTAGTAAAATGTACACATAACTGTGCTCTTTCCCTTCAGGCAGATATGACTGCAAGTTTTTAGTATGGAATAAAGGCAGTGGGGAGAGGCTTTGTTTTCCTTTCCAGTAACCAAATGCGATCCTACTGGCCTGTCTGGTGGCTGTGTGTTTTGGGTTCGGCACATGCAGCCCCACGTCACTGCCCCACTGGCCATCTAGCAAGGAGCCACCAACGTTGGGATTGTCGCTGTGCCGAAGGACCCGCTCTCAGGAGCAGTCCTAAGTTTTCTGCACACTTAATCAGCTCTCCCAGTGGGGAGCTAAAACAAAAGGAATATATGTACTGCTAAACCTCAATCAAATTTCCTGTGAAAACGTGAATCTGACACTCCTGCATGACCTATTTCAGAGCACCGTAATTCAGCCGGGCAAAACGCGGTCGCAGAGTTGCCTCCCGCGAGGCACAGGCTGTGATGAGGAGCACCGGCTCTGATGGGGGCTTTCTAGACAGCGGCTGCTCTGGGAATTGTCTGACAGCTTAATGTTTCCGTTTCGACTGGCCGTACTTCCAGTAATGAGGTTGTAATATTTTGTTTTAAACCCTGGGTAACGCAACAAACATATGGTCCGATAGCTTCAAAAATTATTTTGGGTAACAATCCTTAAATGCTTGCTGGCAATAAAACAAGTAGGTTTTTCCCAAGGGAAAGTGCGGAACTTTCTATAGAAGCACCACGCTGGCAAGTCTTTGTTACTGCTCTTCTGCCCTAGGACGAGCTGTACCTGCTCCCATCTTCTTTTTGGCTGCGAGGTTGGATGCTGTCATTGCTGTCGGCAGCGTGTGCTTGGCTTGCTGTCACCCGGAGGAAAGCAGAGCACGGTTGAGTCTTTCTTTTTCCTTGTTGTGTGAAGAGCTGCTGAGTTATGACAGTCATTCTGGAACTGATTTGCGTGGTTTTTTTAAAGGATAATTTTAATTTTTTTCTTTGGAAATCGATTATTCCTATGGCCACCATCCATGCAAGAGGAAGCAACTGATTTTGAAATGTCGGGAACGTTTTGTACCAGTCTAACAAGACACTAAACAACGAGCCATTTCTCAAACACGGGTGATTATAAAGCATGCAGCTGCTGAACACTGGATCTTGAGAGCATGGTGCTCATGAGTCTCCGTAAGCTTTTCCAGCCATCCCCACGTCCAGGGCTCTGTGCAGGGCAACGCACAGACCTCGTTTTCTCTTCCCGCAGAAATGGGACGTTCCAGTTGAGGCATACGGTAATGAGTCTGTGGTCTGCGTCTGTGTGTCCTTAAGGCAGGTTACACATATGCTGCTTCCTCATTAGCATGTGAAACTCTGCCAAGGAGAGCGAGCACGTGCCTGGGATCCTGAGTTGTGCATAGTGACTGATTTCTCCTTCTCTGTCCTGCGCACGAAATAATTTCTGCAGCAGCTCTGATGTGGGCAGCGCTGTTTGATGCACGAACTGCTGGAGAAGTTTGTGTCCTGCTGTAGCTGCAGGGGCTGTTTGGTTCAGAAGCAGAAGGGAGCTGGTATCAGGTGGAAGAACAAAGTTCAGTGATCCCAGATAATATCTTTAGCAACATTTATAGATTTATGGGGCCACGGACATATTGTCTCAGCCCTGAATGAGTCTTTTTAAGTGAAAACACATCTAGCACGAGTGGTCCTCCAACCAACCTTATTTGCCCTTGGTGGAATTCCCTTGTTGGGGCACATTTCCCAGGACTGTCAGTGTGAAAGGTACGCTTTGAAATTGAGGCCTCTGACCCTGTTTTGTAATGTAGTGGTTCCAGGAAGCTCTGATTTTTTTTTTTGAAAGATTTTCATTTTAAAGGAGCAAAAGAGCAAACAAAGATGCTCTGCGGAGTCAAAACCAAAAATTTTTCGTGCTGTTTAGCATCTGCTCATAGGAGTCGGAAGGAATTTGGGGCCCAAAGTTAAATGCTGAGGTGTTGCTACATGGGAGAGCTGGTGCCTTAGTGTTGCATCCAGAGTAGCAAATGCTTGTGCACAGGCAGGTTCTCTGTTCTCCAGTCCTTCAGCATTCACAGCCCTGACCCCTCTCCTGGGCTCCACATTTACATTTTTTTATTGGAAGTTGGAGCCAGTTTCACTTTTTTTCCCCTCTTAGAGCATGGCTGGGAGGGGTAAAGCTGGGACTTCTACCTTGTGTGCAGGGCCATTAGAATGGAAAGCAGATCCTTGGTTCAGAAATGGTTGCTGTGTGTGGCATTAAGGGCTCGGCATACCAAACACAGGCTGGGTGTCAGAAAGGTGTGTGGGGCTCGTCCTGGCCCCGTGCCCTGCTGTCCTGTACCTGGGCTGGCTCCTTCCTTGCAAGGTGTCAGAATGTCATCTGCAAAGCCACCACGGCAGGAGCTGCCATGCCCAAGGCAGGAATGATGGTGTGAGTCCTCCTGGGAGGAGCAGGGGACTGAATTTGGCCTTCTTCATCTGCTGGACAAGTGGTGGAGGCTCCCGAGTTTCTCCTGAAGGAGTGCTGGCTCTGCCCATAGCTCACAGTGCTAATGAGGACAAAAAGCTAAAGAGCCCAGCCATGTTATTTGATAGCTTTGTCAGGAGCTTAGAGGCCATGGAGACGAGTCAGGTATCAAAGTTGCTTTGATTTTTCTGACTCGTGAAAGTGACAAAAGGATTTTTCTTTGCTAATAATTGACTTCAAGTTTGGCTTCCCTTTAAGCAAGGAACGTGACTTTTTCTTTTTTCCTCTATGAGGATAATAAGGTGGCAGTGAAACTGTTTGGTTTTGTGGCAGGCAAAATGAGAAGGGGCAGCAAGGTGAGAGAACCCCACTATCAGTTTTCCCATCCTTTAGCTGATGGTGTTTGTCTTGGAGAAGAAGCTCTCTCATAAATCCACATGTTTTTGTTTTGAATCCATTCTGCGGAAAGACTAAATGATAAATTGGATGTAACAAGAAGAAAGTCATCTCTTCCTCCGAAGTAATTCGTTTATCATGGGATGTGCTGTTGTTACAGAAAATTACTCTAAGTGCCTATTGATTTCACACGGCTGTGTGCGAGGACTTACCCTGGCAGAGCCGGGTGCATTGGTTCCCCAGCAGTGCGATGCGGCGCTTTGGGGGAGATGGATCCCAAATTCAGCCAGCTGCTGGGTCAGATCTTGGTTTGTACATAATCGCTGAGAGATCAGCTCTCAGAGGCTGCTTTGGGTTTTTTAAGTAGTGTACTGAGCAATTTGCTAATTGCTTCGTTAGTTCCTGGGGGTAAGGAGGGGACTTTCATTGGGCAATGCAAATGGAAGCAGGCTGAGGACAGCAGGTACATCGCAGGAGTTTGTAGGGTGCCTGCACAGCGATGGGATCTCTCCTTGTGATACAGTCTCAGCTGGGCCATGTAATGCCCGTACGCCATGAGAGGAGGGTGCTAACAGGAATGCTGATGCTCCCCCCATAAATCTACACCTGTAGGTGTGCTGGTGGGGGGTACAAAGGCTCACTGGCGCTTTTTGCCCAAGCCAGAAGTTGCTGCTGGCTTTGGGCTGCAGGTAATGAGTGTGCAAATCGCCGAGGTTGCAACTTATTTACTTGTTTCTGGCCGTTCCCTGTTTTACTTCACTTTCTTGCCACAAAGCGAAGCTGTGGCTCAGCCCTGCATGAGAGGCACCCCCTGTGCCCTTCAAACCCTCGGGGCATTTCAGCAGGCATCAAGTTAGTCATGTAAAGCGATTGCGAGAGCGGGCCTGATTTAGATTATTAACATCTCTCGAACAAAAAAAGAAGACTCTTCTATCATTCACAGCTCCCGAAATATCACTAATTAGTGTCTGAGGAATACAGACTGCGTGGGAAGTTAGACATTCACCAGCCCGTTCATCTGGGAGCCGTCTGAGGAGCAGCTCTTCCATGCTGGACATCTGCAAGATTAACAAAAAAAAAAAGGGGGGGGGGGGGGGGGAAGAAGAAAAAGACACAGTTCATTAACCAACAACAACATTACCGTAAAGCAACTGGGAGAGCTAATCACTGCCACTAAATCTTACTCTGTTTACCATCAATTAATATTTAGTCTCCCAGACTTGCAGTTCTTTTGTTCGTGTGCCTCGTGTCATGCACAGTTGCCACAAATGTGGGAATTGCGGCCGGCGATGGTTTGCATCAGTATGCCCCATGGGCTGAGATGCTCTGCACAGAAGCCTTCAGGGTGCTGGTCTATTAAAGAGATAATAGCACAGATTTGAGAGCTTCGGCTGATTAATTAAATGCAAACACAAGATTGTACTCGCAGTCCCTTTCAAAGGACTCGGAGACCTTCTCTGAAGTCAGTTCAATCTTGACCTGAGTAAGTCCTTGTGTGAAAGATTAGAGGTGACCTGTAAAGAAATAAAACGGATTCACATTGTTTTTAGACTTGTTTTGTATGTTGGTTGGAGAGGATCTATTTCACTACACGTGCATGCCACACCTGTTTTGTATTTCCAGACGATGTGGAGCGTTAGGGTGGCATGTCAAAAAATAAAGCAGATAAGGGAAATGTTTTCTGTTGGTTTTGTGTCGCACACTGGCAAGAAGCAAGCATGGCACTGGGTTCCTGCTGAAGGATGCCTCTTCTGTAAGCTGTGGGGTCTTGCAGGAGTGTTGAGGGTGGCCAGCTCAAGGAGAAAGCATCTGCTGAGCCCCACGTGGAGCCAGGGGCTGAAGCCATGGGTAAGCAGCAGCGCCGGGCCCTGCTGTCTGGCTGGGAAGCACATTTCTATCCTGGAATTTAATTTGGGAAAATGCCTTGTTTAAATTATTTGAGACTCTTTCAAGGCCATTAAGATCAGACTGATGCAGGCAACGTTGAAAGACTTGGGGATGAAGAACGGGTTGCATTTTTTGTTTAGCCATTTAATTCTGGTTGTACTTCTCATTTTGAAGGGCTGAGCTGTGTGTTTAGCATTCGCTGAAGAGCGTGAAAACTTGTGAAATATGTGACAACATGTCTTGGGAAAAATAATTCAGTGGACATCTTAAATTACCTCTCTTCAGTTATATTTCTGAAGCTCTTAGAACAACCGAGACTTGATCTTTTCTAACTTGAATTGAACCTTATGAATTGCAGATTACTATTATTTTTTGATCACAGCAAAAAGGGTTTCCATTTTCAGGACGCATTCATGGTTTTCTAGCAGCTATTTCCCAATCTGTAGCTGTTGTAACCCCTTAGACTGTTTAATTGGATGTTGCCAGCGAATACACAGCATTACAGTGTTACCAAGCATTGTACCACATTACAAAGCTGAGTTCATCCAAGTGTCCAATTTTTTTCTCAGTAAGTTTGTCCCTGCAGAATTCTCTTTAAAGTTACATTTGTCCTTGACAGTGTGAGTATAACAGAAGCAGTAGAAAGGACCAGATGTAGTGTTATGGAGCTTCTTTGTTCTTCCCTTCATGATAAAGCATAAAAATCCTACATAGTTTAACAAAACTCTAGTATCTGGTCCTAATTGCTGTAAGTAAAGCATGTGTGATCTAAATGTTAATCAGATTTCTGCATTTAATGAGGGAAAAAGCAGCTATTATATGAGAAATGTTCAGGAGCAGGAGCTGTTCGTGTTCCAATCAGGTGATTGTGCATTTGAATAGTATTTCCATTTAAATAGCTTTATCGCCCCGCTGATTCCTAAGCACTGAGTCAAAACAAAAACTAACAGCTAAATTGATATTATTACTAAGGAGGAATGAATAATAGGCAGTAAATCCATACCTGCTGGGAGTCATCAATGTGTTCACGGACTATGTAGGTGCCGGGGTTTGCACCAACTTTAGGGAACTGTTATATTTGCAGAGGTGCATCGCGGGGATGTAATTCTGTGCTACCGAGTTCAAGTTGCGCTTCCATTAAATTCTTCCTCTGCTCATTTGACTATTGATCCTCACGAAAATGCTTGGTCATGCAGTGGGCTCCCTTCCCAGTTGCCAGCGTTCGGAGGAGCCAAGCCTTTCAAGCAGGCGCATTGAAATTCGCAGAGGTCCTGAAGGACGCGTCCTCATTTCCCCAAATCACGTTTGCAGTCGGAGCGTTTCCTGGGACAGCAGCCCGACTCCATTGCTCTGGCCACCCTGGAACCACCGTATCTCCTAATGCTCCTGAAAGGATTATTTATAATCTTATCCTGTGAATGCAACAGCTGTAAGCCCAGATAAATTGCATTCCTCTGGGGAGAGTGAGTTGGGACTCGTTTTAACTGCATCCCGGTGGAATTACATCATCTGTAACGTTAAATGGAATTTGGCTGACGGTGATTGCAGTTGATTCAATGGAAGGGCCACCTTAGGATGTGCAGGCCTCTCTCTGGTTTATAAAACAGCCTGGTTCATGCCGATGCTGAAGCCAAGCCACGAGCTCTGATGTATTTGCAGTGGGACTGCCCTTCAAATAATGGCCACTGGGAGAGTGTCATGAAAAACACATTTTGTTTTAAATTTGGCTGTTCTTCTAGCACATGCACTGTCATGCTAGGCTGGGTACAGATACAATTAGACCTTACGAATGTTCAGAAGCTCTCGTTCTTTCAGGCTACGCTTCGCAGCTTCCCAGATGGTAAAAGCCAGATGAGGTTATATCATGATCATCGCGGCCTGCCTCCTGCACAGCCCGGGCCAAAGGATGTCACTCAGCAATCCTTTCATCAGGTGCGGTGCTTTGTGCTTGAACCAGAGCACTTCTTTCAGAAACACACTCAGGCTTCAGTGAAATGCTGAAGAATCCGCCTGCCCTCCTTATCAAAAATAAAAAAGGGGGGAGAGCCTGCTTTTTCACCCAAATGGGACCCCTCACGTGACTCCAATCAGTAAGTGTGATCACAGGGAGAGGACTACGTAAATGTGATTCAGAGCAACTTGCATCTCTGTGTACAGGCCAGTCCTTGCTTCCTTTAAATGTCGAAGTGGTTTACAAGACATTTCATCCTAGCTGCTCGAGCATTTGCTCCTGTTTCAATACATGCATTTTTTTCTTTGTTTTCTCTTCTGGTTCCCTTTGGAAATGCTGAGTGTTCCTATTTGCAGAACACTTTTCTGCTCTTGGTATTGCTGTTTCAGTCAGCCTCTGCTTTCTTATCACCATGTCTTTAAAAGTTGAGGCCGCCCCAGTGCATGCATACAAAGTAGATGGACACTTTGAGTAGTTTCTTGAAAATAATGATTAAAGAGTAGCTATTTCCTCTTTAGGCAACTTCAGTTTTTTAGCAGAAGGGAGAATTCTTTCTTTTTTTTCAAATTTTTTAATTTTCTAGTCAAAAATCATGAAAGGAGAATCAACCGCTGTGATTGTTAACAAAGAAAGATCCGAGCACTGGAAGTGGGGACCACACTGCTTCAGAAATTCAGTAGGAGAGGACACAGCAAGTTCTGTGGGAGAAAAGCTAAGCCCCAGTGCTGCAATGTGCCACACACTACAAAGATAGACAGCTGCTATCCGTCAGGCAGACTTCTATGAAACACTTTCTTGTCCTGTATGTATGCATATAAATGTATATATACGTGTGTGTGTGTGTTTATGGAAAGGTCAAAGTGTAGAGCACGTAGGTCTGATAGAGTCTTGGTTTATGAATATGAAGGTGATGCTCAAAGAGGATAAGTGCTTCGTGTGGGATAAAGGTCCCCAGAGCTTCTGGGTCCTGGTTTAGCGTTTTTAACCCAAAATTCTTCCTTTCTTTCTACCATACATGCAATTATAATAGTTAGCTGACAAATAACGGGCTGCCTTTTGAATGTTGGCTCCTAATGAAGAAGGCTCTATTCTTGAACATGTGGCTGAAGGTATCAAAGATGAGCAGAAGAACTGATCAGAAAAGCATACATCAGCTGAATGAGAATTGCATACGGCGATGGTGCAAATGTATTTTGAGTACATGTTGGGCTGGTTTTGCCACTGGGTATTTGGATTTCCATTCAGATTTCCACTGGGCTTGGTAAAGAGAGGGATTTGATTTCGACATTACAACTTAACACCTGGAAATCAATTCTTATACACAGCCTCTTTCAAAATGTTAAATGGGAAATATTTTCCTGACATCTATAGAAGCCACACTTTCAATGATTAAGATTGGAAATGTTTACTAAAAAATTGAATCAATGGTAAATCGAGATGAGATCTGATTGCAGGTCTGAAATCGGGGATAGATGCTTTGTTATTCTCCCATTACTAATGATTGCATTAGTAAAGAAAGAAATCAATAGTGTGACCATACTGGCGAAGTAGAATAAAATGACTGAATGCTTGGCAAAAAAAGGGTTCAGAATACAAGATCCTTTGTGCAGGATGAGCATCTTACAGTAAGGAGCAAATGAAGGGTTTGCATGACAACTGTGCAAAGCTCCCAAGCTGGGAATTTCTGCAGGTCTAGCTCACTTTATCTGTGGGAACACTAGAAGGTTCCCCTCCGGTGCCAGGCTTAGGAAAAAAAAAAAAAAAAAAAGATAAAACCCCACAGATAGTCAATAGTGCTGAATTGCACTTAGATTTATGTCGAAGTGACAATTTTTGCATACTTCTAATGAGAGGCAGCCCTAGGCCAGAAACTTCATTCTGGGATGCCTCTTGCATTCTGCCCTATTTTGTTTTGTGTCAGTTTTAGGCTGTTTTCCTCACTGACATCTGAGTGCCATCCTGTAGTGCATTAAGCAGCGGGACTAGCATCTATCATGTGGTGTTTATTCTGTCATCTCTCCCCAGGAAGAGAAGTGTGAGCAATGGAGTGTTTTATTTTAATAGCATTTTTGTTTGGTTGGTTTTGTTATTGTGGATTTTTTTTTTCTCTGAAGCAGGAGAAAGAGTTTCTTTTTGTTTTTTAATGCATCAGTTGTTGTGTACTGAAGTTAAAGCAGGGACAATTGAGAACTGTGTCCTGCATTTGAAGTGAATGGGTGTGAATTTTCACCCAAGCTTTGCAGTTTATTTTTCAGCCTTATGCTTGCCTTCAAGAACATCTGCCTTCTGCCTGGGTAAGCTTTAACTCATCATGCAGAAAGAGTTCCCAAAGGATGGCCCGTGGGCGCACACAGTCTGCAAAGTCATTCTGTGTAACTCACAGAAAGACTTTTTAAATACGATAGTGAGCTGCAGATGAATTTTGGAAGGCAGACACCAGCGTAGGGTTCTGTCTTCATCCCAGGTTGTTCACATACTGTGGGTCAAGATCATGCACTACTGCGGTAGGCAGGGATAAACTTGTCAAAGGATGGCAAACCCATGAATATTCCTGGTCATCATTTCCCATTAGTGTCCTAAAAGAATGGAGCTGGAGGAAAGCCTTTCCCACAGGTGATGAAGTGAGAGCACATCACTACGAAAGACCAAGAAAAATGGTGCCTTGCAGCAGGAATGGCCACTGAACACGTTGACCACTGTGGGTATGAATATTTGGATGAAAAGCATTTCTCCGTGGTGGTGTGCTCTCTGGAGCATGGTCTGGATCCAGCTATGCAGTCTCTGTGCCTCTGTTGCCCCATCTATGGAATTGATTTTATTTTTCTTTTATACCACTGCTGAAGCGTAGACCTTTGCGTCCTACAAAGTGCTGTGCAAGGTCAAAGGAAACTGCTTCACAAATCACAATTAAACAGCTGGAAGTGGATCCAGGCACAAAAATGGGAGAAAGGGAGTAGAAAGGAAGAAAAGGGAGGAGGAAGTGAGCACATCCTCTTAAGTTCCTCAACAAGTACTGGTGGGTGACAGTCTTGAGAGTACGCAGTTTCTAAATTTCCACTCCTCATCCAGAAAATAAATGTATCTGGGTTTTATATTATAAAGCAATAAAGTTCATTGCAGCTGGATATGAAGCCAAGTGGATGAATTCTCAGGGGAAAAAAGCATTAAAGGTGAGTTATTGAGCAAGAAATGGTTAGTTAGCATGACATTTGATAAGGAAATGACTAGTCACTCTTACTATTACCAAAATCAACCTGTGAAAATAGAAGATGATACAACTTGAGCATGTGAGGGTAAGAGAAATTAATAAATACATATATATTGCTTTGTAGAATGCCTTGAAGATGATGAACACAGTAATAATGCTAAGATTACTTTTGAACACAAAGTGAACTCTGTAGTCCCTCACAAAACCCCTAGCCAGCCCAGATGGCTGGGTCAGTAGAAATTAAATCAGCACTGAGCTCCAGATAATATCTGCTTGTGGGTTTATGGCTGGATGGATGGCTTCTTTCTTGTTTCCTCATTATGACTGATTGCAGTCACTGCAGAAATCAATAGGCTGGACTTGGCTGGGAACTGAAACAGCATTAGGCAGAAAGGCAGTGTTGTGCAGGAGCTTTCTTGGAGGCTTTACAAATCCTGGTACCAATCCTCCAAGGTGCCAGTACCTTCTAGCAGGGACTGAATGGAGAAGATGTAGAGCTCTCAGTCTCGCCTGGTCAATTGGGCAAAATAGCTCTTTGTGTATTTGTAAGTCTATAGCATATACTTGGTCGTGGCACTGTAATTCCTCCCTGGATGTCATACAAAGTATGTGCAAGTCCAGCTCTGTGGAGGGAGGCACTCGTTAATGTGATCCAAAGCTTGCTGAAAAGTTCTTTTTTGGTGCTGTAGTAAACAGAGAAAGAATCAATTATGATTTTTTACTAGGGAAATAAAAGCAGCTAAAGGCTTTGAGTCTGTGCCCTTGGTGTCTTCCCTCTGGTCTTCTGTGAGCAATAACTGAAATTAAATGATAAAACTTTGCTATGGCTTTCCAGTAAACTTTTAAAATCCAAATTTAGATTAAGAAAGGCTGTTTCATTCACCACATTCTCAGTTTTATTGCTTCATTATTCTTATCTGGACTTTGATTTTTGTGTGGTATTTGTGAACAGCAGCAAAAATGTTACATTCCTGTAAAATTAATAAGGAAAATCCGCTCTAGAGGAGGTGGCTTATCATATATTAGTTGATCACTAGCATAGGCTTTAATGGATTTTTAAATCAGGCTTTCAGTTCATAATTCATCAATCTGCATGCCCATGGATTTTACAGGCAGTGTTCGCGCAGAAGCTGGACTGGGTTATTGAGTTTGGTTTCTGCAGAGTCCTGTGTGATACTTGTGCCTTGCTTTACAATTCCTATGTATACCATTAAAATGCAAATTAATCCAAAAATTGGTAGCGAGTATAAACATAAGAAGCTGATTTAAAAAACAAACAACAACAACAAAAAACGACAACCTTTTTTTCTTTTTTCTTTTTTTTTCTTTAACAAGGTAAACTACAACAAAAAGGGAAAATGGTGAATGATGTTGAATGCTGAAGTTCAATGTTGAACTTCTAATGGGGAATACAAGTTAGGCTAAAGGCCGTGACTACGTTTTTACTTGGTATTTTTGAATGTAGATCCAGACCTGATGTGTGAAGCAGCAAAGGCTGGTCAGGGGGACAAACCCACCCATACCCCATGTGGGATGCCATGAGAGAGCCAACGTTCCCTGTGTCTATGGTGTGTGGTCTGTCACCTGCAGCAATGTCCAGGGACAGTTGGCTACCCTGTGTATTATTATTCCCTATTGAAACTGGGTTTGGGGTCCAGGTTTGCTTCCCAAGACCCTGTGATGGCTTGGGTCTGGGTTTCCCTTTTGACTTAGCTATATTTCAATACTCAACAACTTTTGGGATATGCCGTGCGCACCTTAAGCCTAGGATGAGTGGAGGCTTAATTTGTTCCAAGTGATTTTCCACCCTTTTTCCTATTGTTTATTATTTATTCTGCTTTAATTTATTCACAAGATTAAGTGGGTAAACAACATCACAACTACTTACTGCTGCACAGTCCAGTAAGCATAATGATGCCAGTTGTAAATGCCGAGCGGTGCTGATTAGAGCTGTTATGCTAATATTCATTTGTTTGTTTTACCTTTACCACTTTGCTCACATACTTCACAAATTAGGGTATTATCCTTTTTTTTTCTCTTACTGTTTTTATCGTCAAATGAAGGTAATTTACCATTTTTCCATTTGAATTGTAAAGCTAATTGAACTTAATGGCTTTAGAAAAATCAATAATTTCCTACTGTTATTGATATAATGAAGCGCATGTAAGAGATTAGCCAATAAAGACACAAACCACTTAAATGAAGAATTCAAATCCACGTTGAACTATTTAAACTCTCTACGATTAAGGGGAGATATGTAGCACGTCAGAGCACAACAAGAGTTTTAGTGCGTTAAAGTTTAGACACAAACTGTGCAAGTCCTGGAGGAGGCCACCGCGACATTCAAAAACCATCCAGTCCAGCCTGGAAAATGCATTTAGTCAGATCCTTTGGTTGTTTTATCTCACAGTTTGCAAGCTCTGTCACCTCACACACTGCTAACTCGAGTCAATATCCTCTGTGTAGGATACTGAACATTTGGTGGACTCGTGCTCATCCCCTGCAGCTGCAGAACGTGGCCTTACCCACGGGGCTTGGGCTTTTTGTCTGCACTGCCTGCAGGGAATGGTGCAGAATTGTCCATGCTGTGGTCTGTGAAGTGGGAGAGGTGTCAGCAGCCTGCCATCAGGGGTCACCCTCGGTGCCCACCATGCAGCCGATGGTGTCTCAGGGGAAGCAGCCTGCGTTGCGTGGCTTTGGCAGCCCCTTCAGCCAAGGGGACGGCATCCAAGACATCAGTAAGGATTGCTGCGGCCAGAACAGGCTGGCTTTAACACCTCGTCTGCGGCAGCTGGCTTTTTGTGGTTTAATGTGCTCAGTTTCTCATGGCTGGTTTTAGAAAGTAATCAAGATCCCAAATTGAAATGTGCCTGAGGCCTCACAGCCTTCCGCAAGTGGGCCTGTCTGCCGGGCCTGCTGCTGTGGGTGGCAGCTGAGGAGGCTTCTGGAAGGGCCAAGGAGGAAAGAAACAGGTGACAGTGCACTTCAGGAATTGGAAGGTGATGAGGTTTCTTCCCCAGTTTAAAAATACCTATTTATTTGGAAACTGCCATGAGAATCATAGCATCATTTTGGTTGGAAAGGACCTTCCAGATCATCAAGTCCAACCATCAGCCTGACCTGCCGGGTCTTGTCACTAAACCACGTCCCTTAGTGCCACATCCGTACATCTCTTGTATACCTATAGGAATGGGGACTCCACCTCCCTGCGCAGCCCATTCCCAAGCTTGGTCACCCCCTCTGTGAGGAAATTCTTCCTGATGGCCCTCTAAACCTTCCTCAGTGCAAGTGGAAACTGTACCTGGTGTCCTCATTCTGGCCACAGGTTAATGAATCCTAGGAAAACATGCGAGAAATGCCGACCAAAACACTTTTAAACCTTTAAATTTGGATCAAAACCATTAAATCCCCAAATGACACAGGAGACATTAAGGTCTCTTATTTAGGGTTCAGTGTAGTAAAAAGGCAATGGTAAATATGAAACTAATGACATTTAAATTACTGCTTCATTAGAAAACAATTTTGCCACAGTATTTTGCTGAATTTAGGATACTCAGAGATCAATAGCAATTCCCTTTATTTAAGACACTTGTGATGTTTACTATGTGATTTATTTAAATTTTTTTTGGAAAGGGTTGCTATTTGTAAAAATGTTCTTTCCGAAACCCTGGTGGAATTAAATGCATCTTTAATTGCACTGTAAAGCTGTGCTAGTTTGGCACTTGAAACTTCTGCATTCATTCATATGATGAATGGATATTGAGAATATAGACTAGAAAATTTCTGCTGGACTTGCAAAACAGGGAAGGTAGACTGGAGTTGGTTCAGCTCCCAATGTGAGGGGATGAAATGTGTGCTACGCAACGGTCTGTAAAAAAGTGCTAAATGCTAAAACCTGGATTTTTTTTAAATGATTCTGCCCCCCCAGTTTTGGCTTATAGGAGCCTTGGTGATGCTCCTGAGCACCACCAGGTTGTCCGTGTCACCTCCATTTCATTCTGCATGCCAGGACCACAGGACTGTCCTCCCATAGAGTTTGGAGTGCCCCGTCAGCGTGATGGGAGAGGTTGCATCCCAGTGGATTTAGGCCTAAACTGTACTGGAAAATAATCTCCATGCAGTAATCCAGTTAAACCCCCCAGAGGCACACAGGGAGGCTGACTAGTGGAAATTCAGGAGGGAGGTAACCAGGTATTACTACGAAAACCTGCAAGGTCCTAAGGAAAATGAAAACCCTTATGGAAATTGCCAGTCCTCAAAGCTGCATTTACAGAAAAAAAATACACATTATAATGAAGTGAGCTGTTGACAGCCAGCAATAGTTGCCTGAACGCTCCATGCATTGACCATTTGATGTCTGATAGTTTCACCAGTGCCGTGTGAAGCGGAGGGCACCACGTCCTGCCATGTGAAGTGCCTGGACTTGAACACGCCGCAGGAGTTTTATTCTCAGATCGCAGTCGAGGTGCTTCTCCTCCAGTGCTCCCCTTCACATTTGCAGGATGACACTTATGGGCGTGGAAGAAATGACAAAGCAGCAGCAAGAGCAAACCACTCCCCTTCAACGCTGTGACAATCGCGGCTATTACCTCCCCAGCATCCTCTCAGCTAATGGCCTGAAACAGGACCAATATTAGATTTCTACTTGCTGTATTTACTTTATAAATAGATACTTCATGGGTTTCATTCTTTACTGAGATTGAATTAGCGGGTTAAACAGACAGAAATATTTCTTACCATGGCGTACTGATCTCTTAGCATCTTGCACTGACCTGATAACAGGCTAGCAGCAGAGGAAACTTAATTATTTTTTAAGCGAGAGACTGACAATAGAGGACACTGAATATTTCTGAAACTGAGATCTTTTCTGTCATCAAAAAGCCCAGAAAATCTGAAAGGAGCGTGAATTCAAGGCATATATCACTGAGATTATTGAAGGGTTTTCAGAGTGGCTTATCACCTCCCAGGCCTATTTACCTGATAAACTAAAGCCTTAGGCTTCAAAAGCCCCAGCTCCTCCAGCATGGTGCGGTACCCACCGCTTTCTGAGGACGAGATGAGCATTAGGGTGTCAGCAAGTGGGGCGTCCCCTCCACCTTTTGTTGCAATTTGCACATCAAAAAACAAAAACAAACAAAAAAACCACACAACCACAAACCTCTCCATTTCATTATAAGCAATAACTGCATTAAAAAATAAAAAATAAAAAAGCATGAAAAGATGTCTGGTGGGCTTTGCCTCCCCAGTTCTGGTCTTTGAACCCAGCTTCTTCACCAGTAAAGGTGACGGAACAGCTGAAGTGTCTCCTGAGTGTGACCAAGGCAGATCCTTGCCAGCCACCAGGGCACGAGATTGAGATCTAATTTCCGATGGCCTTTACCAACCTTGGTGTAAGCGGTGCTATCTACGGAAGCAATAGCTACCCTTTGTGTCCTGCACGGCACCAGAAAGCCATTTCTTGCCCTGGGGAGGCTTTGTGAAGCGCTGCCATTTCCCCGTGCATCCTTCAGAGCGCGCGCTGCCGCTCCTTGGCTGCACAGCCTGCTCCTCTGTCTGCCATTGGGGCCCCGATGCTTAAACGTGCATATTAATCTTGATTCTAAAACATTCCACAGCCGTCGCATGCAAATGTAGCAAGTGATTCAAATTGGTTTTCTCTGTTTGTAAATGTAGTGTTCTGTGACTGCTCAGGGGCACTTCTAACATATGCTCCTCGATATCTGACATTTTTCAAAATTTCAAGCAAGGAGAGCGTCGCAGCACACGTGCACTGGTTGTGCTGCCCTTCCCCTGTCGTGTGCACCCTGGAGTCTGCCTCTTACACGTGAATTGAAATCTTTAAACAAAAGGTTTTTCTTTTTCGGAGGGTGTGGGATTTGGGTACAAATGCTCTGTGATATAAGCAGAAAGCGCTGTTGCCTTCCCTGAAATTCTGTTCCAGCAAAGTCTCTTAGTGGGCAAGTTTGGCCACCTCCCTGCAGGGATGGTGCCCTGCGGAGAGACAGCTTCGGTCACCCTAGCCCAACCCACACGCATTTTCAAGCCAACACTGCTTGATTTTCATGCATGAGAAGGCCAAGGGTCTCAGGGGAGAGGCACCATAGCTTGCTTGGGTCCAGCTCCAGCCCGTGCTTCTTGCCTGGTGCCACCGGGACCGAGCTGTGCCCGCCAGGCTCTGGGAAGCCACAGCCTCTTCCTCCAGTGCCTGGCTGCACCGCCAGGCTTCAGGCACCTCAACGCTAATTCCTTCCACTGAAGGGGAATAAGTACTCTAACAGTGAGATCGCTGCAATAATTAAAATTCATGTTTTCTTTCTTTCAGCTCAGAAGGCTCTCTGTTGTCAGCACCTCCAGAGGTCCTAGTTTAGCTACTTCTGGTTCATTTAATGATGTAACAGTGAGAAGTAGAGATATTCCTTTTAATGTTGATGTGCAAGGTTTGGAATTAAATGTCTCTGCTGGTTGCTGGGTACTTTCTGCTACTGCCAACCCCATGAACTCTTTAAACGTATGCTAATGAGCCTGACTTGTTCCCATTCCTTCTGTATAATCCATGAAGGAAGAAAAGTCAATCTTAGTCTTACTGCCTAATGGCCTCTATATGTTGCAGTTAGCACAAAAACACTGTGAAGTGATGGAGATCAAGAGTTAAATGCATGAATTAAGCAGAGTCCCTCCAACCACACTCCATTAGAAGAGAAGCTGTCTCTCGGGAGATGAAACAAGATTTCTCTTTATATATACATTATGAGAGTCGCCCACTGATCCTCCAGGCATTTTGAAACGTTGCTGGCACCCCAGCAATGTGGACAGAATATAATTTATCAATATTGCTCCAACTTCCTACCGGAGGTGTTGCTGGAATACAGATGCGCTCCGGCACAATCGGGTTTGAAGGCGGCTGCAGGTGGTGTGTACCCACCGCTACCTGACCGCGCAGCGCCCGTAGAAGTCTAAAAGGTTTATTAATAGTAATTGCATTTATTTCAGCAATCTGTACTGCTTTTTTATGTTCAAAATTGCTTTTGAACACCTGCACGCGGTTTTCTGGCTTGGCCAGCAGCTGGTTTTGTGTGATTTGCTCAGGAAATAGAGGGGGAAAGTTATCCGGCAAAGCTCCTGTGATGGATTAATGCAACAGAATTACAGGGGCGAGCCTCGTGTGATGGAGCAGACCGCTGCGGCTCAGCCACGGGACAGGAAACTGCTCCACGGTTCTTTCAGCAAAATCTTTTCATCTGGAGCAGCTGGGGAGAAAGCAGTCTCCATAAAAACCTGCCCGCGCTCCGGTGTCGGGATGCTATTCTTAGCGTTGTTATGATTGATTGCGGTGTCTTGCACAGTCATTGTGTAAAAGTGAGAGATTAACAGACCTCGTCCCCCGCCTCTGGTCCCTGCAGCTCCATTCAAAACGCAGCTGCCATAACCAGCTTCTTACCTGACGCGTTTGATGGGGATGGGGCCAGTGTTCCCAGCTGCTTTTGGGTCTCAGCTTCTAAAGCTATTCGCAGTTTATTTCTCTGCGTGCGTCACGCTGTGATATTCCTCCTCCTCCTCTCGCTTCGGGGATTTTTCCTGTGGCACCTTTCCCATCATTACCCTGTGTCCTGGGCTCTGCCCATCGTCCTGCTGTCTTCTAGATGGAAAAGTGTTACTTGGGTGTAGGAATTGTGCTTTCTGGAAGGGGGTTGTACAATTCCTTTGAGTTATTTGGACAAAGTCTTGCTAGCATCCCTCAGTAGGTAGTGTATGACCTATCCAAAAAGGGTCTGCCATCAGCTGGGCTCTTCGGTAGAGTTGGCTGCTGGTACCAAAACTGTGCTAGCTGCTTTGAGTGAAAAACTTCAGAGAATAAAGTAACAAAGAGAGTAACCATGGAAAATACTTATTCTTCAAAGAAATCTGGAAATATGTGGTAGGTCTGTCAGAGTGATTTGGGCAGGCAGATTTGTTTCTGTCACTCTTTCAGATTCCCCAGAAGCAATCCCAGGGTTGCCTCAGATCTTCCACAGAACATTTTAGGATGCTTTAGCCCTTCTAATACATGAATTCAAAGGAATCCCTTAAGTTATGGTCAGAGACCCGTTTCACAATCTTTATCTTCCTTTATACACCTTAACATCAGCAAAGTTCTTCAGCGGTTGGGTGTGGATGTTTATGACAGAGCGTGGCTTCCAGAATTACATGCTGCAGTTGCCTGTGATGGCTTTCAAAACAGAAAAATATCCTTCTTCAAATGCTGTTTTTATCAGGAATTCCTTAGCCACAGCCTCTAAAGGCAATTATTAGGAGTAGAAGAGGTAAGGCTAAGTGCAGTGTACATACTTTTTCTGCCAGATGTGAATTAAAGGCCTGAGTCCCTCCAACTCCAGCGTCAACTTTGTGAAATTCTGGGCTGCAGGAAGACAACACATTTGAGCCTTGAATATCTCATAAGGCTGTGCAGCTATTTTCTTTCCTCTCTGGGTGCCAGTGGCCTTTGTTGGGAGAAACCAGCTGGAAGAGCTCTCCAATAACCCTTATAGAATTTGTGGGATCCCTCTTTAAGTATTCCTTTTGCTGCTGCTCTCTTGAAGTCCTTACAGCAGGATCGGTGCCATCAGAGACGTTATTTCTGAGGTTTCGTACAGGACACGCAGCCCTTCTGCAAGCACTCTCACAGCACGTGTGTAAAGCCATTGTGCCAGGAGGACTTCAAAATCCCCATTTGTCTTGAAGTTGGTCACGCAGGCAGGCCGTGTACAGCACGTCCCTTCTGGTGCTCACCCACACGGTAATGCCACAAATGCCTTTGTTCTGTAAAGACCCAGGCTTTGATTTAGTTCTGTAATATCACCACATTTCTGGGTTTTGCTCTCGTATTATTTCTTCATGTTCTGCTCTCCCCCATCAGGTGTTTGATTGCAAGCTTCATAATAGAAAAGCGATTGCTTTGGGAAATACGACGCATCGCTACTGTCCGATGGCGGCTATCGGTTTATGGAATTAAACTGAGACCCCATGCGTGTAAAGGCTCCATGAAGAGAATTTGCTTTGTAGAATTCGGCTTGCGTATTGTGACTGGCTTTGTCCACAGCATTCAGAAGCCCACTCTTCCTTTCTCGTGATGTGAGTAATGTCAGGTAGCGCTCCCGTCTGCAAATCCGTACGCAGGCTTTGGCTCACGACTGTTGTGAAAGTTGTGTTATTGTGTTAAACAGTAACTATTACCTTTCGTGCCTATAACTGATCATTGTCTTCTGTATTTCTGTCAAATTCGACAACAATCGCCTCCTGAAGCTCTAACAAAAGGCAGAAATTCCCATGGTGCTTCTGGCAATTACACATTAGTCTACACGGAGACAGGAGATTACTTGCTGATTCCTGTTTGCGGATTCCATTATGTATGCTCCAGTACATAATGTTGTGTTAATCCTTTAAAACAGCGTAGCTAGAAAGAGTCTTTCAAAATCATGCTATTTTGCTTCTATTAAATATATATATATTTATATATACATATATATATATCAAAACCGATGAATGCCATGGAGTCTCTTGTAACCACAGGGTTTTTTAAGGTGAACGCTACCAGGAATTTACTGGCCTCGTAGCTGGACTGCGTGCCACGTGGTGATCTGTTCTCTTTTGAGGATATTCATTTCCTTTCCATCAGTTTGAAGTGATATGCTTGCCATCTTGCCATGCAAGAGTAATAGTGGCGATGAAGACAGCTTGGTGTTTTATTGTGCTCTAAAATAATTCCATTAAGGTCTAGTCTCTTTTCCTGAGATGAATTTCTGTTTTCTCTTTGCTGGGTTTGCTCGGCTGCAGGCTTCACCCGCAATACTGTCCTGACAGAGACCTGCGTTGTGTTTTGGGCTTATTAAAATCAGGTTTTAGACTCTCATTAGCTGCAGCAGGGTTGGACCTCACCCTTGCTTGAAAAAATGCAGTGCCATGTAGTGCTGTGCTCTGTGAAATGGGATTAGGACTGGGAAAACAGGATGCGATGAGAAGTTTGGCCATACTGCAAGCCTGGCCTGCCAGGCTCAGCCCTGCCACAACTTTGGGATTAGCTTTGCAAGCAGGAAATGTTTCTTATGGAAAAATCCCTCTATTAATGGAAAGAAATTCTCCATTCCTAAAACACAAGGTGCTACATCCAGCAGAGCCTTCTCTCCACTTTCCTCTCTCCCATCTTAAACCTGCGTGGCAGAGAGCAATATTATTCGTCTTTCGCAGATGGGGAAAAGAGGCGCTAAGAGATTAAGCCCAAGGTCGCCCAGGAAGTCTGTGGCAGGACCAGGGATTGAATTCAGCTCTCCTGGGTCTTTGTCCAGTGCCTTAATCACAAAAACCCACCCTCTCCTCCCTGCTTTTCTATTATTTAATAAGCCGCAAAAAAAAATGCAAATTGATTTAATTAAAGGAGAGAGCAAATTTCTAATTTCAGCCTGGATTCATTCTATGGTTATGGAAATTTTGAAGAATGGATAATAAACATCTGTAATTTCTTTGCTCGACAGATGTGTTTTCATTTACACAGCTGTGCAAAAATGGTATTTATATATGTTGTGATGTATAATTTTAGCCTAGAAACAGATCTCATGTTGGACTACCAAGAGGTGTCATTTTCTGGCTCATGGAATAATCCTATTTCTGGCAAAAAGTCGGTCATTTTTCTTCCCGCAGACATGGTTTCTTCCTTTAAAGTGTCTCTAAAAATTATTTTATACTTGATGAAGCAAATCCTCCAAAGGCTTCATTATTCTGATGGTAGCATCATCTGATTGAATATTTCAATCATAATGTCCTTTGGAGAATTTTAGCAGTTTACCCTTGGGATTTGGGAGGCTTGTGTTCATGTGTGTTCCCGAGGTTTTGAGGAACTGGTGGAGGAAAGGCAGATAATTTCAGATGCACGGTGTTCATATGGGAGGGAGATGTTAATGTTTACTCTAGCCATCGGTCGGAATACATTAGATTGCCTCCTTCCAGTATGAAAGACACAAACACGGCTGCTTTGGGCCCTGCTCAGCAAAGCAGCTAAGCATGTGCTTATTGTTAAGCACGTGAGCGTTGTCTGAGCGATGTTCCTGCCGTGCATTATTAGTGAATTGCAAAGGTTAATGCAATAACGTGTCACTTGTCAGATCTGACTGCTGGGGACATAATCAAGAAGATGCACGTTTACTGCTGCCAGGAGGAGGTTTAGTGTTTGTTCAGTGTTTGAATACCCCACAGAATGGGACTCTGTCCTGCACGGGTGGTGCACCAAGCTCTCCCCATGCACCTCCATGACGTGGCCAGGCTGCAGCATCCTACCCTCTGTCATTTATTCCGATCACCTGGCAGGCACACTTTTGACCATGCACAATTTGGTGGGTTTTTCTTGCGCATTTTCCAAAAATTTGAGCCAAAAACTTGAGCCCCACGCATGTGGCTGCAGTCCTGTGGCTTTGGCAAGCTGCAGAGCACCAGAGCTGCTCTGCTTGGCAGCAGTGCCACCGCTCAGCTCCTCCTGTCCCTTTGGTCCTGCTCCCCTTTGTGCCCTGATGCTGCAGGATTTCGGGGCCGCCCCTCGCTTCTACGCATGGGTGTGCTGTGTGTTGGGCATTTTGCAAGGCTAGTGAGCCTCTGAAAGGGGCTGAGGGGGAGGAAGGAAGTTTTTCTGCCTTCCCCTTTAATGTTCACTTACTGAAAAAATAGCCTGAAAAAATTCGGTGTTTGTTTTGATAATTGAGCTCCTGCAAGGATGCCGATTCGGGAGCTTTCTGTAGGACTACGGCAGCCCTCGGTACCCCATGGCCTCCTCTCTCCCCCTCGCATCCCCCAGCGGGTTTATGAGAGATTTTGGCACCCACCTTTGAAGGAGGAGCTCCCCAGGCTTACATTGCCGCGTCCGAATTGCCGCGTGGCTGAGGACTACTTGTTAAGGTTGTTCTGCTTATTTCAGGCGCACATTAGGTTTTATGAACTTTAATGAACAGTAAGTAATAAATTCGCTGAAGAAATTGGGTTAGCCTGTGATTAACATTCAGAGTGATGCAGATGAGTGTACCAATGATGGGAACATGTGCTCACATCATGATGAAATGCAGATGAGAGGCCCTGGAGCAAGCCCAAGGATGTGGGCCAGCGCAGTTTCATCTCTGTCAGCTTTAATCTGATCTAAAGTGAGCGCGCTACCGGCCTGCGAAAGGACTCGCAAACCCTGGAAAGGCCTAAATCCAACTTTTGTTTTCTATTAGATGCTATTAAAACATTTTCTTTACAATCAAAGCACCACCACGTGAAAGAGCGAGAGCGCTGTATCTAAAAACAATATTTCTAGCAGTGGGGAAGAGAGGGGAAAATGGTTGGTGGATGCCTCTTGATTTGGTTTAGCTTTTATAACATGCTGCTTTACTGAGCAGTCATTTCAGTCAATTGAAACCCAGCTGAGCCTCATCGTCTCGTGGCAGCGCCGTCGTAGAGAACAGAGGAGAAACCCACTCCCCCCAGTTTTAAATGAAGTGCAAAGTAACGCTAGAAAGGGAAAGAATAAATCAATTGTAAGTGGTAATCTATGAAGTCGGACAGAAAATGATGAGAAATGGAGCAACTGGTCATAGGAAATTGACCTTGAAAATGGTGTTTATCTTTCGGACACAGTGGCTGTGGAGGTTGAGGTTTGTGCCTGAGGGCTTGGGCCGAGGGGGAATGTACACGGCAGCTTCTTTGCTGGGAGTCTCAGCTGAGTTTTGGGGAGTTCCTTGCAAGATCTTGTACTCTGACAGGCTTCCCAGCGGTGTGACAGCACCTGGCAAACAGTGTTTGTGCCTTTGTGCCAGTCTCGTATTTTTCTACGCTTAGAGATCCCATATATTTGGGACCAGTGATTGCCCAGGGTCAGGAGAATAGCCGTGACCGTGTAATGGATGCATGCACAAGGAAAAGATGATATTTTTACCCAACTTTAATTTCCATACAAATAAACACATTAAAGCAAGTAAAAGGACAAATGAGTAACGTAAGTCACCTCGGCTATTTTAAACTGTAACACCTACTTACACCAGACGGATGCTTACTGCGGTGTTATATACATCTTTGTTTACAGTAAAGGTACAGAAGGGTGTGGGAGATGGAATATACCGTGTTTTAACTGAAATATTGGGAGCAGAAATCAGCTGACAGGCAGGGATTTCAATGGCTTGTACCTTTACCCAAGGGCAGGCGGTCAGTGGTCCTGCAGCCTGGCAGCAGCCCGTGCCGCGGTGGGGCCTCTCCTGCTCTGAGACTCCTTCCTCGTGGGTGCCTCCATCAGCTGAAAAGTGAGGGTGCAAGTTCCTTGTTTTGATGGTGAGTAAAATAACCTGGTATTAATACACACTGTTGCATCACCTACACGAAAATCCTTTATTTTTACGTTGCTGAAATGTTACAAACCTAGATCAGGGTCAGTGTAAATCCGCACCACAGCGGTGGGCTATCTGGTTTGCTCAGCTGGTTGATGCGCTCGGTGACCCCGTTGCCAGCCCAGATTTTCTCTCTCTGTGTCAGTCAGACAGCAGGAACATGCAGGAAGGTCACCGGGACCAGGCAGAAGCCCTCAAGTTCCCTGTGTTTTGTCTCCCGTAGATTTTGACTTGCACCTGAGCTTCTCAGCAGCAGGAGAAGCTGCTGGTGTTAGCCACGACAAGATGCAGCCCAGGAAATGTGTGAACAGAGGGGTTGCTTCTGCTCACACCTTGTCTCTGCGTACGTAAGGACTTAAATTCCCAGGTGGGACCGTGGTGGGTCTGGGAGTGCTCCAGCACCCATCTGGGAGTGATTCCTCAGCCGTTCGGACCCGCACCCCTCTGCTGGGATAGGGTCTGGCCTGGGAAGTGCATCCAGAGCAGGGGCACGGAAACAAAGGAGCGATGTGGGCAGCGGGGACGTGTCTGCTGGTGGGAGGAGGAGGGGGGCAGCGAGGGGAGCCCCGCTCGGTATTGATCAGGCGCCGGTGACATTCGGGCTGCTTGTGTTATTACAGCGCTTGTGCTCGCTGGAAAACTAACAAATAATAAATCTAAGCACTGTTATCAGACTGCAAAAATTAAGGATTTTGAAGAAAGCCTCCTCCAGATATTTAAAATTCAGCAAGCTTTTTTTTGTCCTGGGTCTTGAGATGTTAATGACTTTGACTAATTGTCAACACCACCAATTACTATGACTGATACCTTATCATTTCCCACAATGAGCAATGCTAATTAAAATTGATTGTGCTGCTGTTCTGGCACAGCAGCAAGTTTCCTTTTCATTTTTTGTTTAAACATGAGCTTATTGTGCCGATTTGGTGAATTAAATAAGGAAAGCTCATTATTCTGATGTTTATTTTTGAGCAGGGGTTTTAAGCCACATTGGAAGCCTGTTACAAGTGTCAAAGAAATAGAAGAGCTTGAATGAATTGCTTTTTAGGAGTACCAAAACATACACCTAATAATAATATTTAGCACTTTTGTACCACAGTGCTTTCTACATGATCACATTTCTGTACAAACTGAACTACTCCTATTATCTCTGCGAGGTGGGTAAACACTATTACTTCTGTTTCACAGATATTGAAGCTGAGACACAGGAGCTTTGATTCCCTAATAGCACTGCACTTCAAGCTATTGAATTAGATTACAGATAGCTGTCTGACAGCACAGCGAACTAGGAATCAGACCAGACACTGGTTGCGATATGATTTGCAAGACTGACTTGCTTGAATTTTGTACAAACTTGGCCTTTTATTTTGCACTTCATTTTTGAAACTATGATTTAATTTTTTCTCCCAAAGTTAGGATCAAGTCTTCCTTTCTGCTGGCCCGCCTTGTGCTGGCTCCTGCCTTTAAATTTTGATTATACATGTGCAGGGTGCAGCCATGGATAAGGACTGGATTTGTGCATCCTTGCATTTTCCTCGTTTGTGGTGCTTGCTTCATCAGCTGAATCCCCTCCTGTCCCAAAGGGCTGTTCTTCATTGCAGGAAAGCTGCTCACAGGCAGCAGGGCTGGCTGGTTGTGGCATGGGATGGTGCCTTGAAAGTTGTTACGTATCTCCTGTGAAATGCTGCAGTATTTCGAATTCAGCTGTTGTTTTTTTTTGTTTGTTTGTTTTTTAATGTGACCTTTTCCATGGGGAATGTTTATGGGATATGTTATCAACAGAATGTGTGCTCTTTGAACTGTTCTGCTGGTATTCTCTTCTTAAGTGGCTGATTGCAGTTACTAGCACAAGTCTATGACCTTATCCTGCATGAGATTGATTTAATTGGAACAATTGATTCCTTTCACGATCAATATGTAATGAGTTAATATGTAATGAATATAAATGCATGGAATTGCCCTAGGTATTCCTTACTTCCTGCTACTTAGTCCAGAAAATGTGTCAACTACTTCACGTGGTGAATAAAAAAGTCTTTTAAATAATTCTGCATGTTTGTAAACAAGATCTCTCTGAGGTCTTGACAGTAAAGGAACCCAAGTTTGCCTCCCCGCTATCTTGCATTAGCAGTTTTAGAGGAGTATGTCAATCAAAAATGTTTATATTTATTGGGAAAAAACTTGTATATGTCTGGCATTTGAAAGCAAGATAAAAATATTTTTATCACAGAAATATCAGTAGCAAAAATATCTGAAAAAAGTAAATATTTCAGTCCTGAATGTTATTTCTTGATTATTTTCAGCTACATGAATTTCTTCTGAGCATTGGTTTCTCTCCTGATCCTGATAAGAGCTAGGAGCAACCTTATAAATCTGTAGTGCTCCTTATGTCACAGCACCATGATGGACGACAGTACAAATCTTGCTTGCTGCAAAAACGGGGAGGTCCTGCCTTGCCCACCACTCGTCATTTGGGTCTCCTGCTCCATCAGGAGTGGCTGTGGGGACCCCCATCTGGCTGAAAACTAATCCAAAAAATAATAATTTTGGGGGTAACCGATAGCTTTATGTGTTTTTCTGAGTGGTTACGTGGCACCAGACAACTGGGGCTTGGGCTTGGGATCATGCAGCAAGACCACGTCTAGTACAGCAGCATGGTTTGGAGCTGAACTGAGCTGACCCTTCTGTCTCTCTAACGGGGCTCCCCTGAGTGTTTCACCTTTGTTTTTGTTGGGAAAGGGCTGGGAAACGGTGCTGGAGAAGGGCAAAGTGTTCTTCCTAGACATAACAGGGAAACAGCTGAAAAGTACTGGCGTGTACTCAGCTGACACACGCTGATGGCACCATTATCAGAGGATAACGTGCTGCCATTAGCACGCAAAGCTGTGAAATAACATGCCGAGTATGTCTTTTGAAGCACATTGGACCTAATTCTTCTCTCATCTGTACTGATGTCTCTCGGTGGACTACGGTGAAGTTGCTCATGATTTACAGCGTAGAAAACCAGAGAGGAATCACGGCTGACTGCCTTCCTCAGTGTAACTAGCTGTACGTGGGAGCAGAGGATTTCACTTTTCTATATCCAAATGTCCCCCGGAGTTTTGTTGTGAAAAGTTGGTTATAAAAATTGAGAGGGCGAGGGGGGGAATATGTCATTTGGGTTGTGAGTTGCTGTTAATTAAACTTCAGCGTGACACATCCTTTATGTCAGGGGATTCCTGATTCTCATCTCAGTGGCCTGGTAGAACAGAGGAGCATCTCCATTGAGATCAATGCTCATTATTATTTTCCTCATTATCATCATGATCCTCATCAGTATTTGTTCTACAACACTGGCTGTGGAACGGAAGCACGGGGAGGGATGACCCTTGCACGTTCCTCTCCAACACCCTTCATTTTTAACAGACAAGAGGCTGGGAGGGGAAAACAGCACTGAATTCTTCACAGGGAATTAGACACAGCTACACGGAAGTCAAAATCAGCCTTTGTTTCCACTATAAATGACATGGTGAGCTAATGAGTTGTCTTTATTTTTATCAGAGTGCCAGCACTCGCACAGGGGCTGCAACGCACCGCGCGTGACGGGGCGGACATTTTGAGGCCTTGTTGGTGCGTGGGGCTCACACATCTGTGTCAGGGAGGGACCGAACAGGAGGTGGGGACGGAGTCTGCCCAAATAACAGGCGAGACAGCAGGTTAGGGCGGTCACGTTTGATAAATGTTATTTGGAGAGAGAAGATCTGACATGGGAGGTAAAGTCTGCAGCCGCGGCCTGCTCGTGCTTGGTGCTCCAAGTGGGATGTTGGGAACTGTTCCTCTTCCTCCTCAGCCACAAGGTGTTTCGTGATCTGACCACCTTGCCTTGCTGGGTGACCTCCTGTACAACCAGGAGCAGGTCCCTCAGAAGAGAAGTGTTTATTTAACTTAAGGACCTGGACCTTTCTGCTTAAAATGCTTCAAATCAGTTCTTTTGGGCACTCCGCACAGAACAGACTTGTGTCAGCCGGACAACTTGTTTGGTTTGTGGTGTGTGAGGAGGGGTGGGATTTGTGTGAGACGTGTTCTGACAACCAGATCATGATCCCCCAGCTGTCCTCTCTTTGCCAGTTTCTCTTTCTGCTGATGGAAAGTGATCAACTTTTTGGGGTTGGGGAGCAGATGGGGCGTTAAGGCCCTCTCAGAGAAGCGGTGGGTTACAAACATATTCACGTGGTTGTACGCTATGCTATAGGAAAATCTTCGGCTATCTCTCCGAGGAAAATCACAGCTCAGAATATAACAACTGTTGAAAGCTTTTCAGGTTCCTGGAAAAGATCAAAACTAGTCAGGATGAGCCTTGCTTCCGCTTGATGAAAGAGGTGTTAATCCTGCTGCTCATAAAGAATTTAAGATGATAAATATATGAGCCACAGCCTGGAAGATTGGAAGAACACTTAAATAAATGATAGAGGCTGGATTGACAGAAAGTCTGTCATGCTGGGATCAACTTTGCCCTCTTCTGGGCTAGCCAGTGCCAGACTCTGTGAGCTTGGTGGTGATGGTGGCTTCAAGATCCATCAGTCCCTTTTTTGACCCTGTCTATAGACAAGTTTGTGTCATTCAGACACTGTCTGCGAGTGCGGTATGATGCACTTAGCTCTCTGGGGGATGCTGGTTTGGAAGCAACCAAAACATCCTTTTTGAGTTGCCATGGCTGGCTGCCCCACGCCCGCCCAGCCCTTCTCACTCCCCCTTCTCGATGGGATGAAGGCAGGGGGTGAAAATGAGATAGCTGGGGAGGGGGCCGTGCTGGGCCTGCACATCCACGTGGGAAAGAGTCGGGTTTGATGTCAGTTCCAAAACACCAGCTGTGCCTTGTGTTTTCACCTGGTAGCTGTTATCTCCCCTCCTGGGATTTGTGGTGAGGTGCAAACGTTTCTTAAGGTAATTTTTTATTTATTTTTTTGTTAAATGCTTATGTAAGGGATTAGCTATATTTTTGAATATCTAAGTAAAGGTAGTATTGGTTTATAAAACAGAGGATGCTAATTTATTGCAGAAAACAAACAGAATACTTTTTTTTTTTTTCTCGAAATGGAAAAGATAGCATTGCAAGTTACAGAATTAATGTGTCAGTCTAAGAAAACAAAACAAATTTTCCTCCTTCCCTTCCTGTCCAAGACAGCTGCAGTGTTGAGGGTCTGCTCAGGTTTCCCCTCCTGCCTTGTGGGTGTAAGCATGCTCCACTGCCCGCTTTGAGCCCTGTGTCACCCCAGCACGTGCTGGACAGTTGCTGTAGGGACCTGGCTTGGGGAGATGTCTTGGTCACTCCAAAATGTTTTGTGGGTCAACCTTTGAAGGTGAACTCACGTCATATTAGAGCGTTTGCTGTGTGTAGGAAGAGGTTTGGGGCTTTTAGGGACCTGGAGAGGGTGGCAGGCTGCTCCCTCTTGTGTGAGCGATATAACCTGGCGTGTTTGCATAACACGTGGGTTAATGGGCTGTGGCTCAGGCTTGCCAGAACTGATCCATGACCATAGCACTGCGGTGACATTTGACCTCTTCTGGTCCTGAGCGAAAACTGTGTCCCCTTTGGGGGAGATCTCTGCTGCTCTTTGCAGCCAGCTACAAGTCTGAAGCTTTTTATGCATTTAAAATGGCTTCTGGGGAAAGAATGCACAAAATATTTTCCTCTTGTGAAAAACCCTTTTATGGTTATAGGTATATGTTAGCATTACGGATTTTCCTGACCTGTTTTGTTGAAAGGCAGAGAGATTACCAATGTGCATCTGCATGTGCTGAGCAGCTGCAGGCATACAGGGCTGGGTGCGAGGCTTGTGTGCAGTAATTTGCCCCTCTCGAGCATGGCACAGCTGATGAGCACAGTCCCTCCACTCACAGGAAGCACACAGACACTCACCACGACAGATCGGAAACAGCCACTGCTGGAGACTCATGAAAAAAAGTCTATTTTGTGCATGGCAAATAGCAGGATGTTGCATATCTTTCATTAATAACTCTGAATCCATTCAATTAGCAATAAAAATATTTTTTTTATATGTTAAGTCTAGTGATAAAGTAACACCCAAGGAAAATACTGATCCCTACCTTAACCTCTTCCTCGTAAAATAGGAATTTTCATTGTTTCACTGGTTTGTCTGTGAGCTGCATGTGCTGGAGTTCACAATACATCTTGTATGGATATCAGCTCCGCTGTCCTCTTCCCTTCTCTTCCTTCCACCAAGACTGACCTCTCTTTCTTACCCTTTCTGCAGGCGATGAGCAGTGTCTGCTCGATGGTTAGAAAGAACAAAATGCCTTCTTGTGACACCGGGAAGAAAATGATCCAGGGAGTTACAGACCACTAAGCCTTTCATTTGTACCTGGTAAACTGGTTGAAATGATAAGAAAAAAGAAAACATTTGGGAGACATTGATAAGATCAGGCTTATCCAGTAGAAAGGTAGTGTAGGATATGGTTGGAAGTGATAGGGAAAGCCTAGACTTGATGACCCAGCAGGTCACTTACAGGCTTTCACTCTTAATCTCTTAGAAGTCTTTGAACTTGTCAATAAGAAACGAAGAGAGAGGAACTGGTTTATCTCACTTATTTGTGATATCGAAAGGTCTTTTGCAAGGCCTCTCACAGAAAGCAGTCAAAAATACAAGGCAGGTAGGTGAAAGGGAAAAAGTATAGTCGTGAATCAAAAAGTGAAACAAAGATAGGTATAACTGGGTAATTTTCACCATGGCACAGGGTTAAACCAGAGGTTCCTTGTGTGTTCCTAAATCCTGTGTCAGGTCTGTCTGGGATGGAGAAGAGGTGGAAAAGTAGCTGGATCTGTGGGCAGATCCAGTGAGGTTTGTCAAGTCCAGGGAAGACAGTGAGGAAGCTCAGAACGACCTAAACAAACTGGTGAATATGTGACACAACGTCCAAAAAATATTCAGTGTTAATGGATGGCGTTTACCCACCTCGTGGTTTCTGCTTGAATTCGCTATAGAGAAGCAAGAAACAAAGCACACCCTTCAGAATTGCAGTCCCTGTAGGAGAAGGTCTTGTTGGGGCTGTTAATGGGATAAGTTATGACCTGTTCCCTTCACTGATAACCTCCCCATGAGGGTCTGCGTTTCAAGACAAAACTATAGTGGTGGCTTCAGACTCCAATTAATGATCCTTTTTCAGAAGTACAGAAGGGCGAGACAAACACAGAGATGGTATTATCTAAACCCAGCAATGGCTCTTTGTTTCAGGGTAGTCCCACCAGTGAGGGAACCCAAATTAAGAGGCTTCACATACCAGTACAAATAATATCCCAGATTGGGATATTAAGGATAACCTGGGATTTAAGTTAGCTTTTCTCTCTCCTTTTAGATACTATATCTCATTTATTTTAAACATCTCTGTCTGTGTCTTTGTCTTACACAGACACTTTGAATAGGAATTAAAAATATATCATTTGTTTGCTTTGCCTGCTGGTCTGACTGTTGCAACTGAGTGTTCCCTGTACCGTGGATTTAAAAGACCTCTGCACCTCGGAATTGGTGCAGAATTGCCTTGCCATGCCTTCCCTTCCCTTTTGCTTTTCCCTAACACCTTTTAAAGCCAGCTAAGAGCCACTAGATGTCCCTTTCAAAGCAGGGGACTGAAGCCCTGGCTGTTGGTAATTAGCAGGGAGAGCCTTTTACGGAATTGAAAGGTTGCATTGTTGTGATGTGGGAAACAAAAGCTGAATAAGAAGTGTAACACTTAACTATGGAATTCCGCTTTATTTTTCTCTAATGCAGGCTAAGCTGCCTTACAGCAATCTTTTAAATGTAATGATTGAGACTATTATAGGAAATACTATACAAAGCAACATTTTTTGCAGCCTAAATAATAAGTAGGGCAAGGTTTTAAATGAGGCTAGAGTAATGAATGCTGTACAATAATTTTGATGATAAATTTCCCCGGAGGATAAAGTGGAAGAACAGAAGCAGGCTGTATTTAATCATGCAAAGTTAAAGGAATGCAGACCAACAAATATTTATAGAGATGTACAGTTTTTTCTAACCTTTCCTGAGATACTCTTGCCCCTTTTTACCTGAGAATACCAGAAAATTGGGCTTTTCAGTGTGTAATAATTAGGAGGAGGAATTGATCACACAGGGTCAAGTGTTCCTTTGATGTGGTGCACAGAAATTCCCATTTCTTTGCATGAAGGAGGACTCAGACAATAGGACACTTGTTTATCACAGCTATTTCATTCATCAGTGAGCCTGAAAAGCTTTTTCGGAGCAGATATACGGCATGAGATGACGTGCTCTGCAGCTGCTCTTCACCTAGCGCTGACCCAAGGGGATATCCCCCCATACCGCAGACTTTGCTCCCAAAAGCCATACAGCTGCCTCCTCACGATGCTGCCTGCAGAATAACCAGGAGGCCTGCACATTGTGTTGTGGAGGTGAGATCTGTGTTTCCATGTACAGACCGAGCTTGAAGACTTTGCCACGTGCTCCATCACCCGGACCAGTGCCCGTACCAGTGAGTGTGCTCCTCAGGGGCTGCTTGTGGTGCTCCTTGGCTCTGGTTCCTTCTGCTCTTTGTTTTCAGGAGGCAAGCACAACTTTAACAACTAAGAGGAGGAAAAAAGTCACCACTGATGTCTGGAAAAAAGTCACCACGTGTTCCTGGCTGTTCTGCAGGGACACATGTGCTTGTGCTAGGGTTGGGCAATCGTTCCTTGTAGCGTAAGGTTGGGAAGTTTTGTTTTATAAATCTTAAAATTAGGGTGGGTTTAGTGTACGTTAGCTCAACCCGTAATGGTATTCACTCTGCAGAGCGGAGATCTCGGTATGGCTGATCAATACTTAAAGCATGTATTGATTTCCAATTTAGATGTTAACTTTTTAGCTCTTAGAAGTGCTCTTGATATCAATTTTCACCTTGCCTGGTATTCATTATGAGCTGAACGTTATGACAGTAAATGAGCTGGGATCTCCTTTGGCAAAACGCTGAGTTCTAGTGACTTCAAGACAAACTTGCAAAGATTTACTTGTCCTGTGAAGCGCTACGGTAGCATGAAATATCTGTGTTTAAGGCAATGGCCTGAGGAGTGCATTTATTCTGGCCTGGCACACGCTTCCTCTAGTGTTTCTTAATCTGCATAGTCCATCCCTGAAATGATATAATAATCTAATTAATAGTGCTGTTTGTTATGTTCATGTTGTTTTCTCATCATAATTCATAGGAGGTGAGCCAGAGGGCCACAGCTCGCCTTGCTGGGTGGCTGGGCTTTATTTAAGCAGTAGGGCACACATGACAAGCAGAGCGTTCCTGTGTGATTATACCTCCGCCAGTGTTAGGAGCCACAAGGTCAAAAGGCTCAGTGACTTTAACTACCTGAGAAGTGCCATGTAATCCCCAGCAAATGGGCTGTCTGCAATGTCTTATTGCTGTATCAGGGAGGGAATTATTTCTTTTTAAAGGCAGACACATGAATTACCTCTGTGGTTGGCACAGGCGTGACATCACTGCCTGCCAATCAGAAATCCTCTTTGTCTTGGCTTTTAACAGCTTAATTTCAAGCTCAGATCATCTGATTTTATTAAAATGGTGCTTTATCCTCTGTGTGCTCTGACCATCCCCAGTGCTGCTCACGATGTGCCTTCGTATTCCTCCAGTGCAGAAGTTTTTGCTGGGGTCGCGGACAGAGCTCTCTATTTAGCTGTAGCTTGGTGTATGTTGCTTAAGGTTATTGTAAGTGAAAGCTTGCGTCTCAAACATTATTAAAACTCAGGAACTCAAGCAATCAGGGGAGCAAGGGGAGGGCAGACAGCAAGGTAAGCACTTCAGGATCCAGGCAGCATGGCTGTGATTTCAAAATCAATGTGCAGCTATCAAATTCTTTCAGCCCAGCACTGTCTTTTCCTTTTTTTATTGACAAATATAACCTCAAAATAACAAAATCGCCCTGATTTACAATTATTGTTGATAAAATAAACACACATGGGTTGCAGATTTGCTAGCCTGAGCAGATGAGGAGCAGCCCAGGAGGAGGATGCTGTTTATCTCGGTGGTATTGGAAGGACCATTGGTGGTCACTGCCACGTTGCTGCTGCAGCTGGCGGGTGCTGCAGTGTCACAACCAGCTCAGCCCTTTCAAATTCAATACAAACCTCGGGAAGGATCAGATTTTGCAGCGGTGTCTTTATCTAGGGCCATGAAAAGTTGCTGTTCAGCTGTGGAGGATTTGGGGGGCAAAGCAAGAGGACTCATCATCCTGTCAGAGGGCAGAAATTTAACAAATAGTTTTAAAGGCTTCAAATAAATCCATCTCCGTAACGCGACTGCAGTGCTTTTTTCTATAGGTGTGTTATAGAGGTAATGATACCTCTACAGTGAACTCAATTAACCTTCTGCAGCCTTCCGTGTGACAGGGGATCCTAAATCTTCTTTTTTATGAGTGTGTGTGCAAGATTTGAAGCTACTTTGTGCTGAGAATTAATAAATGCCATTTCCTAATTGGTGCCCATTTGTTTGTTTTTTACAGCAAGAGAGACATGGTGGCCATGAGCGGGATCTAGTGTTCATGGTTGAAAAGAGCTTTCTGCCCAGGAACAAGGTAATTTTACTTTTTTTTATTAATAAAGGTGCAAATCTGTTGCTTGTGTGGCTGCCGTTTGAGAGGTTCTGTTGCTTAATGGTGTTAGGAGGTGATCTTAAGAAATTCAGCTCTGTCTCAGTGGTGCTTTGTGGTAACAGGCACTGATTGCCAGTGAGAACCACACGACTCTCCTCTGTTTGAGACCTGGTGCATGTTGAGAGCCCCTTGGAAACACCACAGAACAAGGTTAGGTAGGAAATGAGTGTATTTAGGTGTTCACAGCTCAGTTTTCCTACAGATCTTGCTTTTGCTCTGTGATACATCCCAGGAGGTGCACATTGCATCAGCCTCCTTGGTAGTGTACGCGCCTGCCTCGCCTCTGAGACCTTCAGATGAACACATTGTGCACGGAGCCGAGCGTTTCGTCTGGGAGGGAGGATGTCAGCAATAAATGAGAAAACAAGAGAAATGGATGATCCCCCATAATGCATACCCTATAATATAATCATTGTTGTTTGATAAAAGAGACAATTCTAGCACCTCTCCGTGCCCTGCTAGGTATGTCTGGATTTATTATTCAAAAAGGCACAATCAAATCTCTTCATTCAGTTGACAAATGGGAACTATTCAATTCAGTATCTGCCTCTTATTTATAGCACGTAGCGGGGTGATTTATACGCTAGCTGCAGACCTTCCAAAACAGTTTTAATTAGCAGCATTGGCTATTAGTGAGAGTCCTGTAGCTTCCCTGGCATACGCATCCCCTTAAAACTGAATGGAAACCTTGCTCTTTGCCAGGCAATGCTCCTCTTTTTTTGTGTGCTGCCAGCAGCGAATGTACCTGTGTTGGAGCAGCGAGAGGATGCTCTGAGGGGGCGGGCAGGGGGAGGTCGAGGGAGGCAATGCTATTTATTGCTGTGCCTTGGGGAAACAGGGCAGTCCTTGGGGCATTGCTGCTGACATCACACCCGGGTTTGCAAATGCCACCGCTGACCTCTGCTCTGAGAACAAAGCAAGCAGGGGAGATGCCCCAGCCAGCTGCTCGGGCTGCCTGCGCAGGTGTCTCTGGATTCTGCTCTGGATTTTGTGCTTGGAAGACGATGGATCAGAGCAGGCAGGAGCCCTCGCCTAAGCGTGTCCTGTGGTTGGAGCAGTCACTGCATTAGTCTTCCTGCGTGCACTGTCTGATGATCTAAGTGAGTATTTCCCTTCCCCGCAGAGCTGCTCGTGCTCGGGGTCTAATTGGTGCCCCCGAGGTAGGGAGCAGAGGGAGGCACAGCACGGAGGTGAGTGAGGAGAGGCATTCATTGGAGGCTCTGTTATTTTCACGCATCTGGTAGGAACGTAATCCCTTTGAGACCTCTGCCTATCTGTCAAACCTGCGAGCAGCCAACAGGTTCAGAAGTTATTTGGGGAAGCAGTGACTGACAGAACAATTGCACGGCTCTTGTTTTTTTTTTTCCTTTTCTTTTTCCAGGAAACCAGGCTAAAAAAGCAGACAAAACATAAAGAGCATTCTTTGTGTTTTATGTGGTGTGTGTAGCATGCAGAATGGCCTGTTGTTGTGCTTCCACTGATTCCTTTTTGACATGAGCAACGCAGTCATTCTGTCTTTGGATCAAATAAGCCTTTGTACTACTTGTCACCATCATGCCATGTCTCTGCGTGTGTAAATCCTGTGTTTGCTGCAGCCCCTCGTGTAAGCTCTGCTGCTGCCTGCGGTGGGTGGTTCTGCTCAGTCTCTTCAGGTTTTCTGCAGCAGCTCGCTGTCACTCAATGACATTCACTCTGGAGAGCAAGTAAACCTTGGAAAAATCTTGAGTTTTAGGTTGACAATAATATGAAGAGAGAGGCCACGAATGTTGGGCCTGATGCTTGGTGTCTCTGCATATCCTCCTCTTGCAGAAGGCCAAGGAAGCAAGCTGCGTTTGAAGGAGGTAAGGCTGGCAAGAGTTTGTTGCTGTCCAGCCAACACCATGTTTGTGGTGGTTAGGAGACTGATGGGAAAACGAGAAAACATGAGGTGAGGACAAAAAAATCTGCTACAGACAAGCCTGAAATGAACGTGGTCAGAAGAAAGAGCAGGCAGTGAGTGGAGCAGCAAGTGGCAGGGCTTCCTGGGGTTTGCAAGAGGTGATGGGCTCTGCAGCCAGGACAGAAACCCAGCCTCGAGCGCTTCACAAAGCAGCTTGCTAGCTATGAAGAAGTTGAGGTGCTCTGGCTGAACACAAGCTAGATTAGTATCATTATTATTGCCTAGGGAAGTTCTGGTTAGGTATTTTTATTTCCTTTACTGAGCGTATCAGTAAAGCCCATGGTTTAAGGAAGCCTTCCCGTTACTAATACATTTGGTCTATGGGCCACAGGAGCACTGGTAAGTGAGCTGGCTGTGGGTACCACACTAAGTGCTTTTCTACTGCACTTCTAGTAGAGTGCAGGACTGAATTTGGTAGTGTTACCTCTTAGTGACTGGAAAGTGAAAAGCTTTCAGTGCATCCGTGTTGTAGAATTGGCTTTGATGGATAGATTGGCCATTATGCATTTCATTGTGTTTAAATTTGGCCTTAAATTAGCAAGATTTCCTCTTAAAATTCCTCTTTTCCCCAACATTTTGAAAACATTTATAAGGCATGAATTGAGAATGAAAAGAAAGAGGAGAGGGAACAGTTCTGTTCATAAACACTTAAAGATTAAATAATGCATTAGGCAGTGGAACAGACTGAACTCTGCCTGAGAAAGGTACTTCTAAATTACCAAAATATTAACACTGTAATTATTGAGCATGGATAATAGTTATGAATTATGGATCAGTCAGGTTAGCAAAATCGCAGCCGCCTACTGGAGAGAGAGGTATGATGGGAACACAAGGGAAGATGGCTGAGGGTTTAATTCCTCTTAATATTTTCATATTCTCTCTCTGCTAAGGAGGTTGCTGCAAGAGCTGACCAGGGGCTGGAGCATCCCTGCCTAGGGAGCAGCTGCTCCACGGGGGGGACAGTCCCTGTGCCACCAGGACATTTCCATGGGCCAACCCAGCTGGAAGGCAGTGGTGCTGGAGGGGTTAGGGACCATTAGGGACCGTGCTCTAACTTTGCTGATGACCCAATATCTCATCTGGGGAAAGCAACTTCCCACTGCCGCCTCTCACTTCCCCTGGAGTGGAGTGAAGGTAGCATCGTGTCGTACCCTGCAAAGTGTTGTGACATTTAGCAAGGAAAAGCGCAGCCTGGAAGCACACAGAGAATGTCAGCTCGGTGATATCTGGCCAGCTTCTTGCCTTTTCTCCAGCCAGATCCATCTTCTTCAAATGAAACCAGTTTTGCTTTTACTTCATCTTTTTTTAGAGGATGTCGTAATGTGTTTGATTGTTTGGAGTAAACTTTCGAGATGCGGTGACCTTTGTTAATCAGGAAGGGTTTTTTTGAGGTCTGCAGGAAGAATTAATCGTACGCATACTGTTTGCTTTGAAAAGTCTCTTAGTGAATTTGGGATTTCCCAGGTAGCTGTCGAAAGGTCAGAGGCTGGAGGCAGAAGCTGGGAGCAGCTGGGAGGGACACAGCAGGGGAGCAGTGCAGCGGGACAAACCATCCCAGAGCAGCTTCAGAAGGAGGGAGAGACCTGCAGGAACACAGGGGGACAGGGCTGTATTTAAGGGAGTGGCCTCAAGCAATACTCAGACAAATTTAGAGCGTCTAAGGAAGCAATATACTGACTAACAGCATGCTGTGGGACCAGCTCGTGTTTGCTTGCAGTGTTCTGCTGTTTCAAAAGCACATTTCTGTGCTTTCAACAAAATGTCCCTTTGCCCTAAAAGAGTTAAGTTACACGTGGCTCAGATAAATGATGAGAATTCTGAGGTCTGCGGTCCTTGCTAAGGAAGGTCTTTCTCTGAATTTTACTGAGTTTTGCATGTTCAAGCCCACCCCTTTATCGTAGTTTTAATGTGTTTTGCTGTATTCAGTAGTGGTTTTCTCCTGTGAGCCCTGCCGTGCTGCTTCTCACTGAAGGTAACGTTGGTAGATGTCGCACAAAGTAGCTTCGGTGCAGAGAAGTTTTTAATTTCTTACTTTGAGCACCCTACATCCTTCCTTGCAGCGTGGGCTCTTCCTTCGGGAGGTATTCAGGGCCTGACTTCTGCCAGTGGTCAGAGGGAGCTCGCTCCAAGCAGCCCGGGGGCTTTTCAGGGCTCATCCTGGGGCAGTGGAGCATGGACAAAGCTCCTTGTGCCGATGGTTAAAGAACAGGGCTTTGTCTTTAACAAGTTCACCCCTCAAAAACATTAATGGAGAAGTTACGGGCTAGAAACGCTTCCGTCCAATCCCAAACTCACAGGAAGTCTGGATATGAATGATTTAAGGACTGCAGGAAAGCATAAAGATGTTGAGGTGAATTTACTGCTTTGTTCGGTGCCACGGACTGTGTGAGGGCTCTTCAGCATGAATTAAAGAAAGACTCCAGTCATGAGGCATTACTCTTTAATTCAGACGTTAGTACAGTCAGGGAGAAGACAGTAATGGATTTGTCCAACCAAATAGGATTTTCCAGCCTGGATTGCACCTGTGATGTGTCTGGTCTTGCTCCTATACAGGCAGTGCCGTGCGTCTCAGGAGAGCCAGGGTGTGGTGGGACAACACGCAGCTCCGCGAGGATTCACCTGGAGCGAGCTCTGCCTGCTCACAGCTGGCTTCTATCCCAGCCCAGGCCGTGAGAGCTTGTTTTGAAAGTCCTGGTGGACGTGAGTGAGGATGTTCTGACCTTCACCAGCCCTGGTGCACACAGGGCTCACCGATGCTCACGGTTGTGTCCAGCAGCAGTGAGGCCTGGGGGGCTGTGCTGGGTTTAAAACCCTACACAGCGTTTTGGCAGGACGCTTTGCAATGTGGTGTTTGCCACTGTCGTCCATTCCCCCATCGCTTTTTATTCATCCCCCCTCCAATTTAAGAAGGTACCAGTTTTCCTTGGTGCTGAAAATACTTACAGCTGGAATCTAAGCTTTTCGGCTTCTTTTTTCTTCCTTTTCCTTTTGTTTTTTTGAGGTCGTGTGTCCCAGTGTTTTGGTCGAGATCAGCTATGATTCGTGCCTCAGTACTTGAAGTGTCATTTCTTGTTCCATTCTCTCTAGATCTTCGCTTTGACTTCCCGACCGCTTCTGTTCACAGACCTGTGACTTGCCCGGAGCTTTTATTTCTCCTGGAAAACGTGGAGGAAATAGCGGTGACTGCAGAAGACCTATTGCTCTGTTAGATTTTTTTCTAACAGCTTCTGGAGGCTTTCTTCCTCACTTACATTTCTGTCAGGTTAAGAATCCCAAGAAATGGCTCAGAAGTAACCCCCGTGCTCCGTCTCGTTCCATTTTTCGGCTGTGTTACAGCTGCACATCAGCGGCCCGCCGGGCGTTCGCCGCTCTCCTCAGAGCAAGCGCTCGTGGCGCCGTGCAGAGAGGAGCCGAGCGAACAGATGGGCCAGGAAAGTGCCTCGCTCTCGGTGGGGCTGGAGGATGAACTCATTATGCAGCCAGCGGGCTGGCACACCAGCCTCCAGCCTCCTTTACCAGCGGCTGGGGTACAAAAAAGCTGCGGAAAGCGGTGCCTCGCAGGGTGGGGGTGCACCTCGGTGTCATTTGGTGAGCAGGCTTGGTGGGGATGAGGAATAGGGGAGAGGCCAGGAGAGGCAGAGGTTTTACAAGCAGGCATCAAAAAGCTTTGTAAAAAAAAAAAAAAGACAAAGTCCAGCTCTTGGGGGTCAAAAGAGAGCACAAAATGTCAGGTGGGGACGAGGCACACTCCCAGCTCTGCCTCTGCAGTGTGATCGCACCGAGATGAAGGTCCCATTGCCCAGGTGCTACATCCTGAAAAAGACAGAAAGTATTAAGAAAATGTATTAAAAAAACACTACTCAAACAAATGAAAAGGACCCAAAGTCCCCAGGCTGTGTGCTATGTTGGCCAAGGGGCTGGACAGCTTTGCATCGTCCTTCAGAAAGGGAAAGGTGATGTTGTTTCTTGACTGAGCCACAGAAATTGTTTGGAAGTTTGGGGCTTTGGCTTTGTTGCTGTGACTGGGGTGAGCACTGCAGGAGCCCTCAGTAGATGCTGCTTTGGTTGCTGTTAAAGATAGGGAAATTTTTGGCACTGCTTTACTCAGAGGAATATCAGAAATGTCAGTCAGCAGCAGTCTTGGAGCAGGAATGCACGGGGTGGGAACGCTTTTGTTTATTTATAGTAAATCCATTAGGAACAGGGGGGAAATTGTCATCTCTGGGTTCCTCTGTGGCTTTGCGAGTGCACGACTGATAGCATGCTAATATTTTTAGGCTCCCAGTTTTAATAATATAATTGGGAAATCTGGCTGAGAAACATTTGGCTGCCTGTTTGATGCCACGTTTTGTGCAGGCACAGCACATCGCATCCACCGCTGTCGTGTGGAGGGGGGTCCCGGTCGGGCAGGCACCGTCCGTCTGCGCTGCTGAGATCTCTGTGCAGGGACAGGTGGGAGGACACCTCAGCTCTCATTACGCAGATTATCGCGTGTTCAAAATCTATAAAGAGGCCAAAAATACGTCCCCACAGGCTAGGGTGTTTTTTTTTCATTGTTGTTGTTATTTTTTTACAGCCAGTACCTGGCACAGCTGGCGTCGTGGCGGTGCGTAACCTTTACCGTCGGTGAGCGGGCTGGAGGCAGACAGATGTGCCAGCGCTGCTGGCTGCAGGGCCTGCATTCTGTGCCCACACGGCGTGCCCAGATGGTCCTTTGTAGAAACACAGCAGCCTCTGCCTCCTAACGCCCCGTCCCACCTGTTGACACGTACAGCATGTCTCAGAAGAATAGCCGAGTTACTGGGGAGAGGAAGACAAAAAGATGCAGCAGCACTTCTGGCTGTGAAACAAGGCAAGCTGTGTTGTAGTGCATAGCAAGGAAGCCAACAATTACGGATCTCTCCAAAGCAGAAGGCTTTATATAAATAATACATTCTGGTAATTTACCAGATTGCGGCATGTATGGAAATACAGAGGAGGGTTTTTTATTTATTTTTTTTAATGAAAGGGAGCTTCTGCCCTGAGAAAAAGATGACTCGGTGCTGAATTGGATTCGTTTCTCTTCCTGCATGCTCAGCTTTATGTAGAGGATAAAAAAGGGCAGAGAAAAACAAATTGACTCTGGAAGCCACCTCCGACAAGTCTGGCTTCAGTCCTGCCAAACTTCCTACAGAAAGGAGCCCCCACCGTGTGTCCCTCATCACGGGGGGCTGCTCTGCTCTGCTCGCCGTGGTAGTCTGGTGAATCCAGCAGGCAGGACGGTGAGCGGGGCAGGATGGCCTGGCATTAGGGACACTGCAAGCACTCCAAAATAAAGCACTTACTATTTTCTAATAAATTATTACTGGCATTTACAAAACCCATCACTGACCGAAGCTGAAATTTCAGCTGTTTTGGTTTGTGTTGGTTCGGAGCTGGGAGCTGATACATCACGCACACCTTTCAGCTGCTTCAGCAGCAACACCGTGTTGTGCAGAGCATTTTGCAGGAAGGTGCTCTGCAAGCCCCAGCAAGTGTTTTACAGATCCTTCTGCAAGGGAAGTTGTCGCTCAGTAGCATGGTTTATTTATTTTGTTTGGTTTATTTGGTTTATTAAACATGCTTTATTTATAGAGCCTGCTTTCTAGAGAACCATCTGCAGACCCGTTCTTCAAGAAAACACGTGGGACTGTGTGGCTGCAGGTGCTGGGCTGCCCTCTGCGTGCGTTGTGTACTGGGGCAGCTGGGGACACCGAGGGGTGCTCTGTCCTCTTGTCCCCATTCCCTTTGGGCACCCAGGGTGGCCAGAGGACAGGGAGAAGGGCAGAGCTCGTACTCAGCCATCACCTGGGAAGGTGGATCCCAAAGGGTCTCAATTTCCAACTGTCCTGGAGTGAACGCTCAGCCTAGGAGCTACGCCAGCCAAAATCTGTCTGCCACATGCTCTGTGCTCAGTCCTCAGCAGCAGACCTCTGCTGACCCCTTGTCCCCGCCACGCAGCTCCTCACCTGCTGGAGCCCTTCCACAGCTCAGTTCAGTGGCTAGAACGACTTGCTCCAGCCATCATCCCTTTAAGCATAAGCGTGGAAGGCTCTTGCTAGTAACCTTGTGTCATAAAAAAAAGTGTGAATCTGTGTGTATGTGAATTTTTGCACCATCTGTTCCCTTTCCTGCAGCGCCGAGTGAGATTTTTTTTTCTCCTTTGCTCAGTTCCAAGCAGGTACGTGTGATACCGATGGCTGCTGCGACGTGGTACAGATTGCACAAAGTTTTCCACTAGAACGTGTCGATCCGTGGTCAGAGGTGTACAGTGCAGTGTAGGTAGGAAGCTATTGTGATAATAACAACCTCCTGCCTTTCTCTCTGCTGATCATCCTCCTAATTAACTCGAAATTCCTGATGAAAGATATATTCAGTTCTGTCCTTTTTTCCCCTTGGAGAAGGAGCTCTGTGCGTGGCAGTGTGGCCAGCTGGCAGAGCTGTGCGGAAACACACTTTGCTGGGTGCGTTTTGTCTACAGCCAGTGGGCAGGGGAAGCCTGCTCCTAGGAGCAACTTCTCACCATCCTTAGTGCCCTGGGAGCTGAATTCAGATGTTGTCAGTCTGTACCACTCACACTGCTTTGACGCTAGGACATCACAGGGAAAGAGAGGTGCAGTTCAAGTTGTACAGAGATTATAAAGGGCCTTGAGAAAACTGTTATCAACTAGAACAAAAGTCTCTGCTCTGAGTCCTAAAATAAATTGAAGACTTTTCCGCTCTCAGTCTAACCCCTTGGCTCCGTAGGATTGCTCATCTTTGCTTTGCCTCATCTTTACCCGCTTCTGGTGGCCACGTGGCATGCTGTCGGGCAGCAGCAGGCTGTGGTGATGCTCTGAGAAGCGCTGAGCGTGCACTTCTGGGCTGGAGAAGCCACCCTTTTGGGGCTGGCGTGGGGTGCTACAGCTCCGTGTGTGGCTGCTCCCCTCAGCAACACCTTGCGAGCTGTGCTGTAACATTTCATGGCTTCCAGCCCCATCACTTCCTCAGTCACTGCCGCTGCGAACAGAAGCCCAAGTGCTCTTTTATGCGATCATTGATCAAATCAGGATGCAAATGAGGTCCTAAAAGTATACATATAACACGGGGAAAAAATTTACATGTATAAATGAAAACCTTTCAAATTAGAAGATTTTGTAGCTCAGGCGATCATAATTTATTAAGATCCGCTGTAAATTTCGCATGGCAGCATAATTCCAAGTTTCGCATCTCGGCGTTTCAAATAATTTTAATTAAGCAATAGATTTACAATTTATTCCACAAGTAATACAATCTGCTGAGATTATGCACATTTTCTATAGTTTTCCTTTTTATTACTGTATTCATTTAGCTGAGCAAATTTATAAAACTAATTAAAACGGAAGTACTTTTTTGATTCAAATTGTAAATGAAAAACAATGATCTACTGCGCAATGATGCTTGCAGAGAGAATAAGATCAGTTGCAACTCTATAGGTATTTTATAACTCCATCCTTAAACTTAGAGCTATAATTTTTATAGCAGGTTCTTGGCACAGTCTTGCATGTTTTCATATTTTGGGATGCGAAAGGAATGAGAGTTTAGGATCTGATTCAGCAGTGTATTCAGACGTATTATGAAGCTGATTATGGAGGTGATGTCCTCAAAAATGTGGTAGTGCTGTGAGAAGCAGACAGAGGTAGGTGTGGGTGTAGGTACAGACACCGGTACAGACACGCATACAGGCACTGGTGTTTTCCAAAGGTGTTTGCCCAGGGATCCTTCAGGCTGGGCATGTTTGGTCTCAGCCCTGGGGCATGCAGAGGGGACAGGCTTTCTTTCTCCTCGTTTTTGGCATCCTCCTGTCCCCAGGTTGGTGCTGGCAGCATCGGACAGCCAGGAATGTGCAGCGTTGTTTGAACTGGTTTGCTGACACGCCGGCGCAGGTTTAAACACCAATTACCACGTTTCAAGTGACAAATCTGGAGGGGAAAAAAGATGATCATTTAATAAATTTATTATGAAGCCAAATGACTCGTACATAAATCAAACTGCTTCATTAAGGGAGAAACTCAGTCAGCTAAATACAGAGGTGACACAGGTTAACTCCGCAGTCGTGACACCGGCTCTGGTGTCATCTCTGATGGGACCCGGCGGTGAGGCATTGCCGTGGGTGCTGCCGCCCGCCGCTCCGCTGGCAGGGCTGGCATTTCTCGCCTCACCTTTCGCGACACTGAAAGCAGTCTAAATGTTAGGAGAAATTACTGATCCCTGCTTTCGACAGAGGGGCAATTAAAAACTTTTCTCCTATGGCTCCAAGCCTGGCTTTAGCCCGCCGTGCCCAGGCAGCAGCCTGGCTGATCTGTGCATGGTTTGTAGCAGCTAATACACAGAGAGACTGTGGGATGCTCGTGGGGACACGCGAGCCATCTCCGTTTCTGTCAGCTTGTTCACAAATGCCATCTTACTCTTTTCTGCCCAGCGCTCTGTGCTTTGGGAGCTGGTGAGTAACGGTGGCGATGATGGGACACATCACAGCTGCAGTGAGAGCAGAAAAAAAAGCACAGGAAGGTTTTGGCCGGCACAATGACTAAGTGTGATAATTTTTTGGTGCCTCTGGAGCTTACAGAATTGATGAAGACACGCCGAAGATTTTAAATAACCCTGATAAATAATTTACGCATCCTTCCAACCCCATACGCTCCTGCTCTCTGCGACGATCTGCTCCCATGTGCGGAGCAACTCACACCTTGAGCAGGGCAGGCAGAGAAAGGCAGCACGAACACCACCCACCAGATGTTGTTTCTGAGGGTTTTGGGATAGGAGCTGTGCGTGCTGCTCTCCCCATACACCCCTCAGGCCAGAGGCCCGTGGCTCTGCAGCTGCTGTGCTTCACTTCCCTCCTCCCTCTGCCCTCCGCTGTTGAAATTGGGCTGCTGCTGCTGTGATACGCTTTTGGACGCAGCTCTTCTGCGAGGATGGAGTTGCCCCCACAAATATCCCCCCAAGATAACCCAGCCCTGCCAAGTGGCAAGGAGTGCTGCCGCAGTTTGGGGATTTCGGGTTCCTCCAGCCCCCGGCACTAAATGCTTCTGTTCTCATTCGTGTGGCCAAATCCATCCCAGTCCCCTGCCTTTGGGTTGGTCACAGCGCACTGCTGCTTTTGCACATCAGTGTGTTGCAAGATAGTGCCTAAAACGAGTGATCAGAACAGCCGGAGGAACCGTGTCATCGCCCTATTAGTTCATATTTTTATAAACCGGCAGGAATTCAGAATATAGCTCCTTTAATGCCTCATTCAAGCAGACAGCAACATCGAAATGCATTTTATTTGATGCCCAAGAGACACATGCTAGCTTTTATAGTGACAATAGAAATCTGCTTGTATTCCAAACTCCTGACGAGAAGCATTGATAGCTTTATTCCAAATAATGCCGCTCAGAGCTGCTGAATGGCGCTCCCATCGCGCCTGTCCTGGAGGAACGTCAGTGCCATGCGAAGGCAGTGCTGCTGGCACTGTCCTTATATTGCCACTAATTAAATACTGCCCGGGTGAGGTGTGAACGTCTTCTGGTCCTTACCACGGGGAGGGGATGAGCCTGAGAGGGGATGTGCATCAGCACTGCACTCGTCACTGTTTGCCTCTCTCCCATTTTCGTGGAGAGAAGTTGTCACCCACCACGAGCCACTCAAGTTTGTGAGTCAGGCTGGCAAGGATGCTTCATAGCAAGCGGTAAGGTTAGCTGTCCACTGAGTGAGTATGCCTTAATTCAGCTGACAGAGTTTGTTTGTTGTAGTTTTTGATCCAGCGGTGAATTATTCCGCAGCAGTGAAGCCTTGGGCACAGGTGACCTTGTGGTGAATCTTGGCTGTTTCATTTTGCTAAGGGTTAAAGGGAGGCTCATTTCATTTTTATAGGAGAGCTCTGAGGTCTCTGTATTAGCTCTATACGAAGTGGCAAGATTCTACTATTACATTAAATATAAGACCTGCTATGTGTTAAAATAAAGTGGAAGTCTCCGCTAAATTGGCACAAGGCAGAAATTACCCTCATATTCTGAAAGTGGCACTGATACCGCATGGAAAATAGTCTATTTAGAGATCATTCTGCTGATATTTTTCTCCACTGTATCTTTTTTTATTTTTTTTGGAGGAAAACAAGCTCTTGGTGGCTGAGGAGTTCATTTTCTCCCGCTGCTGCTTTTTCCATTGAAGTCATCATAATCCTCCATTTGTGACATCAGAGTTCCTCAGTAGCGAGATAATTATGATTTCACAAACTGGAGATTATGACCTTCAAATGAGGAAGGCACAGCAGGGAAGACCAATTCCTAAGCAACAGCCATCAGATATTTGTGAAATATTTGTGAAAATGTCCTTGCAGTTTAAAAAAAAATGAGGGAGAGAGGGCAGGAGGGAAACATCCAAAAAATATTATCAACAGAATGATTTGCCAGCCAGCTTTTTTTTCCAGAGTTTTCCATTTGGTGCCTATGATTCTCTAACCTGTCTCATTTAGCCTTAATGAACACGAGACATTTTTTTAGCGTGCCATATGTGCTGTGGTCCTTAAGAAAAAAAATGCATCCAAATAACTTTTTTTTTTTTTATATGTTCTGATTCTACCCAATCATAATTTACATTTTGCACAGTTTGATGCCCATCTGCAACGTCTTTACCATCAGAAAAGGTAATAAGAAAAGGAGGAAAAAAAAAACATATGAACATTTTGAACGACTGACACTGGGAAACCTGGCTGGAAGAAAATCATTTCTGTCCCTGCATAAATACCCAGTGCTGAAATGGGTTTAAATCCCGTATCCTGGGCTGGGGCCAGAAGTTCAGCAACGCCTCGAGAACGAGTCCCCAGCAGTTGGCTGTGGGTCCTGGGCAACTGGGGCTGGCTGTGGGACAAAGCTGCCCTTGCCCTTGTCTCCACATGCCTTGAAGATGAGCCTGGCTTCTTGGCGTGGATTTTTCTCCATACAGAGGAGCTGTGCCTTGACCGAGTCCAGCTCTGTAGTTACGGGACATGGCATCGAATGACTGCAACTCTCCTCTCTGCACAGCTCCTTGCAGACATTTCCTCCTGGAAAGGTGGAAGGCTTTTAAAGGACTTCTCTTCAGTCTTCCCTGTCCTCAAAACCACTGGGCTCGTGTATTTTTGATTTGGTGCTGGGCAGGAGGAGGAGAAGACAGAAACCCCCCACCAAAAGGGAGGCCCCAGGCCCGTAGTGCCAGGAGGCCACGGCCTTGTTGGCTCTAAGAGCACTGCCAGGGCTGTGGGCGTTGCTCAGCCTCATGTGGGGCCTCGTTCTCCACACCTGCAACAAATTATGACTATTAATTACATTTAGAAAGCAATTACATTTTTTTCAAGCAAAGCCCCAGCCTTCATCATCCAAATCAGTCAGGTCAGGCCATGTGAGAGGCCTGGCACCTCTGCAGCCCCAGCTTTCCTTCCCTGCCACCCTGCACAGGAGCAGGGCCTGTCGCAATTCTCCCTTTAATTCCATATCACTCCCCAGTTTTATTTTTCCCTTTAATAGCCTGAGTCAGGAAATGCCATGTGTCTCTTCTCCGCAGGGGTATGGGTTCAGAAGTGGTTCATGTTGATCCCATGAGCTGAAGGAGGCTGTAGGATCCCTATAGGATCTCCAGTTGCTTTGGCCCAGATTTTACAGATGCAGAGTTCATGAATTGGACGCAGCAGTCTGAGTGGTGCTTAAACAGTTCTCCAGCTTTTGCAGAAGGCTGCCCATGGATTTATGACTTGCAGACTCCGTAAATTTAGCAGGTGATTTAAGTGGCAAAAAAAGCAGCATTTCTTATTTATATGACACACAGAAGAGAAATTCCTGGTGTTAATCTTAACCTCTGATGGTGCGCTGGGCTCAAACAGAGGCAGGGGACAGCCTCCGACCTGCAGGGCCACCATGCACGGTCAGACATGGATGAGGCTGTTTGAGGGTGAAGAGGAAAGGGCTCTTGACATCAGGTCTCAAAGTCAGGGCTTCTCCATACCCCCAGACCTCCTCCATAGCTCTGAGATGCAGAGCAGGAGGCACCCCCAGTATAGGCAGTGTACTGGGATGTTTGAGAGGGATCACAGCTCAGGAAACTTCAGCTTGGCTACCTGAGATGCCCCGGGTGTTGTCATAAGGTCTCTTTTGAGAGGCCTCCAAGAGGGAGATGTATCCAATTTGCAGTCAGAAGCACAAATCCAGTCCCAAATCCAGCAGTCCCACTCGAATCCACAGCTCACTGCTTGTGATCAAGATACAGGCTAATAACTATTTGTATAAAATATTTAGCGGCTAATTTCTCATTACAGATGCTTTGGGGAACACTGTAAGCTGCTTGCAGACAATTGAAAAATTAAAAAAAAAAAAAGAGAAAAGAAAAAAAGAGAGAAATTATTGAATACATTACTCACTGCACGTGATTTGACCAGCTTTAGGAAATGCAGCGTTAAAACACAAGACAGGACCCTGCAGAGCATCTGGAGTGTTTTTACCCCCTCGTGCAGAGTAAAGTAACAGAAGCAGCATGCCAGATAGCGCAGGAACGAGTATGTCTATTGCAAAACAGAATTCATTTAGAATTGCAGCTTGAAAACTTTGTGGTTTGGGTGAGAACTGAGCGCAGAATTGAACCGCTTCCCTCCCTGAGCCTTCCCCCTGTGATTGGCACAGCTCAGAGCAGCGGAGTGTATATTTTTTTCTAGTTAATGAATAAAAACACAGTTTACTCCTATTTCAGTTTGCTGAATGTGGATCCGTGGCAATGAACAGAAAAAAAATAAAAGCAGCAGAATAAATAAGTACAGACAAATACATGGAGGAGTTCAATTATCATTTTCCACTATTGAAACTGCCTTTTAACAACTACATCTTCTGACTGACAGCTTATTAATACTAATTACATTAGATATATGCAACATAACTAATGCACTGGTACTTCCAATTATCTTCCCTTGTCTTCATCCTTTCCCCTGCTCTCCCATCCTCCCCTCTCATGCCCTGTGACTGCTACCTCGGGCTGTGGCTCGGAGCAAATGGACCTGGCTGTAGGTGAGCAGAAACATTTCGTTCCTTGCACCGGGGAGAAATGCCCCACACCTTGGCATGTTCCTGGGAGGCTGCCCAGGTAGGCACCGAGGTGCTTCCAGTCCTGGCTGCAGGAAACGCTGGAAATGCTTGGGGTATGGGGGAATTTCCTGTGAACGTCCCACACCATCTGAGGTTGCTGTGGTCTCTGGGTCTGATTCCTGTAGCCCTTTTCATAGCTTCTCCTGAGTGCGGTGCAAGCCCACTGCTAATCCTCCTGAATTTGCAGTAGGGTTTTGGTGACCTGAGCTGATTTACCCTTTCCTAATGATGAGCCCTGCAGAGCGACTCCGTGCCCTGGCTGTTTTCTTCTACAAGGTCCCAGTCCCTTCTCCAGGTCCTCATTATACGTAAGTCCCCGGCACTGCCTTGGCTTTGTTTTTGTCTGGTGTTTTTTTGTACCTAATGAACTGTCAATCAAGTATGCAAATGAGGGCAGAAGAGACATTTAAAGGTTATTTATAACGCCTAAAAACATTATGAAATCAATCATTCCAGCTTTTACAGCTCCCCCTCTTCAAGTGTCACGTAGATCTCTAACTTTTTACACTGTAATGCTGTAGTAGTTTATGTAAGAAGACAAAAATGCTTTTTTTTATATAAGCTTGCTGATTGCTAAAGCATCTATGACAGCTGACATGGAAATCAGGGAAGTTTTGATTAGGCTTTTCTGATATGTAAATGTTTGTAAATGAATGATATGCATGTATATATATATCTTAAAGGATCCATTTAAAAGCAAGCTGTAATATCCCATAGCAGTTATGCTTTAAAGGAAGAGCCTGAGATGAGCATTAATGTGAGTAATGTGTATTTAGAAGAACTACAAGGGTGAGCGTCTATGCAGAAAGTTAGTGGAGAGACCCTTTGGTGTTCACCAAATATTTACTCCCAGCTCTTATACAGTGGCTGTGGCTTGCCTGTAGAGTTCTGTAATTGCTCAAAGTTAGACCGTGGCCATGGTCAGTCACTAAATAAAATGGTTGTCCAGTGAAAACCTTGATAAAATTGGACTTGCCAGTGATTTCCAATACCAGGTCCTCACACAGCAATTGCTCGGGCGTGCTCCTTGTGCCGGTGAGGGCAAGTGGAGAGTCCGGCTGTGCACAGCAGGTTTTGGTCCTGAGTGGAACTGGAAGGCCACTTGGTAAATGAGCTCACAACATCCCTACAGATTTACCTCAATAATATTTTTCCATGGAGCACATCAGTATTTCTTCACCTGGTGTACTACAGGAGCTGGAGGGGCTTGAGATGCAGCAGGTGGCAGACAGAAGCCTGTGCTGACCCCACACAGACCATGGGGTGTGCATCGCTCGGGCACTTCGTGGTTGCAGGGCTTTTTGACAAGAAGTAAATCCAGCTGGGCTATGGGTGATGGCAAACCCAACATCTGTCTTCCATGGAAAAGACGAATAATTCGTGCTTTGCTGGTTTAAATCAAGCTTTTGGTTCCACGGGCACCTAGTGTTTTCTGTGGGGTGGGTACATATCTCCTGAGCTTTTAAGCTGAACTTAATTATAGGCAGAGCTGTGCTTTTTCCAGGAGCTAAGGTACTGGTTAATCCCAATAGGAGTTGTGCCCCAAAGAAGAAGGGTTAAAATCAAGCCTTGATTTATTTTTTTCTGATGTTTTGAGCTGGATGCTAATTAAAGCTGAATCTTCCCTAGTCTCAGTGTTTTGAGCCCATTAAGCTTTTGGAGTGGTTTCCAGAGTGTGAACACGAGACTGAAAAGAGGAATATAGTTCAGCGCTGGGGTCCTCATTAGCTCTTCTTACAGTTTCAGCCTCAAAAAGCAAACCTGATGTTTTCAAATAGCAAGCTTGCTCTTGTGGAGCATCTGCTGTCTTCTGCAAATCACACAGCTTTGGATCAAAGCGCGCATGAAAACCCAAGATGCAGGAGGTTGAATCCAACCCTCGGCAGCAGTGGGGAGATGTGGCTGGAGGTTCTCATCGCTGCTCCGGCTGCAGCGCTGAATCTCGCATTCGTGTCTCGCCCTGCTGGCATTTCTGTTCGGTTTGATGGAGCTCTGGTAATTCACCTGCTTTCTTTCATCTCTCAAAGTAAATTAACAGCTATTTTAGCAATCTCACGGTGAATCTGCAACATTTATTTTGGAAAGGAAAAAGAGCTCAGAAGATTACCTGGGTGTCCAGCTGTGATAATATTACCTACCCTACAGAATGCCGGGGGTGACTTTGAAGACGTAAAGCAAATTGAGGATTACATTAACTTCCTTCTGATTTGTTAAAATTATTAATCTGCTATCACCAGCTATCAAATAGTGTAGGGTTATTACTTTGTTAAGGATAAATGCAGATCTGTGTTGGATGTGCATGGCTAAGAGCTGTCAACAAAACCTCTTTCGATTGTGTCTGTGTCTTTTGGTTTTGGTTGGGGCTTTCTTCATAACACAGGATTATTGTGGCCTGTGTTCCTATTCAGCCTAAATAGTCAGAAGAGCGAGTACTGTCATTGTAATATGACAGCTCTACCTTGAAGCTTCCTGATTTTTTTTGGATCTCTTTGCCCCACTGCATGGCAGCTCGGTGTTAGAGCAAAGGCCGTGCTCACACCCACTGCGAGTTGGTGGCCAAACTGGGGCCATGCTCCCCCAGTGTGGATACACACAACAAAACCAATGCACTGATACTTTCATTGCCTTGCTCAGCTCTGACGTATCCAGGCAGGCACATTTCATTTCTCTGGTGGAGATCTGGGCTTGTTCATTCGTTGTGCCTTGACCTTGATGCACCAGAGCAGAGATGCACTGCAGCCAGTGCTACAGCGACGTACCTGCACGTGCTTTACCTGCATGTGCCCTGCCACTGATGCGTCCAACGCAGTGAGATCACTGCATGAATTTCATTGCCTTTTCCATTAGTCAGGAACAATTTCAAATCCTAAGAGTGCTCCAGCACTATTAGTCAATAGCTAACCAAGCTGTTAATTTTCTACAGATATATTGTTGTTCTTCAGTGTGCAGACTGAAAACTTGTCTATCACCTGCAGTGACTCTGCCCAGCTCCCATGCAGGTTGGTGGAGGAGAGATCTCCTTGGGCTTCAGTGAATTCCTGGGGATGCCCTGAGATGCCCCCAACAGAAGTGCTAAGGGTTCCTCCCAAAAAGCAGGAACTCCAAAGCCCCCCATATTGCTGCTGGTTCATTGCTTAAAGGTTTTCAAAGCAGTCCTAATTGCAATTCATCTTGGCAGTCTTGAGCTGTTTAAGTTTCAGGCTTCTTTGAAGATAACATTCTGCCTTTATTTTCCTTGGTAGGTGTTGATTGGTAAATTTGATGCAAAACTGCTGCCTCAACTTGGAAAGGAAATAACTGTAACACTAAAATACTTCAAATTGGTTTATGGTCTGTATAGTAACTTTGGACAGATACCGCTGACTTCTTGGGACCTGCAATATACGTTCTTCCTCTGCCAGTGAGTAGCATTTCTATAGCAGGAGCAAGAAGAAGGAAGCACCCACATTTCCATGCTGCTTGCAGGTCAGTGTGACATGGCTGTGAATGCCCACTTGAAACATCTGCATTGTCCCACTGAGGTCTGCCAGAAGACCTCTGCCAGAGTCCTTACCAAAGGGTCTTGCAGCAGGATCTCCCAGCTGGAAAATTCACTAGCTATAAAATTTAACAGCAGCAGAGCTCTGATAATGAGTTTAACAAACAATTAGCTGTGGTACCTCTTTGTTTTAAAGAAGTGCAATAGTTGATGAACTTGCTATGCCACAATTAGGAGCTCATTAGCAAACAAAATTCAAGGTTAACAAATACCTTAAGGGGATGTTTGTTGGAGTATTCCATGAAAACAGAGGAATGAGAGTCAGGAACTGGAATATTTCTTCCCAGCCATGCTACACTCTTCCTGCAGACTGGGGAGAAGGTGGGATCTGGTCCCAACAAGCCAGGACTGAGACTCACCTTATGTGGTTCTCACTAACAAATTTTAGGCCTCTCTCTATCAATGGAAATGGCACTGTGCCCCCTGCTTATTTTGTTTACTTTGCCAATCTTCTAAAATCTGTATTTTTTTCTCTAATGTTCAAGTTGATTGTTTTCGAAAGAAGAATGTGCTCTTTTTGCTGTTGCAAGAGGACTGCTTCTCAGGAAGAGTTGTTTCTTTGGTTTCGACCCTTTTTAATTTTCAGTCTCATTGGGGAAATAGCAGTCCTAACAAAGCTGGCAGAAAACATGCCCTGCACTGCTCACACAAGAGGAGATACCTTCCATGAAGCCATTTACTCTGTTGATAAAGGGTTTCTAGGACATTTTTGACGTTGTTTATACACTTTTTGAAGATGTCATTTTCCGTGGTTAACTCCACCTCGCCTCCCTCACTCGCTGTAACAGATAAAACAGTAGGACAAAGAGAGGTGTTTTTAGCCTTGTCCTGAGAGAAACCTTTTAGAAAACGCTGATGGGCTTCTAACAAATGGGAAAGCTGGTTGTCACTGGGGAGAATTAATCTTTGACTTGAGCGAGAGTACCTATGCCAAATGACAAGCTATGATATCCATCTGCTTGCTGTTAGCCAGCAATCTAGATTTATTGTGCCATTTTGGAGAAGGAGTAAGTAAACATACGAACGACTGTTTTGGTTCATTAGCCCCTTATTGGTAAAGCACGGCGCTCGGTGGTGGTAGAGGTACACAAAAAGACGATCGTTCAGCTGAAGTTAGTACAATCGTTGCATTTCCAATGCTGTGCAGAGCAGCCCCAAGGACAAACCTGCAGAGAAATGGGCTGCTTCTCTGTGCTGCTTGGCCGTGAGATCGTTCTTTCGGTTGATGCTGGAGGGATTCAGCCAGTAGCTCCAGGAGATGGTGGGAGATGTTGGGGGATATCCAACAGAGCCCTTTGGACACAGCTGCTTGGGACAGCAGCTCACTCATCCCAGCAGCAGGCAGGCAGGCAGCACAACCTCATCTTTCCTGCAGCTCCTTGGCCGCAGCCAGGCTGTCCTGCTCTGCCAGAGCCAGCTTGCCAGATCCAGGGCAGGCAAAGCGAGCAGCACCAGCACAGCACTTCCCTGCACGTTCCTACTTTGGTTTCACAGCTCTGGTTGCCATCGTCATAAACCCTTAATTCGTGGCAGGTTTCTATGCTGGAAAACCCATCTGTGTTGTTTCTTCCTTTTCTCACAAATATTTATTTTTAATCCACTCCGCTGGGCTATTCCATGGGCGCAACCACGTAGGCTGTTGATTCGTTTGCAATTAAGCATCTCACAATCAGGATGGTAAAGCCTTCTAAGCCAGCTCCCTTTTTGTATGGGAGAACTTTTAGAAATGCACTTTAGGCTTATGACAGTGGTTTGCCTTAATTTAATTTACTCTTCATTTGACTAATTATTCCGAATACCAGATGTAGCAGACAATGGATTCAGCTGAAATATTATTTCACGGGCATGTTAAATGTATAGAATATGCTCTCCATATGTGAAGGCCCTGGATGTCCCCCATCCACATCCAAGAGCAGTCAATTTGGATTTGAATGAGGCTGAGGGAGAAAAAAAAGGTTTCTCGTTTCTTCTGTACCCTTTGCAATAGCTGATGTGAGTATTTAAACAAAGCTCTGTTGTGAGAGATGCAACACGTACATCTAAAAGGGCTGGCAGCAAAGGATTTGTCATGTGTTTAGCATTTGTTCTTAATTATTTACTGATGTTAGGCTAAGTGATTCTGCTGGCAGCTCTAGTAAGCACAGTGAAGGCAGACAGCCAAATGGTGGCAGAAATGGGGAACACCACAAGTTTTTAAGAGCGTGTCTTCTGATGGCTGGAGCGGTCTTTCTGAAATGAGAGGTAGGACAGAACAGCATTGGTAAAAGTTGTGTGTAGGTCACAAACACTTGCAGACTTTATGGTCGTTAGTGCACAAAAACCTTGAGATATTGGTCTTCAGACGTGGCGTTGGCCATGGGGTGGGAAGAGAGAGTCGCTGTAGTCTGCTCCCACCCAAAGGTGCACTTGCCCTTTGGAGTAGGATGATAGCTTGGTCATAAAAAGAGCAATGGAGTCATGATTATTTCCAGGATTACCTCTAGTTCAGCAAGAGACCTTGATTTTGGAGAAGGAAGCACCAGATGCCCATCATCAACGCTTCTGAAGGTTATGGTCTGAAGGTCCTACACAGGGGGCAAGACCTACCCAGGGTATGCACCTGGGCCTTTGCTATTAAAGAAAGATTAAAAATTAAACTTTTAGTAATGCAAGAACTTGAACTTCGAACTCCTGTGTGCTGGTGGAATGCTAATATGATCTCGGCAGAACCTGATAAAGTCAATCTGTCTTCCTTTCCCTAGTTAATTTTTAATCATTTCTACAGAGTGGGAGGGCTGCGGTGGGTGAGACCAAAAGCCTGCCTTGCCCCAGAGCCTAGGTCTCAGTATTGAATGGGGAACATCACGAACGAATATTCTATTGTTATTTATATTCTAAAGTATACCCTGGTTTATTTATCCAAGGTTTGGTATGTGGGCATGTGCTCTGAACTTAGTCCAAGGGTAATAGTACAGAAAAATATCTGCCAGTGTGTCGCTGTTTGTGAAGCTGTCAAGCTTCACTGTCAATGGGAAGAGGATTTCCTAGGTGTGCAGGAAGGGTTTTTAGCAGTGCTAACTGGGAGAAAGGATTAACGTGATCAAGAACTAAACCACTTCGAGGTCAATTTTTGGTGTGATTCAGTGGGATCTTGGGATATTTTCCTCAAAATTTACGTAAATGTTTTAAGCTAGCTTTGAAGGCACTGTTTTAAACTAATATTATGGCTTTTATGGGGGGGGGGGATTTTTTTTTTTTTTTGCTATTGGTGATTTTTGCAATACTTCTGTTGTTCTGCATCAGCACTTAGAAAGCATGGAAAGGCATAAAGATTAATGCCTTGTGTCTGCACAGCACTTAACATTTGCTGAATTTTGTCATCGTTGTAAAGGGAGGGAACACGGAGGTTTTAAAGCACATCTCCATTACATGGACAGCCCCAAATTACAGCGCTGAGATAATGACAAGCTCAGGCTCTGTTTGAGTAAGAGCCACCTTAGCAGAAAACACCCTAAACTCCCGTGTGCTTTCTCTGGCACCATCTCACTGCTAGCACAGGGCAACTGTAGCTGACTTTTTAGTGCCATTGACTTTTTTTTTGTGGGTCTGGGCAGCTCCCATGAAGAGACCAGCAAAGGTTGGCAAGCCCTAAAGATTTTGGCAGCCCAGGGACATGTGCCAGTGCTGGCTGTAGGCACGTTGGAACCTCAGTAGGAGCTAGAGGGTCCCCAGGTGGCCACAGAAGGTAGAAGGGGAAATGTCTTCCCTGTTCCCTTAGACATGGACTTCTCAGAAGCATTTTAGTGCCTAACTTGCGCCCAAATCAGAGCTGTCAGACAACTGAAGGCCTTTCAAAGCCTACCCCTAAATAACTGGTAGTCGAAAAAATCTGAATCATCAAGAAAACTTTAAAAAAAAGATGGAGTAAGATGCTGCAGATGAAATACAGAGAACAGAAGAGTGCACTTCTATCACTAGCTTGCCCCAACATGTTGATAACTAATTTTGGCAGTGGCAGCCTCTAAAAGTGATGAATTCCCATTCTTTTCCCCAAGGCAGGGTGCATAGGAGAATTTTGTTTGCCTCACCTCTTCTTCTCCCACTGTGCCTGTCTGTCCAGTGCCCTTTAGGGGAGCCAATTCTGCCTGGCAATTTTGGAGGTGACAGCTCAGTGCAAACAATTAGCAGAAATGCAAATCAACATAACTACGTTGCTTAATACTTCACGCTTGGAGCTGTGCTAAACTTAGCAGCTATGAATAAACAGCATCGGCGTTCCCCTCTGTGAAAAGATGAAGAGCCTGCTGGTGTTTGGGATGGATCTGGTGCATTTGCTGTCTCAGTGTAGCCAACCCTAACCATTCAGTAATGCGAGCGGGCCCTCAAAAATTGCTGAGATTAGTAAATGTTGAATGTTTTCATTTCCGAGCCTTGAAGGTATACTTAGCTAATATCTTTAAGCTTTTCTTTGCAACTGAAAAGCCTGGAAATTACTCCTGGTTAATGAAAGTGGGATTCTAATGTAATCACCTTATTTCAGGAGCAAGGCTTTTAAATAAACTCCAAGAGACTCGTGATAAAATAGCAGGAACTGGCAACATTGAAATATGATCTTCTATCATTAAACCATTCTCTCTTAATTAGTTTTTATTTGCAATATTGATAGCTAATCTCCTCTCCATTACACGTGTGTGACTTCCCAGTGAATGGCACAGCAGAGTATGTAAGTACCTGAAGACATAATTTGGTCCTCTCCGTGTGGGATTTGCAAACCACACTGGATTTTTGGGGTAAAATGAAGGTGTCTTCGTAGAAGATGCGGGCACAAGTCTGTCATTCAGGACTTGACCTTGATTTCTCCTGGTTTAAAGATAAAGAGAGAAAGCTGGGATTGGTGACCAGGCGCAGCCCAGTGGCCTGGCTAAAATTGGGGGGGGGTGGGATAATTGTGTCTGTCTTTCAACATCATCCAATTTTTAGAATCAACAAAATACACACATACATATACTGGTTTCAACAAGGTGACATTTGATGATGTTCACTAATTCAAGAGAGACTGATTTATGCATGTTTAATCTTCACTAATGATGACTCCAGGGCAAGAAATGAAAATAAGTTCAGTTAATAATATGTGTATATATTATTAACACCTTTACTGATGAAGGTGGTTCTCTTCGTGGTAGACAAATGTACAAGCAATTTGCAGAAGACCCAAATGACTCAAGGGCTTTCAGAACGTCTCTCAAAATGTAGAGTAGGAATATTTGGATAGTAAAATTCTCAGCTGATCAACTGTTATTCCAAACTTGTATGAAAACTGTAAATAAATACAATAAGCAGCCCAATCCCATCTGGTTTATGGTGCTGTATAAAAACAAAATTATATGTATGACTGTTACTATTATACCCTGAGTGTGGCTGGCTTCTCCTCCTGCCATACAAATACTAAGGAGGATGCAATCCTTGAATTCAGTCTATGTGTTAACAGACAAAACTTATTGTGAATATTAATGTGCTCGGTCTAATCATTCTGCGATTTCTTGTGTAATTTACTCAGTCAGGGAGTTGGAATTCCCTCCTAGCTGTTACGGACTCAAGCATTTATGCAAAATCTTCCAGTCTTGAGATTTACTGTGGAGTACCTACAAATATTTGAATACATTAGCGCAGCCCTTTAAATGCATTCCCTTTATTTACATACAGAACAAATAACCAGCAACTTGAATGACAGCGTGATAATTCCATGAAGGAGCGCGTGTCCTGAGAAACCAGGGAAGTAAAATGCTAAGGCACCCGTGCATTCGGAGGAGCTCCACGCTGGAATTACAGCTCCGTAACCTGGATTTCATTCATTTGTAATATTTTTAAAAATTCACATCTAGTAGAAGCTTTCTGGTCTCTTGCTCCGTTTGGCAGTGGTGACTGTCCCTGTCCCTCACCAGCTGTACCCACAGAGGGCTTCACCGAACATCCTCATACAGCAGTTGACTCTGAGCTGCCACAGCACGATGCTTCCACCCCTCCCGCAGCTTTATTGGCTTCAGGAAGCTGTGTGCTTCCCTGCCACGAGGTAGCACAGCTTTTCCTCATCTGCTGTTGCATTGCCACCTTTGTGCCTTCACCACCACCACCTTTTCTGTTGCTGTCACAGCTCCATTTGCAGCAGCAGCTGTTTGGCTGAGAGTAGTGGTAAATGGCCAAATTTCGTAGATGGCGGAGCTGGTGTCATGTTTTAAGACAACAAAGCCAGAAAAGGATGCGGGTGGCACTCCCCCCTCTCCTCCACCTCTACCCAACACAGGAAAAAATCAGTTCTGTCCCTGTAGCAGCAGATCAGAGAGCAAACACTGGATTCACGTTAAGGGAGGCAAGGGAAGGCTTACTGCAATCGATGGTGGAGGTTTGGAGAACTCCTTTCAAGCCGACACACCCCGTCTCACTACGGGCTATCCTCTGTTGGGGGCTATTTTATGAGCTTCTGCTGGTTGCATTGATTTACGAGGCTGCTGCACTTGCGCTCAATGGCAGATTATCGCAGTACACGGGCGGGTGGATTGATGAAGACCAGCCCGGGCTTGGCTTCTGTTCCGAATCGTCCTCCTGGAAGGAAGGGATGCTCGGGAGAGAATAAAATCAAACCCAAAGACTCGCAGACTTACCTCTGTAGTAAGAGAGATGGGTTCCTGTCGATCCCAGAGGTAAAGCCCTAACGGTTTCCACGGAATAGTCAATTATCTGTTTCATTGCACAAGCCAATATCTTTTCTCAAAAAGATGTATTAGACTGTTTAGCCATTCAAGTGATCCATCTGGCTGAGCATTCTTAGATGCTCTTTAACTTGATTTATCAGGCCCAGAAGCGGTGTCCTTGATAGTTTCTGGGCCTGCATGGGGGCTGCTCATGCTTCTGCTTCATAGCTGTAGGGTCTTATGACCTTCAGTGGAAACAGGGCCATCGTGCTCCTCGGTCAGGACAGCCTTATTTTGCATTACTGCACCGTGATGGTGGGATTTAAAATTTCCCGTTGAGGATGGGGCCAAGGGGCCAGCAGATGCTTCCAAGGGAAATGCAAGGAAGCCCCCAGGCAGCAGACCCTTGATAAGACATAGGCATGTTCTCCAGCACCCAAATCCTCCGGGAGTCTGGCTCAGCCCCTTCAGTGTGAGATTGCATATCCCCTTTAAGTCCCCCCTGGGTATAAAATGCACATTACAGCTGCAGCAATCACATTATCCCCATCACCGTAGGGTGTCCCCAGCACCGTTAAAATATGTCACTGTCCAGATTCGGGGCAAGCCACCGTCCTTGGGTTCCTGCTAAGCTCCCCCATCCCCATCTCATTTTGGCAGGGGCCACCAAGGCTGGGCACAGCTACGGGAGCAGAGCCCAGCAAAGTGCCAAAGGCAGGGCACGGAGCGATGCTGCAAGGTAGGAGCAGCCGGCACGAAGCTGAGCGTGATATTTACATCCACAAAGTGCATTTAAAGGCAGAAAACATTTACTGTAACATAAGTAAATTGAATCAGCGGTGTAATACTTTAATTACTAAAAACTTCAGGCTAAATCCTACGTATTTTCTTCTGGGCTATCATCCAGCTTTACAGCAAGTTCTTTAAAGGTAAATTATTAAATTAAATTAAGCTTCGGTTCCCGATTGCTACTTTTTAGAACAGAAAAATGCCGCTCGGCGATGCTTTGTTTTTCTTCCCTTCTTCTTTTCCTTAAGTGGGGATTGCAGCAAAGTTTATGTGTGAGCACATTTTGGAGCAAGTGGAGTTATATATTTAATTTAATCCAAAACAGATTGTCTACTCAAACACTGCTCATTAAATGAACTGTCTGCAAGTGTGATTTACAGTGCAACGTGGTCATGTGAATGTCTGTGTGTATTTAATAACTGCACAGTAATAGCTTATTGGCAGGAGTGGTAATTCGATTTTGGAGTTTTATCTTATTTTTGGATTTCTGGACCGTGAAATCCTGCTGTCTGACACACTTTTCCATTGGTTAATCTCCTGAGATGGGTGTAAAGAACAACAACGTCCCTCTGTACTGAAGATCCAGTGCCCTGCTGTGTATTTTTTCTACTGCTGCCTCCCCAGCGCAGCTGTTCACCTATACCCACGTCAGATTTATAGGCTCTGAACCACAACACAAACTGGAGTAATAGAGCAAAGTATTGGCATTTAATGAGCTAAGACCTCCAGCCTTGGAGAAGATGAAATCTTGTGGTACTGCAGAAGTGCAAGAATTTCCAAGGATCATTTTCTGCATAATCTCTTGTGTTCTGTATTTAACTTCCTGAGCTTTTCTCTCGATTTAAAGTCAAAACTATCGATTTAGAGTCAAAAAACTCTTATTTAACATACCTAAGGAGCTAAGTCGGCAGAGCACGATGAGGGTGTCTTGGGGTGTCAATGAGGACACAAAGCTCGTGGTCCCATCATCGTTAAGGAGAAGGGACCTTCCCGTGGGCACAAGGGTGCTGCAGCCACTTGGCTCTGCCAGGCTGACGTGGTTATGGCACATGCAATATTGTCTGATAGGGAATTGGTGTTGAATTGCATTTTTTTTTACTGTCTGCCTTTGCCATAGCTGCAGAGAATGACGTCTCACAGCCAGTTCAGCTCCTACCTTCCCCCTCCTTTCTTTCCTTGCTGGTGAAAAATGCGTGGCACGATTGAACAAAATATTTTGAGTACCCCTAATCAACTACAACACCGCCTTCCGAGTCAGTCATCAGCGTAACGGCTTCATAAAAGGTTCTGGGGGCCCAAATAATAGCAAACCCCTCCTCTTATGTGACAACAGAGGCATCAGCTGTCATCTCCTCACGTCGGGAACGCAGGTTTTTTAATTCACGTGTCATTATTTTAGTGTCTCTCTGCCTAGCGCAGTGCTATTGTCCCCGTAAATACATGCCTGAGTCAGCTGATTATTCATCCTGGCTTAGAGCTGAAATCCCTGCTTTTGAGAGTAGCTCTGCCGAAATAAGGTTTTAATTGTTTTAAATAATCTATAACTTGTTTCCTTTAAGTGTTTGATCCAACTAGGTGTCAAATATGGTTGAGTAGTTGAAATCTGATGCTAATATGTATATATATATATATATTTATTTATATATATATATTTATTTATTTATTTTCTAAAAAATAGATTGTGGGTAATTCCTGAACCTGTAACCAGCTTGATATTTCAGAGGGAGGGTCACGAAGCAGCTACCCCTACAAAAGTGACAGCCAAAATTAAGGGGCCGATACAAAGCCTTTGGAAATCAGCAGATAACTTTAACAGTGGACAGCAGTTTTACGTCTATTTCGTATTTGTTATTGGGAACCAAAGAGAAAAAGTAAAGAAAACAAAATGGGAGAGGTTTGCATCAGCGTTTTAAGATAACCAGTACTGAGAGGCAGGACCTCGAGTGTCATTGGAAACATTTCAGCTATTTTGAAGCAATGGTTGAGCCTGAGAAGTTTGAAAACTTTCTCAGTAGGAAATCGTGTTGAATAATTGTGATTTTGTTGTTGTGCCCTGCAATATATTTTCACATTGCTGTGTTGTTCAGATACATTTTAGTGCTTCAGATCATCTTAGAACATTAATCCTAATATGTATTCATGGCACATACATATGTGATCTTGTTTTATGATTTAATGTGATCAAAATTATCTTTCATTGTCTCAGGCTGAAGCACTTCCTCATTATTATTGGAAATCTTTTGATTGCTTGAAGTAAATTATTAATCCATTTTTATTGTACTAGAAAGGTTGAATTAGAAGAAGGCTTTGGTATTCAGGACAGAGCCAGCTCCTTGGAGCAATCTGAAGTTCAGCAAAAACAACAGCAAAGCAGATGCAGAAGGTGTTTCAGGAAGGCGTTTTCAAGTGTCTTTTGCTGGCCAGCTTTTCTCTCCTTGAAATCGGTGGTGAGGCCCCAGCTGCTTTCATCTGCCTAGAACGAGCATCGAACAGCTTTGAAAACCCTGCTTCAAAACGAAGGAGGTTTATTAGAAGAGGCAAGGTGGTTTTCAGAGCCAGTAGAACTCATGGTCATCACGTAAATGCACAATTTTCTTTCTTCCCTTCAGGAGGAGGCTCGTAAACACTTGTATGCAGTTTAAGAGACCAACATTCACCTTCTCTTCTCTTGACAAAGTGAACAACTCTATGCCATAAATGTAAACCCATGCACAATACAGATTGCCTCCTATATACAGTAGTCTTTTGGTACTTTTTGTTTTGGTTTTGGTTAAAAGATGTGGTAACAAGAGCCAGAGAGGTTGGTGAGCCTTAAGGAGCTCTCTGTGCTTATGCTGTTTTGTGGGTCTCAGCTTCTTTTCTTTATGGGTGTGTGTGTTCGTATCTTATCTCTTCACAATAACACTATCTAGTACAGATATCTATATAGTGCCCATAAGGGTGTTATCTGTATGCTCAGAACTTTTCTATCAAGTAAGCTAGTGCAGACTGTAGAAACTTTGCAAAACTGATGTGTGCAGTAGGGGAATGAAGAATCTGACTGCATCCCTACTGCCTACACCGCTGCCACAAACTGAGGCTGTCTTGGAAGAGTTCCTGTCCCATCAACTCATACTGGGTTTTTGCTGCTCTAACTGATACACAAGCGTGTCACCATACTGCTCAAAAACATTTAGACTATATGGCAGCACTGAAGACAGTGGTCAAAATCCCGCACAGCCCCTGGACTAGCAGTGACCCCTGATTTGCAGTGTCCAATCTACAAACTGTAGCATTACAATGATGCTTTCTGTTGTCAAAGGAAGATGCTTCTAGTTACCAGCTCCTAAGGATAAGGAGGTAAAAATGTGAAATAAATAAAAAGCTGAGCATCATGAGCAGCACCTCCCTCTTCTTCTGGCATCCAGGCACAGAGCAGGTTTGCTTTTTAACTGGTCACAAAATGAATCCAACAAAAAAGATAAGAAAAAAAGAAAAAAGGAGAAGCAGAACAAAATAAACTCAAAACTGATGGGTTTTGCTCTTGTGCTATTAATAAATGTGGTCCCTACTCATCCCCAAAGGACTGTTGTACATACTCACGCTGTTGGTGCCATGCCATAACAAAACCCAAATCATTCCTCCGCACTTCTCCATATCTCATCTGTTTAGGCCTCTCCAATGTTCTTATCTTAATGGAATTTTGCCTTACAATCCAGAGATTGTACCACAGGGCTTTGCACATCCTGAGCAATGCTTTAGTATGCATATTACAGCCCTGCATTGTCATATGTTGCTATAAATAGCTCCCACAAAGAGTCCATATTTCTGCAGAGATTTGCCTGTCAGCTCATAACAATGGTCGTCGTTCACAATGGGAAAATAGAATACCAGCTCCATCAACCTTTGACAGACTAATAGGGGTTATTTGACTTTCAATTTTTCATTATCAGGTTTGGCAGCCACAGTCGTCATGTTGAGAAATACAAACTGATCCGCACTGCAACAGGAGAGTGCAGAAGAAGCTCCTGCTCCTCCTTCAGCAGGTTCCTGCCGTGCTGTGAGATGTGGCGACAGATAAGACGGGACAGAAACCCAGCCTGTAACGTACCAGCCCTTCAGAGATCCCACCATTGACCTTTTTTTTTTTTTCTTTTTACCCCTTGTGATAGATGGAGTAGAGCTGGCTGATCTTGTATTGCTGCAAAACCCTCATACCCCTGAAGCTGATGGCAGGACACACGGCGCTGTGCAGGGCTGTAGCACTGACCCGAGGCACATCACTTTCTCTTTGGCCGTTGCAGCCCTTCAGTAGGTCCCCTCCATTCCCTTGTCATGGTGTGCTGCGTGCTCATGTAGAAATTGCTTTTTTGGGGAAAAGACATTGTCACAAGGCAGCTGCTCTGGGCTGTGCAAAAGGTGAATGGCTCGATAAACATTTCAAATTTAGCTCAAATTTGCCACTGGCAAAAAAATGCCACACGAGGGTTGGAAACACAAAAGCTTGTATTTTGTCTGCAATGTGAAAAGGCATCTTCTTACACCAGGATAACTCTCTGGGTTTAAAATCGGGCAGTGATAAAGGACAGTGATCTACCTGAGGTCACTGCTTTTACCACAGAGCAATTAGTCAGGACCAGCTTTATGGCCCATTAGGGGACCCAAAGTGGCTGTTCAGAAGGAGAAATAAAGCACTAACCTTCTTCCTGGGGAAGATGAGGGCTGCCCGTCGCACATTTCAGTGAGCTCCCCTGTGTGCACGGGCTGCTCCGCGGGTGTCCAGGCCCTGTCAAGCCGTTGGTTGTCAAATCCAGGTCAGAATTTGGACAAGAAAATACATCACAAAAAGAGAGATCTGGCAGGTTTCAATCATACAGGTGAAAGGGGTTAAACTGGAATCAAACCATATATAGTTGCCTCTGAACAAGATAAGAAATCTGATGTGTGTGTGTGATACCTGGTGCTCCGCAGCCACTGAACACGGGATGAGGGCTCCCCTGGAAAGGTGCCCACAGGGCTCTCCAGCCTCCTGAAAAGGCAATGCCCAAGGAAAAAAAAAGCTAAAATGAGGTTTTCATGTGGGCAGTGCTCCCCTAATTACTTGCTGATAAGCACCAGCAGTAGGTAGGTCTTGTAGCATGAATCTCTGGGTAACTCAGCAAGGCTAGGAGGGGGCAGACCCTGATCCATTATCCAAACCTAAATCCTCGTGCCTTTGTGTTGAAGGGCCATCCAAGACATCTAAATATAAATGACTGCATAAGTCTGTTAGCTCAGAGCATGGTCTAGCACTGGTTTACCTTGATAAATTGCAAGGGCTTACCCTTAAAAATCACAAATTACAGGAAAACCTGCTTTAATGGGAACCACAGTCTAAAGTAGTCAAAGGCTACGCCTGTCTACAGACACCGGTGGGGTAGATTAGTCCCAAAGCTTAGAAAAGGGAAACGTCTTTGTTTCCACCTGACTCCAGCACAGCAGCTGTGGGGATTAATTGAACTCATGAAATCTATTGATTTTCTGTAGCTGTTATTAAAAAAAGAAACAACACACTTTTGCACCCTGTGAAAGGTAAGGCTCTCGCTGAATTGTGTGCAATAAACCACCAAGGCTCCGCTCTGTTGAGAAAGCCGGAGTCACATTAGTACCCTAATTTTGTTTCAGAGCACACAGCCTTTTATTATGTTCCCGAAACTTCGGAGACAGCCCTGCTGTGTCGTCAGCATTGTTTCAAAGAAGAAATCTTTCATGGGCCCCACAGAAAGCAGATCAGCAGAAGAGGTGCTGATGTGTGGGAGGTGGTTGCTGGAGAAGCCACCCAGGCTTGTGGCAGGGAGGATTTCACTTCTGTGACTAAAGCCTGCCTGGCATCAGGACTTGTGAATTTCTGCGTGATCAAATGGTTGAGGCATAAAAGTGACACTCAAGGTCTTCATCTCCATACAAACTCCCATGAGTACTTCAGGAAAATGAATTTCATTTTAGAAGATTTAAAGTATTCCACTTGAAAATCTGAAGTATTCCACGGGAAGTTTTTTATTACTGACTTCCCCGCTGACAGCTTAATGAAAGGAAAGCTGCTTTCACCAACGCAACGCTCAGCAAAGTCCTCTGCACTCAGGCCTCAGACAGTTTCCAAGAGCCACGTTTGTTTACAGCACTGAAATAATAATTGCAGTTTCTCTGCTAATAACAGGAATGGAACCAAAGAGCATGGCGTGTTTGGGGCATCTTCCTTACAATGCCTGTTGGCTGATGGTTGGTAGATCCATAGCACTTGACGTAGAAGTGCTACCACAAGCATTAGTTTTCATTTTTAAGCACACTTACATTTATATAAAGCCCAAGTTGCATTTCAAGACCACACGAAAACCCAAAGACAGCAACATAATGTTTTTTATTTGAAAAACATGTTGTTAAGGTGGATTGTCATTTGCTTATGTGTATTGTCATCTGAAGTGGTGCTTGGTGCTGGTGGTTGCAACTTAGCTACTGCTTGAAGGCACTCAAAGTTATTTCAGGGACGAGGTTATGGATTGTGTCGTCTCTACTGAACATGGTGGTTGAGTAAATCTCATACTCTGTTCTCTACAGGCTCTTCTTGAGTCTTTTATTAGTCATGTGCGTGATGATGTGTAATGAACAAAGTCTTTTCTGCCTTCTGCTTTAACCAGAAGAGGTTTTACAGCATAACTGTTAGATGTGATTTTCCAGATCATCACATGCATACAGGTTTTGTGTTCTGCTTTTTGGTAGTTGTTAGGTGCCTTAACTAATGATTGGAAGGTGCTTTGCAAATGGAAAGTACTAAAGACTTGGCTGTGTGCTCATAACACAAGCCTTTTAAAACCCCCTTCCACGATGCATGGTTCTCAGGCCTAAAGTAGAGAGGAGTTTTGCAGCCAGTCTGGGTGTTGTATGAAAAAACATGTCAGCCTTTTGTTTAGAGATTTACACATTGTATTTCTGTTGGTCTTGGTCAAAGAGTGCAATTTAATTTAATTTAATTTAAAGTGTAGGAAAGGCTTCTATTCTATTCTATTCTATTCTATTCTATTCTATTCTATTCTATTCTATTCTATTCTATTCTATTCTATTCTATTCTATTCTATTCTATTCTATTCTATTCTATTCTATTCTAATTAAGATTAAAGGCATTTCTTCTTGCAGCTCTCTGAAGACTCCCCTGAGTGCAGGCATGTAACTCTCATTACACACAGTGAGATGTGTGCCTGTGCACAAGGAGGAACAAATAGACTTTGCTTATGTTGGGGTATGGTCTGTGTGTGTGTGTGTGTGTCTGTGTCCCCATCGCAGGAAGCATCAGCCTTTCAGGACTGTGGTAATTGGATTCTGTTTTGAAACATTCCCTCTTGGAGTCACTTAAACATATGGAGCCTTTCCCGTTTCTCCCTGCTGTTGGCAGCAGTGCCTCTGCAGTTTTCAGAAGTTGCCCCTTCCCTAGCGTGGCAGGTTGTGGCGTAGCTGCAGAGCACGACGACGGTGTGCAATTGTCTTGATGAGATGGATACCAGAGAGTCAAAGGCTTAATGAGGTGCTCTGGTGCGTAATCATCACCGCTAATGGGTGCTTGCTTGGAGTGCATTATTCAGCGAGGATATATTGTGATCTGTGCTCCCTGCCTGTAAATAATATTTGCAACATCGCCCGATTTGTTGACCAGCTGAACGAGCTTTCAGTGAAAACCTTTAAAATCGTGTTTATTTTCAATAAGAGCCTGCATCTTTCCATGTGGTACCAATGAATGAGATGCTTTCAACACCAGCGTGGGCTGTGTCGGGCTGGTTTATTTTGCTGTGCCAGCAGGACTGCGGCTGCTTCCCAAAGCCTGCACAAGGCTTGAATGGTCTCAGACTTGGGGATCAGGGACAGGAGGGGGGGAAACTTTTTCAGAAAGGGGAATGTTGGCCAAATAATGTCACCGAGGAGGAAAAATGGATGAAGACAAGGGCAATCCTGCACTGCCACGGGGCAGGAGGCTGAGGGAAGCGTACCTCGGTGGGCAGAATGGGCCCCTGCATGGCAGGGCTCGATGAACTCCTGGGATCTTTGCTCCTAACTTGCCCCGTGCTCTGGTGGTCCCTTGTGCTGAAAAAGGGTTTTGATGACACATCCCTCTACACTGCAGGCTGTGACCATCCCATGGGAGAGTCAGCTGTGCTGGTGTCCCTGTCCCCTTCCAGGCAGCTCCAGCAGACCGCGTCCAACTCCTCCTCTGCAACAGCGCGTTGGTAGTGAGAAATGGTGAGAAAACACCAAGGCTGGCTCAGGTTTAATTACCATTAAATTAAAGCAGCCGTTATAGCTTTAAATTGCGTACTCTAAATGAAAGGAGAGTAGGTGTTAAACTCAGCGACCCGAAGGAAGCCCTCACAGCCAGAGGTGAAGGCTCAGGGGCTGACCCGGAGCCCCGGGGCTCGTGCAGCCAGCGGGGACCAGCCCCGACCTCCTGCCCAGCACCTGCAGCAAGGCCACCCCAGTTCATCCAGCTGAGCCAGGCCGTGTCCTTCAGAAAGCATCCACATGTCAAACGCAGCTTTTTGGCGTTGAGGAACGCAGCTTAACTCCCGATAAATCGTTTCCAGTTGTTAATTACTTTCACTGTTAAAAGCCAGCATTTCATTTCAAGTCAGAACTTGCCTGGCTTAGTTCCCAGCTATTGGATTGTGTCGCGGCTCTGTTTGTTTCATAAAGATGCTTCAGCTATCGAGCTGCTTATCCCGGGTAGGTATTAGTGAGCTGGGATAGCTCGTGCCCTCTCCTTATCCCTGATACACTGCGTCGATCGAGCTCTGTACGTGTTGCACTTAACACTTCTACTCTTTTTTTAATCACTCTTGTGGCTGTTTAATGCAAGATCCACTGTGGGGACAGCACTGCTGTGTAGTGCTGTGGTTGCACCAGCTCACGGTGGGACAATCTTTCTGTTCCTGTATGACTTTATTTTGTTAACACAGTCAGGGGATGCATCAGCCCCTTTGCTACAAAGGCAACTCCTCGTCACGATTCCCAATTCTTTCTGTTTTTTAGCTTCTGCTTTTCCAAAACAGAGTTCTCCAACCTGTAAAAGCTTCCTGTGTTCTTTGCTCCTAGGAGTCAGTTTACCCTAAATCCTAATTAGGATTTAGGACACATTCAATATCTCTACTGTGGAGCACATAATGTTTGCTGGTGTCGATCTTATCAGGTTGCTTTGAATCAATACCTTCTCCACTTCATTATTTACCGCTCTTCTAATCTTTGTCAGTCATTTGACATTTTTATCAAATAATGTTTTCGTATTTTCTTCTGGCTTGTTGATAAAAATGTTGTATAGCTTGGGGTCAATTACACAGGGTCCTTGCAGGATCTCATTAGAAACACACACCACTCCATGATTCCTGTGCGGAGTGATTGAAAGGAAGTAAAATCAAATGGATTGATTAGCAAAGTGATATAGGAAACAGTGGCAATTAGGAAACTGCCACATTATGCAGTGCTGTGATGATAGATTTCAATGGCAAACCATTTGGTGGCATTGTCTTTTAAAAGAATTTTGCCTATCTCAATAGAGAAAAGAACATCTTGTTATAATACAAGTGTTCTGGACTGCGATTTTTTAAGGCAAATTTTTTATGTTGGAAGAAGCTTCAGTATGGGCAGGATTACAGTTTTTAAAGGTTGTGGTTTGTATGAGTTTCTTTGCTTTCTGTCCTAGTTTTTTTCCTTGAGGAGCCAGGATTTATTCACCTGGCATCTGCTGTGCCTGCTCTGCTCCTGCATCCAGGATGGGCTCTTCTTGTGCGAGCTGGTTCCCTGCTGTAGCACAAGCACCCATGTCCCTTGGCAAGTCCCTTCCTTCCCCGGTGAATTGAGGCTTATCTGTGCCACCAGATCCCTCCCAACTAGGCTGGTGGGCTGAATCCCCAGTGGAGAAGCAGTGGAAGAGGTATTCTGCCAGTGGAGCTGGCTGTACTGAACAGGGAGAGGCAACGCCGATGTCAGCCTCATTGCATTTACATCAGAGACTTTGCCTATTTCACTCATGTAGATTATGGGATGTGATTTTTCACGCTCTGTAATGTCAAGCCAAACCCTACCAACAAAGCTTTGTTGCCTCAAGACTAATGAGGTTGTAAAACTCTATCCATAAAATCAGAATAATAGTATTCCCTTGCATCACAAGATTGCTGTGGGTACATATGTATATCCTGCACTCCCATGGTCTAACGTTACGTGCTACAAGAGAACAAAACTTCATTTATTAATGCGAAGGACAAGCATCACTATTGCACATGGTTACAGCTCAAATCCCAAGGTTTTCCAACTACCTTTTACTATGTAAATAGAGAATAACTCTAATATGGTTTATTTTATACAGTGAATAATGTAACATCAATTATTGGTGAAATCTTTATTTGTCTTTTCATGTAGTTATCTGCTATGGTTTCTTTCATATGTTCCCATTTGTTTAATTAAATTACATTTGGTCTTTTCAGAGCCCTTTCTGTCCCTGCTTGTTGTGGACATTAATTAATAGTGTCACTTGGTTGATAGTCTGCTAATTTTAATCTCGTCTGAATTTGATTATCTATTTACACTTCAGAGATTTTTCCCTGAATTCAGAAGGACTTGCTCTTTCTTCACACTGCTATGCGAGGCGAGTTGTCACGCGCACGCCGTGTGGGTGCCGTAATGGCACTAATTAATTGCGGAGCAGTGCAGCAGAGGAAGGAAAACATTACAGCCGAGTGCAGCTAATTTATATGCCGAGTGCCATGACTGACCAACGCTGGTGCTGTGAAGGGGCAGTCCTTACTCTGGTGTTACTCACTGAGCAAAGTCAGAGTACTGCAGGAGTAAGGCAAGCAGGATCATTGGCAAACATCTGGTGGCTACTCCGCGGCACCCATCCGTAATGCTTTAGGTTGTTTTAGGTTTTAGAGCACTAACCTCAAGAGCTGAAGGTTTCTGAAATCTCATGGCAGAGGAGTGTAAGTTCTTGGAGAAATCCAGGCACTGCTGGGCACGTTTGGTGCAGTTCAGTGTAGCAGCATCACGGTGATGTTTCAATGAGTTTGCCGACTCTCCGGTGTCATCTCTTTCTCTGGGTACCAGCTCTCAATCAACTTGCTTTGGTTTTAATTTTCTAGTGCTTGTAGTTAATAGAGAAAAACCTGAAGTACTCCAAAACTCTGCTGAACCAGAGACAAGTGCAAATGTAAACCCTCAGATGCGTTATTTTATAACTCCGGGATCTCAGATCATTCTCAGAAGGGCTGAGAAGGGGATGAAGGGAGCCAGGGAGCAAGCAGCCGAGGGTGGGCAAGTGAGATTACAGACTCACTTGCAAGGAGAGTTGGCTCTCGAGCTGGACTGTGAGCAGGAGAGATGTCCTGGGGACCGGGCTTTATTGGTCCTACCCTGTGGGTGCTGCCAGGAGTAACCAGAAGTTTGTCAGGGGCGATGGAGCAGAGGATGTTTGAGTTTCATTTATCTGCAATTTGCTGCAGGGTGCCCCAGTGCAGGCACAGCCTCTTGCACAGCATGGAGAAGTTCCTCTGGGTAGAATTTGGCTTTCCCTGAGTGCTTTGGTCACCAGGGAGCACAGGGAGAGCAAGGGACACCTTCTCTAGCTGCTTTTGAACACACAGAGTCCCCTCTCCTTGTTTATCTGGTTTTAATGGAAGTGATGCAGGCAACAGATCCAAATGGGGCAGAGCCTCTTGTGCAGGAGAAGGATCGGACACAAGGGATGTGCCTCCCTGACAGCTGTGCTGAGTGGCTCTGTGCCCTAATAATTTCAGTTATCTAAAAACCCACTCTTGATTCTCCTTCATCCATATTGGAACATTCAGCACCTCCTTTTTAGCTCCAGATTCCTCTGTGGAGTTAGGAGTTTAAGTGTCTTATAGCCTTAAGTATTGTTGTCCAATTAATAAAAGTGTTTTTTTTTTGTACTCTGCCAGTGAACAGAGGGAGAAGCAAACACATCTCCGCACCCCCATCTATTCAAACAGAGAACGTGTAATTAGTCAGAAGCGCTGTTGCCGTGTCTCCTTTCTGCCTCACCATGGAGGCACGGGGCAAGGATCACACACAATCACCTTTCCTCATTTTCTCTAACGAGGGTGAAATTCTGCTGTCAGGCATATTTTCCAGTTTAAGTCGTGATGTACAGCAGATTGTTATGCATGATTATAAAGCCTAATAAATTTCTCACCATCTCATTTCTTCCTGGCTGGCAGAAGGCAGGGATGAGGCGCAGCCCCGCTGGGTGGCAAGGTGAGGCGAGGTGGAAGGCTGCAGTCCCAGCTCACCTCTCGGGGCAGCATCTGCCCCTTAAACTCAGGGCTGTGCCCCTCGTGTCAGGTAACGTGATGGAGGCAGAACTTCTTCCATAGCTTCCCACCAGTCTGGGGAAGCCACTGAGCTGGCCTTGGGGCCGAAGCAAGCAGACATGCAACCGAGGATGTTTGGTTTGCTAAATACAGGATGAGTTTCTCTGGCCACTTTGTTCCATGGTTAGTTCTGACTTCACATAGGCATTCGATAATCCGGTGAATGTGAATATCTGTGCGGGTTATCCTGAATATTTGCTAGTTCCAGGGCCGTGTTACTCTTCTAAAATTATTTTGAGATGAATTCTGCGAGCAAAATGGATGAATTTCAGTTTGCAAGTGCGTTATCAGCAGGCTTCTCCTTGAGCGGTGCAACCCACACCGATGCTGTTTTCATCATGTGGAACAAAAAAGCTTTAGTAGTTATCAGGTGGGTTTTCTTATAGCATCGATCTGTCTGCCTTCGGTGTTTCAGCTCCATCCCTGTGGTGACTTCTTGGCTTGTGCAAGGCAGCGAAGTGGGCAGCGCTCAGCACCTCCATGGGCGGAGGGAGTATGTCTGCTGGGAAGTGTTAGAGACTGCTACACCATCAGCTCCAGAAGGGAAAATGCTGAGGAAAATAGTGTGATCTTTACGTAGCATAAACTGTTTCAAAGGCACTTGAGAGTTTTTGGCTCCTTTTAGCTCCTATGCCTCGTGAAAATGTTAATTGAGCATCTCAGAGGGTGACTAATAAGTTTCTGGAGTATAGCATGTTGTTAAATTGCTTATCTTTGTTACAGATAGGGATCCATAATGCTAACAAGGGACAGGCTACGGCTGGTGTTTTTTTCTGCAAAGTTCTCAGCACGGACGAGCAGCTCTCCTGCTACCTCGGAGGAGGCAGCCTCGGCTCGACTCGGTGCTGCCGGATTGTTTATCTCAAGGGAACTGTCGGGGAGACAGGCGCTTTCCATTACTGCTTTCCTAGTGTTAAATTTGATTTGTTCTCTTACCCACTTCTGGCTACAGAGACTAATCATGCCCTGATTTATTTCCCCTTTTTTGTTGTTGTTTTTTTTTGGTTACACAACCATTTGGAAAGGACTCTCCACGCGATCCATCCAGCTACAGGCTGGCACAACTCCCCTGAAAGGCTGGGGTCGTTTAATCGACTTTTTTATCTTCTTCTTCTCTCTTTGTCTGTTTTTCTCTTCAGATTACTTAAAACATCAGCGAGAAAAATGCTGCTGCACCAGCAATGACTGGAAATAAAAGTTCTGTTTAAATAAATACACGCACCGTCCTGTGCGTTGATTTCTGAGAATTATATAGAGCAAATCCATTGTAAGTGGAAAAATGAGGCTGCAATATGGGATGGTGGCAGAACTGGGGTGCGGCTGGGTGCAGAGATGATTCCTGACGATTCCTGATGTTTTCTTGGGTCAACAGCTGAACTGAAATGCAGTTGGAGTGCAAGTGGTGGCAATGAAATAGGAACTGTGTGGTAATAAAAGGTACTGTTCAGTACATCAAGGAAAGAAAAAAGCAACTAACAAGTCAAAATACCCATATTTCTGGCCAGTACTCACAAGCAGGAAGTTGCTATTAGAATAATTTGAATGACCCCAGTAGAGTAAGGTCATTCTTCCCATGACTTTCTGGTAATTGTATGCTACATGCAATTTTCTGCAATACAATTCCCTATCTATACCTATGAATTTCTTAAAATTATCCTCCCTTATTATTTCATGTCCTTATTAGTTCAAATCAGTTCCCGGTCACTTAGTTTTTTTCTGTACTGACAGGCTGTTGTCTTGCTGAGACGTGTTTTTCCTTGAACCACCTTTTTGAAAGATCCTGCGTGTCTGAGATTCTCCCCAATTAAAACTGTGAGTGCTGCTGAAATACCTAAAACACAAATTCATAAACATGAACATCCCGAATGCATTTTACGCAGCCTCTAGCGTGGGTAATTTTTGTTTGTAAGGGCTCGGAATGGAACAGGGTGAGGTTTAAGGCAAATCACGAAGTGGTAACATCATTAGCAGAGGAAGCCTGGTAATTGATGGGTTTGAAAGGGAGTAGCTATTTTGGTTCACTGATCCCCATAGATTTATTGGGAAATGCAATCTAATCATTGCTTGCAGTGCAGTTCCAAAAGGAAAAAAAAAAAAAGAAAAAAGAAAAAAGAAACCAAGCTTTTCAGGGCTCAACTTTATTTTAATAGGTTAGACCAGTGGAAACCTGTGCGATAGTGTTTCAGATGAAAGGACTTAGATCTAACAAGTCTCCTTTCTGTCAAACTAGAAAGGACATGAACTATTATCTTTGACATGGCAGGGAAGTAATCAAATATTTAGGTCTTTTGTTTTCATTAACGAGAACAGGAGGATAAAAAATAGATACCAGAATATTCCTTTTGATTTGCTTCAAGAGTAAGTGAGGCATAGCTATTCATTCTTCTTCATTTTCTTTAAAAGATGAAAATCAAGAGTAGTGCTGTCCTCCCGGCGCGTGCTCCAGCTCGTTGGGGTAGGAACATTTTCTGTCAGCGGAAAGTGCCCATACAGAGCACTTTGTCTCTCTCTGTCTCCCTTTTATTTATATGGATGGTTTTGCAGCAGAAATAAGTGCTTAAGTGCTAACTTTTTTTTTTTTTATTATTTTTTCCCCTTGAAGATAAGATGAACTGCATGTCAGTGTGTACAGACAATGGATGAAAAACAAACAGAATTTGTTTCAGAGGTATTTTCATTTACACGTCCTCGGAGCTCGATGTGAAAGCGCCTTTAAAAATGCTGCAGACACACCGACTGTTGTGCTCTAAATGAAGACTGAAATTCTTTGCTTTCCAAGAGAGCCGTTTGACAGGATGAAACAACAATCATACATTGATCCCTCTGTAGGAGGGTGTTTTGTGAAGATATCCCGATCCCCATCCTACAAGTGGAGAAACAGAGACAGGCAAAGAAATTTTTGCAGGGCAGCGTGCCAGAGGGCAATGGCAAGGCGAGGAGCATAACCCAGCTCTCCCGAGCCACAAATGAGAGGCAGTTGGATTCTCTACAGCAGCCTGGACCGTAATGTAAGAATTTATTTGGGATTGCTGGGACATATATTGCAGTGTGTAATCATTTGCATGGACAATTGTCCCACAGGCTGTCATTGAAATGATCCTAAAGTATGGCTTGTCTGCTCAGCAGAGAAACTGTAAGTGAACTCTTTTTTTTTCATTCCTTTTGTTCCGAAGACCTTTTTAAGTGGAGAAATCATCCTTATGATGTCAGCAGGGAAAGATTAACCCAGTACATTATTTCCAAGGGTGAAAAAAACACTGAAAATTGCCTTAAGAAAATTGCATACCACGTCCTGTTAAAAAGCCATTGATGCCTAAGAGGTTGGAAAAAAAAAAAAAAAGGCGTTGAAGTTTCAAACATATTGGACAATTTTTCCTGACATTTAAAGGAATGAGTGTACGCTAATTATTTTCTTACTCAGATTGGCTTTTGTAGGTTTGGTCCAAAATTTCTTGCTCGTGTGAGAATTTAACCATTGTAGGAACATACCACCTTTTTCTTTCTGCAAGCCATCCCAGACAATTTCTCCTGAACAGAGAATTCAGTAGCTTACAAATCATGTAATTAGCGGATTAAAATCTAAGTGTAAAAGGAATTCTGAGACTCCAGGTCACAGCTGGAATGAGCAGGTTTTCTTTACAGTGTCTCTAGGGGGTTGTCAGAATTTGGATCCGTCTTGCTAAGGGAAGGTTTCAGTGCTGGAGCCGAGGATTTTTCTTTCTGCATGGCAGTGGAGAGGACCCCTTTGATTTAAATCTTGGTCACGTGAATATTGCAGTGGAAGAAAGTTTCTAATAGAGCCAAAGTGTATTTCATATAGGGCTTCATGATTCATATCAGCGCTCTGACTTGCACTGGGAAGCAAACTGGGTGCATTGCATTAAAAGACTGACCAGAATAGCCCATTATTGGTTTGGAAAAGCTGGACTATCTGGTAGAAGTTTTAAATCTACTATTCATGGGAAAGGGTGGGAGAAACCTTGGAATAAATGTATTTTAAATGTCTGCTGCTGATGTTATTTTCTGATAAGCTGACCTTCATGCTAAGAAATGATGGAAGATTGGCAGCCCTTTGCTTTCTCTCGGACTGAAACAAATATCACCAAGATAGAGGTTGGTGCATTTGAAATGCATTTTGACAGCAGAGTTGATGAAGAATATTTATTTTTTTCTTTAAATTCTGAACCCTTGCACCATGAAAAGCCCGTTTCCCTTTGCGAGGAGAAGCAGGCTCCCCATAACTGGTAGCATGGAAGGACAAAGGACCAAATCTTCTGTTCCTTGGGCCAAATATACCAGGTTGCATCTCCACAGACCCCAGTGTCTCCGGAGGAAGAAAGCACAACCAGCTGCCAGCGCTTCTAACAGCGACTGCCCCCTCAGCTGAGGGGCACTGCCTGGTGGCGTCCACCCTCCTGGTCCTCTGCAAAGCCCCAAGAAACAGCTCCACTCATCCTGCTGCTGGGCTGAAGCCTCTTCTGCTGCACCTTGTGGTAGGAGCACGAGCATCCCTGCCTCGCCGACTGCTTCCTCCAGAGCAGGCAGTTCCTCAAGCTGCTCTAACCGCAGCTGATGCCTCCAGGCATGTCCCTGTCCAGACCCATAATTGTTACGGACACGATTCCAGTCTTCAGACCCTTCTCTGTTCCGCAGTAAAAGAAGACACGCGAGCATAACGATCCACAAATCCTTGCTTTAATTGTGTTAGTACAACCCATCGGGTGAGTTCAGCAAGTGCCGGGTGAGCTCTGCCCCAGCACATTTTGATGTGAATTGCTGATTAGCCCACAATACATATTTCACTTTACCTCCGCTCGCACCTTAACCTCACTTAAAAAGAATAATGACAAAACAGCCCAATTATCTGTTCCCGGAGAAAAAGTCCATTACCGAGGGGGAACCAAAATTACCCTTTCTGTTCAAACAGCCCAGTTCTCTATTACATTTGCATTAAAAAGGGGCCTGAGATTAGGTTGCCTTTGTGCCAGGCACTGTACGAACACATAACAAGAAATAGGTCCTGGCCCAACGAGGTTACCATGTAGATTAGTCAGAAGAGAAAAGAAAGGCAGTGCCTTTTTTTTTTTTTCTTTCTTTCTCCCCCCTACGGGGAAATGAGGCCTGGAATGTGTTATGTAGCAGAAGTGCAAGGACTTAACTGTGAATGGGCTGGAAACGTCCAGGTCCATGTGTTACACTGCCAAAAGGTGAGGCACAAAGTGCGCTGGTTATTTGGCTTCTGGACTCAAGACTCGGGTGATATGGGAGCACAGGCACTTGTTTGAAGCTCACGGCAGGGAGAGAAGATCGCTTCTCCCCAGCATCCTGTACTGGGAAGCACTGAGCCCCAAAATTTTGGGGTCCTGGTGGTGAGTCCAGCACCCCTGCAGTGCTGTCCCTGGCTCTGGGACTGCCCACGGCAGTGGATGCTGGAAGTGTTGATTCCCCAGCAGGACAGCAAATGAGCTTTTGGGAAACGAGCACTGAAGGTGAAAGCATGTGAGTGTCAATAAATCAATGGTTTTCCCTGGAAATCTGTTTTGTCAGAAATTTGCTGATGAGCACTGCTCAAAGCCACCCCTGTCTCTGTTTATCAAGGGAAGTTCCTAAGGGGTAGGCAGTAAAGGGAAGGTGGGAAGAAGCCAGCAATGGTTTTAGCCCCCCTGCTGTGCCCTGCTCCTCCTGCCAGGGCTTCTTCTGTGCCCTTGTGTGTGGGGCACTTCAAAGGAGAGCTCCAGGACTTGCCCTCTGCATCCCTGCTTGGCCTTCAACCAAGAGGGTGAGGCTGAAAAATAGCACTTTGTGCTAGAAGAACAGCACTGATTCTCCTCCTTTCCTCCCTTCCTCCCTTCCTCCCTTCCTTCCATTTTCCCCCACACCTCTTTTCTCCCCTTTTGTGTTTTCTGGCTGAATTTTCATGCCTTACATGGGCTTTCTGTTGCAGGGAGGATAATAAAGCCCTGAAGTAATCATTCATTTCAACGCCTCCCTATCTGTGTCTGTCGTTAGAGGTCACTTTTCTGACCCTCAGGAATTAATTCTGCATCCTCATCGAGTCTCACCTTTCACTTAAAGTACAGTCGTCGGTCTCGTCTTTCCTTTTTGCCTATTCGCATTTTTTCCCTTGCAAAATCCACGAGTAGAATCCTGTTTCCGTGAATTTATTGGCAAACAGGCCAGCAGCTCACCCCGTGTGTTTGGGAAGAGACCTCTCACAACTGCCGCAGGATGAACTGCCCTCAGACAAGAGCTCTGAAGAGTCTGGAGCCCAGCCAAATGGGGAAACAAGGTTGTTATTGGCATGATTTTAATCATGATAGACAATTAGCAAAGCTTAATTATGTTGAGAAAGAAAATCAGAGCAAGTGGCAGTAATGAATTTTCCCAGAGAATCTCTTGTGCTTCAAAATAAAGCTGGCTGACCTATAAATACAATGAAATTAGGAGAGGTGCTTGCCTGCACGGCTTAGCGCTGTGCTGCTCGCTGATTGTTCTGTGAGTGTGGGTTTTGCTACGAGTCCCTGCTTAAGCATCTTTCTCTTATGCAGCAATAATCCCAGTATTGCATTTGAGCCATTTAGATCAGTCAGTGTCAATAAGTGGCAAGAGGAAGCTTTTTTTATTCTGTAGCTGAACTTGCCGGCATTAGGAGTTAATAGGATTACAGAGGCAGGGATTTTTAAAATACTGCTGTTAGCTAAAATAAATGTTATTTAGAACTTAATAAGTGGGTTAGTTTTTAAGGTTGTGGAAATCTTGAATATTTCCAGAGGAATTTCTGGCTAAAATAAAAGTGCTAAATTGAGTGCTGTCAGCCTTAAAAGATTTCTGAGAGGGTTTCTTGTGTTTGTGTTAGCAGCCTGTGGGTCTGGTACTCAGTGGGGAGAGAAAGCACCTGGCGTAAATCAGGAGCACTATTTAAATCATTAAACCTTTTAATAGTCCCGTAATAATGGAGCTTTTGGAATGAGGAAGCTGCTGGTGAAAGCAAAGAAAGCCCCATGAGCAGGTTTATGTTGCACATCTTCCAATGGAAGCTCTCCTTTGTGGCGGTGTGAGCGGTTCTTGCTGTGACATGGACACCGAATTGGATCTCACTGGCCCGAGGCAGCCAGGTGAGTCCCGCTGCCTCTGAGCGGTGCCATGAGAATGAAGTGACCTCAAGCAAGTCCAGCCAGATCAGCTGGACTGATACGATGGCAGATGACCGAGGACAGAGCTCATCTCTGCTCCTTGCCCTGAGCTACGACCACTGGAGGCTCCTGGCCCAGCGATATCTTTGAGTCTGGGTGGCCCGAGTGCATCTCACATATGGACCCATCTGTTCAGTGGGTGGCGGTGCCACGTTGAAGCTGGAAGCCCTAAAAACCCTCTCTGATGGCACAAACGAGATTTGCCGTTTTGCAAGACCATGCACATGTGCAGAACGATGATTTTGGTGGGATTAATTGAAGGAGCAGAGTTCAGTGGGGTGCGTTCACAGCATCTATGCCCCAAGCTCCCTCTTCCCTCATTTGCGAGCACACTTCTCCAGCCTGCGAGCTGAGCTGAGCTGAGCTGAGCTGCCTGTCACTGCCAGGCTGATTTGCACTGCTCTGCGTGCTCCTCGGCAGCTTGCAGCACAGCTGGGTGCATGGGAGAGGGGCGTGCGGGGCCCGACGGGCACCCAGCATGAAGGCACCTGGTCCGGGATCGCACACCGCTGGTCCTACAAAGTCTCTGCGTGTCGGCATCCCCACGGAGATCTCTGAGTGCTCAGCTTGGCCGGAACCAGAGGAGAAGCAGGAAAAGTATGTTCGTGTTTTTCTGGCAGTCGTGAGGATGTGCTGGGTTGTTTCTCCTCTTCGGGTTGGCTTTTCTGTTAAGCCCAGGTACGGATCTCCGTGACAAGGCCCCTGCGATAAGGTCAGCACAAATTTACCTTGAACTTAGATTTTCAGACCCAAGAAATTTCACCTCCAGGGCTTTAGCGCGGAACTCTGCTCAGTTTGGCTTTTTTAGTCTCACTTCCAGGCTATTAAAGGAGATGTGACTGAAGATGTGCTCGTGCTGTCCTTCCTTGCAGGGATCCTAATTTTGACTGTCAAGACCGGTAACTCTATCCCAAACAGGAGAGAAAACCTGAGAGAGCATCTTTTTCCAAACCGTTTCCAAAACCCAATTAACTCACTGGATAATCTGTTACTGTTTAGTTAGACACTCCAGAGCCTAAGCAAGGATTCAGAGCGGGATTCTGCTTTTTTGTGGAGAGGCTGCAGTGTGAGTAGTGACAAACAAGCTATTGCCTGTGGAAAAATCTTTTAAAACTGAAAGAAAAATGTTTTAGCATTTCAAATAGCTAATGCTCTGAGATCAAGTGAACTTCTTTGCTTTAGGAAGCGAAATGAATCTGCTTGACGGGATATTTTATTAATCGGTTTTAAGTTTTAGCAGTTTAGTTTTACATTTCCATTAATATTGTAGTATCATAGGAATTCGAGATAATATTACGGGGATTATTACATGCAAGTCGGTAATAGCAGAGGAAATGTAAAAGTTCATTACTGTCATTGAATCTTAGAGCGAAGTTAAGTCAACCTAGTTATGTGTGATTTGTGCGTGGAGCTGCAGAAGCTGAAGGAGCTCAGAGCCTTTCATGTGCGTTTTGTTGTGTTCCTGAGCCAGCAGGATTTCGGTCCTGCCAGCTTCTGCTCCGTGTTACACCACTCGAAATCCCATGGAGCTACCTGAGGTTGAAAAGGGGCTGGAAGCCAACTTGTCCTATGCAGCGCATTTTGAGTGTTTTCCATCTGGAATTAAGAACACAGAGAAAACGAACAAAGTCCCATTTTTATTATTTGCTTAGGGCAAAGTCATGCAATTAGTGGAAGGAGAGGTTGATATGCAAAAAGGAGCAGCTTGCATCGCTGTCTTTTTTTGCTGTTCAAGGGTTGAATTCCTGGAACCAAAATTAATGCTGAAATTATGAAAGCAAGAAAGGGGAAAATACATCTCTGGCTCTGGACATCCGCCGTAGCTGGACTGTTACAGCTTCACCGCTGTCTGCAGCTATGTCGCTATTTCACCAGCTGAACAATTACACATCAGGGTACACTAAAAGCACACAAATATCTGGAATAGCACCTAATAAAGTCATCATTTGCTCTGGTTGCTGAATTTAGCCCCTCTGAATTAAATTCCTGTAGGGGAACCAATTCTCTTTCTTTCTATGAAGTTGCCTTCCCGATACAAAGCCGTATTATATAATTGCAGAGAAAACATTTACTCACCAGGAAGTCTGCGCCCTGGTCCTGCCATTGTGCAGTTGGTGAAGTGCATTTTCCTTCTATAGATGCGATGATAGGAGCAATTGAAGGCGAGGTGTTCCCATATCCTGTCTTTTAATGGCCAGGCTGATGGATCTGTGGTGAGTGTCTGCCTCCAGCTGACTTTGCAGAGTGGGAAGATCTTGTGAGCAGCACAGAGAGCAGCTTGGGAGGCTGAGATGAAGGGGAAAAATGTATTATTATTATTTTTTTGATTTTTTTGTTTGCTTTGTAATAAGTATCCTAAAATATTTGCGACCTTTTCTTTGTAGATTCTAGCACCTCTGTGCTTTGGACTGCACGCTTAAGAGCCAGTCGCTGATTTTGAATGCCCAAGCCGACCTTTTTATCGGCTCCTCATCTATAAAAGGGGATAACACGTTCTCTCCTATGGAGGTTCATAAACACTTGTGGGAAGCTGCACTCCATAACGCTGAGTGCCTGGAGCAGTCTGTAAATAAAGGGGCAGTCTCCCTTTGCAGCCGGCCGTGAATGGTGTGCAGTAAGAGTGATGTGGGGTTGTGTCGTGGCCAGGCAGATGAAGTGCTCTTACCAGCTGCACAAACAACCCTCGTGGCCACTCCTGGTGTAACCATCCCATGACCACGAAACGAGGAGCTGTATCCAGCACAGAATGGGGTGGAATTAAAGTTGCATGAGGCTACGTTGGGTTTCCATGTGAGGTTTTGGTTTTTTCCCTTGTCCTAGCTGTGGTGCGGGAGACCCAAGAGCAAGGGTTGTTTGCCAACCTGGATTTCTTCAATGCTTGAAGTCGCCCAGATCCCTGTGGTGGAACCAAACGGTGTGATCCCGTGTGCGGCAGGTCGGCACGGGTGGCCCTGCTGCTGGTGGAGGAAGGACTGAGGTTGGTGAGGCAACCCAAATCGACTTCTCACTGAGTTGCACAGCCCAGGCAGGGGTGATGGTCAGAAGTGTTTCTGCAAGTTCATGTTGGTAGATTTTGTGCTACGCATTACTCTGGTCTGCGTGGAGAGGCCTTGGTTTTAGCAAGCCTTTCTTCTGGGGGCAGAAACCAGGCTTCTGCTTGTGTCTGTAGGAGTCACAGAAGGGAATGCAGAAGCATCGTTGCATTTCAAGGCAGATCAGTGGTGGGTGGAAGCAGTGGACCATCTATTCTATTCCATTTTTGTCAGTGGTTAGTGACTTTAACTCAGAGAGAAGAAACTCCCTGTGAGATACTGTGCCTGTAAGTGCCAGGCCCCGTCAGGTTGTGGTTAGCACCTCAGGATTCCCATTTTTAGGAAAGAAAAGAATCCTAGCAAGTGTACGAACAGTAGCAAACTCATATTATCCTACTATGCTTTAAAGTTTATCAGGGACTGTGGCAAAGAGGTCCAAAGGTTAATTATGCATTGCACAAAAAAAAAGGAATTTCCTTTCAAGTTTTTTTTTTTTTTTTTTCTGAATTCCACAGAAGTTATTAAATAAATGGCTATATGCCTGCATTGTACCACTCATTTCCTGCCCTCTCATTTCCTCTCTGAACTAAGCAGGCTCAGTAATACAAGCTCAGCATTTTGCGAGTGCTCTTTGTGCCACTGACCCCGCGAACCAAGCGCGTGCTGGCCCGGCACCATGGGGCAGAGATGCCACCGAGCGCCGCCGCCTCTTCAGAGCCTGGACATGGGGCTGCCAAACCGGGCGCCTTATTTGTAGCATATCCCCAGACCGAATTATCAGCGAAGCACTTTGAGGTAACGGCTTCGGCGTAGTTGATGGTTGTTCATTTTGAAAGATGTCATTTTAAGAGCTTCTGGAAGTTTCAGAGCTGCCCCCCGGGAGATCTGTGCCATGCCAAAATGTCATTTCAGATTCCAAACTACATAACTCCCTCCTACTTTCACTTTATAAATGTTTCACAGCACCTGCATTTTTTATCATTGCACTTTTATGTGACCTATGAGTTCCTTGTAGCTAACCTCTGAGGGAAGTAATATATTTTTTTTAAATTGGCTTTTTCCTCCGTCAAGAGATAAAACCGCCGCCCAATTATATCTTCCCCGTGCATAGATATTTGTATTAATATTTCAGCAAATGGAGTGTTTATAGTGTCACTCAGAGCTCTGGGTTATATTAAAAGAAGCGTGTCCTGGAAAGTGAACGCTGTGTTTCTTCCCTAAAAGTTGTTAGAATCAGGCCTTACTTCTTCAGTAGCAGATCAATCTGCTGATATTTTCTGCGAGTCATCAAACTCCATCCGCAGACCGTAATTATGTGTGAAATCCTGCCTGATCACTTTGCTGGCAATGCTACTGCTCAGTGCATAAAGCAGCATAAAAGAAACCCGAGCCAATATTTGCATTGCTGTCCCGTGCACAATGAGCACCACTGAACCAGCAATGGGGTTTCCTTCCAATGAGCTGTCATCGAGGGGAAGGGCAGTGAACCCTTTAAACATTCCTACAAAGGCTTGTAGCATGGGGAGAGGTAAGTGTCAAGTGCAGACATGCAGCTCTAAAAAGGGAAATGTTTGTTAATAATAATACAAAATTAGATGAATAGCAAGGGCAGTAACCTAGATCGAGCAGTTCCGTGCTATTCCCAGCCCTCCCAGGGGCTGGGAGCTGGTGGCGAGGATGGGCCCTGATGGGGAGCGGGAGCCTTACCCTGCCCTCCTGCAGGCCACGTGGAGGAGGGCTCAGCCCCAGGGATACAGATTTATTCTGTTGCTTTTGATCTCTTCTGTTTCAAGCTCTTCCGCTTTGTAAGAATTAATATTCATGGAGCTAAAGGGGAGGGAACGAGAGCGAATACGTGGGCTTGAATGAGGGAGGGCATGAACTGAAACCTGGGTTTCTCTTATCTCAGTCTCTTTCATGGATTTTGATCAGAAATTTCATCCTAGATCTACAAAATCTATGCTATGAAGCTATCCCATTCTATTGCTATGAATCAAAAAAAAAAAACAAACTTTAGGCAAACTGATTTCTCCCCTGCCTCTCACAAATGCAGCATTTTTAATGAACTGACCTGTGCTGGTGAGCGTGCAAACTGGGCGGGAGGGCAAACCTGACAGGACATTTTCCATTAATGTGCCAGTCACACAACAAGCGTAAGGTTGTAAATTCCCGGATTTCTGTGAGGTGTCTACTGCACAGCTGGAAAGTTAAACCTGCCCCTTCCATTTGTTTGGGTTTTGCTTCTTTTTTTTTTTTTTTTTTCCTCCACAAAAAAAAAAAAAAAAAAAACTTTCCTGGGATTTATTGGTTCTCAGAGTCCTGTATTGGATTTTCCCTTTCTAGGGAGTTGTGCATGTGATGCTAATAATAAGATCTGATGGTGATATCTTTTCTTACAGCTACAAAGTCATGAACTCTGGGGTAGTATTTCCACCTCACAGCAAGCTTCAGTGCAGTAATGCCTCCGGCAGCCTTGGGCTGCTGTATTAAGAGGAACACTGTGTGCCCCCCGTGGTGCTGATTTAAGCTCTACAGTTAAAATTATTTTTAAGGACTTGAGACACAGAAAACCTCTGAGAATAACTGGTTGCTTCTGTGCTCTCCCCACAGGGCTGACACCGAGTATCAGATGTCCCGGCCAACTTTTTCAGGCAGTATTGGTTAAAATTGTTCAGAGGTGTCCCAAAGAGCAGTAACTGTTTAGTTAAAATCAAAGATAAGTCCTGGAAGATATTCCTCCGTAATTTAACTGTCGGGAGGAAGAGACTCTGGTCTCAGAGGTAAATAGGGCCTGTGGAAGAATGTTATTTTAATGTTGAATATGTTATTTTTATGTTGCTAAAGGAAACTACAATCCCGTAATGTCATCCCTGCTTCCATTTCCTTTTGTTGGTGGCTGACGAAGATGGGTGACCCTTCCCACCACACCCTGCACCCCCATTTCCCCACCTCCCCTCTGCTCTGATGAGATTGTTTCCACAACCAGGCACGTCAATTGATTTCCAGCAGCAGCAAAGTTCACGGGCAGTTGGCACAGATTGCCTTGTCCAGGCCTGTAAGGATCCTTGAGGACGAGGGACACCTTCCAGCCATGCCCCCCAAGGACATGAGGGGACACTGCCCAGGTAGCAGGGGTAGCAAAAAAAAAAAAAACTTTTGTGGTTAAAACAAGATTTTAACAAAGCAGAGAAATCAAGAAATATGTTTTTCAATAGCTAAAAGTGGGCTCCCAACTGTAGGGAAGCAGACACCAAAAGGTGTAGCATTTCCAGGGGCTTGCAAAGCTTGGAGCAAGAGCCCTGGCTGGAAAATGATGAAGTTGTGTTGATGATATCCCTCCGTCAAGAACAGATCTGGAATTCCAAAAGACAACAGGGCTTGTTCTAAGGTTATCGAGCAGCTTTGCTTACTTTATGGTTAAAATATGTCTTTTTAGACAGTGAGCACATTTTGTATGTTCAAGACACGAGCACTGAGGGAAGTGACGAGTTACTGTTTCTGTTGAAAGATTAATTTAATTTGCATTGAAATTAAAAGCATTAAGTTAATATATGTGTTTAAAATGCACTGTCACCAGGAAGTGGCTCAGAGGCTGTGCTTTACTATGTTTATTATAAAGTATTTATAGTCTAATTAAGAAATAATTAAAAATACACAGCTCAAGAAAACTGGAGGGAGATGGGTGACAGGAACAGACAAAGCTTCCTGCTGGGTTTGCAGTGAACTTGTGACTACAAGGGGAAGTTTGAGGAACTTAGGGTAATTGCTGTATTCACTACTCTTACTATATACACTACTCTCACTCCTTCCTACAAACCCATTTTTGGCCGAAGTTGGTCCAACCTGCTACAGCCTTTTTTTTATTTTCTAACAGGAGAAGCTCCTGCTGGGCCTGTGGGGCCTGATGCAGCAAAGAAAACTCCTGTACGTGTTCGTGGTGCATGGCCTGAAGTTTATGTGCTTGAAAAAGAACAGTAACATCAAATTCCTCAATGCGAGCGTTTAGGAAGCACGTGCATGGATGAAGAAAGTTAGGCCAGAACCTCTGCCTTTGGGTTTGTAGCCAGTATTTGAGAGTGCAGGCTATGTGAGGACTGTCTTTCCAGATACTTCAAGGGATACAGAATATCTAAAGTGATTATTAATATGTATGAAAATACGTAAAAAATCCAGTGCTATGGATAACACTCCTTGTTTTCCACTTGATCTTTTACTAGAGACATATTAATTCCTGTTACTGAAATGTAAACATACTTAGCGAGCTCAATTCGGAAGGCTTTATAGCTTCTAACCTTGTGAGTTTTGAAGGTCTTTCAAGTACATTCAGATTGCATTCTGTATGAACCACAGATTCCCACATCCTAAAAAGAAACCTGAAAAACAATCGCTGATCACGTGCTCTGTAAGGATTCAGGTGGAAAAGCTGGGAAAAGATGAGGATGACCCTTTCAACTGCAGGAAGTATTGCCCGTTCAATTTTAAAAAAGGGGAAAAATTTAGCAGGCTTCACTAGCATAAGTCATTTAAAAGCTAGTACAGAACTATCTCACCAAAAAGACTTATTTTTAGTTATACTTACAGGATAAAGTAATATAAACAAGGAAACAGTTTGATCAGGTTGGGCAGATTCTTACCCAGCTGATTCTGTTGTGAGATGATCCAACAGGAACTCGTTTTCCTGCAGTGTAAGTTATGTTTATTGTACATTATCCCCATGCTGTATCATATATTTTGCTTTATGGGACAAATCAGATAACAGTTTAAGGCTGAGTGGTAGCTGACTATATATATTCCTAGCTAGTTAAACTGCTGGTTGTCAATGGGCATCTTTCATGTGAAAGGCAATTTCAAGGGGATGAGATTCTATCTAACAAAAGTACTTCAAGTACATTTTTATACTTGCTCACACACAGTATTTATTTCATAGCTATCTATGCAGAAGATGGATGTGAAAGATACAATTACTGAAAATCCCTCAACTTGCTTGTGTCATGTAATTTTTTTCGGCTCAAAGAAAGGTTTCAAATGGTTGTCCCGTAAACAAAAACGCTAAAAATTATCTTGTGGTTATTTGTAAAAGCAGTTTTGTCTATTCTTCAATTTTATGTCGCTGGAAAGGATTTCATAGTGTATGTGCAAGTGTTTCTTTATATTTGATAACCCACAAGCAGTGTGACGATTACCAATTTTTGTGGGATCAATTTCAGCTAAGAGATAATAATAGATTTTGGTTACTAATGGCTTGTAAATTTAAAATAATTCAACAAAAGTCAAAAATACAAATCCAATATCTTTATGGCTTTTCAGTACATGTTTAATTGGATGTTGAGAAACCAACAAATGTATTTACAGAATAAAAAGGTCTCATAAAGAGAAAATTGGCCGAAAGAACTTAATCTTTTAATCCATGTCTATGGTGACTTAGAAAATGTGAGGCTGTGATGTTTCAAGAGTGATTTTGTTTACTCTGTTATATTGATATGAAATTATATTGATCGTATTAACTTCTGTGTTTAAAATGTTCTCCCTCCTGGCTGTTGATATACGTAATGTCTTTCCTTTTTTAATTTTCTGTTCTTCACATTAAGAGATGAAAATAGGGCAATGTCTATTCCAGTTCAACTGTCTAGAGACACTTCTGTGTGGATTTTGCGTGCCTTCCAGAATAATAATAGTAACCAGCTTGCCACCAGATTTGTAAGGGCAAGATACTATCTAATTATTAACTGCATGCTCCTTCGGAGTTTCTCAGTGTGCTTTCCCAACACTGACTCACCAAAGCTTATAGTGTGCAAACACTCCCATACCTGACAGAATAACAGAGATACAAGTCAGTAAGAAAGGAGCTTGGTTTTTAGGTACTTAAGGCATGCTAATTTTGGTAACTTTAACCACTTTTCTAAGTTAAACCTTACTGTATTTTCCCGGGGTCCTTTGCAGTGAGGAATACAGCCTAGATCTTCCATGGGGACTTTATTTATAATTTCCTACCCTCCCCTTCGAGCAATGGAAGAAAAATGCACTGCTGCAGGAGCATAACTAGAAAGTTGTGGCCTGCAAGCTGGTTGTCAGAAGGAGGGCTGTTTCTAAGCTGCCCAAGTATGAAAAAAAAAAAAGGCTATGAATTGAAAACGTGACATTCTCCTCTGTTTCCTCAGAAAAAGGTTTTATAGTAATACATATTTCTGTACTATTGGAAGGTGTTAGATGTGCTGGTTCCTAATCAGTATTTTGCCGCATGCACATCCAATACTGCAGATGTTTTCCCTGTGAACTTATTCTATAACCCTGTGCTACTCTGCATTCTGTAATTGTACTGATCCGTAGTGTATTGTGTTTTTTTTCCCAGCTGACCTTTGCTTTTCACTGACATTTGCAAAATGTGACTAAATGAAACTAGACTAAATAATGTTAACAGCAAAATCTTTTTGCCTCTCTTCTATTACAAAAAAAAAAAAAAAATCTATTTTCTGAAACTGCAGAATGGGAGGAAAAACGCAAAAGTTCAGATATTTGCTATTACTACACTACATCCAAACGCAATTAAAAGCATTGACCACTTGCTTATTTTTATGTGCTGATTTACACAAATCTATTCTAAGTAATGAAGGGCCCAGCTGGTACAAATCGTTACCAAATGCCTTTCATAGCCACCTTTAGCTGGAGAACATTTGTTCTATTTTAACTGAGAACAAATTGTTTCAAATCCTGCCGGAGCCTCTCCAAAGTATCGAACACGAGTTTATCAACTGTTTGGAAAGGAGAAATTAATTTACACGCTTCTCTGCTGCCAGATGTGGGCTCTGACAGGTTGTGGTACAACAGATCCCAGTTTCTCAGTGCGGTCCCCCCAGCTTTTGGGTGGAGGGGACATTTCCTTGCTGGGTAAAGCAACCTTGGCAGCAAAAGCTGCTCAACAACCTATTTATTAGTATCTGTACTCCTCCCCTGCTGTTATATTAATATAATGAATTGTTCACAGGTGCTTCAAATGAGGTTTAGATGATCACTGGGAGCTTTGTTACTCAAACAAGCCAAATTGAATGGAGCAGATGCAGTAGCAACAGTCCCCTAGCAAAAGTACGAAGTGTGACTTAATGAAGGTCATTTTGCACATTTTGGCCTTGATGACCCTAAGAACAATAAGACTGTCATTATTTCACTGTTTCGAGACAGAAAGGTGATTGCTTCCTGCCCACTTGCCTTGTGTTTTTTTTTTAGATGTCTTTATTACATCATTGGGAGCCTTTAATTGCATTTAATCCCACTCCCTTTTAGCTGAAATGAGATAGTTCCCAAAAGATTGTTGTTAAACTGTGCTCTAAGTCATGTTTGAGCTTTAATGTTCTTTTGTGTGGGGATGTTTAAAACACAGCGAGCACTCAAACATTAGCCTAGGTGAATGTGTAGTCAAATGGCCATTCTTCTCTGGAAATGCAGGCCATGTAAAAGCGAGGAGTTAGAGGTCGTGCCAGACGTCTGGCCCGGGTGCTCCCTAAGGCTGATATTTGCACCATCCAAAACTTGCATTTTTCTTCTCTTCCCTTGCTTTGTAACAAACACAGAGAAACTAGCAAACTGCCATTATCCCAGAAAGGCCTGTGTATGCAATTAGCTTTGTGAATGCTGATTAACTGGCCTACAAGGTCTCTTCAAAGGCTCTGCGCAATGCGAAAGAGCTGCAGTCTCTGGAAGATGAGCTCTGTGTCATAGCTGAGTGCTTCTGAAGCGAAGGCATCGGACCAGCAGTTGGCAGAGGCCTGCGTCCTCCCTCCTGGCTGTGCCACAGATCTCACTGTGATTTGGGGGAAAGCTCGGTTATTCTCTGAGCCTCCTTTCCTTGTTACGGAAACGGGAATAAAGATGTTTTCTTACCAGCCTTTTCCTGTGTTTATGCATTTTTGAGATCAGGTTCCTCTCTCGCTTTATGCCTTCCACTGTGCATCATAAAGGGATTCCAGTCTCAGCCAAAGGCTCTAGGGTCTATAATAATTGCAATAATGTGAAGGCTACTGTACCCGAGGAGCCACTTAACTCCCTCCTCCCCCGGATAGAAAAGAGAAGAGGCTCTTTTTCTTCCTTTTTTTTTTTTTTTCAGATGTTTGAAGGGAATGCACCAGGGTCATAATGGGCATCGCTTGACTATCTACATGCCAAACTCTCTAATGCATACGTTTGATAGGTCAGTGACAGATATCACCGAGGAGAGAGGACAGCATTTTAACCTTGAGTACACATTGCAGGAGAAAATTACACAGAAGAGCCGTGCACAACTCCTGTGCAATGAGCCGGAGAAAAGGATCTTCATTGGACTTTCATCGAGAGAGGGCTTTGGAAGGCGCTGCCAAATGCTGTCATTGTGTGAGAGGGGGGGTACACTGTGCACACCGGCTGCAAGTGGGCAGTGATGGAAGTGCCACCAGGACACCATTCCTGCCTGGAAATGTTATCCCTGAGAGTTGAAATAACGCTGTACAGTATGGGCACAATGTTCTTTGCTCTTCCCAGCAGAGCCATAATTTTGTTCTTTCTCCAGCCGTTACTTCCTCGCCTCCTTCTTTGCTCCAGCAAATAGTGCATTCATGGAGTTCCAGATTAGTCATATCCTAACCCTTGGGTGGGTTTTAGTGTGAAAGACATGTATTTGGATGATTTTCTGCTTATGTGTCACTAGACTTTTATAAACAAAGTTTACACCGGACTCCTGGGGTAGGTGTTCCTTTCATGCTTATTGGACTTTATGGCAGAGTCCATAAAGTGGAGCACAGAGGTTATTGTTGAACTTCAACCATGAAAACTGCTATTATTTGGTGTGTCTGTGACATCTGTTGTATCCTGTTGTGCAGGTGATGAGAGGTAGATTTTGTTTCATTTTGAAATCTGTTGGTGAGTTTGAATAGTGTCTGAAATGGTTGATGGTTCATCAAAGCACGTACAAAACACGTGCTTCCCGAGCTCAATGCAAAATCATCTTCTAAAGGTGTAGCAAATTAGTGTTCTGTAGAGAGAGGGATTCAGTTTCCAGGCTATCTTAGAGGCCAAGCAGTAAGGAGCTGTGTCAGCTGTGTGGGTAACCTTCCCCTTGCATTAGAAAAAGGAAGATGTTTATAGGATAGACCAAGTGGGGAAGGCAGATTTATGGCTACCTTGGTACAAATGTTAGCAAATTCTTATTTTGTTTACTGGCACTGTTTAATTTTGGTGGATTTTCTCATGAGTTTAACTTTCTCTGATCCAAGTCATCCCGGTGTCCTGGTGGGCAGTGACACAGCACACAGATACAGGCAGGGCTGTGCAGGGCTGGAGCACACCTAACTGCAGATCTGAAGGTAGCAGAAGGGCATCAGGCCGGGGAAGCTCTACGCTTCCATTTTCTCATCCATTATGCACCCTTGCATATGTGTTCCTGCTCATGCTGTGAATTTTGCGGCGCTCTTTCTTCCTCATCAACAGGCCAGATGGATCTAGTCTTGCTTACCACCCACTCCTGAGCTGTAGTATTTATTGACATTTGTCAGTCCCAAACACTTACATTGCAGCAGACAGTAGCTGTTCAGTTGAATGCTATAGATCTTTGGTAATCCATTATCTATTTAATCAAATTTGGAAAGATTTTATTCCTTGCTAAAGACCATGTCTATGATGCCTTTGACGTCCAGAGTTAGCGTGCTTACAGGTTCAAAAGCCTTGTTTGTTAAACAACATGGATTTTTCCTTGCTCTGAGATCTGACATACATCTTGCTGCTTTTGTTGAAATCCGTTTTTATGCTGAGGAAATAAACTCCACTTTAAAGGAAGACATACTTTGGCAGATGTTAATGAGAAATGAAGGAATCAGAAGGGACTGGGTTATTCAGCTTAACAATAACTTGGGTTTCTTTTCAGTCTGTTTATTACTGATTCAACGTAACTTCTCTGGATACTGACGCTGCTGTTTCTGTGACTTTTCCTAGAGGTAGACAGATTCAAAGCTTTGATGCACAATGTATGTGGAAGTAAGCCTTCCTAAAGTTCCAACAGTGCCTGCTTAGCATCTAGAGCTGGAATTTGATCCTCAGATTGGGTTGACATGGTGGGGGCGCCGGATTTGCTGACGTGCTGAGTGTTACTCTGATCTGGAGATGTACCACCTCAGTAGAAAATCTGAATTGCTATGGAAATGCCAGATAAACCACGAATCAGGAAAACTGTCATCTCTTCTCTCTGTGTATGTTGCACAGTCTCAAACTGAGCCTTAAGCATATGACAGCCATCAGTCTTTTAAAAATCCAGGTTGTTAATGATCTTCGAAAATGTCATGTTTCTGTAGCAGTGGGTGAAGCCTTCAAAACTGGGTTGTGTAGGTTCTGTCTTGGTTCTGTCATAACTTCCTATTGACTGTAAATAAGAAAACGAAGAAGAAAAAGTGACGTAGACATTTAGGAACCTAAACTGTGCCACCGAACAGTTTTCTTGTATCAATAAATAATGTGCATTTGAGGTGTTTTGTTAAACCTCTGTGGCTTTTCTCAAGCTAATGTAATAATCTCTTTCAAGTGAATGATTGTATTTTCAGGTAAACTGCAAAACCCCTTTAGAAATGAAGCCCTGATCTAGTTGACATCTATAAATTTATAACAAAATAAAAGTACTTCAAATATCCTTCATTCAAATTGTGATTTCAAGAGTTTTATTATTGGATTGAGTTGCTAAGCTGGTACTTGCAATTTACATTTCTACCTGGAAAGCTTGAAGAGGAAAAGAATATAAATACCAAACGCCAGAAAGAAGTGATTTGTCAAGTGTTGAAATATACTACAGAAACATCAGCTTAGGCAAATATGTTTGGATGAACCACAGCATGCTGTCCACAGCTGAGGTGCCCCCAGACCTCTTGCAAACCTTCACTGTGCAGAGTGGCTGGGGACTGGGAGCTCCAGTGTCCAGCCTCACTGCTGGACCATGAGAAAAATGACATCCCAGGGGCTAGCACATAACTCCTTGGTGTGTTGTAGGGTACCAGGAGCCCAGAGATCTTATATTTGAACTTGAGGCTGACTGCAGGGCCACGTGCATGGAGTCCTGGGTTTCTAAGCGAAGCAGCCACACTTCTTTTAGGTGCTCAGTCCTTGGCACAACCTGCTCCACAACCAGCAGCACCCATGGGGTTTGAGGGTGATCCCATAGAGCAGCTCCACTGCTGCTCGTCACGAAGGAGCCGTGGCAAAGCAGTGAGTAATCAGCTGCTGAAGGAGTGTATCTGGGCTTGGAAGTGCTGACGCTAATTCTGAAGAGGCAAAAGGAAATGTCTTTGATTTGAATCGTAATGAGACACTATCAGGAAAGGTTGGTAATGTAGACAGAAAAGGCAAAGAAATGTAGAAATGTACCAGATACCATTTAAATAATAGATTGTTAAATTTGTAATTTTTAAAAGGAGAATGATTAAGAATTGATTTCATAGTTTAAAAAATAGCTTGACATAGTAGTGGGCTCAACTAACTTGGAAATGGGGTAAGCAGGTTTCAAAGAAAATTGTTAGGAATCTTTTCCTGGAGCCTACCAGCAATAACACATTAACTCTAAATGCCTTGTTCAGCTATCACACATAATACCATGCTGAGGACATTTTTCAGGATGAGTCTGAGGTTAAGAAACACACCTATTGAATAACTAGTGCCACTTACTTCAGCACTCGAGTTTTCCTCAGAGGTCTTCCATCCAATTACTGACCAGATCCAGTGATATTTAACTTATCAGATCTGACAAGAGCTGAACCCAAGGTAGAATGACTGCTTAAACATTTATTTGTGTCAATGACACGTTTAAAACTCTCTGCTCTGTCTAAATATTTAAAGGAAAATATAAAGAGGAAAATGTAATGTGACATAAGAGGAAATGAAAAACCACCTTACTTGTTGAGGACATTCACTACACACAATTGCTGTCTTGTGAATAGCTGTTATTTTGGCAGAAATTGAGGGGAACGCAATCCTAAGTATCATGTTTGTCTGTCTCTTTTTAACAAAAAAAAATGCTTTTTACAATGGCAAGCAGATCTTTTGCTGTCAAAATCACAGAACGTGACAACAGCCAAGATCTTTATGAACCTCAACGACTGAAGTCTTTGTAAAGCTTACGTCTAAAAATAATAATAATAAAAAAGATGAAGATAAATGCATGCTTAGGAAAAAGAAGTTTCAGTATTGTCCCAGTTCAGAGAATTTAAGTGTGTTGACTGGTTGTTAGAATAGAGTACACCTTAAGAACAGGCTGCAATAAGCTTTCTTGCTGGGGAAGCGCAGAGTGCAAGCTGTGTAGCTGTGTGGACGGAGTGAGGAGTGAAGGGAATCTTCCACAGCTTGGAAAACAGGAACTGCTGAATGTTAGGACCAAGATGTTACGAGAACTAACTAATGGGCTGCATAGTTTTGACGTGAAAATTGGGCAAAGTAATGCTTAGTTAGTATTCAACACTGTGTTGGTCTTTAGAAAGCCTTTTAATAATTACCTGATGTATGCAGTCAGATGTTCATGTAAGCAAATGTGTTCAGCTGGGAATACAGAGGCCTGATTTGGTTGTTTTTAACCTGTGTGAGGCATTTTAACACACTTTCATCACAGGGCCCTTAGGGACATCCAGATCAAGCTGTGGTGGGGATCTCAGCAGCATGTTGAGGATCATTTCCACGCTCCTTTCCTGTAGGAATGGACGTCAGGAAGGGGGACGCTGCAGACGGGAACTGGCAGGCACCCAAGGCTCTCTCTGATGCAGAATGCAATCGCCACTAAGTGATGTGCACGGGCTCCTTGTGCCTCTACAGAAAATGGAAATCTTTACAAGATTTGGATCACAACTGCTAAAAGTTTACTTGGGGGAAAGATCTAAGGAATTAGTTAAATTGTTCACTGCATGCTTTCCATTTTGTACATGGATTTCAATTTATATAAAGCAAAAATGAAGTTTAAGTATTGCAACAAAATGTACAGAACGACACAAAGGGGAAAAATTCCTAGTGGAGAGATTCACGCTAAATCTTCAACTCTCCTTTTACTCACTAACTCAGAATGAAGCCAAATTTCAAAATTCTTTTTAAAGCAGATCTGTATTTTTCACATGCAGATGGATATTCCATAGGAGGTATAGATTTTCTGTAGTAGATATCCTTTACTGTCAGTTTACGTCTTAAATTATTGTTAGCACTTTCCAAAGTAATACAGAACACGTAGGCTCTCAGTATATGAAGGATGCTGGAAATTCTCATCATCCCTGAACTTTTGCTAGAGAGGAGATTGAATTCGGAGGTTTCTGTGTGTGGATCATCAGTGATGTCTGGAGGGGATGACAGAACAATGGAAACTCAGAATGCGTGCGTATATCGTGTTCTTAGCAACGCGCTCTCTGTTGGAATCTGACACAATGTTTGCAAAAGCAAACCTATTCTAAATTAGTTTGCAGTTAATTGTCTGTGAAGGGAAATGCACCTTGCCAAAGAGGGTTTGAAATATGAAGCAGTTTGGATCTGTGAAGAAAGTTGATCTCTGTACTTGAAGAATCACGAGCTCTTTCATGGGCATCTGGGAAATAATATGGTCATAATCTGTAGTGCCTTTGAGAATTCCATTATTTGGCAAAAGGGGCATCCACTTGCTACCATTTGCTTGAAGACTGATTTTAGAGGGGCAGTCTTAGCCTGTATGTTGGGGCTGTTCCTTTGCTGTTGGGAGAAGAGGTTTCATTATGGTGATTTCAGTAATGTTTTGTATATGTCGTGGAGAAAGACAAGAACCAGAAGACCATATAATGTAAAGATCTTTTTTCCATTTTTCCTCCTGGGACTCGAGATGAAATGAAGGGTCCCACCCACAGCAATGGTTGAAGTCTATGTAGTGTTGAATGTTCATGCGTGTCTCCTTGGTCTTTCCAAGCATAAGTGGAGAAAGTCTCACTGCAGACCTGTGAAATAGGTGTGGTAGAGGTGGACACAGAAAAAGCATAGGTCAACTTATCCAGGGTCACACAACTAGTCAGTGAAAGAGCTGGGATTTGAACCACATTCCTGAATCCTTTTTGTGCATCTAACTACGTGAACATGCAAGGTTTTTTGAGGTTTAGGAAAGGAGGAGTTCCTTCAGTGACCGACCTGTAACACAGGAGGAACATGCACTGCTCCATCTTCAGAAACCAGTAGTGAGAGGCTGGATCTTTCAAGATGTAAATTTCATTTTCATTATGTTCCCATGCTGGCTTTTAACAGATGCCTGTGACTTTTCAGGATAATACATCTGTTTCATTAGATTGCCCTGTATAGTAAAGAATTACCATAACCTCTGAAATGCCACTGCCAGCAGATAGAGGGCTTCTAATTTTCTGTGAAGCACTGCCTTTTTTCTACATAGACCTTTCAGAAGGACAAGAGCAACATACTCTCTTCAGCCACCCATTAGCCAAGCAGGTATCTTTAAGAAAATAGCTCTAACGGGAGTTCTTTAGTGGAATCAGAGAGCTGAAATGGAGAATTACATTTCTTTCCATTTGAGAAAATAGAGGATGAATGCCAAATCACAACTAACTCCTCTGCTACGTGGCTAAGGAACTATCTGTGTGGCTACAGTGGTAAGAGCAGCTACCACACCTACTGATAATCCAGCAGGTATTATCTCCAGTCGGTGCCTAATTGCCTTAGAGGAACTTATTACACTGGAGCCAGTATTGTGTCAGGAACGATTCACACAGAGCATCTCCAGAGTGATCAAGATGATCCTGCTGTGGGCTACAGGATGTACCAGCAAATTCCAAGAGTGGCTTTGTGAGTAAGCTGACATTTTGAAAACTCAGTTGGCACAGGATGGTCTGCACATTGTTCTGCATCTTAGGGAAATGCAGAAATAATGACTGATTCTCTTGTCAGATATTTCAGTACCCAGTGCAAGAATTGCACTTTGTGAAGTGTGAAATGTAACAAATACCTTTCATTCCTAGATTCTTTGAAAACATAACCTAAAGATCCTTGTCTAACATATCTCAAAATTTCTCTGCAATATTATTTGTTAGCCCTTGGTAATCACCACAACTCAAGATACATGAATTAGTTTAGGAAAATAGCACCTGTTTTCCATCTCAGAGAACGTCCAATTCTCATTAATACTAATGGTTGTTACACACATGCACTGACAATAACCTTACAGGTTTTATGGCCTAGTGATTTACCAATTATGCAGGCTGATACTAGTTTTATGGTGTGGATGCTATCTTAACCTTTCACATGATAAACACACAGGCTTGCAGCTGGACAAAACACAGTGGATTAAATAAAAGAAAACTTTATTCTTGCCCGGCAGAATGCTAAGAGTTTGCACCAGCAGAGCAGATTTTAGGAAGGGAACCTCTGGAGACCCATCTTTCAGCAAATGTTCTTTATTTGTCTGCTCTGGGAGGAAACAAGCTCCATCCTTGGCTCCATAACTCCATCAGAGTTACTTGATGCTGATTAACTTACACAGGAGATGAAAGCAGGAAGGTATTTGAGTACCATTCTCCTAGGGAGTCAGATAACATAGTTAGGAAGTTCTCTTGTGAATTCAGACCACCAGGTAAGTGTTCTTTCTTGGTGCAAGGTGGTTTACAGGCAACTGCAGATCTCACTGGGAATTGGGTAATAAAACAAACTACTTAAAAGCCAGGCGTGTAGGTATTGATAGTGGGTATTTTAGGGCCATTTTGAGCTAATTCTTTCAATAGTGTGCACAGTGCTCTTGGTTGTATTATTAAACTCATCTTTACCTCAGCTAACGTACCAGAACATTATATAGCTTATGATCACTGCTCTAGTTGCTCAATTCTAATCAAGAACTATGACAGTGATACTACTTCCCCTTCAGTTATTTTGGTAGGTGCTAAGGGACCGAGTGCCGAAGAGGAAAACTACACAACACGTTGGAAAATAGCGTAGAGACCCACTTTTTTAGGTTCCTACCTTTAACTTTTGCAGATGGTCAGTAGTTACAGGAAATAACATCTTTGGTCTAAAGTTGGGGGTTTATCACTTCATCTGTGATGGTATAGTACATTATCAGAGAGGAGAATACAGGAATGCTGAGTTTAAATAAGCTTCACAGGTGAGGACAAAAGAAGACTATGCAGACCTACCAAATTTCTTGCTCCTTTGCCTCTTGGTCTTGTATTTTGGTAGAGGGGAAGAACTCTGACCATAGAGATGTTCTCATGTGAGAATCTATATGGCAAAATTATGGCCCAAAAATATTTTATGTGAAAGCAAAGCATGTTGCTTATGGCAACTCCTGCATAATGAAGGAACACAATGAAGAACTGCAGTTCATATTACTCTTCAGGTCTGTTCTATTTTCATAGGTGGTGTTTTTTGTTGTTGTGTGTTGTTTTTTTTTAAGTAGGAAATTGCATAGTATAATTACAAGTTCATTTGCATTCATATTACAAGCTGTGAGCTAGTACATACTTTTAGATTTAAAAAATACTGTTAGCAAGTGTGACTTGCATCCATAAATTTCAGAAATGGGAATGGAGTTTACACTTAGTGAAAGTTCCTTCTCTTGTTAGCCAACAACCAGCACCCTTCCTGTAAAAAGTGGGATTTTGGGGAGGTCAGCAACAGGGTAAATGCAACTTCATTTTACAGTGTAACAGGCAAGGGCATAGAGCAGTTCAATATGCCTTTTGAGAACCGAGGATCACAAACATTTTATTGGACTTAATACTTATAGTCAAGCATAGCCAAATGTCATCTAGAGGATACTGTTTTTTCCTAATGGAAAGGTGTCTTCTATTGCATTTTTGTTTCTTCAGGCTTCTGTCATCTTGAGATGATAAAATCCTTTCCAATGGGAAATATTACTGCAATTAAGTTTACTACTAGGAGTTACAATTTTTTATCCATATTAGAATAAATGGGTTCAATTGATAATCCTGCCTTCCATTTCTGTAATAAATGGAATTGAAGAAAACAGTTCTATAGCAGGTCTTCATTCCACCAACTGCTTCTATAAATGTGGTATGACTTTTGAAATGCGTTTTTGTTACGTCGTAAAGGTTATTAGATGACTATATCTTTTATGCTTAGTACCTAATGTGCTATGCAAAGAATAATTGAGGAAGGTGAATCGGAAAATATCTGAGAGCGTTATCAGATCTCCACATGCACTTCCAATCGATCTGTTTGCCCAGCCGCTGTTGGATGGGCACTCTATGCCCTCCTGCCTGTTGGGTGGAGGGAAAATAACCCATCAACATCTTTCTGCCTCATGAGCATCTTGGCGATCACTCCTTGACTGCTGTCTCAAGGAGCACAGGGCAGCAGCTGGGTTTTGGTGTGCCCAGTGCTGCATCTCGCTCCTGATTTCTGACCAGCCAGTGCCCCATGCTGGGGCCCTCTTCCCAGTCAGCTGGAGGAGGCACCATCACGCAGGTGAACTGCATCTATCTGACGGCCACGAAATGCTTTTACTTCAGTAATTTCCCTCAGCGAGAGCCCAGCTGCTTTTATGCCTTGATTGGAGGTAACACTAGTGAAATTGCAATAACCTCACGAATGTACTTCTCTTCTGTATGTAAATCCTTTCAGGAAGTGCATGACAGCCTCCGTTTTCTATGGGTCTCCGTTTGTAAAGAAGCTGTTATCACAGAATAAGTTTAATGGGTCGTGAATTTTGTGTTGAAAGGAGAGTCTCTCCATGACTTCTGATCCGCCTGCAATAGACCTACTGGCTCGGCAGCAAGTGCATTAGGCTAAATATGCTTCCTCCATTGACTCTGAAGGTAACAGCCCTAAATGCCTCATTAAATTTTCACGGGTGACTGAGAGAAGCCATGAGAAAAACACCACGATAGCAGCGGGGGCGACGGCGGCTGCGCCCCCCCCCCCAGTGCCTCAGGAGCCCCACGGGGGCCGTGGGCCACCACCCCGCCTCGGGGGGCGATGGGGGCAGCGTGGGGCAGCCCAGCCTTGGGGCTGTGGAATTAGGGAGACCCGAGGAAGGGTTGGGAGACCCGAGGAAGGGCTGGGAGACCGCGTTGGTGGCTTTGTGGCCGGGTTTCACGCGTGGGCAGGGAGCAGACTGACAGAGACCGACTGACAGACCAAGGCAGCGGCGTGTAGGGGGCGAGCTCCCCGCTCCTGCCGTCCCCCTTCTCCCTGCCCACCAACAGCGCCGAGACCCCCAGCCTTAGGAAAGGAGGGGAAAGAGGAGAAGGAGGAGGAGGAGACCGACCCTCATCAGCAGCTTGCCTCCACCACACGCCTCCCCTTCTCCCCTCCCTCTGGCCTCAGCGCCGCGCTGGCGGGGGCCGGCGAGGGCAGGCGACGCGGGAAGGCGGCTCTCAGCATGGACGAGCCATGTGTATCCTAAGGAATAACAGCAGCTGCTGCGCCCACGATGGGGAGCAGAGGAACGCCAGGAGGAGAGGGCTCGCTGGGGCAGGTGAGGGCGCCGCGTCCCTTCTCCCCTCAGCGCTCGGGGGGCGAGCGGGGTGCCCGCTGCCGGGGAGCCCCTCGCCGGCTGCCGGGGTGCATGGGGATGAGAGGGGAGGTCTCCGGAGGAAGTTTTTATTATTATTATTATTAATTTTTGTCCGTTCTCGCCGCGCCGAGGAGGGGAAGGGGCTGGAATCTCCCTCAAGTCGCGGCAACTTGCCGGCTTGCTTCCCCCCCCTCCTCCTCCCCTTTCAGCCGAGTCTCGGGGGCAGAAGCAGCCTCTCGCAGCTGAGCCCGGACTCTCCATCCCCTGGAGGGTGAAATACTGAAAAACAAAAAGGAGATAAAATTAAAAAAAAATAAGAGATCCCCGGGGCTGCTCCGCGGGTTGCTGCGGGCTGGGCGCGCTGCCTCAGCCTTGAGCCGCTGCCGCCCCCCAGCTGGGGAGCGCCGCCCGCGGCTCCGGTGCCGCTGTGCCCCGCTCGTCCCGGGGGTCTCCCCCTCGTTCCCCGGCTCCCGCAGGCTGTCAGGGCTGGTGGGCAGCCCAGGCAGGGCTATGCTGGGTTATGCCGGGCTGTGCTGGGCTGTGCCGGGCAGCTCCGCGCTGCCTCCTTCCCTGTGAGGGAGCAGCCGGGGCGGGAGACGCCGCGCTGAGGAGCGGCGGGGAAATGGCGCCGGGAGCCGCGGGGCCGGGCTCGCCCTGACGAGCCGGGGGGCGCCTCGCTGAGGGGAGAGACCCTGCCCGGGGGGCCCGGCTGGTGGCGGAGTGCTCAAAAATGCTGCTGGGGAGCCAGCGGGGAGCGAGCCGGGGGTGTTTGCCCCCGAGAAGGGGGGCTGGGAGCCGCCTCTGCCCGGCCCCGGGGGCTCCCGGTGGTCCCCTGAGGTGCCCGGGGCTGGGGGCTGCGGGCAGCGCTCGCCCGAGCAGCACCCTAAAAAGCTCGGCCCTAAATCGCAGCCTCCTGAAGCCTGCAGGCGAACAGGCAGCCTCTGGCTCCATCGCCAACTTCGGCTTTCTTGAGCTCGCAAAGTTAATTTTTTTAGGTCTTTCCTCGAAGTAGTTTTAAAAGCGAAGTCCTTGGGACGCTTTGCCATTTGTCTAAATTCGGAACGCATGTCTGAAGCGTTTAATCATGTTTATTGTCTTCAGCCACTCAAACGGAATAAAAATTACTTATCGTTGATGAAGCTTGTCTTGCAAGCTGTTTCACAGTATGTTTCCGTTGCAAGACACAGCGCTGTGGTAAACTAGTGACAATCGTATTGTTTATTGTTCGCTCCTGCTCCGTCCCCACCCCCTGTGGTGCCGGTATCAGGCTGTTCCTTACCACTCGCCTCAAAAATCAAAACGGGAGCAGAAGTTTTCACCAGCTGGTTTGATATTTCCATTGGTGTCGGAGATTTGCATCTTTCATTTTTGCTCTGAAGGTAATTTTCATCAGTCATACCGAAGTCAGCTAATAAATATGAAAAGGAATGAAGGCACTAAGCTAAAATGCACTTTCCAACTCCTGAAGTGGAGTTGTAGGTGGAATTAGTGCTGGATTCACAGTCATTGTTTATTTCTGAGCCCCTTTCATAACACCATCCCAAAGCACACAATTCCTGGCCCCCTTGTCATCGCCACTTTGTTTCATTACATATTTAAAACACACTATTCACGTTGGTCTAGAAGTTCAGATTTATTGTTTGGAGTGCTTTGATACAGCTGCTGATCTTGGACTATACCTCATTGACGGTTTTGCTGCACTTTAACAGTATCTCAGCACAGTGATGGAGGACACCATCATGTTTTGTTGTAGGATTACCTTCGGGACTTCAGTGACTGCACACATCAGTGGTTTCATCTTAGGAGGATTGAAATTGATTTTCTTTTTTTTTTTTTTCCTCTTTCTTTTTTTTTTTTTTTTAGTTCAGCTAGTGAAAGACCCTGTCTGTGTATGTCCTTTGACCCGTGGCCTCACATGATGAAGTGACACCAGCAGTGGAGGATGTTGACTTGAAGTAGCTGCTGCTAGGGCTTCAGAAGTAGAGGTACCAGAACAAACACACTGTTCTGGCGGTCAGCCTGCTTTGTCCTGTGGGCAGGGCACTGTTTCCAACCATATGTTGGAAGACCCCTATATAAACATACCAAAGTAATTTTAAACCCTGAGCCTTGTGGTTCTTTGTTGGTCCTACTGAAAGACCCTCTCTTGATGCAGAATGCAGAAAGGCTGACCACCCCCTCTCATCCTCAGTTCTGACAGGCCTGTTTGCTTTTAAACACTCAGAATTTCAAATTTTGCAAGATGTTTGTATTGAATTTAAGAATAGCCAAGCTACTTGGTTAAATAGTGGTTAGGCGGGAGAACCTCTACTTTTACAGTTGTGTTTACATTTCAAAGTGATAGCAAATACCAGTAAAGAGGACCAAGATTTTCTAGACTTTATAGTTCAAATAAACTTTCCCTGTCAATATTTAGTCAAGGTCTTGATGGTTAAAGTTAACTGTGCAAGTCAATGTTTGGTCAAGGTAATGACTTGATTTTTACAAACACTACCCAGGCATTCTTGCAAAATTAATCAGTTTCTGGATCACAGTACATTTCATCAGCCAATTATTAGGAATAAAAATAGGCAATTACTTGCTCTCAGATGTCCTGTGCTAGTTGGTGTTATTTCAGCACTGCTTGCCACTAGCCCTTCTGTGGCCTCATTCATATACTGTTAGTTCTACCTTTAAAGCATGTATCTGCACACTGGATTTTTTTGAGATAAAGTAGGTCCTATACTATCCTGTTTTTATAGGTGGAAAATGAGGCATGGGTAGGCCAGCTGCTAGCTCTTAAAAGGAGTTGTGAAGCCATGCAGCACAGCAGCAGCAACCTTTACATATTTAGATCCAAGTGAGTGTTTCAGGAGCCTATGCTGGGCACCCAGTTCCTCATATAGCATACGGGATGAGGCAGGCATTTCTGGTAATGCAATCATTGGATAAAATATGAAAACAGTTCTGGTGTCTGGGACAAAAGTGATGTAATTGAATATGTTGACATTGGTACTTACAGTGCGTGACTCAAGTGTGTTGTGACATGGGAAGGAGCTGGAGGACTCTACTGCGATTCTTCCTTTCTTGGGAAGAAACTGAGATCTTCATTATTGCAAGTTGTCACTTAAGTCTCTTCAACTGACACTAATATCACAGTCTGGACTTCAGTTGTGCCAGATTTTTTTCTTTTTTTCTTCCTTTCTTTTTTTTTTTTCTTTTTTTCTTTTTATTAATTGAACCACTTGCAAATGCATTCCATGCAATTACATGGATATTAGAGTAGATATTCATTAGGATTTTACTAATCTAAACCTCAAGTGCTGTTCTGCAAATTTGCCAGCCTTTGTAAGGGAGTGCTTGACTTCATCAGTAGCAGTGTTTTATTATGAGTATTTTGATACAGTAGAATGAAAAGCATATATTCTAAACCAAGTAATTAATCAGATTTAAATATTTTCATTTTCATACTTTGGCTTGACACATAGAGAAGCTGCAATCCGTACTTTGCACATAATAGTAGATTTTGCCCAGTCTAGCTCCAACGGAATTATATTTCATGGCCCTGCTTTAAGAATTTAATCCACAAATCAATGCTCCGTTTCTATTTAAAGGCAGCAGAATTGTTCCTACTTAGGAAAAGTAAGTAACCCAGTAGTGTTGGTTAGAGAAAAGCTGGCATGTTATTGTGTGCCAAGTCATCTGTGTATCTAATCCTATTTTCAAGTGTTGCAGGTATAAGTGGGAATTGTTTGTTTTAGCTGTGAAGTATGGAAACTTCCCATTCTTTTGTTGGAAAAAGCTTTTTATCATCTAAGCGCTGAGCATTGTAAGAACTTGTAAGGCATTGTAAGAACATTGTAACAACAGTTACAGTGAAAGTTTTCTCTATTGTCTTCTTATTTTTTGTGCACACCAATCCTGCAAGGATCTGGTGGCAGTGACCTTGCTGGTTGCAGTGGGGTCTGTGCAGTCTGTTTCCAGATTTGCCCCAAGTTGCCGTTTCGAAGCAGCAGATCAGAGAGACCTCTCAGCTTCCCTCTCTTAATCTGTATGTGGCTTCTGGAGGTGTTGGGGTGAAGCTGGTACCTGGGATGACCAGCCATGTGCCGTGCAGGTGCTGTGAGCTGTCACGTCCCAGCTGTGGGGGAAGCAGCTACCAAGGAGCAGCTCTTCAAGCTCAACTGCGTGTCCTCACCAACCTGCCATGGAGCAGTGGGATGTCTGAAGGGCTACCTCACATGTCCTCTTCTTGGATATGTGAAGTAGCTGGCACAGTTTCATGCTGGTACCTTAGAGGTGTGAAGATTTACTTAGGCTGCTTGTGGGATCAGAAAGCATGGTGACCACAGCAAGCTTTAAAAAGCACAGGAGGAGTGCCCCAGACAAGGCTTGGGGCAGTTTCCAGTCTGAAATCTTTTGCTCTTTCTATGGATAGCACTTCTCCCATCGTTCTATTGCTGCTGGTTTAGTGAGGATCCAGAAATTATTACTTCTCTTCAACGGATGTATAAGGTTAAAAACACCTAAGTACACAAAGGTACTCTCACAGTTCTTCCTATGTTGAATTTTGTGCATCTCTGTGTGAATGGCTGCATGTGCGTATATGCAAAGGTTTCTTAGCTGCTCTTTTTATTTCACAAAGGTTGCTCAAGTCTCCAGCTATTTTCAAGCAGCTGCACTGAGAACTTTTTTTTTTTTTTTCCCCCAGCAAATAGTGATTACTCTTGTGAGTAGAAGAATATCAGTTTCATGAGAGTCTTTGCAATTCCCCAAGCCTGAAGGCAAATGAATAGAAATTTAGTGGACCACCTAGTTCTTGACACAGAATTCTCCAAAGAGGAGTCTGACCTAATTTATATTGTATTGAATCAAATAATCCTATCATGCATGTGTGCTTGCCATTTTGTTTTTCTTTAGCAGGCATATTGCTGTCTTGCAAAATCTTCAGATTTAGATGTTAGGCAATGTCCCTGCGGTTTTAGGAGGTGCCTTTCCTCACTGAGTAGTTACTGGAAAATTACATTTAGAGGACAGTTGTGAGAAAGCAGGTAATCAAGACATAATACTAAGGCTGCTGGAATTATTTGTAGCTGAATGTGGGTGTATCATTGTTTAGTGCTGAGGGTAATCAAGAGTCCTCCACTACCAAGTCTTCCCATTATTATTAAAAATGGAGCTGGAATCCGCCCAGAATGCATTTTGTAGCAAAAAGCAGGATAAATATCTTTGTCATCAGCGTGGCAGGGATATTGGTAGGTGTGCTTGCTGTGGGGGATTGCTGCATTTCTTCTTCGCAGAGCTGCTGCTAAGTGGTATTGAAAGTGTTTGTTGGGTCCAGCGTGCTTTGACGTTAATTGGGAGCTGATTAACATCCAGGCACTGTAGTTGTGGCCTGCTAAAGCAATTCGTGATATTTAAAATCCTTTTCTGGTGTTACTCTCCAGGTAATCAGACCCATCAGTCTATCTGTGTTAGGTCCCAAGATACACTCTGCAGCTGACAGTCTCTCTAGGTGCATTCATGTTTTGGAAAAGAACTTCTTAAACCTGTACAGCTGTATTCTTGGAAAGCTGAAGAAAGCAGTGGATCTGCAGAAATTCAAGATCATAGCAACAGTTACATGAAAACTGTTCTTTGCTTTTAGACTGAATCGGGATCCTGGCTGTAGGGCTCCTTTATGCTTACTCAGTATCTTTTAGGTTTTGCTTAAATCTCTTCTGACAAGAGTTGCTTTTCTGCTAAAAAGTGTCTCTCTGCTCTTTTTAAATGCAGAGTTTCAAACCTTTTGGCTTTCCAGTTAGAGATTTTTTTATTTTTTTTTATCCCCTCCACTTTTCATTTTGGGACAGCTGAGCATAAATGCTCCTTTAGAGTGGGTGAGTGATTAGCAAGTTAATAGGTTTGACAGGCACCAGATGACTCTTCTTGATTTAGGTCCCTGTAAAATAAGAAAGGCCTTAATTCTTTTCCAGCTGTGGAACAAATTTTATAAGGTTACACTTGTCTTAGGCGCTGAGTGGTCTACACCAGAGAGAGAACAGCCTAACGCACCGTATGGTGTTCTTAGCCCATGTGCATGGTATCTGAAACCAAACAAGTTTCATAATGCGTATGAAGAATATCAGTTGGTTTAGCTTTCAAATAATGCTAACTAATTTGAAGTATTGAACTTTTCAACAAGCACAAGGAATTTCCAGTGGATTCTGCAGTGTTGTTATTCTCGAGTCATGGAAGAATTTCTCTGAGTTGTGTCTGATCACCTGGTGTCATAGCTGCTCGCATACCAAATGCTGTTGGTTGAAAGTTGACTCAGCAATGGGCAACATAAAGCACCTTCTTAAACACATGCCTGTCTTAGCCACGAATACAAAACATTTCGTAGATCAGTTGAAAGGTTTACCTGAGGTTATTGGAATTTCTAGCTTCACATTTAGATTCTGAGACTCTAAATGTGCCCATCTGAAAATCGGGAACTCAAATTACTGGGAGTCCAAATGATGCACTGAACATTTCTAATCATCTTTTAACATAATGGTCTTCAAACCTGCTAAAAAAGTTGGTCACTTAAAGAATAGCAGGAATTGTATTGGACATTTCTCCACCTGGAGGATATTTTTTTTGTAGTATGTAAAGTGGAAATACCTGATCTCCGTTCAAAGAAGTTACATTTCTGCTCACAGTCACTTGAGATGCAACTCTTAATGCTGCAACAGCAAAGAGGAGTACTTCAACTTGCTTAAACTTTAGATTTATTCAGGAGCCTCGAGTAGCTCCCGAGATCAATCCCGAATGAAGAGATCCGAGCCGGCAGGAATCCGAAGCTGGCAGCGTGTCAGCGATTTGACAGCCGCTCCGTGACCTGTCAGTCCCCGCCTGGAGCCCGGCCATAACAGTTCAATCGGCATCTGCTTTCTGCCGGATTAACGTGCAGTAGGGCGCTGGAATTCTCCCCTTGTTGAGCTCATACCTTCCCGTGGGGAGACCATTTGCTCTTTGGTTGCTCTTAAAGCCATCAGTGATGGTCTGCTGGCACCCCGATAGCTTCCGCACCCGGGCATTGCTGCTATGGAGGGTTTAGGGCTGGGATTTCCAACTGAGCTACATGGTTAAGTCAAGCATAAAGATAATTATGGATTAAAAATAAATAAATGCTTGTATGTAGTCCAGCTGATATTCATTGAATTGTACTACTATTCAGTTCATCAACAGTCAATGCATTGAACGTTAATATTTCAATTTTCCCATTCATTCCTTTATGTAGCAAAATACACAGCGAAGCTGTTTTCTTACTGCCTTTTATGTCAGTTTTCTTCAAGCTTTGAGGCATATAGGCAAATTCAGACTTTCAATGGCAAGATTAGATGACTTGATAGGTGTTTTTTCACCATGACAAAGTATTTTCCATCCTCCCTACATTTTAAAATTTGGTCGGTGTGCCACAGTAGCGCTGGCAATAGCATTGGGAAGTGTTGAGGCCTCTGTCCTCGTTTTTAAAGCACCTGGTAGCTGATGGCAGTGAAGACTCCCCCTTTTAATTGCACTATGATTAATACAAAGCAAATCACCAGGAAGTGCTACTTCACACAGCGTGTTGGCAGTTTGCTCCTGTTTAAAAACAGTAAAATACAGTAAAATGTCCGTGAATTTAGTCAGGATTATTTTATGAATGGCTTTTTGTGGCTGCCGAAGCAATCGACTCTCAGATCATGGCTTCAGGACAGTCGTCCACCCATCGGTCCTGTGTGACAGTTTTCAGATATTTAGAGCCATTTTTCTTCCTTCAGAAAACAAGAGAAATAAAATGCTTGAGACGTCCTAGAAGGGATAACAAATTGAATTGACCACTTACTGTTCCCGGCACTCAGGTTTTATGAGCCTTACTTCCCTGGTGATCGAGCTATTCACAAGCACCGTGTGAGAGTTACAGCTGATGAAATTTGGTAAAGTTCTTTTAAATCGGAAGAACTACACTGATTTACATCAAATGAGGGCTTGTCTGCTGTTGCTATGTTACGTTTGTAGCAAATGCTAATTGATTTTGGTGCATACAGATCCTCAGAGAAAAGTGAGAATTGTTATTGAATGAATCCCACTGTGCCGAGCTTCAGTTTCTGGATTTTAGTGCAGGATGATCCTGGAGAGGACATGAAATCCTCTTTATGCTGGGAAACAACGCTGAGAAAAATAGCTCTGTCTCAGCTACAAAACAGTTGTGAGGGTTTGGCGTTCCCAGTTTTGGGGATGACAAAGAACAGCAAGGGGTTTTCATAAAGGAGCTCTCTGTGCCGCTCTGTTTCTGCGGCAGGACTGTCGATCCAGCACGCTGCCTGTGTGGTTGCCCCTGTTGGCTGTAACATTGCTCGTGTTTTGGTCATTTCCTAATACCTTCCCTTGGAGAAGGCAAGGGGATGGCAGAGTGGGGACTCTCCTTGGGATGGTTTGGTCACTTGCTGCTCGCTGTTGGAGAAGCCTCGTTTATTAGCTGAAACAAGACGGATGCCCGGTCCTCAGCACTAAAATTCAGGTGGAAAACTCCCGTTCTCCATCCCTGAACTCCAGTTGCCTTGCCTTTTCCAGACACCAAAGGTCCAGAGGAGCAGATTCTGTTGCAGCCTTGCCAAGCCTGTGCGGAGAGCCCGCTCCTTTTGTTCCTTCTGAGAATTTCCTTGGTTTGGAGGACAGGTTGGAGCCGGCCCCTGCTGCTGTGGGTGGTTGATTCGGCTCATCAGGGATTTAGGGGGAGCTTTTTGGCAGGGATGGGAGGTGGTACAGCACGGAGATGGGAAGTAGTCCAGGTGGATGTCACAACAAATGAGGTACAGTTGTTCGTTCAGTGGGCCCAGGAACGCGAGAAAAGCTGTCTTGATTAATGCAGCGTTGGGTTTCTTCTCTGTGGCTGGAAGCGTATGCATAATTTGCACGTAGAAGATAAGTAGAACACATATAACATTGTAATGTCTGTAGTGGGCAACCACCAGGACATGTGTCCTCTCAGACCCCATTCTGATGGACTGCAGTGCATCATCACAGTTATTTCTAGATCTTGTGTAGAGAAGCACTGTTGCATTGAACGATGGCAAACGTATTTCATTTTCAAGTGTGGACAAATATTTTCGTGGGAGAAACTAACACTGGATTTCCCCAAGATTGCCCAGGGTTTGATTTGTTAGGAGAAACAGGCGTCAAGAAAGCTGCAGGAATGGTACTGCTCTCTGGGAAATCAGGGTATATGCTGTTCAGAAAACATTCAGAAGATCAGCATAGGATTATTGTTGTCTGTTCAGACAATTTTGGGGAAAAACAAACTGGAACACCAGTTGATCTCTGAGAACTTCTTCCAATTTCAGCCACAAATGTTGCAGATGTTAGGGAGAAAGAGCAACTTCAATCCATTCTCAATTCAATTCCATCACAACATGGGCTGAAGGACTTCTGTTGGACTGCATCTGTAGCGTTTTCATCTCACTGCATCAGCTAACAAGATAAATACATAGTGTGTGTGGTATGGCAAGCTGCAGAAAGTGGAGACAACGTTGTCCACCTACCTTGATGTCTCACCCAACAGCTGCAACTCTTGACAATTACAGCACTTTTATTACTCTTAGTAATTTACAGTTTTAGCAGAAGCCAAGCACAGGGGCTACAGAGAAGCACAGAGAACAAGGGATTTTTCATGCTGTGTCTAATATGTTGAGAACAGATGACTGCTTAGTAGAAGTACTTGCGTCATCCTAGCAAGTAGAAGAGTAAAGTTTGTCTAAATGAACACTAAATCCATTGCATATTTTCTTTATTGTTTTATATATCTACACAAAAGCTTGAGAAGTAGCCATGGGAGACTAATGCTTTGCAACCTGGAGCAGAGTTCACAAAGTGCTTTTCTTATTTCAAATAAAATTCCTTTAAATGAAAAATGCATAACTGGTAGTGCATCTCCACACATCTCCATTGCAGGGGTGTGAGAGGGAAACTTCTCTACAAAGAGCTCTGAGCTGGAGGTGTCAGGGAGCCTCACTGGAAACTCTTTCCTTTTGGCACCCAGAAACATCCTTACCCAGAGTCCTGCCCATCTCATATGCCAAATGTTAACTTTTAGAAGTTAAAGAAGACTATTAAATCAGTGCTACAGTGTACCAAGCCTGGTACTAAAGTAAAATATGAAAACCAGGTTAGGAAAGAGTCCTGGTACAGAAAAGAAACAGTAGCACTTAGAGGGATAAAGTTATCATTCAGGGCCTCCCTTTCTATTCAGTGAGTAATTGTGTATCTAGCTAGCACCTTGTAAACCAGCCTGGAGGTCTGTTAACCAGCTGGAGCAGGATACCTAATGGTTGGGACTTTTGAAGAAGTGATCTGCTGGCCCACTGCTCTGTCAGGAGCGTGTGTACATACAGGTGAACGTTTTGTGTGTTCTAACAGCCCTTCTTTTCGTAGTACAACAGCTTACATAGTCCTGGTGCTCAAAAACGTGACATAGTCCTGAGTCCTCCTGCAATGCCTCTGATTGATCAGCGATGCTTTTAATACAACCTGCAGAAAAATTCTTAGCACGTGACAGAAATATATCGCGGTTATTTTGAAGGAGTGGAGCTCACATGTTCACAAAGACCTACAAAACTGTTCCTGGTAAACCTGTGTAAGTCAGACAACGTGTGGCAATGGGGACTCCAGCCTTCACATTGTGTGAAAACTTTTCCACCCATTTCGTCTTTTTGTTTTGCTCTTGAATGATTTTTTGGTACCTGTTGGTGTTTGGAATTTCATTGTAAGGGGCTGGGTAGAAAACAGCTCTCCAGTAGTTAGTGGTTAGCCCTTCTGAAGGTAGTCATGGATGCTCTTCCTGCCACTAGGTAGTGTTCATAACCTGCCCTTGATTCAGGTGTGTGGAGGAATCTGGTTTGCTTACCACCAAAAATGTCACTTGCACTTGGTCTTTATGCTGCAGGAAAACAGATATTCTCGTGCTCTCGTGTAATGCTCTACGCTGCTGTGAAGCTGTAAACCTTACAGCCAGGGATGCTGCACCTGGGGGTTTGGTTTTCCCCTGTACCCAAGAGCAGTAAAAAAGCTCCTGCTCTGCACAGAAGCCTGTAGGTCTGTAAGCTCTGCTCTTACTTCTGACTTCAGTGCTTTCGTATGTACTGGATGTGAGCTGAAAATTGAATTTTGCTTTCTAAAATGGCCATCGTAGATTTCTAATTAAACATTTGGATTTTTTTTTTTTCTTTTTGTGACAGAGTTTAAATATTAAGTATTAGCAATAATGTTTAAATTGATGAAGTGTAAGACTGGTGAAACAGGTTACAAGTAAGGGAAGAGAAAATATTATGAACCATATTCCCTAATTTATGCCTTCTTGGAAAATTTGTCTAATGAAATAAGAGTGTCTGAAATAATTCAGTTTAGGGCATTCAGCAAGAGGTACAGCAGTAATGGCTGGGTGATCTTTTAACATGGCAAATAAAATACAAGTCCCATTTTGCCTTGGAGAGGAAGAGTTACATTGTGCTGTGTTCTTTGCTTCAGCAGACAAGCGAGGTGTGTGCTCTTCAGGTGAGGTCTCAGTTTCCTGGGTGCTGTGAGTTTCTTTCCTCTTGGACCCTATCTGAACTCAGCACCTCTCTTCTCCACCCTCCCTAATTCCGTCCCTGCCCTGAAGCCTCTTTGCCTCTTGCCTGCCAGCCTAAACCTCTGGGGTCCTCTGTTGCTGAGCAGTACTCTTGCTCAAGAGTTGACTCTTGCAGTCCTTGTGGTGTGAGACCTCACATCCAAATCTCTTCCTCTCTCCTCTGGTCAGATTCTTTTACTGATTGCATTTGAATCCTGCAGCTAGCTGGGTGCATTTCTGGAAAGACGAGCACCCCACCATCAGTTCCAGTTCTCTGTGTCATTTCTGCAATAACCTTACAATTCGGGTAGTTGTGTTTCTTTGTTTTTGTTTTTTTGTTTGTTTGTTTTTAGGATTAGCGAAGAAAAACATGGTCAAAACACTGCGTTTCCCCCGTAGTCTAAATCTTGGAAGGGATTCAACTCCCTCCTCTTCCCTCATGCTGCGAACGCCACCCCCAAGCAGCCACGTTTGACGTGTAAAACTGCAGCCTGAACAGTTAAAGTCTGGCAAAGTGGCAAGGAACTGCAAGGAAACGCAGGATGGGAAGTGCCAGGAGACCTCAGCAATAGCTGGTGCCTCCTGCACTGGCCTTGGGTGGAGAAAATGGGAGCAGGTAACTTGCAGGGAATTATTGAGCCATGTGGTTGTGCATAGCAGCATCGTAAATAAAAGGCTCAAAACCTTTAGTGAAAAATCTGACCTCGAGATCAGAGACTGAAGAGATAATTGGAAAAAAAAGAATTGCGGACAGATTATGAGAGCATTAATGTTCTCCGAGTGTGATCATCTCAGGCAGACAACTGAGGGCAGGCCTGCCTTTGTCTCTCAGCACACGAGTGGTAATTCTGAGAGCATGAGGAACGCTGCGTGGTGGAGCACAGAGGTCACCAGCACCGAGGGTGCTGCTGTTTCCCATTGACCAGGTTTGGGACAGAACCAGCACACGTAGGATTACATCCCACCCTGCTCGTGTCATGCTGCAGGAACACAGGATTTAAGCCATGCTTTTCTTTGGGTCTTGGTGAAAAGTGGATCTGAAATGTGAGGAGCTTGAGCAATGAATCCAGCCTGGTAGGTGGGCTCGTACAGTGCCGAAGAGACTGAGAGCTTCCGAAGGAGGAGGAGTGCTGTGTGTGTAGGTTTGGGTGCCTTGCCTTTTTGTATTTAGAAGCTTTAATGCTACCAAACTACCCTGCAGTGAGTCAAACGTGGCTTGCTGGAGTTTTCCTAGCAGTTGGTGTGTCACTAGCGAGAACACCCTGCCATATGATACCGGGGCTGGCTGTTGTCTTCACTTCTCGAAAGCATATGGAAGTACTCCTACCTCTACCTTTCGTGTTCAGGAAAGCTGTAGGGCTTTTAGTGGCTGTACATGAACAGAACATTTGTCTTAGGAGAAAGAGTGGGGGGTGTGATGGAGGAGTTTAAGGAGGAGAAAAGATGAATAAAAATATTTCTGTTCTTGAGCCCTCATTAGAGAATTGAAGAAATGCAAATACAAGGTGTGTGAGTGGAAATGTAATTTTTTTTTTTTTTTTTTTTGAAGGACCACATGCAAGGACTATGATAGAGGTGCTGTATACTTTAAGATATCCGAGTTACAAAGAAAGCTTGTAGTTCATGGAATTATATCTATGAGCCTTTTAATATACTTAGGTTGTTCTTTATCTCCTACAGAGCATTGCAGAATATGTTTCCCTGGAGGTGTCTGAAGTAAGGCTAGAAAAATCCTACCTGATCTTTAATAATCCCTCACACGCATGGTAATACTTCAGAATTGTACTATCATTGTGTAATTTACACTTAAATCCTTTCATTTCTGTGCTCCCGCCCTCAAAAAAAAAAAAAAAAAAAAAAAAAAAGAAGGGGGAAAAAAAACCTTTAGAGTTATAGGGAGCCAGTGATTGCATACTTGAAATACCTTGGCCTTGTTGCCAGTTTAGACTCACCTGCTTAAATTGATTTATTGTGTGTTTTTTTCCTAGGGAATAGGACTGAAAAATACATTTCTCCTCTTCTAGTTAATAGATTCAGGAAGTAATTTGCAGACCAGGAAACAATGGATCTCGTATAATAAAAGCACTGCCTAGGTAATTCATAAGGAAGATAAACTTGTATTGTTAAGCTTGCACATTCTGCTCTTATTTGTAGACCATCTATTGCTCTCCTGTGCTTTCCACCATTAGGCAGTAATGTTATTGCATTAGTAAGAAAGCACTGCCACTTGGACCGCCTTTCAAAACCATGCACAAAATCAAATAATCCATTTTACTGAATTGTGAAGAGCTGTGTTATTTGTTTATAACCGCTCACTTAGTTATTGCTCTCCGTGCGGCGTGTTACAATTTAATCACTGCTCTGCATCTCTCCTGTTCAGGCGGGCCGGCGTGAGGCAGCAAAGGGACAAAGCGGAATGACTGGCAGCTAAGTGTTTCAATCCGTCGAGATACTGATTTATTTCTTCGAGGAGGAGTGTAAAGGAAATGAGAGTGGCTGTTTTTTGTAACCGGTGCACTGAATAGTCATCAGTTAAGCCGTGGAGGTCATACACACGAGCTGAAATAGTTCTTGAGGAAGATAAAAACACTGGAGTGTGTCTCGTCGTCTGCACCGCGCACGGTCCTTGTGAGGCTTGTGATGTTTGGCCTGTCTTGTAAAGGCAGCACAAAGGAGAAGTTCGGAATCCTTTTAGTTACAGGGGTTTCATTTCAAAAGAAGTTACACGAGGGATTAAAATGCGGGCTGTTAGGAATTCCTGGCATCTCTCTAGTTAATACATGCAACTGCAAAGTTTTTAGCTGTGTTCAAGATGATTTGTGTTGATTCTGCAGAATGTTTAAACTCCAATGCTTCTTGGCTAACAAATAATTCCTGCACTGAGTAGGGCAGGTGGTATGGATATCTGTGAAAATGGATCTATTTCGGAGTACAAATTAGGACTTCTAGAGCAAAAATCAGGGGAAGAACATTGGTGGAATATTATAGGAATGCTTTAAAAGCACGTGCATGCCTGGGTTGGAAACAGATACCTTAGTTTTTCTTGCCAATTTTGACATAATTATACATTTCTCTCCTCTGTTTCCCCCCTAGGTATAACTTTGTCCTTTAGTAACAACTTTTTTTCCCCCTTATTTTGAAATGTTAATTTTTAATCTGAAAAGAATCCTTCTTACAGTCAAAACAATATTCCATAGCAAACCTGACAGCATTTATAGGACATCTTTTGCTTAATTCTATATTCCATCTGAACTTCTACTGATCTGGAGAAAGCAAGTGTATACTTTTGAATTAAATTAGGTCTTTCTAAGACTTCAAATCTCTAGAGACCACTGAAAATCTGTGCTCAACAATCATTGCTTGTACAGAAGAAAGATCTCCTACCTATCAAGAGATTGCTTTAGTATGGTATTCCCTAGAAAGCCTGCTGTAGCCAAGCCTATGTTTGATGTTCCTTTTCTAACCTAAATCCTGAGGTTTTTGAATAGTTTCATTAGATGTAGTAACATTTTTCTCAAATTTCAGTGCATACATTAAAAAAATAAAATTAAAAATAGAATTACTTTATGTGAAGTGTTTGGTGCTGACAGCAGAGAAGTTTTTCACTGTCTCATCTCAAAAAGAGAGAGACTTTGAGACCATTTTTGTCTTCTTTTCTCAGAGAACCTGTGTAAAACAGTAATGGATGTATGGTCATGATGGTTCTGGAAGAAGGAAGAGAGAAGTGTGCTCTGAGCAGGCAGCGGAGCTACTTCAGCATTTCTTTTCCCTTCTAACTTCCTTTCTGAGCTAATAGTCCTTTCAGTCTAAATGCAGATCTATTCGTAATGTGTTGAACTGCATTATTTAGCCCACCACCGCAAGCCAAATTGTTATCCCTGGAGATAAAATTGCTAACTTGATTTAACAGGGCTTTGTTAATCTAGCCTCTCATTTACACCTTCTCCTGGATATTTCCATTGCAGGTGCTTTGTATTTATTAAGTATGATTTTGACAAAAAGACACACATCCATTAATAAAAAGCTATTTAGCTCTTCGGTGCTTGGGAGAAAGCTGTCAAGGAGTCTTGTCTTGTAAGAAGCACTTAGAACCTGTATTAAGGCTGCAGTGCCTGTGTCTGCAGTACATCGATCCTTTAGAAGTGAGACATTGAAGAAGAAGATCTCTATTAGTTCCTTGGCAGTGAGTAAAATCCAGAAACGTATATCTGAGTGTTTTATTCATAATCTGCTCTGTGGCTTTGTTGCTGCTGCATGTTTCGAATGCCTTTTCCTAGAGCAACCAGTTGAATGTGCAGCCGAGCACTGGCTAAAAAGGTCTGTAGTGGTTGAAAATACTGCAAGATGTGTTTGCCAGAAGAGAGATCAAACTAGTCCTGTGGAAGATTGTGGATAAGGATTACATAAAATAGAGGATTTGCAAGTGGAATGTGCTTTGCCTACAGTATCAATGTCCATTTTCTGTGAAATGACTTCCAATTTTTGTTATTTCACGTTTTGGTATAATCTCTGAGATGGAGATTGGATTTGAGATTAGAAGTCTGAAAACGAAGTGATTCTTGATGATGTCTGGAATATTTGCATGATTTTATCAGCTGATAAAATGCAGATGAGTACAAAAAACAAAGAGCAGCATTTATAATCCATACGCCCAAGCCATTCCCAAGTATTACAGAAGTGGACTGGTGTCCCCCTTTCCTTTGTTTTTCCCCAGTGGTGCTAGGCACTGTATAAAGCAGAAGGAAAACAAATAAACAAACAGATCCCTATTCCAGAACGCCTGATAGTAGTGACTAATCATTTCATTCAGGAGACGCCAGAAGGATGGGACTCGTTGGTTGTCAGCTGGCCAGCGGTGTGCTCAGACATTGACATCTTCTGTTCTTTCTCTTTTATTAAATCTTATCCTAAAAAAAGTTTTCAGATGAAATGTTAAGAGCAAAGAATTGGCTTTGTAGAGCTTTCTGGTACTGCCTTCAGAGGACAGCCCAGAAACTGCCCCGGGAAGGTGCTTCTTTGGCTGGAAAGGGTGGTGGTGTACATAGGGAGGCTCAAACAAGTACAAGAATATGATGTGTGATAAAAAGGCTAATCCCAATGTTCTCCTACCTTGAGGAGAAGTGTGATGAAGGAGCCCACTGGAATGGTTTTTGCAGTAGCATTTGGAGTGGATTGTGAGTGGAGACGAGAAGCTGTAGAAACTGTCTTGAGCTAACAGCTCCCAGGCAGGCTGCCTAGCATTTAAACTAATGTGGTAATGTTAGACAGAGAAATTGTCCTCACTGCTCTAACCTCATAGCTTCCCAGTCTTCCAGCAGTGCCTTCAGCAGACCTTTGCAGGTTGAGTTTCGCTTGCTGCCTGCCTTGGGGTGTAACCACTTCACCTCATGGGGCAGTGCTTCTCCGACAGGGTCCTGTACAGCCAGGCTTCTGCTTGCAAGGTCTGTTCGGAGATTTCTTTATGGGAGAAGCAAAAGTTCTGCCTTACCTGTGAAATGGTGAGCCTTCAAAGCTTCCTGCTTGCTAATAGTTGCCTAGTTTGCATTTATTCTCCCATAAAATCTATTCTTTCCCAAATTAGCGCATCTCCTCAGAGCAATCTTCAGCTAGGCGTGAAGGCAGATTGGTACCACCAGCAGTGCATTTTGGGTCTCAGAGCTGAGATTTGCATTAAGGAAAAGGGGATTGTTATTGTGAAAGTTGCCGGTGTTGTCATGTTTGCCCATAGTTCGTGCATTTCTTTCCCATTAGTTTCAAAGGATTTCTTTCTAGTCATGAGTTAAATGGACCTGCTCGGTGTTTACATGTATGCAAATGATTGTTGTGTCACTACAATTGCAAGATTTAAGGAAAAAAAATCAGATATTTTACATGCCTTTGAGTACTAAAGTGATTGCAATTACCTACATAAAAAGAGTTGTTTTATTAATTAATTGACTCGGAGAAAAAAGGCTAGTGACCCTCTGAAGGAATATCAATAACCGAAACATTAATTATGCAAATAAGAACTGTCTTTAGTGTTCATTATTCATAGCTTAACATGAAAATTGCCTGTTAAAATAATGCTTCATTCACATATTTTGATAAATACCTAATCTGCAGGGCTGTCGTTGGACCTCGACTTGGGAGGCAAAGCCCCCGTGGTGAGGCTGGTGAGGGCAGAGGCTGCTGGCACCCGGTGGCCCTTGGGGCTGGTGCTCAGCTGCTGGCATTTGGAAGGCCCTGGTGCTCAGCCACTTTCAGGGAGACAGTCACTACATTTCACAGGTGAAAGAAGCGGGGAAAGAAGCAGTAAGGCATGCGGAGAGTTCGTGATTTCCTCGTGGTTTCAAAGGGAGGCCGTAGCAGAGCTCTGAAATCAGCCCCGATCTGAGTCCCGATGTAGGCTGTCACCGTGTGGGGTCGTCTTCTTCAGTGGGTCAGTAGGGGTAGCACCGAGGTGAACAAATGCCATAAGGAAAGCCAGGTTGGGTCGTGCATTTGATTTCTCTGAACTTAGCTCTGCCTTTTTGTTTTCTGAAGTTTCACAGAGTGGTATTAAGTTCTGACTAAGGATTCATGTTGGATTTTACTCCTTTTTACATCCCTAAAGACAAGTCAGAAGTTTCCCGGGCTCCTTCTCACTCAGGTGTCTAAAAGAGGATGAGAGGAGAGGGAGGAAGAGCTGCATTTCCTTCTCCATCAGCTGAAGGGCTGTGCAGTAAATAACCACATTTCAGTTTTCAGTATGCACACAAGAAGGCAGTTAGGCAGTCCCAGAAAAATCTTTCACTCCCCGAAGATTCAAACATACGTGTCTGAAACGAAGGCATTAAGATTTCCCATTTTTAATGCCTTGGAACTTGTTATGCCAATAGGAGGAAGGGCTGATGAAGAAATATGTCCCCCCCTCCTTCCCCGGTAGCGTGATGAATTGTGGAAGTCCTGATTGAAAATTCTAATCACAGCCTTGCAGTCCTTCAGATCACAACCCTTGACAGTTGATTCACTCCTTTTCATGCCTGCTGCCTCTCACTGCTCCTGGTGCCTCTTATGCATGAGTCTATCATTAACACACAAAGCATGATGGATTGGTTGGGGTACCTCTCTCCTTAGAACCTGGGAAATGCTTCTTTTTCAGAATCAAAGAACCTGTGTGTGACATCGTCATGAATGAGAGAAGAAAGTAATACAGTATTGGATGTGCCTGTTTGCTGCCACTGTTTAGAGAGAAAATGATGCATTATGGGGAATGTAAGTATATGGCCTGTTTTTTTTTTTTCTTTATTTTTTTTTCTCCCTACTGGCACACGATGCAGAAAATCGTGGATCTTAAACAATGCCTAAGCTAAGTCTGGCAATGCCTCCAAGTTGTAATACTTTTTTGAAACAGAACTGTAAACGCTTAAAATTTTTACTTAAAGATTGGCCTGTTTGTGGAGTCTTTTAACTTCTGGTGTGATCTGATGACCTAAATGATTAGGAATAATTGGTTTTGGTACTGACTGCTGGACTTCCATCACTTTTGTGGGTTCTCTTCCACAGACCCTTTCAACAGGAAACTTTTGCAAATAATTGCATCTGCAAATGCAGATGTTAAATTTGTAAATGCTTTTGTTTGTCTGTGTGACTTGACATTTAATGTTTCAGTGAACAAGACAGTGAAGTTTTGGCTCCAGTGAGAGATTGATAGGAACAATTTTCAAATGTGGTATCAAAACAAAGTGAAAATATGTCATGTTCAAATACAGAGCTCTGATGCGTCATGTGGTCTTGTAATAAATGAAGTAGCTCTACAAAGCTGACAGATTTGCAAGAGAATGTTTTTAAATTTATGATGATTAATTTTCAAGATGAACCGCAATAAAAAATGTGTTAGTAGATACTTAAAGAAGGTAAGGGGAAGCAGCTTTCCGAAATGAAAACAAGCAGGTAATGATAAGGCTGCCTTCACTTTTATATCACGCTTTCTGAAATTCGTGCAGTGAGCAAATTGATATTCTGACTGCTGCAGCTGGCAATAACAGCTACTCATGCAAGTGTAACGTTTTGTGGAAGTTCCACCTCTTGGATTTGTGCTGTTGCTTTGTGCTGGCTGTCTCGGAAATGCCAGTGCTATCCCTGAGCTGAGCACAGTTAGGAGTAACACAAAGCAGAATTGAAGATTTCCTACCAGGACTGGTGGTTCCCCCAGAGCCATCAAGATAAATCAGCACTGAGTCTAGTGAGAGAACAGAAGTAGCTCTGTAGGGCCTAGAAAGAAAAACAAACTTTTCTGAAACTCAACATGTTAATTTCTCCTGAGCATTTGCCCCTTGAAGACTGACTGTTTTGCGTTAGGAAAGTTAAATGCAAAGGATATCTTTCAGTAAGATATATGAAGTGATTTATTTAAGCATAGGCAGTGTTGGGCTAAAACACACCTTGATACTATTTGTACTTTGCAAGAATTCAGCCATACATGCCAAGTGCTTACGTTTTATTTGTATTGATTTGGGTTTATTTTTAAAGATAGGGCTCCTTGCTTCACTTCTTTCCATTTCGTTGTGTTTGCACAGATGCCTTGGCAATCGACAGGTGCAGAATAGCTTTATGCTCCCATTAGTACAATGGAGGTGCTGGTAAACATGATTTAATGAAGTGAAGAAAGGAATTACACTGGATCCAGGATGTGTCCTGGTGTATAAATTTGCTTAGTTCCATTGACCCTGTAGAGTTGGTTTGAAGTTTTGTTCTAAGTTGTTACTGGTAAGACATCAGGTGACAATTTGTGTGCTCACTCTTACAATGGTGATGTTTAATTTGATCAACACTTGATTTTTGAGTTAAAAATTGCTAACTGAAGACTGTCTTCAGTAGATAGACTTGCACGCCCACACACGGCCTGTTCTATAAATAATATATCGAAGCAGTGGCATCATTTCGGTCCTTACTAGAGCGTTTAGCACTTTTTTTCCCCACTGCAAGACCTCTTTGTTGTATCTAATGTCTCTCTTACAGTATCAGTTCCTGCCAGTTTCTAAAGGTATATAGTATAACTGCCTAGCAGTTGGCTTTATCTCCTTTATTTTGCACTGTGCATTACAGTGATGACCGATGTAACTTCTGTTCATGTTAAGATGTCTGCCCTTTTAGTCAAACCTATACGGAAATGTTTATGCATAGGCACAGAATAGATAATTCAGATGTTTATTTTAAAACTAAGCACAAAAATAGGTGTATTTATGCATCTAAGTAAGTGAAACTGCTACCAGTGGTTCGCATTTTACTGGGACCTGGTCATGCTCAAGGTTTCTTTGTGCTGGGTGTCTTTAATAACCGAGGGCATTTTCCACATGGTGCAGAGCTGCACCTCCCTGTTGAAAGGGCAAGTCTTCCTACCTGTGCCAAACTCTGAAGAGTGTTGGGTGTCTTGTTGAGCAGGTAACATTTCTGTTAAAAGACACGAGAAACTTTTTGAAAGGGGGTAGTATGAAGGAAATCAGATGCAGTGTAACTAGAGCATGAGGAAGAAAGGAGCAAGCATTTTCTGGTGGTTTTGGACAGACCTGACTTTGATTTAGTGATGCCAGAAGTGAACTTTAAAGTTGGACATGAGGGGAAGATGCCTCAGAAATGATATAAGCCACAGGAATTCAACAGGAAGGAAAAAAAAAAAAGGCAGAATGAAATGTATATGCATTTTTAATATGTGTGGTATGTTGTGCTTACTGCCTCTAGTGCGCTTCAGAATGGCTTTCAAGTGCAAACCACTTGCTTTGGTCCTCAGTCCTTGCTGTCAGGATTCGATTCTGTCCACTGGGATCCCCAAAGACTAATCAACATCATGCTGAAACTGCATCCATTTTTCCTCCAGCTAGTGCCAATGTATGTGCAGGGAAAAAACAAACAAACAAACAAACAAAAACAACAACAAACAAAAGGAACACACAACAATGTTCTTTGCAGCTGTTTACTTTTCAAAAGGAATCAATATTTTTAGGGGGAGCATCCTTCACCAGTGCATAACGTAAGTATTTTCATGTCTTCAGTAGAGATCAGCATTAATTAGACTCTCAAAATAGATACGGATTTCCGGAGGCTGGATTACAGTAGGTGAGGTTGTCAAACGACCACAAGAAATTCAGCTACACTTCTGTCACTTGCATGCTCTGCTTTGAATGTCAGAATCCCCATGCCTAAAACGTGTTGGGTTACGTGCTGTACCTTGCTGAATGACGGGGTAGCCTGTCGTTAATGCTTACTAATTGCAAAGTGTTACACAGTGCTTCTATGGGAGCTTGCTTCTGGCGGGGACATCTTCGTGCCCACTGAATGCTTTGTCCCCACTCTGGCATTGCCAATTACAGCACGAGCTTTGTGCGAGGGCGCTGGTACCTACTTGGAGCACGAGGTAGATCACAGTCCCGTCTCAAGCATTGAGCAGCTGTTAGCTGGGAGCTGGTTTCAGCCTCTGCTGACAGGAGGGAATGAAATTAGTAACCTGTGGGAGAAGGGCTCTCTAATCCATTGACCATTCACTCTCACCAAAACCTGAATTTTTCATAATCTTAGTTCTTTTTAGAGAAGAGAACACTCTGAAAGACTGTCATGGTCATGACGGATCAGTTACACTGTGGCATTTATATTTGGATAGAATTCAAAGTTTCTTCAGCATAAATATTCACATACATATGATGTCTTGTGAAAGTGGTGTTTAGTGATTCTGATGTCTGTTAGCACCTGACATGAGATGACCAGAGAAGCGTATCCATTACTTCCAACAACAATTGGATTGTATCCCTTTTGCAGTTTCTGACAACTTTAGCAATCAAATAACTTGGAGTTATTTACCATCTGAGCTGGTAAGTTTTGGAAATTAGCTTTGAGAACATTTAAATCGTGCTTAACACCACGGGGGAATTTCCATACATAGTAGGCTGAATTTTGTGTAAGGGTGTAAAGCCTCAAGACCGTACGCCTTTCCAAGGAGTTTATGTTGTCTTTATTTGCACATGTATTTATTTTGTTTGTCTGATAGATAAAAATTCAGGCTGTGCAAGCCTGCCCCTCACTTCTGGCAATTGGGGCACACTCCTCACAGCCTTATCTGGGCTAGCTCAGGGTCTGAGCTGGCGGTGTCCCCACAGGCTGCAATCCGATTATTTAGGTTTACGTGGAGATGACTCTGACCGCAGCTGGAGAATTTAAGTATGAGCTCATCAAATGTCAATATCGACTGAAACTAAGCTGGTTTGTGCATCGCTTGCGTGGCTGTGTCGTGATCCTGTGTGTCAAGGCTCTCACCGTGCCTCCGACTGCCTGTGGACCGACAGGGGCACGTCCCTGTTGGGTCTCATTGGGTCATCTGCAGCATTGGATGATGCTGGAGCTGGCTAGAAGAGAGTTGCAAGACTTTTTGTTTCTATGGTATCATGTAGGTACATTGCACTAAATAGTGTGGGTTCTGTATTCAAGTTTTAAGAAAGATACGCTGTGTTGGGCAAATACAGATTTCTTGATGTCCATCGGTTGCGGATCTCCGTGAAGGAGGTTGCTGGCTTACAAGTAAGGTCCTATTTATGATCCTTTTAATGCAAGCGTGTAACTTTTTAGAACAAAACATAAAAGATTTGTAAAGCTAGGTTGATATTTGAGATGAGTATTCTGAATCCTTTAAGGAAATTCCTAAATGGCGTCTACCTCTGTGACTAACACTTTGACGCTTACAAATGGGCCCTTGACTTTTTATATTTCCGTGGATATGACCTGCCTGTCCTGGGCTGTGAAAAATCTGGAATTTGAAGCTGGACTCCATCTGTGCATGCAAAAAAAGAAAGGGAAAAAAAATTATTCATGTATATTTAGTACTTCACTACGAATACCACTTATGTTATAAGATAGTACCCATCTGTGATGTTAGTAACCACTCCTAATATAGTTATTAGTTTATTAAATTACATGATATTTTTAAGTTAATAGAACATGAGAAATGACTTGAATTCAAGAGTGGTTGTGAGTTATAGACCTTATGTAAAAATCTTCTGGAGATGATGGAAAGACTCCCAGGAAAATGCGTTGGCTTTCGATGTGGCTGGATATTATTCCCTCGTACCAAATGCTGTGCTGGTGCCGCCTCTATCTATGCACGAGCTGTGTGGTAAGCACGGGGCTCAGGGTTTGTCAAGTATCCTGCTAGGTGCTTAAACAAGATGAGCTAAGTTCTTGGTGGGGATTTTATTTCCTCTTCAATTGGAGGAGCAGGTTTCGTCACCGACGCCAGAGTGTGGAGTGTTTCAACAGGTTTTGAATGTGCTCAACTTGCCTCGTTGTACGTGGAGCCGCTCGTGTTTACCTCCTGTACTTGCCCAAGGCGAGGTTTGAGTGCTCCCAAGTTTTGTGAAGAGACTGTTCAGAAAGTTGACTGCATACACTCTGCCTGTGCTTAGTGGTAATCACTGGGAAAGTGCTAAGAAAGCTGAATTTCCATCCTGTTCTGTCACTGTTTGGTGGGAGCTGCTGAGTCATTTTTGCATTAGGTAAAAAGGAAGCTGGAAGGCTGAATTGACTTCTGTCTTAACAAATACAGGCATGCTGATCAGCAGACATTGTCAGATTATATGTGAAATCAAGACTGGTGCTTTCCCAAGGAGAATATGGATTTCTATATGGACCGTTTTACAGTCCAATACCAGACTTTATTAAATATTAAGAAGTGTTTTATAATCAAAATTAAAGCACTGTATTGATAACCTTTTAAGCAATAATCAGTTTGACTTGTCTTAAATGGTCCAGATTTCCATTTTAACATCTAGTGATGAAGTAGAAAGGCTGTACAAATGCTTGGTACTTTAATTAATGGGGGCAATATTAAGCTTTGCAAGTCCTCTGGAGCTTTTGTCTCTGTTGGAGCATTCTCTGTGCTGTGAATCTTCCCTAATAGTTCAAGCAAATGAACTAAAATAGCCTTTGGGCTATTTTGTTGCACTGTGTTGTTGGAAAAAAATTAATCCTGTGCCATTTTACATTTGCTGTCTGTGAATCAAACTGTGAAAGCTAATTTAAAAACTTTCACACTTGGCTTGAATGAGGACTGTCAGTGCTCAGAGAATGTTAAATTGAACGCAATTAGCTCGAAGTGAGCTAGCTTGGATATACCCATCAGCCTCAGAGTGCACAGCCTTAATGACTGCTCTGATAAACTAACACAGAGGTTACAGGAAAGAGTTCAAAGGCACTAAGTTGCTGCTAAAAACTTGCTACGTATCTAATAGACTAGGGTTTGAAACCAAAACACAGAGGGGCAGGGAGGTTGCGAGCTGGGAAGCTGGATGCAGGACCATGCTGCATCGGTGAAACAACTGAGGGACCTGCTCAAAAATGTTAAAGCTGCTGTTTTTATTTCTTTCATCTACTTTTCCTTTCATTTTCCTTTCTTTTTTTTTTTTTTTTTCCTTTTTTTCCCCGAGTTTTCCCCTTCCTATGTGGGCAGCACAAGTTGGGCAGCTATATTTTTGCTACATTTTTGGTTCATGAACCCCACCGTAGGCACCATTCCCATCTAATATATTTACAGGGGGTGGCGTACAGTCAAAAACTTCCATTAATTCTTCTTGCATGAATTTTGTGTGCATGAGTGCATACGTTTATGGGTGGATTTGTACATATGTGCGCGCTATTAGTGCGTGCAGTGTTACAGCACATATAGGAATTCAGAAAGAATCTCTGAAGATGTTTCATTATGCATGTAAATATATTCAGCAGAAGACTTAAAAATAACTTTAATGGGGGGAAAAAAAGAAAAATTATGCCATTTGATATGAGGGATCTATTTTGAACAGTAGTGTATGCACAGTCTGTTTTCTGCCTTTCCTTTCTTGAAATTGTTGCCTGAAATATTATGGTGGAATGCAAAGGCTTTGCTTTAGCTTTGATTTGCCTTTTTGCTGAATGCTGTCAGGATATTTTTAAATAGAGAGTAAAATTGGAGCTTGGTAAAAAAAAAAAAAAAAAAAGAAAAAGAAAAAAAAACAAATATTTGGCACTGAGTTTCTGTAGAAATGGCAGTCGGGATATGACTTTGGGCTCATAAGTAAAATTAGATAAAATCACACATCTTAATGATGATTTTAAAATATATCTAAAACTATGTAAATGTAATTTTTGCCTTGATTTGGGTAGTTATGTGGGCAGCAGGGGGGATGGTTTGTAACAGCCATATACATATAAAGCCGTGAATGAACTTTTTCAATCTGTTTATCCAAATGTTCTCTAATGGATAAGAATAGAATCAAATAACTGCACGTGTAAAAATCTGGGAGTTAATTATTGAGCTTCGTACAGATTTGTTCATCAGATAATATTCTGAATGCTCAGAACTGCCTCGTGGTTTGGTTGTTTGCTGCCAAACGACAAGGCCTGTGTACGTGTGGTTGCTTGTACTTCAATGCCACTTGTTCATCACATGCACCTCAGCCCCGATAGGAAGGTGAAGATTTGCTGGGATGGGGAAAAGGCTTTTATTAGTATCAAATGTTGGCTTTGAGAAGGTGTCCAACCCCTTAAAGCATTTGCTACCAGTATGACGTTTTCTTAACTCATGAACAACTTTTTGAAGATTTCTGTGAAGGTTTTTGTGGATGTGTCAGTTCTTTTCCTTGCAGTGTTTCCAAGCCATTCAGCTCTGGCAGGAGAGAGTCCCCGGCCTCATGGTGCTGACTCCCGTGCAGGTCCTTCCTTCAGCTTCTTCATCTATTTTTCCAACTGGAGCTCCATGGCAGAGTAAGGCTTCCATCACACTGGGACATCTCTCCTGTGGGCCTCAAGGCATGCGTTCCCTTCTGCTTCTCAGTGTGTCCTGGTGCTGGGTAGGCAAAGCAGCAGACTTCTGTGCCCTGCTGTGGCATTTGCTAGGATCAACCCCAGCGGGTTGTTTTGCTGTAGCGTGGGGACCAGCACCCCGCTGCTCTGCCCTCCTGCCAGTGCTGGATCCGGCATCGCTGCCGTGCTCTGCTGTGTGACGTGGTGGCAGAGAGTGCTGCCAGCCCACGATGTTGCCTCAGTGGTGGAGAGGAACCAGGGAAATCAGATGCTTTTTGGCTTGGCTGAATGTCACAGTTGGTAAGGAAAGCCCTTGACTCAAAGATGGACCGCTGTGCCTTTGTGCATGCTGTTTGTTTTGCTACCAAAGTAGTCAACTGCTCATAATAATGGGAGCTCTGTGAGCGTTCAGGGCCTCAGCGCTTTTTTTTTTTTTAAAGTACTTTTTGATACTGCTTTGAAACAAACGGACCAGAAAGTTACAGTTACAAGCAGACCTCCTGTTTTCTTTCCTGTCCTTCTCTTCCAGCCTCATGCTGTGAGGTGGTCATTGCTGCTGGATCCTCATCTTGTATTGCTAAGTAACTTTTTTTAGGAGTAGTTGCTGAAAGATTGCAGCTTGCAAGCAGAATTCAAGAAGACGCTGCAATATGGTTGTCGTACACCCAGGCTGCCTCTTCTTACTGTATGTTATTATACACATAACGTGTAAATTACTGTCGAAGATTTGAGTACATCAGTAAAGAAACACTGAATTTAACATTGTTGAGATGGAAGAGAATGGAATGCAAAGTTGTGTTTGAACTGAATAAAGAAAACTTGCCTTCTGAGCAAGGTAGGAGGAGGAAGGGACGATCTCATGCCTCAGGGCAGCAGAATGTGGTCCTGAAGATTGAATTTATCACTGCTTCTGCTCTGTGACATGGAAGATATACTTAGATTTGGTAAAGTTATAAGAAACTAAATAGAGAGCTCAAAATGGGTAATGTCAGGCAACCTTAGCAAGAGATGATGCTACCAAGCCCAATATAATTAAACCAAAATACCCTACCAGTAACCAAAATGCCTATCTATATAAAAAAGCTCCTCAAAAATAACAAAAAAGATTGTAATATCTTTTTGTTTGGGAGATATATTATTTTTTGACTAGAATTTTGTCGTTGCGTTTTAGTCTACTATAATTTGCATTTCTTTGAATGGATTTCTTGAATTGATCCATTACATATCATAAATTACACTTGCTGCTGACTTTATACTTCTAATTTATAAGTACTTAAAGTGTCTTCTGCCACTGCAGTTGGAAGTAAATTCAGAAAACCCCTACAAGCTTGGATTGCAAGCAAAAGCAGCAGTATTTTTAGACAGAGACCAAAACTTTTTGTTGCTGATCTGATACCATGTCAGTAATATTTTTTGACTGACTTTATTGCCAGGCATTAATCTATACTGTTATTATTGTGAGTGTAGTGATTTATCCGCTGTTCTTTCTGTGATTTTTGGAAAAAGGATATCTAAAGATGGGATCTGGTATGGATGTTTCAACAACCAAACAAACAAAACCCCCACCCCCTGCTCTTTTTTAAAATTAAAGAATATGATGCATCTTGGGCTTCTTAAAATCTAATTAGGATGAAGAATTTTCTGCAGATGAATCCGTGTAAGGGCTTTGCAAGAGGAGGGCAATCAAGTAGGGATAATTAGAGTTCCTATTTAAATATGCAGAAAGCAAAAAGCGTATCTGGAAAAGCAGAGTGAAGTTATATCAGCGTAAGACTAATGTAAGAATGATTTGTAAGCAATAAAATCACATCTCCCTGACTTTGTAAGTACAAAATAATAAGCAATATGGAATAATGGAGGCTGTAATAGTCTGGGTTATAAACCTAGCGATACGCTCTTTCCCCATTAGATTTTACCAAAAGGGGTTAGATTGGCTTAACACTGATAGTGGTTGAGCTAAGTGAGGATTACAGGTATCTGAAACGTGTGGGCAGTGAGGGAGGAGAGTAATTGCTGAAGATAATCTTCCAGTGGTTAGCTCGGAATAATGGCACCAAGTTGGTGGGACACTGGTCTAACTTCTGCTCCGCCTGAATGTGTGAAAGCTTCTGGAGGAAGGAGATGCAAGTCATATACGTGAGTTGTTTAAAAAGGTTTGATGAAGAATGTGCTGTTTAGAACAAACCCTCCTTGGTAGGGAATTGGGTAGGATGGTCTTCAAGTTCTTAATCATCTCTGATTCCTGCAACTCTGTCATTATTTTCATTAATTAACTTCAGTGGGTAACACAAACATTGCGCGTCTTCCAAAACTAATATTATTGCCGCCTGCTATTTAGTTGTGGAAGTGAAAACAAAACAAACCAAAATGTTAAAGTCAGACACAGGCTATAACTTCACTGAGCACTTGCTTATCCCAACAGCTCTAACTGGATGCTGAGTGCAGTCTCACATTGCAGTAGGTGTTCTTCACCTTTCGGCTTTAAGCTCAGCTGCTGAACCTGCAAAGGTTTTCATTGTAGCAGTCCTTATTTAAGAGTAAATAATATTACCCCAGAACATAACGTATGTCGTTTGAAGTGTTTTTAGGTGTTTTAGGAGAGCAGTATACAAGGTTGGTCAAAATCTTACCTATTTCTAATTGATTTTCTTTTCTGTACTGAAATGCTCTCATTTGATGGTTAATCCTGATTGCTCTCTCAGTTTACGGTTCTTGTTGAGACTGTGTGATCAAAGACACTTTAACACAACATCTCAGATCTCCACTGCAAACAGGAAGCCCTCTGTTTGCTTCTGTGTGACTTTCATCTCATTTGTGTACTCACTGAAACCAGGGGCACCACTGCAAGGTCAGGCTTGGGTGCGTGTTCAAGTGTTCGCCTGGCGTTACGGATACGTACTGCTTTGCAGAACCAAGCTCGTAAATGAGGGGCTGTGTGCTACCTCCCTCTAAAATATGGCTTGGTTTCTGGTGTGCCAGTAACTTCTGTTGGGGGTACTGGAGCCGAAATAATTTCTCACTGTGTGCTGTTGCACAGTGCTTTGAAACCCAGGCTGTGTTGTTGATTCGTACTGTGATTCTGCAGAAATTTGGATTGAGTGCAGATACACAAAAGATGTACAAAAAAAATGAGGGTGAATGCATGGTTTCAGTCTGAGAAGCTAATATGTGAAGAGTTCAAATCTTCGATATGGATAAAATTCAGATTAGTTCGCTTAACGGTTCACCTGGCCCTAATGATACCTAAATTTAGAACTTGCAAGCATCACTGGCCTGTAATCAGAATATGTTTTACCCTGCATAAAGTAGAATTACGTTAGTCAATTCGTGTTAGCCAAGTCTGAGTTCTGTGTCTGGTTGGATTTAGTTGCACTCTGCTGATGACAGAGCTCTGTTTGGCTTTCTGTTTGACCTGGATGTGTGCACCTTCCTCAGTCCTGCCAATCTTACAGTGCTCAATGTGCTCCCGTTACTGAAAACCCAAGATCCATAGACCTTTATTAGATTACAGAGTGTATTTCTTGTACCTGTAATATTTACCTTTGGGCATTAGGATTTTTCTTCCTGGGAAATAAACCAGTACAGGATTTTGTGTGAGCTTTACTCTAACCTCGCTGAAAACTCCTGAAAGAAGAAATGTAGGGGACAAGAAGACATCCGGGTATATCTTCATGGGAAAGTCTTTAAAGGAAAAAAAATATAGTGAACATATCTGTCTCTCTCTTTTTTTTTTTTTTCTTTTTTTTTTTTCCCCCAGTTAAGGAGTATATTCCTTGTAAGTAATTACATGGAAGCCTTTTAATAAAAAGAAGATCCCACCCATGCTATGGCCGAATAAATGTGCTTTCTATAGCAGTCTGTCCCTTCTCTCTGTATTAATTCCAGAGGACTGCTCTAAACTGACATAAAGCTTTTTCATCGTGGACTCGATTTTGTTGGTATGCAAAGAGGGAGGGTAAGCCCAGCATCCTGCCTTTCATCCTCCTGGATGAGGATTAAGCCTGATCACAGCTGCAGAATAATGCAGATCCTAGCTGCTGGGCTGGAGGGGCAGGGGCGAGCGGCGCGGAGCGAGGGAGGCAGCCTGCCTCTGCCCTCGGAGACACTGTGCTTAGCACAGGAGACACAAGAAGCACGTTCTCACAAATCGTTTTCCTTGACCTAGTGGATCTCCTTGCATTCCAGTTTATGCTCGCTGTCTGCCAGAAGCCTTCTGTGACGTGGCGTGTGCCCTCCCTTACTGCAGGATACAGCACAGCAGTGTCTTTGCTAGATGAGAGCACTTCTTATTAAATAAAGGCACAGGTTTGCTGTTGCCCCCATCTTCCTTTTTTTTTTAAATAGTTAATTTTCATGCTTTTTTTTTTTTTTCCTTGTATTGAAAGGAATGCATTGAGTTTACCAGTAAAAAAAGCGCGCACGGTTTTTGCACTGCCTGCTGCTTTTCTTGATGATGCATTAGGCAATGGATTCCGAAATGCTGCTGGCTTTCCCAAAAGCTTGCAGATTTTCACCAGTGATTTTTACTGTGTCTCTGTAGATAGCCCATAAATGCCTTGCAGGTCAACAGTTTTTGAAATGGATAAAAGTGTGCTAATTCCTTCAAGGTAAATCAGAGGGATTATGACATCTTGGAAGAAGAAACTGCCAGACGGCTCATGAGCAATACAGCTCGGACTGACCCAGTAGCATCTCTAAAGCTTCCGATAAAATTGCCTGAGGAGTCTGCCAAGAAGCCAGATGCTGCTGCTGGAAAAATACCTTCTGTAGCTTGGCATTTGTCCTGTAATTGCTTCCAAGAGAGAATAAACTGTAGCATGACAGTGGAAGGTGAATGGTTCCTCATGGCATGCTACTTGGGTGATTTTTAAAGATGTTTAGAAAATACGGATGGTTTTGTGGTGTGTTACCACTAAAGGAGGTGTAGTTTACTTGTCTAGCTGCTTAACAGTTCCCCATCCAGAATAACCAAGAACATCTTTTTATGTGTATTTTTTTTCCTGACACTGTAGCCTGTCAGTGGCTTGATTTTTATTTATTTATTTATTTTTCCTTCCAAATAATTCCTTTGGCAGAGTCCCTAACCTGAGCACTTAGCCTTTGGTCCCTTGAGTGCCTGATGGGGTCCCCAGAGGTTTCCAGCTGTATGGGTAGGGCAGAGCGGAGGCTGATGTGTCCCCCCATACAGAATTAGGGCACAGAAATCAACAGGCCCCCCTACTTCCAAGGGTTACATTGCTGGCTGTGGGCTTCATTTTTTTTGTTTTTCCCTTGGTATATTTTCCAGCAGTGGGAAATGCTGTATGTTATTATTTAGAAACACAGCTGAACATTGCCCTTGAACAGAAAATGCTTAGAGCCTGACTTCCTATGGGGCTGCTTCTTCACTTGTTATTTTGGTTAACATTCCTGCTGACACAAGGGAGGTGTTTGGGGAGCTGTATGCAAGGTACTTGGATACGAGGCGCTGCGAGCACCAACATGATAAGAGCAGAAAACTGAATTCAAGGAAGTTATTTGAAATGTCTCTGGTAAAATCTAGCAGCCGTCCTCAAACACTTCTGTTTGGAATCGCTCAGAAGGCTGCCTGACGTCCTCCTCAGCTGGCAGAGGAATCATCTTCATGAGTGATGTTGCAGGTTTGAATACTTGAGGGTTTACATGCAATTGTCAAAAGTATTTCTGTAACTAAAACTCGCTTACTGATATTTTACAGTGCAAATTCATGCTTACAGTCCCAGGAAGCTTTTTGCTTTTCCCCTCTTCTCTTGGCTAGTCGGTGAACTTCAAACCCAGTGACCAGACCTCTACTGGTGTAATTAATAAATCAAAAACCCATTCACAGCAAGGTGAAGCCCGTTGATTAGTTTTCCTAATACTTAACTGTCAGGGAACAGGGGCTGGGTGTTGAAAAATGGCAGTGACTAAAGTTGCTAGCATAGGGGATTTTGTTGTTGACGTGAAGAAGGTTTGTTTTCCTTTGCTGTAATGTTAGGAAGCGTTCAGAAACCAAAGGGCAGGCTGTATAGGTCAACTGATGGGACTGAGAAAACCTGAAGGAAACCTGAAAAAGCTGGTGCAAATCCACCTGCATTTAGAAGGCTGGCATAATGCATTGCTTCAGATTTCACAGGATAGCTTGAGTTGGATCTTGTGGAGGTGTTGGGCTGTATTTTGTTTAAAATCAATGGGAAGGTGAGTCCCAGTTCAGTCTGGCCTGCAATATTAAGAAATTGATATTAAAATAAAAGGCTGAATTGAGACAGTCCCATAAAGGACAGGGGATAAGTAAGTTGCCTTCAACTTACTGTACCCCTTCAAAACCTGCTGAGCTGTCCAGGATATGAGACGTTCAGTTCCATAACTTTTTCTTCAGTTGGAAGGCACAGATTCTGCTTGTGAAGGATTTGCATTGAAATACAAAACGTGTCTCTGACATTGCTGTTACCTTCTCCCTGGTGATGCTCCTGACTGCATACTTCCCCTTTTCCTTCAGCGTGATGATTGCACCACTGTGCTTTAGTAATCATTTAACAGCTCTAATTACAGAAGACTGCGATCCCAACTGTGTACTTTGTCCTTTTTCCCTTCTTAGTCTTCCCTCTGTTTCTTTGCTGTCGAGAGGATCACAAAAGCGCCGTTCTGCTTCGGAAAAATAAACTCCCAAGACCCAGCTTTGGTAACGTACAGATCTGCATTTTCCTATTGCTTTGGAGTTAGAGGCAGTGTGTTTTAGAGCTATAGGGGCCGGTTGGTCTGATGTTGTTTACATCAGTCTTGCCGGCATAACTTCACTGCCCCTAGTGCAGATACACCGGCGTAAAATTGGGGTAACTCCAACTCCATTAAAATCAACGGAGTTACACCAATAGAAATCAGATGTAAGGAGACTGATCATGTGCTGGTGTGGCTTTACTGACAAAAGGGGGGCATTTCTGTGCTCGTGGGGGTCGGATGGCACCAGGCTGTGCTGGTAGCACTCAGGACTTTTGTTTCTTGCTTGCTCTTACCCAATGTCAGCAGAAAGTCGTGTTCTTGTCTGCTTCGGGGCCAGCACCGTGGTGATCTGGGGGGTGAAGAGTCTTGGCAATTCCTCTAGGAAAAGCATTTGCGTGCGTCATTGTCGCTGGGAGCTCAGTTAATCTCTGCAACCCAAGCGACTTGCCCTGCTACCAGGTAACATCCCAGCCCCGCGGGGATCTTAGGTAAGAAACACCCTGTGAGAGCCTGCCAGCAGCACTGTGAGAGGAGTTGTACACCTCGGAGCAGGGAAGTACATGTACAGGAACAACGTGTGCTGTGCTCATCCCCCAGCAGACAGGTTTTCTGCTGCTCGCTCTCGGCTCCCAGGGCTGGAGTTACGCTCCCTGCTTTCCAGGCAAAGGAGGAGGAGCCCGGGTGCCGCTGCCTGATCGCACAGCGCGGGGTGGGACAGGGGCACGCAGTGATTTCAGGGGTCTGCAGTGCTGGGGGTCTGCACCATGGTCATATGAAGTCTTTCAAAAAGACAAATTTCACGTTCAAAGCACTGAAAGAAAGAGTACAGACGTTTTTCCATTGGTCATCCAGCCATTGGCTCAAATCTAGATGCTTTTTCTTTCTTAAAAGTACCTGAATATCTTTCCTCAAAGAAATTGTAAGCTGCCACCACGTCGTTTTTCAGGAATGCCAAGTGGCATACACCTTGAGAGTGTGTTTCACACATTCCTTTACAGCAAAGTCTGTGTCTTCAGCTTCATATTCTTTTTCAAGAACGCTATCCTCTCTAATATAAAATAGAAACTGTAATATTCAGTAGAAGTCTCAGTAATTTTCCATTAAAAATGGTGATGAAGTCAGTTCATGCCTGTGAAAAATGCCTTTTTAATCCAGTCAGCGTTTTCTGTGAGAAGGGAATTCCCAGCACTTCTGGTGAATAATTGGCGAGGTGGAGTGCCGCAGTCGCCGCTACACGGAGTGATTTCCAGGAGGAATTTCGGTAATTATTCCCCCTGTCATTGGAATACTAATAAATATCCTACTTTGGAAATATTTTATAGGTCAGTTTTTGGGCGAGTTGCTCTTCTGGTGGTAAAATAGCCATAGTGGTGCTGTTTGCCCATCTGAGGAATGGGGTAACATGCCTGAAAGATGCCCTGGAGATGGAGCAATGAGGCAGACTGTGAACCACAATGAACTTACTAAAATGGGGTACTGCCCTTTGCTGCATGAAGGTGTTTTCGAAAACAGGCTTCATGTTTCCAGAAGATAAGAGAAGTATTTATAACTGCAGCTAAACCAATAGCAGCCGTATGCAAAGGACAGTTAATTATTGTTATGGTGGTTGAAGAATGAAGGGGGGGTGGTTGTGAAGTATTGTTCTGGTATCTTTCCACAGGCATATAGCATGGACAGCGTAATAACACACATTAATTTTCCATATATTAAGACTGAACACATTGTTACAGACTTTGCTTTAATGAAGTACATACAGAGCCATCTCCCCTCGTTGGCTTTTCTTTTCCTCCTCCTTTTCTCCTCTGTGTCAGTCTCTTCAGCTCCCTGTTTGGCCTCATCGTCCTCGTTTGTATGGGTCTCACTTAAGAAGTCTTGTTGACTGAAGGATTTCGGTGGGTTTTGGACCAGTCTCTTGGGTTGCAATTTTGAATCATTGTGGTGCCCCCCGTGAAAGGTTGAGGCTTTGACACCGAGTGGCTTCCTACAGGACAGTCACCAGCCTTGGCCATGAGGGGAAGCTCTCCGTGTTCAGTGTCTGTAGTCAGAGGCTAAGTTTATGATCAATACCTATCTCTCTGGGAGCCGTCCTTCATGCTTCAACTGCCCTCAGTTTTCCAGGATCACGGCACTTTCTAAATAATTCTGTTACTTATATTTTGCCCTTTTGGTGCTTCAGGCTTTGCTTAACACCAAATCTGCGCGGGGCTGTTCCCTGATGGCTGGTTGTGCTGGATGCTTTGGAGGAAAGAACTCCAAGGCCTCAGGGGTATAAAAGCAAGCGCTGAGGGTGGCAGTACGAGGGGGGTTTGATTTTTGTCATGGTGTGGGAGGTGCCATCCTCCTGTGGAGAACCTCCAAATCCCACTTAGGGGCTGTGGAGAACTTAAACACCTCGGGAATGCCGGGGCTTAGTTACAAATCCTTCCTGCGGCTGCTTTTCCTTTACATAAGCAGATGGAAACCGGTTGTAGGGGAGGGGACTTCTTAAGTTTTGAAGCCCTGGAGGAAATTAATAAATTCAAGTATTTTGAAGCCAGAGGGGAAGCATTATGATCGTCTTGTCTGACCTCCATACCTTGGGCCAGGGGAAGTTGCCTGATGACGCCTTCATGGGCTCGCTCAGGCGTGCTTGAAGAGCCAAATGATCTGACAAATTGTTGGAAATGTCGGTGTACAAACGAGTGGGGGAGGCGGCCGGAGCACGTGATGGATTTCATTGTGCATGGCAAGGTACAACTTGTGCTAATCCCGACTGCAAAGCGAATTTCCCAAACTGCTTCCTCACGAAGGCGTTGGGTCTTACGCTGGTGTAGGAGTAGCAGAGTGCAGGCTTACGGCTTCTCGTGGAATTAAAAGCCAGTTAATTCCAAAATGCGCTGATTGTGTTCCTGCCATATCCACTTACTAAGGGAACAGAAAATGTCAGTATTTTGTTAAAACGAAGAGCTCTGAATCCTCTTTAGGAAAAGCTGAGGCACGCACACAGCATTGCAGTGGCGGGAGCAGTAACGAGGCACACAGGAAGATCATTAGGAGCGGGTACGTGTAAGAGCAGAGATTTTTATTTTCTTTTTAAACGCAGCTAACAAAATTCTGTCTTTGGAGCAGGGAGGAGAAACGTGGCAGAGCTGATCAAAGATAATAGCATCTCATTGATAAAACACATGCCGCGGTACTCGCTGCAGTTGGAAGCCCGTAGTATTTAACAACGGTGACCTAGATTGGAGGAGACAATAAAAGCTGTTGCGGTGAGGAGCAGATTGACTGCCGTTCTCATCTGGGTAATAAACAACTGAAATATGGACAGTGTATGGAAGTTTACTAACGTGGCTTACATAAAGACCTATGCTTTCGGAGGAACTGTCGCTGTAGCAAATTCAGTTTGAACTGTAGCTTGATCTGACAGATGTTTATGTGCTCCTATTACAAAGATCCCTATTACTTTATTCAAGAATCTATGAGCCTGCGAGAGAATGACCTGATTAGGTTTTAAAGTAAATCAATATGTGAACCTGTCCGAAAATAGACATGCATTTATTTTTAAAAATATTACTCAGTGGGATCGCCTCGAGGGAATATAGCCTTCCTATCTCATTTAAAGCTCTCCAGAAGTCATACATTGTTATTTTAAAATATTCAGTGCCATTCAGATGCTACTATTTCAGCTATCGTGTTGGAAGAAGCTGACAACAGGAGATGAAATTCTTGATGCTTTGTACCCAAACACAGTTTTTTAAGACACTAAAACTTGCCTAACTCTTGACCCTGTGGCTATTTAATATTTATTTTTTTTGCTGTTGTTTTGGTTTTATTATAAATGGACCTATTATATATATATGTATATATATATATACATATATTTTTTTTAAGTAGTTCCTGCTGGTGCTTCTTGCAAAGTTATTCAGTTACCCTTTGGGTAAAAATAAATCCAAGTTCTAGAAAAATAAACCGTCAATCCAGCTGTGACTTGAGAGATGCTCAAAGTAAGTGCCATTGAGCTGTAAAGACTGATGCATCCCCACTGTGCTGTAAAACCAAATATTAAATTGGGTTGCGTGCAGGGGGAGGGGACGGGGATGTGGCCTTGTGGGGGACATCTGTTCTCTGCTGTGCTTTCTCTCCCTGTTTGCTGGGGGGATTTCAAGCGTAAGTTAAGAGCAGCTCTGGTGATGGGATGGTTTCCTTTCAGCACAGCAAGGGCGTTCATCTCTGCTGGGTCCCTGCAAGGGTGTCCCATCACCCTGGTGGAGGAGACAGGCCACGCTGCACCTCCCATGGCCGTGGGTCTGGACTTCACTGCCTGTAATCTGTTGATTTTGGGGTCATTGCCTTCCTCTCTTTCTCTCGTTGATCAACCTCCACTTGCTTTTTCCTCTTCTATTGTTTTCTTAACTAATAAGAACGTTAATTGAAGAGCTTTTAGTTTATTCAAGCATTCCAAGAAGGTGTATTTAGCAGGCACTACAGCTTTGGTTTGCAAGTCGTTTTTTTTTTTTCCCCCTTCCTTCCTTTCTGCTGTGCTGTACTTATTCAGGCTCCGTGGAGGAGGAACGGGGAATTTTGTATTTCAGAATCAGTTCAGCAGATTTTGAAAAGCTATCTTTGAATATTCTATAATACGCATACAGATTTGAAGAGCTTATTAAAGAAAACCCCGACACACTTCAGCAATATTAAATCACTTCAGATAGCACATGGCAGTGTAATGTTACTGAAGCATTTTAAAATGTGAAAAGAGCCTGGATTTGAAAGTACTAGTGGCTTTGCAGCCCTTGCTGCGGAAAGTGATTTAAACTGTCCAAATTATTTCAATTTTGGAAGCATAATACTTTCTTAAATTACAGAGAAACGTCATTAGCAAATGTATTTAACTGTAGTTAATCTCTGGCCAGCTAATCAGCTGATATGCTGGGTTAATTTCTATATTAAATGCTTATTTAATAACTGGGCACCTGTTCAGACAGCCCAGATGGACTTCCCAGTAATTGCACTAATAACTGAGAACTTTCTCACAAAAGGAAAGGACAAGAAGGTGACACATGCAGTGAGGGAGCAGTGTGAGAAGGGGCTTCAGAGCAGTGGGGTCCTGCCCTGACCGGGCTGGCCGGAGCAGGCAGCTCACCCTTCAGAGCTGTAAGACTTGGAGTAGTAGTTTGTTCTTTGTTTATTCAGCACTTATTGTTTGCCTTTACAGTGCCTACATCCCCCAGCATTACAGCCTGCCTCCTTCCTGCATGCCCAGCACACTTCTGCAATTACTGCTGCGGCCTTGCAGCCAGCACATTTGTGCATCTGGCCAAGAAATAAATACAGGTTATATAAAGCTGTAACTTGCACCCTAAACCTTACCATCTCTCCCCTCGTAAGCAGTCCCATCACATTTGAATCTCGTGAAAACGGCAAAGTTTAATTAAATTTTTTTGAGGATGCATATTTGCACATATATTTGCAGGAAAAAATGTTGGATGGGTGCTAAGAATGACAGCTTTGTTACACAGAGGCAGATCCTTTTCTGCCTGGAACATGCACGTTATCATAAGCAAGAGACGTGGCGAAGTATCATGTTCTCAGTATGGGTAAAGAATACATTTTTCATTTGTCTTCGTTCAAGTAATAGAATGAAAACAGTTGAAAGAGCGTTTGAGGAGCAAGGAACTGAATTTAAGGTTTTTATGTTTTTACCTTGTTGCATAGAAGAACTGCATCCTTGCGGAGTGTTTTGCTGTTCATGACATTGCCAGGTACTCCCCAGCTTGTAATCCTTGGCCTCCAGCTGCTGGTTCAGAAGTACAGGTCTTCTGTGCGCCTCGTGTGGCATATCTAGTCCTTGGAGACATCTCAGATATGCCAAAACATCTCCAATGGGAGTGGATGCGTGTGTTTCATCAAATACAGTTGCAGGCAATAGAATCAGGGGTTCTCTGTCTGTAGACAGCGAATTTCATAGGTTTCTTCCCCAGTAACATCCCTCCACACCCTTCCATGTTTTAAACTCATAAAATGACTTACTTTTTGTTTGTTTCTTTCACAGCACACAAAAGGAGCGAATGAGATGAACTGTTTGGGTTATAGAATCTGAAAGGCTAAATTATTTTCTTGGCGAGACGTTCTAAATGAGCCTGACCGAGATACTGGATCTGTGTGAAGAGGACTAAGGATATAGGATGTCAACTGAGACAGAACTTCAAGTGGCTGTTAAAACCAGCACAAAGAAAGACTCCAAAAAGAAAGGTAGTGACTAATTTCTCTGTATTATTACACATTTTCTACTCTAATCAGCTCTTCTATCAACCACCTTTTATGCTTCTATGATTCTTCTGTTGTCTATGCACTCAATGAAAGTAAAATTTGTTAAGTCTAGTGGAAGTCTTGCCTGGTCAGGGAACATGGGATTTGATTCTCTGACACGATACATTATTTAGATGTATTTTAAATGTAAGAGGGAACTTCTGTATTTCCCTTCAATAATTTTTACTTTGTTGCAGTTGTTTCAAAATGAAAACACACTTTAAAAATTACTTTTAGCAAAAGATAGCTGTTTTCTCTGATGATAAATATTTTCTTCTAAAGGCTTTGTTTCTGTTTCATTTTGGAACTTACCAGAGCTTAAATGCACTTTCTGTTGCTGAAGATTGAATCTTGCTGACATTTTGTGAAGCTACAGAGAGCTCTTTAACTGTCTGTAGGGAGATTAACTGTAATCTAGTAAAGGAAATAGAAACAAGGAGGAGGAAAATCCAGAGAAATAAGGAGAAGCTCTGAATAAATGCATGGCTAGATGATTTCAGATTTATAATTACAAGTTTGCATCAGATTGTAGCGCAGTTCTTTGGGCAGATAAGCATGAGAAATGTAATTCTGTGAGCTGGTGCTTCTTGAGTAGGAGTTCTGTTAGATTTTGGTAGGGATGGTTTTTTCTTACATTTCTGTGGATGTTTTTTATTGCTTGTGTTTTCAAATGCCATTGAACTTGGAAACCAAAACCTTGAACTCTTGTGGTAATTTATGTTGTTCATTGTAGCTGTCTGTGGTATTTTAAACCTACAGAGATAATGAAGTTGAGATTGAAGCTGAATTTAATATATATTACTCAAACTAAAAGGAAAAGTAGTAAAACAGCAAAAAGAACCCTTAAAAGCCCTTTAGACCCTCATGTGAGCCTTTCAATTCATCATTCTGTTTCTTTTTGCTCATACATAATTTAACCATTTCCTTCTGAGGATTTTGCATGTTTTTCTAGATGAGGATTTTGCTCGCTTTCACTCATATTTATGTGTGTGTTGCAAATGGTACTCTGTGTGTATTGCAAATCATACTTTGCTAGGTACCTGATAATAACCTGTTCATCTTCTGGGTAGACATACCTTTTACTGTGGTCATTCTACCAACCTGCTAATTAAGTCATTGTGATTGCTATAGCTTTTGTATCAGAGATCTTCACATTAGGTTTTTGTAAAAGCCACAGCAATTAAACATTTTAAGCACATATTTGGGAGGATGGTTTAGTGTCCTTATTGCTGCTCTAGGCCTAAACTCACAAGGAAGAAATGGTTCATTTGAGATAAAAAGGAGGCTGTGCCAAAATAGGGGAACTTTGATGTAAATGGGAATGTGATCTGAGAGAGATGCTCATCAAGGCAAGTAAAGAAAGTAAAGCTGGATATACGAGCAGCATTTTGGGGCAGGCAGGCAAACTCAAAAATCTCAGTTCTTTGCAATACAGATAACATCTTTTTGATGTCTGTCTTCTGTGTTTATTTCTTCTGCTGGAGGGTGATACTTCTGAAAACGGCAAACAACTGTTTTAGAAACTTGCTGTTTGTTAATAAAATATTCAATATACGTCTTCTAAAAACACCGTCATAAATCATAATAACTGAATGCTGCTCTGCACAAAATCTGATTCTAGCCCCCAAATGGAAATTCTGAGAATTACCTTCACTGCTGAGAAAAAGTATAAAATATGTCCTGTGGCAGCGATCAGAGCTCTGTGCAGCACGTAGAAGCAGCTGAGGAACTGGAAGGGACAGTGTGCAGCAGCAGCACATCTCCAGAATTAATCGTGTTCTGTATTGTGCGTGCATGTCCGATCTCATCCAGCCATCCGAAAGCCTCGTGGTACGGTGATTGCTTTAGACAGACAAGGTATACAGTTCAGACAGTGTTTGTTATTCAAATCCCATGTAGTGAAAAGTCAAAAGAAACTCAGTGTGCTCATTTACTCGTGGCTGGATTGTATATATTTGTGTATATTTCAACAAATGAGCCTTCCTCTGTATAGTAGGGGTGATGGACATGTGGAAAAGCATGAAGCTTTTTTCCAAGTTCATTAACAGCAAGCACTGGCAGGTAGCAAGTACAAACATGAAGTTTCTAATGTTTCTAATCAATGAGTTTGATTATTCAATGGAACTGAGTATTCCCAAGAAATTAGCCCTTGCTTTATAAAGAGAAATTTCAGCTCTCATGTATTTCCAGAGAGTCAGGTTTCGTACCTCTGCAAGAGCCACGCAACCACGTCCATACAGCAGTGGGGAGGGAAGTTTGATAGTAGCTTCCTAACAGGGTGACTGTCCTGCAGATCTGTCCCATGCTGAAGATCTGGGGTGACTGAAAGGGAATAAGGCTTGCTGTAGAGTTAGACCCTGGGACAGCATCCTCCTGGATCACAGCAGAGTATAGCATCAGTTAAATCTGTAAATCTCTGTACAGCTGTATGAGGATATATTAAGGTACTGTTTCTTACTTGAAGTGTTGAGATAATACGAAGCCTAATTCCTAGGATTTGTTAGGTATGTGAGTATCAAACATGATAAAATGTTAGATAAATGTAAACTGCTATTGCTACTGTAAGTACAGTGGGCAAAAAGGAAATGGTTATTCAGGTATGTGATCAGTGCATTTGTGATGTAGTGCCTATCGAGAGGTAAAGACACTGTAAGACCATTAATCAAACAATTTTATAGTCTGGACAGCTTAAAGGAAAAGTCTGGAAGGAGTTGTGTGATATTTAGTGGTGGCAGAAGCACCATCCTGCTGCTGGGGTGGGCTAACTCCTGGCAGCAGGGTGGGGTGTGCCTGAAATTCTTCTATGGTTGCTTTTAATGGCCTTTAGGTGGTATCACATTGATTGCTGCAGCAGTGGAGAATGTGCCAGATCATATTTGTGCTGTGTATGGCCACTTAAAAGAAGAAAAAAGTTACAGCATGTGCCCTTCACTATTTCCTCTTCCCAGAAAACGAAAATGGTGCTTGGTCTGCTGGCTTCTTCAGTAGCTGCAGGTTAGATACAAGTAAACTTCCTCATGCAAGCTCTTAATGAATTCAACTTTTGGTGTAATAATTATTTGGTGTTCATTGAGAATTTGTGACTTGCAGCACTCAGATGTATCGCTTTATGTGGTGGTGGGAAACACAGACACGTACCCTACCTATCTAAGAACAAAGGCTTCTGGTGACAGGGACGTGGTTGGATTGCTGCTGCAGGTGGAGCACATGACATTAACGCTCCTGTGCAGTCACAGATTTTATAGGATCTTACTTTTAGAACAATTATCCCTTTCTGCAGTCATATGTAAAGGAATTCTCTTACAAGAGATTATTTAAAACATTTCTCATTAGGCACAACGTTTTTACAGCCACAGGCTTTACAGTCCTTCGTGTAGCTTTGGTCTCTCTCTGTTATCACCAGAGCTGGTTGGTAAGACAATGTTGTTATGAGAGTTACTGGAAGGATTATCACTAAAGTTAGAACAAAAACCTATATATGAAATCCTCTCACCTGTTTAAGTAAAATCAGGGCTGCAAAACTCTAATGTGTACTGTAGGTAAGTTCAATACTCACACGATAACATCAAATTGTAATTTCCAGTGTTAATGCTATCACCATGCATAATCTCAAAAATAGGCTGCTAAAAGCCCAGTGCTAATTTGGCCTTTTATTCAGCCAATATTGATCTGATGGGTAAATACTGCAGAGTTGGATGGGATCTTCTGGAAAGGGACCTGGTCATGCTCCAGGGACACGGCAGGAATTTGAACTGACTTGAAGAGGTGAGCCAAGCTGCTGCTTTCCTTCTGAATTGCTGCTTTGTACTCCTTGTACTGTCACAGTGCTCAACAACTCAGGAGCTGTGTTTCGCTGTGACCTCCACGGCCCTCCTTTCTACACTTCACACCACCTTATGAGCTTACAGCTCAGTAGCTGTTACTAGAGGAGCCTATATTTCTGCAGCCCTGACCTCCAGCACTAATCTTTGTGCCACTCTTGTCTGATATCTCCCAGCAAATCCATGTTGTTACTCCTGTTTGTGAGAACTTGCTCGAAGTCTAAAAGTTGTCCTGAAGAGTTACCGTGCTGGTTTGTACAATGAAATGACACAAAATTCTCAGGAGTTCTATTCTAGGACTTTCTTGGTGATTTTTTTTTTTGTGTGATTTTGCCAACAATCATGGGTTCTTTAAGAACAGTGTAAAGAATTAATTACAAATAGACTTTACATTAATTACAAATAGCACTGTTAAAGGCTGGTTGTTTTCCACTTGTTTATGTCGTCTGGTTCATTTAGAGGTGAATAAATATTACATGTTTGTAGCATTTAAGATAGGAAATCGGAAGTTTTTATTAGCCAGAGCTGTTAGAAACATAAACCGTTATTGCCTTTTAGTACGTGAGGGGGGGAAAGGCACTTTATAAACATGTATGGATTAATGAATCAAATTGAAAACAGATTTCCCTAAGCCTATTGGAATTAAAATTGATTTAGAAACCTCCTTGGGGGAAATGAGCTGCATTGGTGGTGGATCCACACTGATCCACCTTGGAAAATCCCCTCTTTTAAAATCTAACAAGAAACCTGAAATGAAAGGTTTGTAAAGAAGCGAGCCAGGCTATCAAATTTGAATGCAGATCTGCTTCTGCTTGTGGGAAGCCAGGAAGCTTTTCTAGGGATTTGATTTCTTCCTCTTGCACTTAAATTCTGTAATTATTCTATTTGAGGCTTAGGGTTTATTTATTTATTTGTGAAATCAACTCTTGTCAATCCCCTACGTGGAGGCTGTATCTGTAGTAAGACTTGATTCAGTTTCCAAAATGGCAGGGACTTCCGAAAACAGAAGCAAGACACGGAAAATAACTCAGGCGTCTTGACAATCATCCTAACAATCTTTGATGCTAAGGATCCCCGTGGGCAAAATTCCCATTATTTAATAGGTTTCCACTGCAGTGCATGGAAAGCACGTGGCGTCCGGCAACAGATTTTGCAGCAGGCATGAAGACAAGTTGGGGATTGCCTTAACCAGCCCGTAAAACGTGAAAGTTAGAGGGGCTGTGAGGCACTGCAGCTCTACCAGAGCTAGGTGCCTTCTTCCAGGCAGGACTCGGGCACCTTTGATTTAACTGAAGGAAAAGGCAAGTTCCGCAGCTGTGCTTCAGCAGGGAAAGAGCGAGTGGACTTCGCTCAGGGCACTTCCCAAAGCCAGGTAGGGAATCCTGCTTGCCCCAGGAGGAACAGAGGATGCTGCCTGCCAGTGCTTGGTGCTGACAGATGTGAGTTTGGTCCTCTTGGGACCAGGATTGCAAAGAGCATAAGCGTCCTACTTTGTGTGTGCCCACTAATTAAAAGGAGTGCCGTGGCTCCAGGACCACTCACGTGTGTCAGATCGGGCCGCTGGCAGATCACATCTATTTCCTGGGCCTTTTAAAAACTAATGAGGGTCTGGAGCCCATCTAACCATCTAAAGGAAGCCCTTTATATTCCCAGAAGCTAAACTGTAGTCACGCTAAGATCAAACAGGAGGCTTCTACTTCGTTGAGGAGCCTCTGGGGATAAGCAGCCCTTAAACAAGGTTATGTTTTGTCATTATCAGTTTTGATCACAGGTGTCTAATGCAACCCAAGTCCTGCTTCAGGTTTCTTAGACCCCATTTGAATCTTATCTTCAGCCTAATCACTGCTGAATTTGAGAGGGGGGTGAAGGTTTCTGGTTGACGTGAAAGTTAGGATTTTGCTGATGCATAGAAATCTTTTGCAGGTTCATCTCCAGGTTAGAACTTCAACTTAAATGAGTAAGTGTTGAACACGGACAGTTGATTTTTTTCCGGCCATATTACAATCAGCTAGCAACAATTAAAGCACCATCACTGTAAGGAGGTATTCCAAGTTGTCAGATTTGTTTGAGGTTCATTTGTGTTTCTGATTACCTAGCTAAGATTCGTGGAATCCAGCAGAATTCACATTTGATGTAAAGAATAATGTAAGAGGAGCTCAGTCAGGAGCTTGTTTCATTGACGGGGAGTGGATTTGCTTTGTTTCCTTGCAGTAGCTATATGAGTTCTTCAATAATTTATAGATCAAGTAACAGCAACATTAATTGATATACTAATTGAGTCCACATGCCTGCCTTTAACAAATCTCTTTTGTGAAGTGGTTACTGACAATATTAATTGCACATCTTTTGAGTCTTGTTATAAGTTATGAATTCATTCTCAAGTTGAAAGAGGGTGGGAAAATCATTAATTTTGACATTGTGTAGTTGTAATTAACAAGAGTTATCCAATAACCTATCATAAATTAGAGAGCTCATGAATTATATTTTAAATACTGCGTTCAACCAAAGGGGGTCCGTGGTTGTGTTAATTGAAACGTTCTTAGAGGGAGATGGATGTTGTCTCTTGCTGCAGTTAAAATGTTTACTGTTGTTTTTAATTGAGAGACAGGTCTGCCTAAATGGAGGTTGGAGATCTGTTACTCTGCTGTTCCTCAGCGGAGGAATCAATAATCTGTGGAGTGCAAGAATAACATTTCCTGAGAGCTCCCGTTCCGTTATCATTTCTCAATATTTTAACAGTCGTCAAAGCATTTCAGTTGAAACCAGCAATTAGGAGCTTAGCGCAACGCGTGTTCTGCAGAGGATTTGACTCATGAAACAGTCATTAAACATAGGTAGGTGTTCCTGTGCTCCAGGGCTGCCTGTACGGTAGGAAATCTGCTGCTGGCAGTGAGCATCACCCACAAATCCTGTTCGGTGCTGTACATCGCTCCTGGCTTCGTCCTCTGCACCATTAGGGTATGTCCGACGTGTGGTTGAAATGCAGCAGGAGTGAGGGGCTGGGGCTGGTCAGGGGGTAGCGCTTCTGCATTTGCAGTCACTGAAAAGGCTCCAAGAGAAGTTTGTGTTACGACCTCTGTGAATGAGAAGTGTTATTTGGAGAGTTCAGGGAGGAAAATTATACCGTGGTGAATGCAACGGAGGAGGAATGACTTGATTCACCCAGATTAGTAGCTAAAATGCCTCGAGAGGTTTGGATTAGTAAAAGTTTTCTAATACTGTTCACACAGAAGTGCTCTACAGGGACACCTCTGTTAATGATGATAATGCTTTTTATATAATTCTTCGTGCAAAAATATTTGCCTAATAAATACCAGTGAATGACATTTCTGTCAGTGCGTTGCATTACATGTATTTCAACATTTCTGCTTTTCTCAAAGACTGTGCCTTTTCCATTGTTGGTACGGGAAGTTCTGCAAGCATAAAATAAGTCAGAGTGCCCCTCTGTAAAATACAGGTTAGAGACTCAGGTATCTGCTGTGTTGCTAACTGGCTCCATTTCACAGAAGGGAAATCAAAGACAAGTAAATCTGGGAAATTTGCTTGACCCCAGCAATCATGGAAGCATTGTAGAGCTTCCAGGTTTTCTCTGAAATAAATAAGCGTTAGTATTGTGTCACAGAAACCTTAGCTGAAAAATCATTGCCCTTGATCTTTCATGTCACAGGATTTTTGAATGCTGGTCACTCACTCTTAAGAAAAGCTTGCCTGCAAAATTGCCAGCCTTTTGACATGGACTGTGGCTGCATTTGTAGGCCCTTCATTTATTCTTTATGGCATATTCTTGTTCTCAGACCTTAAAAGGGAGCACACAGTGGATTTGGCCAACAGACCCAGGCTCCTAATGATAAATAAGTCAGGCCCAGAAATTCGCTGTGCTCCTCAGGAGTAAAGGAAAGATGTGCCTATGATTCTGGTAGATGATGCACTTATAGCTATATAATCAATAGTCACATCATTGGCCATCCGGAGTAAAATTAATATGATATGGAAAGTGTTTGTGTTGTCCAAAGACAGGTGGATAAATGTGCTCAACTGCACCATTCTTCTTCAAAATGGATTTTTATTACAGATAAGTGTTTTCAGAAATAATTACACATAATTTGTATTGTTTCTAACTAATCATTGTTAAATAAAACAGCTAGCGCTAGCATAAAAACAGGAAAAAAGGCATTTCTGTGCTTTCACAGTTGTTTGGTTTTGCAGATAAGATCATGTTATTTAGTTGAACTTTGTATTTGTGTGAGTCTTGGGTATGAAAACAAAGCTGAATAAAAATCAAAATATTTTTTTATTTTTTAGCATAGGCCAGTTTATAGTTAAATCATTGGTAGGTGTATTACATGCAGTTAACTGGTATTTTAAATTAATGGTAGTAGTACAATTGTTTCGATGTGTATGTTAGTGCTTGTCTCAGATGATGGGATTTTAATTGAGCAGATATAGTGTGAAAAAGAGTCAAGGTCCCCTGCAATGTAAGCAGTGTAAAAATCCTTTTAGAAATTAGCAACCAAAGCTGAAGATGAGTGAATGCTTTTGGTTTTGCAGCGAAGGAGAAATTGGGGTGCTTTTTGGTAGCTTTCCTCCTTTGCCAGGAGTACCCCCTAAATGACCTGGGTAAAATCCTGGAGTCCTGCTTGACGCTGGTTTTGCATACAAAGGAAGATGTCTGCTTTACTTACTAACTGTACAGGGACTGTATTTTTAAAAACTACAGCATGGCAGTGTTAACAGTCAACCCAGGAGAAAACTACAACACCAGGAGGAACAGCTTTATCTGGAGCCAACTTGTTTTTAATACCTGCCCCCATTTTAACTCCTAGCAAGTGCTGAGCAGCTAATCTGTGATCTATAATTGCCTCTGATTCTTTCAGTTTAGTTGGAGAAGAAGCTGTATAATGAAAAGGATGATTCAAGGAGTGAAATGAAATTAAGCGCAAGTCTTCTGAGGTTAGATGTTAATTTCATTTTTAAATATAAAATTGCCATCAAAGTAATAGGAGCGTAATGCTCAAACATCACAATAATGTGGACCAGCATGCTGCTAATTAGGTAGAAGGCAAAAACATCAGTAGAGTTTACTGAATTAATCCTTTTTCTTATACTTCATGTAGCTGGTATGAATTGTACACTGAGCTCAAATGTACAGAATCACATCAAGTGAATTAAATACATTGGGGAAACTGGATGCATGCTGTATTTGGGCACACCTTACGTGTAATGTTGGCATGGTTGTGTGTATGTGTTTAATATTTACTACATTGGCTGGCGTAAGGATGTTTATGGATTGCGGTCTTCTCTGTAGTGCACAGACTCTGAAATGTCTCTTTAAATATACTGTGCTATCAGCACTTCTCCGCGGGACTGCATGTGGAAGAACACAGCCTCCGCTGTAGTGAGCGTGTCAAAGAGCTGGCAATTCTACAGAGACGCCGGGAGATCAAAATGAAAGCTACCTACAGAGTTCTTTATCTGTCTCACCTATTTTCCTTCTCTCTGCTAGACTGTAACTAAAGCAATATGTTATACCTATGCCTCTGTATTTAATTGCATTAAAGAAATGCTGGGGCTGTAAGGTTAAGCACTGAAATTCTAAGGAAGCGCAGACTCAAAGTTGCCTGGGTAAGCCTAATTTAACATCCCTTCAGGATAGACATTTTCATACAATTTTTAATGAGCTGATCTGGTATTGCTATTTCCTGGAGACCTTTGCCCTGTTCAGTGAATGGAAGGCCAGTGGTCAGGGGATGTGCTCCATTTGCTGCCTCTGCGCTCCACAGTCAAGGTGTAGCTGCACGCTTTGTTGTCAGGATCCTCCAACCTGAGCACATGGATCTGGATGAGAGCACCAGAAGATCTAAATTCTTTACATGTTAAAAATATTCTTTTCTTACATATTGCTTTGTTAAAAAAATAAAAACTGTAGGTGATTACTTTTGGATATTTTTTTCAACAAAATGAGCAGATCTGTTAACCGAGGAGCTTTTCATAGGTAGTATTTTCAACTAAGACTTCATTAAGGAATTTGCCCGGATCCAAGTAACGTTTCTGAAAAGAAGCTTTGTCTCAGAGTAGCTGGGATTGCTTCCAATTCACAGGGGTGGGAGAAGAGCTTGATCCTGAGGCAGGATTTCTGGGGGAAGTCTCATCGTGCAGGTGATTTCCATAGGCCGCTTTGACATGTATGCATCTCGTTGTTTTCTTCACCTTTTATTCCTCAGTTTACTTTTGCAACACCTTTTTCTTTTTGGAGAATATCAGAATGTGCATTAATCTGAATATTTAAAATGTGGATATTTATTTATTTATTTATTTATTAGCCTGGCTTGGCTGGAAGAAGGGAACAGTAAGTGTAAAATGAATAGGCCGAAAAAATGGGAATGGGTGCAGGGCTTCAGAGGGGTGCAGTCAGAGCAACATTCAGGAGGGGTTATTTTGGCAGCACTTTCTGAACAAATAAGAGATGATCAGGCATAAGTGATGAGAAGAGAAAGGACTGAGGTCCCAGCAGCTGTGAGGAAGTTAAGATAGGGATGCTTAATGTTGCCACAGGGTTGGGTAGAAAGGGAGGAACAGTCTTTAGTGACACTAAGAAGTTTTATTAGAAATTATGTAGCTCTGTTTTAGATGTTGAAAAGGTCTGTATTTTGTAGCTCATCCATATGTGCACACCTTACTGTGGTCCAGGATAATGCAGGTTTATCTTCCTCTTTAGGTCAAACTCTTCCCTACTAGGCAAGTACAGGCAGTCCCACCAGCTGCTGGGCTACTTGCTGGAGTGAAGCAAACAGAAATTTGGTGTTCAAAAACAGCTTGAAAGGAGATCTAACAGCCTGAAAGCCTGTTTAATGCTAATGTATAGGTTCATATATATGTTTTAATGTAGGGATATAACAGCAAGGTCAACAACAAGAATTTGGGGGGTGGGTGAGGTGGGGATCTTCAGAAAGCAGTGAACCTCCATTGTGGTTAAAAACGTTTTTTATGTTAGATTTATTTCATTAGTCATTCGTTTTAAATTATCTCATAACCATTTTCAGGGACATGGTCATTTCAGCAAACAAAGATAAAGCAAATATATATCCATACATTTGAAAAGCTAGTAAACTCTCTAAAATAAATCCTTAATTCAGTAATTCCTCATATTCTATTCAATGCATAAATGCTAACATAGTGAAAAGATTATGAAGATCATAAAGGGAGGTGTGTGGATGTGTTTTTTTCCTTTTTTTTGTGGTGGAACCGGTCAAATGTGGGGCTGAATGTCCTTAGAGCAACTGGTTACAGGATTTTTATTGGGTGACGTTACCTTGTGCTTATATGAAATATTTTATGCATTAGTATTGAACCCTCCAGTTCTTAAGACGAAAGGTAATGTTTTTAAAAAGATTTCGAGGAAAGATTTTCATCCTTTTTGTAATGAAGCAATCAATGCAAATTTAAGGATGCACACAGACTTTCATAAACACATTATCCTACAAAAAAGTATTTGGGATTTTCTGTTGCGTGATGATCATCTGTTAAGATAGGTGAATATAAAGATGTCACTGCTAGCAAGTAACCTGACTTGGTGAGTCTTTCTTAATGGTGGCCAATTTTGTAATTTTGCAATGGAAGAACTTTGAAACTTTGTCATTTTGCAAAATCAATTTCAGGAGTTACTTTTCACCTCTTACCTACTCAAAGTTCAGCTTCTAGGAAAGTCAAGTCCACTTCTAATCTACTTTTCAATGCTTTTAATAGGACTGCAGGGCCTGTTGGTAACACAAGGCAAAAAACAGCTTTTTATCTCCATCAGTTTGCAATTTAAGGTCTAACAGAGCATGCAAACTTAAGAATCAGTTTTTGTGTGGCTGGAGTTCAAAAGACAAAAGGAACACACAGGATGAGGGTGGTGGAGTTTCTTCCTCCTGTGAAGCGCTCTCATGTAGAGCTGATGGCAAACACAAAAGGGTAAGACAGAGTTACACCTTCATGCAGAATTATCAGACAATGTTTTATTAAAAAATATGAAATTTGCATGCTGCATTAGACATTGTTTTCTCCTGCTGAGCTGTAGGGGAATGCACAGGTGAATTCTTTAGAGAGAGGAGCAGGGAGAGACACCCAGGGTGCATTTCTTAGTGTGTTTTTCACAAAAGTGAAGATAGCTTTAGAAATTTCACTTTAAATATTTGTGAATTTACTGACCATCAGATGAAATCCTTGTCCACTGGGGTCAGCACTGCAAATTCTGCCCTTTCTTCAAGCCCCCTTCCGTACAGTGGTCTCCAGCAGAGAGGTGTAAATCATTACACCACCATCTTCTGCTAACACCCTGTAACCTCAGCAGGCCAGATCCTCTCATTCCTGTTACCACACTAATTATATCCAAACACACGATGGCTTTTTTTCAAAGCAGATGATGTTTGGAGGAGACTGAATTCTCTAAGGTTAGTAATGAAATTTCCATTTGAAGTAACCCAGTTCAAAGGGAAAAATTTCCCCTTTAGGTTTAGACCAAAGGTTCTAAAAGCCTGAGATGTGAAAATAGAGAGGCACCAGCTAGAAACGCCTTTCAAATGATGTCTCTTTAGACTTGCTGAAATGTGTGGCTAAGCTGCTTTCTTGCTTCTTTAAAATATTCAAGGTTATTGGCCTGCATTAAACTTTAAACCCTTTAAATACCATCTTAGTAACCAAGTTGCTCAGAACTGACAAGCTGAAAGATTTAGGAATGTGGTCTTTGAGGGGGAAAAAAAAAACATTTGAAAGACGGAACTGGGCATTTTTTTCCTTTAAAAAAATTGTAGTAAATACAAACAAAAGTAAATGATTTTAAATACCAATAGCAGCTGTGTAATACAAACAACTCCCCCTTGCCAGTACTGCTTATGTAAGCCAAGCATCCCTGGAGTACCAGTATTTAGTCAGCCAGATGTCAAAATAATGTCAAAAAATCATTAATTTAGTTATGCTGATGTGACCAAGGCAACAAATTCAGAGAATCTGAGAACATTTAGCTTTTGAAGTTTCTTTTGCCAGCATTTAGAGTGGGATTTTCATTTGATTTGTTGTGTACGGGGACCTTTGAGGTACAAGCCTCACAGTGTGTTTCTGTAGGTCGGAATTTCATTGACCGAGAGATGCTAACTTACCAGTCTACTCCCCTCAAGCCTAACAGTAATATTAAAGTTAATTCTTAGTCATGATTGTTGGGAGAAACACTTATTTTTTTTTTTCTTTAAAAAATCAATTTTGAATCTGGAATTGTGCCCTTGGAGGTGAAAAGTTGGAGTTGCAATAGGCTTGGTTGGGTCTGCCAATGATGGTGACATTTCTCCAAGTGGTGTTTTCCCTCTCCAACTTTGGGAACGAGATCTCAGGATGATGAGAGAAGGGAAGGTTGTGCCACAAGCCTCGAATAACTCTGAGTTTATCGAGCCATAGTGCCCTGAGGATTTTTATTTCATAATCAGCTGGGGGTGTGGCTACAGCTAATGACTCCTCTGTAACGTACTTAACCTTTGTACCAAAAGCATTTTTATTCGTGTTAGTTGATAAGTATGAAAGGAGATTGGAGCAGCAAGCCGTGGTGAAACTCTGCAAATTCTGTAATCGTGGTATTAACCTACTTCAAAGACTTAGCATCACGCTCGCTTTGTGAGGGTAGTTAAGGGTGTTTTCATCACTCCTGCTCCTCTGACAGATTATGAAACCAAGTCATGTTCATTTTACTTGTGTCTGGAAGCAGAAGGCTACAGTGGAAATAGTCGTTCAATCTTATGTTCTGCTTCCAAGATTAAGAGTTGTAACAGTTTTCTGTGTCTGCTTGAGAAAATATTTATTTATGCATTTATTTAGGTATTTATTGCTGCTGTGCATTGATGCAGAGACTTTCCAGCATCCCATCCATCCTACCTGCGATGTTTGTTTTAGAGAAGGCAACTTTACTCAGCATATCCCAAAGCAATTTGCCTGCCAGCTTTGGATTCCAGCTTCCAGGAGCCTGACTGAGAGCTGTCCCACGCGGAGCTGTTGTAGCTCTTGGGGCACAAGAAGTGAGTGGCAGTGGCAGTGCTCATGTGCACCATGTGCAGACTGGCCAGCATGATTTGGGGAGCACTGCTGTATGGGAACTGCCCTGTTCCCTATATCTTCTGGGGAAGTATCTTTCTAGATAAATAACTAGCTAGTGTGCCTTTCTGAATTAGCCCTGCAGAGCTCAGTGCGTGTTCGTGGGACTGCATCGCCAATGTACCTCGTCTCCTCTAAACGAACAGAAAGACTGACATTTCTAGACAGTCTCTGTTTTCTTAGCAGGTAATTTTCAACAAAAAGAAACAGCAGCCAGTTTGCTGCCTTTAACCCCCTTCATAATAACAGGAAGGGGGGAACAACAGTGAAGAAAGGAAAATTCACACCTTTGCAGCTAAACAGTTTGTTCCGAGCTGTGTTCTAATTATAAAATGTCACTTCATTAATGAAACGTTCTCCTAGCTGGTTTCAATTAAGATTCCTTTTAAAGAAGGAAGAACAGGTTTTGATAAGGCTCAGGATACATAAAAGTACTTCATTTTGACTTTAGCAGAACAAAGGATTTTCATATGTTTTTACTCTCTTAACTATGGTGGATGTTTAGAAATATTGAATAATAATGAAATATATCAGTTTGATCAAAATACAGTGTTATGATGGAACTGGCACAAATTTTAACATAGGTTTAAGTATGAGAGGGAATGCTTAGAGTGATGTACAGGGCTACAAACAAACAGAAAAACCCACCACTAACAAAAACCATAACAACAACAAAATAGCAAGTGCTATAGTTGTATTTAAAGCAATTTTACTTATCAGGAAAAATAAAAGCCATGGAGCAGAAAGCACATAGGAATAGCAGTGAGTTTAAAAGGATTTGCCTTAAAAAAACTACTAAGGATGTGCTGAGGGATAGACAAAAGTTTTATTCAGTGTTAATTTAGTAACGAACAGGAGGATCAGTAAGAAATAAGAGTGGATGATGATATGGCCAACATGGATCTCGGGAATATAACATCAGTTCTCTAACCTCCTATGGAAATTTTTGGTGACTTTGCAGAAGTCTCAGTTTCTCTTGGCCATCTTGAGCAGGATATTAATACCTGCAAGAATTTGGTGAGAAGATAGAGGCTCTGAGCCTGTGTTAGAAGAACCTTGTGGCAGTGGCTGCCTGTAGACATTACGTGAGGTTATCCCAGCTGTGGGACTTGGGTTCTTGCTGGCCAAGTCGCCCCTTTTCCTGGCCATGGTCACCACTGACCATGGATGTTACCCTTCCAGACACTGAAGTTCTTCATCCCAGAGGCTGGCAGAAAAAGTCAAGCCAGTCTCATGCTTAGGGTTCCCCTGACCATAGAGACTTTATGACATTATGCACACAAACATGGGCTGGCTTTATGATTAAGGATTTTGCCTTAAAGGAAGAAGCTGCTTGCAGGGACTTGAGAAATTCCAACAACACCAGCAAAACAACTACAGTTTGACAATGTCTTTGGTAGCAAAGAAGGCACAGAGCTTATGGAGTACAGGTAAACTGGAACTTCACTAGAATCATCATTTTTGTATAACTGGAATGAAATTGTTACCGAGGAGGATGGAAAACTTGCCTGAGCAGTCAGCCTGCTGTGGATTCAGGGCTGTGTAAATACTGCTTGCTCGGTGGTGATGGAAACTCTTCACTGTCCCATAACGTGCCCTTGTGCACTGAAATAAACCTTATTTTCACTTGGTTTTAGACCTATTGTTTTCCCTCAGTCTCTGACAAGTACACACAACTTTCTGTAAAAGTATACAGGCCTGTAAATATTTTCGCCTCCTGCAGGTAAAATATGCAGTGTGACATAATTAAAATATAGAAACGCTCATTGTATTTCTTTAAACATTTTTTCCCCTTCATTTGACAGCCCCTTGCCAGGCCGATCCTTAATGAATCCGGTCTGCAGCACAGCAACAGAAGCCGATCTCTTCCCAGTTTTCCTTTATGAGTTAACAAAGGCAGAAAGTAGGAGAAGCGTGCGGATGGCAATGACAGAAGGCTTCAGGGGCAGGTGTTGCCTCTGCACAGATTTGAAGGTGTCAGTGCCTTAAAGCACGCTTTGGACTCCGCTCGTATGAAATCGAGAATTCTGCCCAAGGCAGCTAGAAAGGAAATTTGGGTTTGAACAACTTCTGTAAAAAGTAACTTTGGCAGAAAATCCTCATTTATTTTTTTTTTAAAGCACACAAAAATCACTGCAGACTTGTTTTGTGAGCTTTCTTTTTTATTTTTCTTCAATTTCTCTTTGGCTGTGTGGCAGATTTCGGCTGTATCATGCTTGAGTTTGAAGGAACTTCTGACAGTTTCATATTTGACTTGTCTTCCCTTGAGGAAAACTGTCATGCTGAGCTGAAATTAGACATAGCTGGTCTGTAATTTCAGGTATTTCTTTAAAGTATTTACAAATATTATTGGAGCATAGCATGTATTTCTAGCACTGCACTTTTCCTGAGCTGAGTGATTACTTTGAAAATACCCGCATAAATTTAATTATCGTTTGATACTTACTTCCCTCTTTATTCCAAGATACCATTATAGTCTGGGTACCTCCAGATGGGAATTTTCCAGTATTGGAGATGGGATTTTACGGGTGGTAGTGGGGTGGCACTCCTGCAGCCCTCTGGAGTAAAGGGGCTGGAGCCTGCACCCTCTGAAAGCGCTGGACTTAGAGCCTGCATGGTTCTTAACCTTCCCTTTTCCTCAGGTGTTTTGCTTAATAATTTGTTTATTCTGGGCAGAAAGTGAAATCTGGTGAGGTGGAATAACCATACAACCTTCTAACCTTGGTCAGGACAACCGGTTTGCTTTAATGGCTCCTTGTTGCTTGGACAGCATCTTTACGAAGGGGCCAAAGAACAAAAAAATACATGTGAGTGTTAGGAATGTGACACATTTAATACTTCAGATTTCTTGAACTCTTTATGGTATGGATGCATATCAATTTTTTTCTTTTCAAATCGGATTTAGGAGAATATTCCTGAAAATGCTCCATTCTTCCTGCCCCCCATTAAAAAGAGTAGCCCAGCAGTAGCCTTGGGAGTATGGGATCTGCAGTATTTGGGCATACACAGGCAGGAGATGTGTCTAGTACAGCTGTAAAACCTGTATGGTTTTACCTTTGTAATTAATTAACCATAACTCTAAATGAAAAGCTGTGTTGTTTGGTTTGGGTTTGTATTTTTTTTTGTGCGTGTGTTTTTATTCCTCTGAAATAAGATGGTCTGAAATACAGCATTTCAAGTAAATTGTCTTTCAGTGTCTTTGCAATTTAATTTGTTTCACTTTAATTACTGCTCTTTGGCATCATTACAGTCTTGTTTCCATTTCTGTCTAAGTATAATGTTTCTGCAGTGTTTTGCTGGAGGTCGCAGGTGAACAGCAAAAACAGTGATGCTGAGTAGCAAATGATAATGCATAACCACCTCACAAGGATGCGATGGTTAGCACAGCTCATGGATAAGAGCCAAAGTTTAACTTTTATGGATTGCTGGAGGAGGCATTTTATAATCATGAAACAAAACCTCATATGATTATTGAGTTCAGAACTTAAACACTGGCCAGCCACCAGTCACGGCAATATATTCATTCCGAGCATGGAAATAATCTATTTTCCCAAATTGACAGCAGCTACAATAATCTGCAACATTTATTTTCATTTGCCATGTCCTGATAGTCTTTTGGGCCTCCTGTTACTGGGATTTTCTCCACGGACTTGCTGCAACAGCTTTCCAGGAGTACCTGGGGAGGCACTGCTAGCCGAGGGCAAGGATTGTTTCCCTACCTACATCCTTGAGGCCTTCTGCAAATCTGGCTTTTCCCTTGACCTCTTCTGGTACTTCTTCCCTCATTATGCCCACACATCCTGACACCGTGAGACTTCTCTAGCCCTACTCATGATTTCAGCCAGTAACCTGAGATTTGCAATGAAAAGCTTACGCTGTGCAAATTCTTCCATAAGACACCTTCCCTAATACACCTTTCCAGAATTAACCTGTTATTTACAATAAGCATTCTCTTGTTACTGTGGAATTGAAAATAACTCTATAAAAAGATCCTGACAATGGTTTCTGTTAGTTGAGCTCATGCTGAGAATAATTTTCAGGCACCACTTAACAACAGCCATGATTTGTCACCGTTTGAAGTGTGGCTTTCTGCAGCCTCCCCTTTCTTTTGCACATTGTCTAGGAAACCAAAGGAAGGTGTGGAGGCGCACACTAATGCTCTGCTCTCTGATTTGTCCTCTGTTTATGTAGTTCTGAAGTTTGAATGCATACAGGACTGTAGTATTTGGGTTCAACATTTAAAAGAAGAAGAAAGTGAAGCAGTCTGATTGGGATTGAGAGCTGTATGCACTGGGTGACTGCAAGACCATGATACTTACACTGCTGTGTGTTCTGGCATCAAGCTAAAATCTACAAACCTGCAGTTAGAGAAACAAAATGCAGAGCAAGGAGATCACAGCTGCAGAAAAATGAAGATTTGGAATAAATGTCAGGTGTGTCAGATCCAAGTGATCACGTAGATAGCTAATCTCACCTGCCTTCTGACCCCTGGGAGGTCTGATTTCTGCTCAAGTCACCATTTGGGGGCTGTGACTTGTGACATTGGTGTTTGTCCATTGAGTGTGGGTCAGATAGGGTTTGCAGAATTGTTTCTCTTTGAGTTCTCACTGTTGCTGGAAGTTACGTGATACTGGAGAATGTTGAAAGGGGAGGGCACAAAAACTGAATGTTTTTGCAGAAAGCTCTGATAGAAACACAGAGGTTAAGAAAGTTTCAAGCCAACCCTTACAGTACAAGGATGATAACACAGTGCTCAAGAAATAGAAGGAAACACAGGAGGGACTAGCATTTAGATGCCACTGTTCAAAATCAACACACTGCTGTGTTCAAACCCAGAACCTTCCAGCTGATGGTGACCAAGTGTGCTACAGCAGCTTTGCATCCTCATGGGATTCACATGCAGGGCACAGGCAAGTTGTTTTCTAATTCATTTATTCTACTGAAAAAAAAAAAATACTGTTTTCTTCCCCCCCTTTCTGTAGAAAGGAAAAGGAAGATGAATAGGCCGCTGAATGTTGAGCTTCAACTGCTACATTTAGAAAATGTTCTTGAAAATCTGCTTTACAAGAAGCTGCTCATGCTAATGTACATTTTGAGTTTTCCATTGCTGGATGTATTTATAGTGTGTTTGAACACAGAATTAGTAGACATGCTATACAAATCTATAAATACTTTCAGTGGAGATAGAGATCTCTTTTTTTATCCTAAATCTCATAGCACTGTACTAACTTCAAAAAATAAATAAAGGAGTCACAGAAAACTGCTTGGAAATTTCTGCCTATTGTGAACAGTGCTTTTTTAAATTTTATTTTAGAGCTACTTTTAAAAAATGAAAATGAACCTGCATACATCAGTGATGGGCAATGAATGCAAAAATAATAAAGCAATCAGCCACCGCTGAAATGCTGCCACCTCAAGAAATGACAGCAATTTACCGCATGCAGCAGTGCAACGCAGCATCATCCCTCATTTTAATATTTGATTTTGAAGATTCATGTTTCTGATATTTATGACAGATGTAAATCTTGGAAATCCAGAGGCGTAAAATTATGGACTCTGTGCCCAGAGTAAGGTTTTTGTGCTGCTTTGATACTAAATAACATCAGAGCTACAGACACAAAAAGATGTGCCTCCTCTCCCTGCGCCAGTCCTCCCAGTCTTCAGGTGGTTTCTTCTGGTGTTTTGTTAGCAAGTTCTGTGCCTCAGCCTATATATCAACAGAGGGTGGATACACTACATTGATTTTACAAAAGGAAATGCTGTTTTTCTGTATTAAATGATAGCAGCAAAACTACATTTTATCCTCGGTGGAGGCATCACTCCCTGGGCTTTTGTGTGTCGCTGGCTTAAAGCGTTCAGTACTGGGAGAGCTCATACCTACACCTGTGAAAAACCACTGTCTTTGGGGCCAAATGAAGTAAGGTTTTCATCGACTTCCCAATCTCCAGCTTGAGCTAAAAGCTGCATTCTACCTCACCGTCACTCAGTTTCACTGTTGTGAAAAACTCAAAGCTCTGTGAGCCCCTTAGGTGACGGTTTCAGCCCAATGCTTCCCCGCTCAGCAGTGTCACGCTTGATTCCATCACTGCACTGGCACAGAGTGAAATGCATGGGGTGTAGGGCTCTGCTTCTCTTTAGTTCTTGCTTATCAGCCTTGTACCTGTGTTAGTTAAAATTTATCTTCTTACTGCAAGTCATTTCTAGGTGAGACATCAGACGCTGATGACTGAAATGCTCAGTCTGGTGAAATCACATCCTAGTAGTGGTACCTTCCGGGTTGTGAATGCTTTGCTCTGAGCTGAAATGTCTCAAAGAGAAGCATCTGTTTATCACAAATTCTATTAAACTATTCAAAATTAAGAAAGACCTGACCTTTTCTTTACTGAATGACATTCATATGCATTTCACTATGCCTTTATTGATAAGCGCTGAATACTTAACCAGTATTATTTCTTTGTGCTATGTTTTGCCATGTCTGGTATTTGTTTATATAAAAGAGTAGACTTTTCTGTAAGGAAGTGAGCAATTTGTGTTGTAAAGTAGACATTCAAACCTTTCAGTTGGGCTGAGTTGGTTGCTACTGAAGCTTGAAGTGCAGGAGTGGGTGATGATCAGATGAAGCTATGCAAAGCTGGCTGACCAATACATGCAGGTTTTTGGGGGGATGTAAACTCTGTGCTTTGTGGCTCTCTTAGTTGATCTATGGAGTGAGGTTGAGCTTGACTACCTAGGCTGTTCATCTTTCTTCTTGATTGAGAAAAAGGTGCTAGTGGCACCAAGCAGTAAATAGCACAGGAGGGGAAAAGGCTCGGAGGGAGATGGGCGATGCTGCTGGCAGCCCTTGGGAGATGGTGGGAGCACCTGCTGCTCCTCACCCCTGCTGTTCTGCAAGGGAAATGGTGGAAGTTTAGAAAAGAATAAATATAAAAATAATAGAATGGCAAATGCAATGAAAATTCCTTCTATATAAAAAAAAAAAAAAAAAGTTTGAGCTGTAACTTTCTCATTGCTGTGACTACAAATAATAAATATAAACATGTGAAGTGCTTGGAAATGAAAGTGAATGTGATGTGATTTTTGCTTATCGTTTATCACTTAAATATACTTTTACTTTCCAATGCTCCTGCTTTCGTACGTGCTGTGAGCATGAGGAGATGATTCTGCAGAGGATTTTCACGTTTTACCCTTGCTTGCCAATGCTCTGTAAAAATTGTCCTTGCAGGTTTTGGTCCCAAAGCAGATCTTGAAAATCACTTGGTTTGGTTGCTGTTGCGTGTTATCCAAGTTACAAACTGACCAGCAGTGACAGCAAAAATTCCAGGTCCCTTCCAGCCCAATCCAGTCTGAGGTTCTGTGAGCAGTTCTCTGTTAGCTGAGTCCTGCTTTCCCTTATGTGGCTTATTTAGCATTAATAACAAGATTGAAGTGGTGTTACAACTTTTCCTTCAGTGAGAACACTTCATTTGAATCCTTCCTCTCTGACTTCATATAACCTATAGGAATTATATCTTACTTTAAAAAAAAAAAAAAATCCATTTTATTTAGTTAGTAGTTCAAATTATTTCAGCAAGAGACAGAAGTTTGCAAGTCATGTATCTTAAGAAAACCAGCTTACAAAATGTAAGAATGGGTAAGGGATGAATGACAGAGCAAGGAAATAATAATAATAAAATAAAAAAAAAAAAAAACAAAAACATTAAAAAAAACAGTAAAACCACTTGTAAACTGGCAGTTTAATAAAGAACATATGGTATTGATGGTGCCTGATGATGAACAGCTACAGCCATATATTTCTTCTCTACAGGAGCATAATGGAGGTCTTAGGTTAGAAGACAAACCACAATGACATTACTTAAAATGCTCTAGGGAACTTTCCTATACATAGGGCAAAATATATAACTATATATTTACTTTTACATGTTAACTGTATATTTACTTTTATATTAGAGCTAGTGTAGGGGTTGGGAAAATCACGGTGAGTGATTTCTATTAAGAAAATAAAGTGAAAAAACATCATTCTCTTTTTGGCTCAAGTGAACCCTATGCTGCTCAGTGAGATAATACTCAGCTTGGATTCATTTTTCACCTGAAAGAAACGCAGCAAACCGATGCCAAGGAATAGAAAGAATATCCCTAGAATTGATGACTCCAAAGGATGGTTCCAGGAGAAGGGCTGAAGATGAATGCTGTAAACTTTTGACTCAGTCATGGATGACATTAAGTTTGCAGTCTTCAAATGAAAACATTTTGACTTTATAGGTTCTTCTAAGAATTTATATATTAAGATTCCTGGCAGCTACGAGAAAAAATTACAAATGCTTCCATTTATCCTACAAAATCATTACTTTAAAAGAATCTAAATGATAGCAGAAAATGCATTTGATATAACTTAGTAGTATTATAGGTCTTGAAAGGCCTTGAGAAATCACAGAGGTAGGGTCTAGATCCACGCCAAGCAGAGGTTTGCCTAAGCTGCTCATAGAAAAGCTTTAATAAACAAATATATCATTGAGAGGTGGGTATTCCTAAGGTCCAAGTGCAGGGCCTGATGCTCTTTAAATGGTGAACACTTACTCTGAATGCCTGGATAGCCTAATTTTTATTATTATTATTTTTTCATGGAACAAAACCCCATCCAGCCATATTCAGAGACTTTCCGATAATGGATTTTGCAAATCCACCGAGTGACCTGAAAGGCGAAGGACTTAGGCGTTAGCCAGCGAGGCTCCGAGTGGGAGATAGGAGAGCTGTAAATGTTTAGCTGCTGCGCCTCATGGAGCTGTTAAATATTGCTCTTGGAATCAGTAGGTGGGTGGGGAAAGGTCACCTCTGCTACTTCGTGCTGGTGGCAGGCTGCCTGCGGAGGCATAGGATGAGCACAGGCAGCAGAGATTACAGTCAAAGGAGAAGAGTTTGTGATTAGAAACACCAGTCTGTGGTTCTCCTGCTTTGTGTTCCTCCCCCATGGCCTGTGTGCAAGCGGAGGTGGCCAGCAGCAACACAGGGTTCATATTTTTTCAGATTTTTCCAAGTGCTCCTTCCACGTTACAAGCTGTTGTACGTTAGGAGACACCCGTACCTGGGTAGCAGCTTCTGCAGTTGTTACAGAAGTCATTAAACTTCTGTCTGTGTAGCGCACCTCCGTGCTTCTGCACCTTCAAGCAAACACATGTGACTTTTTTTTTTTGAAACGTCTCATTACTGTTCTCTTCTCCTCCACCGTCATTTTCATTAGCCAGCATTGTTGGAGTGAAGCTCTCCAATGCTGAGGCCTGATTTCAGCATGCTGAGCAGTGATGGGAGGCTGCAGGAGAGCGCGAACAGGGCCTCAAAAACCATGTGGAACCCAGAACTGAGAGCGGGGGCAGGCTGAGACTTCTCTCGTTACCCTCATTAGTCGATAGATCTGCAATCATTATTAATAAGCTGGTCTGTGAGTCCTGTTTGTAAACAGAGACGTGCCAAATGGGTGGCTATACGGTATGTCCTCCTGCAGTCGTGGGGCTGATGGACAAGTATGAGCTTATCATGTGTGGTGAAGTATGTGAAAGTAAGAAATAGTAAAATTTAGCTGTCCAGTGTTTCTTCTCAGGTTTTGCTGTACTATTCAAAGGATGAGCTTGTGGAAGATGATAATGACACGTCTAGCCGTGTTGTGAGGAGGTGCCCTTTTCTCAGTGAGTGCATAGCTCTACTGCTTTTTTTCCCTCACGTCTGAGGAATATTGAAATGCCAGCACTAACGCAAACAGTATTAAACAGCCTGCTTTGTTCTTCTGCTGTGCTGGTGTATTTATTTAGGATTGTGTTCCTCACTTTAATCACAGGTGAGGTGAGGAGGTGGTGGTTCAGAGAAGATTATGTAAAGGTCGAGGCTACGGCTTCAGATTGGAGGTCAAAGACCTTAATTGCTGCAAGATATGATATCAAGAGCTCCCGTCTGAGTAATTCTCATGAGACAGGCTGGCCTGCAGAGAGATGATCACCACTGATATTTCTCTGGATCATAATTAGGAAAAACTGGGCTTGCTTCTCTGGCAAGGTCACACAGAGCTCTTAGTGCTGCCTGGGTTTGACTTCAGTGAAAGGTGAAGGGATGGGCCCATGAGAAGTTACTCTTATTTTAAGAAGAACTTAAAATATCTGCTTTCCTTCTACGCTTCCCCCTAATTCTCTTGCTAGTTGGAAAAAAAAATAAAGTTTAAATATTCAGTTTCTAATTTTTTAGACCAGACAGGCTGGAGGTAGCAGACATCTTTACTGTACAGGTTGAGGAAAAAATAACTTGTAGCACATTACTTGAAAGACCCAAGGACACCAGTTTGATTTTCTTTTAAATGAGCAAATAGAAGATGACCACGCTTAGGGGGATTGCTGTGTTAATGTTGTTGGTTTTTACATTGCATAAAAGAATTTGGGAGGATTTAGATTGATTTGAGGAGAACATGTGGCTTAAATATTCCAGCTGCAAAGGCCCTGTTTGTCTTCAGGGGGGAAAAATTTGGAAGGCCAACATGAAGTCCATGTGTCTGAGAGCCAGGAAGAGAGATTCACTTCTATGGGTGTTTGTGGTTTGTAAGTATTGGATTGGGAGGGCCTTGGAGTCCCAAACTGGCTGATGCTGAGCTCCTCGGGCACTTGCTGGTGGCAGGGGGCAGTCGGGAGGTGACGGCCATGCCACGGAGCGCAGCCCCAAGCAGGCCGCACTGCCCCGGGCAGGCCTCGCTGCCCCAGGAGGCTGCTGGCTGTGTGCAGACAGGCGCTGTAGGAGGCAATTTGGAAAAGTCCTAAATTAAACTCGATCGGGCATGGCAGCCCAGAGCTGGAGGGCCCCGTTCTGTGTGCAGATATACGTGCTTCCATCAATGGGATTTGAGGAAACAACACTAGCTTAAAACAAGAGCAGGAAGCCTCTTTTCCATCCCTCCTGTGTCTAATTCCTGGCAGTCTTTTTTCCTCTCTCTTTTATATCAACCATTATTTTATTTTATTTTTTTATCTTTGAAGACTTTTTCATTGGATCTAAAATCTCAAGACTTAAATCGCATGTGGATATAATTATGTCTCTTCATATTTACTTAGGAGAACATGATCCTGCTACTCATTATCCATACAATATTAGCAACGACACATTTCCCTGTGCAGGGTTGTAAGCGATGTATTTTCATGAAGGAAGGGAAAAAAGGATGGGTATTTTAAATAAAATATCTCATTTCAATAAAAGCGAGAAGGTGCTGCGTTTAATATGTTAACCCCCGTTATTTGAACTTGTTTTAGAGTCTTTCTGTCTTGAGATATTAAGGCTAGAAAGGAATTAAGGAGACCAAAGAAAGTCCCTCGACATTCCCATGTGCTGAAATAACGGGCAGGCAATCCTGCTTTATACAATGCTGTCTTCCTGTGTAGAACAATTAGTGCTAATATGGTAATGATAATCGTTTCTGTAAATTATTCTTAATTAACTATTTATGTAATAAGATACTTAAGGATCTGTATTTAACAGTTCTGTGCTTTTTTTTTCCCCCTGCTGATTGTTTTCCCCATATATTTCTGCGCTAGTTACTCTCTTCTGTTCAGTATTAACCATGTTATACCCAGGTTTAAAATTTGGTGTGGGTGGTCTTTAATTACCACTAAATGCTGCATAGATGATCTCGTAACAGGTGGGTTCCTCCCTTCAGCCGTGTTGTAATTGCTCATCGCTACTTTTTCAGTGATATCCCCAAGCTCCCTATATCCCAGATTATGGAGCCAACAACCCTAAAAGTTATTGTCATTCCACGGTTTTCAGCAAAGGAAGAACCTGCTAAGTCATGTGCTTTCCAATTAGCTCCTATTGATCAGCTTTGGGCTCTTTTCATATTGGTAAGGCTATCTGCTGCCATCATTGTTTGTTGTTTTTTTTTGTTTATATGTAAAGCATATACCGATATTTTATGCACATAATTGGCCTAAGTTTCCGTATACTGCCTAATATAAAGTACACATTTTCCTTTTTACTGTGGTTTATGTTTATTGCACGCGCTACATTGTTTTATGTGCACAGCGTGCTTATTGAATCTGTGATGTAGTCAGAGAGATGTTATATTCCATTCTTAGCATCATTAGTGCTGTTTTCCGAACTGATTTTCATCAGGCTATAGTTTAATTTAATTCACTTCATTATTTTGCAAAGCAGTTCCTATCTATTGGGTTTCCCTTCTGTTGCTTTTAAAAACACCAATGTCTCAAAACAGTGAGAACCTAAGTATTTTTAGCTTTGTTTTTATTTTTTTCTTTTCTTTTCTTTTTTTTTTTTTGACATGTTCTGAGCATCGTAGGATTTCTGTAAGGCAGCCAATCAGTTAAATACAAATACTGATAGCTTTACAAGTTAATTAGCACCTCAATTCATCAGTAGGCACACTCAAATTAATACTGAAGTAAGCATATCAGAACCTCATCCTTCGTTTGCATTTAGTGAAGGTGATTTTGCAATATGTTAATTTGTATTGTGTGCACAGAGAGTGTAATTTTCATTGCTCTTATTTTTAGACCTATTTAAAATCAGGGTCTAAGATCTTACAGGAATTGGCTTGCTTCATCTTGTTTAAAGAATATGGAAAATTCTGTCAACTGCCAGGACTTATTCTGATAAGTAACACTGACTAATGTCTTTTTCTGTTCATTCACTTACAAGTTAGGTATTTCTTTCACTATGTGGGTTTCTTTTCAAGTATATGCAGCTTAGGGTTTTTGATGTAAATAAATGTAGCTACATGACTAGAACAGGAAAAATAACTTTAGCCTAATCAAGCCTTAATTGTCTGGATTAGTAAGACCTACAATAATTAAGATACTTTGCGAAAGTAATAAGCTATTCATATTCACTCCATTGCATCCTTAGATTTTCGCTACATAGGCTTTTCTTTCAAAGACTGAAAGAAATGGTGGAAAGAAATATTTACACTAATGGTGAGCCGTAGTATACATGAGAACAAATAATTGGAATTTCAAGACTTGGTATTTTGGGAATAGTACAGATAATTACTATTTATTGTTGTCCCCTCAGCTGCAGCATATCGAGAAAAAGTAGCTAATATAAATTACTCTTCCTTTAGAGATGATTACTCTGGGAACACTTCATCAAGAGTAGTCTGCACTGCTGCAAAAGCTTCCATCCAAGTGCTGTCGGTGACCGAATGAAACGAGCAGAAAGGCAGAAGCTCTGCAGCACTCCTTCCTGTGCCAGCCCAGAGAAGGAAAGTCCTCTGAGCTGAGCCGATATGTTACCCAGATCAATCATACCAGCACAAGTCTAATTTTACAGTGCTGCTTAGGGCTTAATCCAATGGAAATGCATCAATATTTGCTATGCTAGACTATATCCATAGTCTAAGCAAGTAGTTATTCCCAACACTGATGTGTTGATTTGGAGTATATTGAAAGCAGAAATCAGAACTGTGTCTTTCAAGAACACTGCTCTTGTCTGTGTGCTGCTTTTTAGGAGTATTCTTCAGGGTTTTTTAGCATATGTACTGGGTATATATACTGCACATATACTGTACCATCATGTCTTCCTTTGGTTCTTGGGGAAGAGCTGAAGTAGAGGAAGTCTGAGCTGATCCCGTTTACTGTCAGCACGCTAGGCAGAATGGTTTGGCTGCCTGTTGGAATGGACACTTCTAGCAAAAGTTCTTGAGCAATGTACAGGTAAATGTTTCTTGTAATCAAGGCCGATTAAATTACAGTCAAAAAGATGTCCCTGCCCCCTTAGGCCCATCACAACCTTGTTCTCATCTCAAATTCTTCCAGCCTTTCCAGAGAGGAAAGGCTTTCTAATCCCCAAATAATTACGCTAGACAAAGAGCTATTTGTAGGGAACATCTTGTCTACGGAAAAGGGATCACAAGAAATCACTGTCCCTAATAAATTCTCCAGCACTCTGTGATTCAAGATTCTCTGGTTGTCCTTGATCTTAAACCACAACTGGGTCTGTGAAGCTGCTAGGGAAAGGTTCCTATGTCTACAGAGACACCTCCTTCCTGGGTGATGGGGTTGAAATTTAAATCCTAAGCTGTGTTGAAAAAGGAACAAGAACTTTTAGAACAAACTCCCAAAAGAGAGAGCGGACTTCTTGTAAGAGTTTATATTTGCCCCCACTCCTTGGCTACCTAGGTCAAGGTTGTGCAGATACATTTACCTCTACTTAAAAGACCTGAATCCTCCAGGGATTTGCACCTTTTCTTGGCGTGTAGAGCAAGGGTTCCACCTTCCTGTCACCACCAGAAAAGGGGGATGATTCTGATGATTGTGCTGCTGCCCTTTTGTAGAGTAGCTTAGTGACTGCAGAAGTAGGAGGTGAGAAAACCAACAGGATCATTAGTTCTTTAAAGTTCCTTTTTTTTTTTTTTCTTTAGAGCTATCTCTAAGAAAACATTCTGAATTTCTTGGCTATTATTTCAGAATTCTTCAGTATTTGTGGGGAGCTTTATGGCACTGACAGTAAAAATAAACAAACAAAAATAACCTAGACTATTTTATATATCTTAAAATATTTACTTGTTAGCAGAATGCCCACTAACACCCAGACTGTCTGCCCACACCTATTCCTGTTTTAAGGGAACATGTCTTTACTACTGAAAACAGAGAAATTAATCATAACTGGCTTGTTCTACAAAACACACTCCTAGGGATAGGGAAGGTCTGATTTTTTTCCCCTTCAAATAAGGAAACTTAAATTACTTAAGGGACTACTTAGCTTCCACTGGTGCAATTAGATTAATGTAGGAGGAATCTTGATTTATTTCCAGAGATGAGTGTATGTTTCTAGGTCAGTAACTCTATTTAGAACAAAAGATCTTAAGGTTTTGTAAAATAAATGAGACGTAGGGCTAGGTGTGCTACTTCTCACTTGGATTTTGGTTTAGTGTTCATAGGGTTATTTTTTGCCCTTTTCTTGAGAAGTGGCATGAGTCTAAGTGTTAAAGTTCAGAAGTAATAAATGAATTGGGGAAAAAGGGGAAGTAGTAATAAAACCATGATCTTCATTTGCGTTGTCACAGGAGTGATGTCAGTCATTCTGAACCAGTACCAGAAGGCAGGAAGGGGAGAAATACAAAAGCAGTGAGGTTTGTTAGCAGTACAGCACTGTCCAAAGCAGCAGAAACAAAAGTGAAGGACTGAAAGATACAAGGATACTGAATTACTGGGCAATAAAACAGCTGTGCTGATAAAATCAAGTGATGGACATGGAGGAAAAAACAGTACTAAATTTATATAGACACAGGTGGGCTCTCATTTCACTATCACCATTTTGGGAATACACCTGTGAGTTTATTCCTACAAAAATAATGACCACGACACCTTCTGTATGACACAAGTAGAGATTTCTGGATCTGGCCCCTTTTATGTAACTTGGAGAATATGTCATAAAAGATGCAAATTTTATCAAACAAAACAAGATTGCGTGTTGCAGTGTGTACTACTGGTTTGGTAATGCATCTGCTGACATACAACAGAACACAATTATTAAAACTTGACTTTTTGGAGAAATGAAAAATCAAAGAATTATTTGAGCCTCTCTTTGTATATACGAGATGCCATGCAAGACTGAAAATTAACTAATGTTTCTTGTGGAAAAATATCCTCTGGCAAACTGTTAAGTGTAAATTTTGAGGAAGTTTTATGTCTCCATGCTAGTTAAAAAAGAATCTTCTTTTCCATTAGATGCTCAGTATAATAAACTTTCTTCCTGATAGCTAAACTACCCAGGGGAATTTATGGTAAATGTTGGCTTAGAAAACAACCTCACTCCTAAAACAGCTCCAGCTCTTTCTCTCCCAAGGATCCCTTGCTTAGTCCGTGAACACTAAACTGTGAACCAGTCTGTTGCCCATCTGCTGGAACCTGCTGCCATTTACAACCACTTTTGAGTGCAGTTGCAAAGATTTGTGACTGAGCTAATTACCTGACAATATCTGAGTTTACAGCCTGATAGTTAATTATTCTGTGTATGCCATGTACTGTAGTCTACATGTAAACAGTCGCTGGCAAGCAAAATAATCCTCCACAATAAAATGGAGAGTGTTCTGAGAAGAATTCTCTGTTTGCATCTTGGGAACAGGGTGCTCTTTGTTATGTTTCAGCTTCTTGGGGTATTTTATGGGGTATTTTATAAGGTGACCTGTTAACACAGAAGCATAGTTTATCCCCATTGGTAATAATGCATATGCAATTGTAGTCTGAATACTAATCCTGAAATATAGTTTAGGGTCCTTTTGTATTCATGATAGATTTTATGAACCTTTTTCATTGCTAGTGATGTCAGCAGAATCTTTCTATTGAATTATGGATTAGACATTTAATCAAGGTCTGTGCATTATTATACAAGTCTCTTCTCTGTTTTCTCCTGAAAAATGAGATAAAAAATGAGATTCACAATGGAATCAAGTGAACACCTGATAAATAAAATTCAACTTTGCATCTCATATCTCTAACAACAAGCAGATAGAAAACAAGAGGTGTATGTCCAGCAGGCAATTCTACTGAAAGCCAACGATATTTTTCGACATCAGTACGGAAGGAATACAAAACACAGGCTTATTTTTGCTGACTCTGATGCACTGTTTTGTGGTCGCTCCTGCAGGTGTTAGTTTTAAAGCATATGTTTGTCCTGGTGCTTCTATTCTCAGCATCTTGAATCACAGTTGAGAAGTGGCTACATGACCAGTTCAGGACCACCGGGCTCTCCGGTTTAGCAATTACATCTTGTTTTTTCATCCAAATTATTTGTCCAACTGTCTTTTAAAACCATTTCCATGAGTTGCTAGGATACATTTCTATAAATGGAAACTGTTTACACAGCCTCAACATGATAAATCTTTGTGTTTCACTTGTTTCTTGCCAAGACTTCATTGTAAGGCACTGCTGAAGTTTACCAAGCTCTGGAAATTGTCATATAATCCTGCTTCTTTGTTTGTTATAATCAGAGAAATACAGAGCTGATTAAATGAATCTTGTTTTGTCTACTATTATTAACTCCTTTGATGAGCTTTACAGCGACATTATTCCGAAGGATGTTCAGTCTGCTCAGCCCTGACCAAGGCACCTCCTCACCAGCTGATAAGCAAATGTTACTGGACAAGGTAGTTATAAGCTAAATAAGCCTGAGAAGTCTCACTTTCATACATTTCTACAATCACACTCTTGCTTTAAAAATGAAGCGAGCAAGAGCTCTCAAGCCTTCTTGCAAGCTTGGAAAAATATCTGTATCCATTGATTCTTGGATTATACAGAAAGAAACATGTTTTACTGGCTTACGCGTGGAATCCTTGGAACATGCTAAGACTTTGATCTTCTTGTACTCTAGAGTTTGTCTTTGAATTAATTCCAAGTGTCATCAATTTTCTTGTGTCAGCACGGTTGTAGCGTGGTCAAAGGGTACAGGATTTTCCTGGGACATTCCATTCAGGTGGCCACTGCCTTTTTTTTCCCTGAGATTTGTGAAAAGGTGAGATCAGATAGCTTGAAACAAAGTCAAACTCAAAAAATGTGATCCCAAGAATCAAGTTTTTCTCATACCATCTGCTGTAACTTTCCTTGTGCAATGCTAATGTTGGGTTTCCTAAAATATAAAGTTTTTATATATCAGTAATCTTTTAACCATAAAATCTGTACAATATAAATATTTTTGACATATGAATTCATATTTTAATCTGCTGTTTCAGGCTCAGTGTTGATGTTTTTAATGTCAAATAGATTTTATTTTTGTGGTATCACGTAGGAGGGTGGTTAAGACAGAATTGGCATTTAAATTTTAAAATATTTTTTCTGAAATGGTTGGTCTGAGATTAGTCTTATTAGCGACTGGTGTGATTCTTTCAAGCCAGTCCAATAGGCAGTTAAATAATTGCTACGGACATAATCAACAATCAGATTATATTGAATGCCTGCAGACTCCACCAGAAAGGTCTAAGGGAAAACTATTAAAGATGAAACAAAACATAGCATTTAAATCCTAGCACGAGAAGCAGCCAGACAAAGGGAACACAGATCGCGGTTTGATTACCCCCGCAGAAAAATAATATTTGGTATTGGTAATTGAAAGCATTTAAAAGTATGAATACCCTCTTTTCTTTTTTTTTTTTTTCTTTGACTAAAAAGGTGTTTGACAAACCATAGCTGTGTGCATATGTGGTACCTCAAGGAAATGTGAGAATAATGGCTGTAACGTGCACAGGTCTTTGTCTGGATCCTGGAGGTGCCAGAGAAGTAAACTGTCAAGGGCAATATACAGCTTCTTGGTATTTCAGGGTGGCCAGAAATGTGGTTGTTTTTTAATATATATATATATATATATTTTTTTTTTTTTCAAAGCTTGTAAAAGTAGCTGCATGGCTGACACAATACAGAGTTTCCTCCTTTAATGATTTTTTTTTGGATGCAGCCTTTCTATCTTGGTTGTTTAAAGGCAACCTGACGATTTGTTGAAATGTGAAGGTGAAAGAGTATCAGAAGGTCTTGTGTATCTTTATTGGCCAGGGACAACTTCTTGACTGCAGAAAGTTAAAGCCTTTCCTTCCTCTCTATTCTGGAAGCCAAATTCCTGTATGTTACAGAAGTATATGTGCCACTTCATGTGACCTAGGTGGAGAACCTGCATGTAGCCCTTATGCCTTTTGCCTCATGTTGTGGTCATTGGTTGAAGGACTCTCTCTTCATTTTGGCTTACTCAGACATTGCTAGAATGGCATAAAAGAAAACGTAATCAAGTGAAGAATTATGTTCATCACATCTAGCTTAGAAATGATAGCAAAATACATTTTTCTGTTGCATTTCCTGGCACAGTACCAGGAGATGAAATGTAGGCTTGGGCGATGTGTAACTGGGGAGGAAAGTTAAAGATTTTACTTCTACCAGGCCTAAGGTTTAGAGGGTATTTTATGTGGATATGGTTGGCAAAAAGTGGAATCCAATGTGGGGCTTCTGATAAAAGCAAGTATGGGTAGAAGAAAAGAAAAGCCCCCAGACAGTCTGGATGCTGTGGGAGTGTGCCGTGGAATGAGGAAAAATGTGACCGTGGAGACCTTTTCTTTTCCTGCAATAGCACTGAAAGCCTCTGAGGTGCTGTTTGCTCCTGTCTTGATATGATCACCTCATAATAGATGGCCTTGGTGGGTACTGAACTCTTCCATCTCCCCGTCACTGCAGAAGCGTTACCTGCAGCTTTTCTCCCAGCTTGGTGTCAGTCCAAATCTCTCACCAGAACAACAGTTTCCTTGGGAAACTGATTAAAAATAGTAGCAAAGAGGAAATAAATCCAATTCTGTTAATACCCAGTATGTTACAAGGGAAAAACATTATCCATGTCTCTGGATTACCAGAGTGTTTGAAGCTGCAACCATAATTTCGATGTATTTTATTTTATTTTATTTTATTACATAAATATGACTTACTCAAAGTATGTTGAATTATGAAGCTCATGAATAAATATTTTGACATAATCAGAATTATATGGCTAGAAATTGACCTACTTTGCATGACAGATGCTTGAGAGTCCCCTGGCTAATAGCACACCAACCTGGCAGAGCAATGCCCTATCTTAGAATACACTAAGATGCTTACAGACATTAAATTACTTGTCTGTTGGTTGGTTTGGTTTGTGTATTTTTTTTTTTTCATGGAGATTAGACATGGTCGATTTTGTTTGTAAATGGGTAAGTTGTAGGCAAGTTACTGAGAAGGCATTGGGTTGCAGCCCAAAGAGGACTTGTGCAGCATTTGATCAATGCTTTCAACACAGTCTTGCAAAATACTTAGTGTTAGAAATGGCCAGAAAAGCTTCATGGTACCAGGGATCAAATAACTGGAGGATCTCACTAAGTAGACAGATCTTAAGCTCTTTAGAAGATGATCAAAAAAATAATAATAAAATAAATAAATGAACGCACAAGGAATAATAATGTTTTAGAAGTCTGGCAATATTTTAATGATAGATTCTCCCCAAGGCTGTTCTTAATGCCTGTGTTGATTTCAGCAGACTGATTTTATCTGCATGTCCTTAAAGTTAATATGATAAGGGTTTTGTACAGGTTAAGTCAATACAAAACTCAGACCAAAGAATAAAACAGTCTTTACCTCCTTTTTAATTTATATGCATTTTTTGAAGTTATCTTCCTTTATTTTAAAGTAACAACACAAGTGATTAAACAGTTTAGGTGCACTTTGCACAGAATGTAGTTTTCAGGCTTCATAAATTTTTGTTGTTCAATTCTAGCACAAGACACAGTACTGCTTTCTATTTTGAAATAACATTGCTTTTTCTTTTTAATGGGAGAAAGGTAACTTTGTCTTGTCCCTGTTTCGGGGAACAAAACCCTCTCCTCTTTTGTATCATTCATGCAGTGAAGAGTAACATCATATTCTGCTTCATTAGCTCCTCTTTTCAGCAGCTGTTTTCTCCATTTTTGAAGAACTTCTATAGATCAACTTTGTGCACACTTTTTCTCCCCCAGCCTTCAGAGAAAAATGATTTTACTCCCCTGTAATGAACCCTTTTTACCACAAAGGTAGTAGAAATGCATGTATAACCTTGGCAAATGTCTTCTCTTTCAAGCCTCCTCTTCATCGTACTCCTCTTTGATGCTGAACTTTATTGGTAGAGTTTTTCAGGCAGCGAGGGAATCAGTTTTAAATCGGTGAGGTTTGGAGGACATGGCTTTGCAGCCTGGGGTCTTGGGAAACTCCACCAAAGGGCAAGGGACAGAGGTGGTTATTTGGCTGGTTTGTTCTCGTCACCCTTTTCAAGAGCTTCTCGCTCCTGTGCAGGGTGCTTTGAGGGAAGGTTGTTAGAGATTTCATTCTGGTCACACCATTCCTTCACCCCGTTGTGTAGATACTGGACTGGTCTTCATGGCTAGCAAATTTGTTAAAATGTTGAACTTCATACAAATTCTGGGAGCACAAAGCACTTGGCTTTGGCCTTTTATGCTGTTTCCACTGGCAAACCAACAGGCAGCTTGGACTCAACCACCACAGGTGAGCTTGGCAGGCAGCTCGCTCCTCAGGCCCTTACAGCCCAACCTCTTTACCCAAGGTCTTGAAAAATGACTCCAACTTTTCCCAGTCGAGTACTTTCCTTTCCTGTTCCTTGCAGTGATCCGGTGGGTTTTGATGGTGGTGGTTTGGCTTTGTTGCATTTTATTACTTTTCTGGCAATGCTGTTTCATTCTCAGTTTCCCGAGTTGCACCCCAAACACTGGCTCCTGAGCAGCTGGTTCCAGAAACAGGAGTTATCCTGATGTGCTGGTCCTCAGTGGCACACGAGGAGCTCAAACCCCAGTCTCTTACCTCTGGAATTCGCTTTGGTGCAGGAGTGTTTCACTTCTTATTAACGTTTTGCCCAAGGGTGATTGCCGGCAGTAGTCCTTTCATTTCTGCCTCCTGCTGCTGCTTTGACAATAGGAACGGCAGCAGGAGGCAAAAATGAAAGGACCAGATTGAAAGAAGCACTTTGCCACTGTTGTAATTTTGAAATTGATGGCGTTTTTTAACCCAAAGTCTCAGGAAAAAAGCTGCTTTTCTCTTTGCCTCCTATTGTTTTTCCAACAGGGAGAGACATTCTCTGATGTTGCAGAGGCAGTGGGAGGCCAAAATGAAAATAATTTTCTTCCTGAAACATTGGATTGCAAAAAGTGAACAATTTCAACAGGGATCTAGCGCTTTGTTTTCTTGTTGACTGCCATGTGGCGAATACTGGTATTTCTGTTTGCCTGTAGAAAACAAATAGCAGCTGCTTCTCTTATTGAATTAACATCATCATAGGGTAATTCCGATACATCTACTTACTGTGTGTTTTTAACATGTCATTTTCATTCTTCCCCTTTTTCCTGCGCCAGAAGAGGCTTTGTAATGTGGATACCTAATTCCCTTCTGAGGGAGCCAGTCAGGGAGCAGAAGCGTGGGCTCTGCCCTCTCCATGGACAAAGAGGATGAGTCAAGGAGAAGGGTTGCATCCCGAGGTAGCCCTAGCACACAGCCCTGATTTCATCCACTTTGCCCCAAGTGCCATTTCTGTGGGTGCACAGAGCACCATTGCATTGGGAATCCACAGTGTTGGCAAAAGAGTAAAGTTTAAATCCTTGAATAATGTCCTTGTCCTCCAGCTTTAGTTGTTTGGTGCTATTGCTCTTTTCTTGGGTGACTTTCATGTATGTAATTAGTTATCTTGAATAAAAAGATATTTCCCTTATTGAACATGTGAGAAATTTGGGGATGCTAATCGGAGCATAACCTTTTCTTAACTTGCTCTTTTTACACTCAGAGAATTAACATTTATCATACAGCAGCACAAGAATTTGGCCTTTGTATGAAGTGAACTGATTCTTCACCCTTTTTCTGTCTTTATACACAACAAAAACTAAATTTTTGATAAACTCATCAACAGAATATATTTGTATGCTTTGAAGTATTAATTGTGAATTTACGTTTCTCGATGTGATTTTGGGGCACTGCGTGTAAGTGCGTGAAATGTCTTGAGTCCGGGATTAGTTAAAGTCTAATTAAAATTGTTCCTGAAAATTGCATTTTTAAAGTCAGATACAGGTAGATATATAAAAGTGGCTTGATTGTTTTCATAAGGTCTGAGCACTTCTGGTGCTTGAAGAATTAAAGAGTCGGGGATTCAAAAACAAGATTACAAACTGATATTTGGTCACGTACCAAAATATTTATTTAGAGTGCCATCTTTAAATGCTCAGCTTTTCAAGTTTTGGCTACCTTTTCAGCTGCTGCAGTGGAGTTTGGAGTTCGGTTTCTTCTTCCCCAGCCGGTTCTGATTTGGTTGGGAAAAGACACATTCTGGCATAACTGAACAGCTCCATTTAGACTAACCTCTCCTTGCTGCTCTGGAGTCTTCTCTAGAGATTTTTGGCAGCAGATGATATCTGCTGGTTGTTTTGCTTAGGCATATTAATGCAGCCGTAATGCATCCCTTCGTTTTCAGTGAGTCTGGGCTTTTACTGTGCACCTGAAAAATTCTGTTTGCTTATTAGTACTAATTAAGGATCACTATGAAATCAAAATCACAGAAATACAGAGATGGAGCAAACATTTTCAATCACCTTTTATCAAAATCATCTCTCTAAGAAACACGCGTTTTCATACTGAGATCCAGGCAAGTGGGTAAGGAGCAAACTGGTCGATGACCCTGTTTTCCCAAGGGCTACACTTACTTGACATTTTGATGTCTACTTGATTTAAACATTTACCTAAGCTTTGAAACGCTAGCTGGGCAAAGTTTGCTGAACTGTCTTGTCTTTTAAAGAGGAAATTTCACACACAAAAATGTTTTGTCCCTCCGCCTTTAGTTGCACAGAAAACATAATTTTCATTTTTAATCTCCTAAGCAGAAAAGGGCCCACCAACTTTCCCTTGCTTCATTTTTGTTTCTTCCCTAAAGCTTGCTGAACAAGGCCGGTACCCAAAACGCAGTTTTATTGCAGTGTCTTTTTTCAGTTTCTACCAGAGTAGAGCCTGGGATTTTGGCAGCTTCTGCTTCTGGCCTGTGGAAAGGCACCTTACAAAATGGCTCTCCAAGATTTATGAAGACTTGCATGGTACAGGGGCTGAAAGGAAGTTTAATTACATTCAGCTTTTGGTCATTTCTGCGTCTGACGATGTGCCCGTGTACTGTCATCTCAAAGACTATCTAAGAAAATAAAATTGATCAGTGAGCCTTCTGGCTAAAGCTAAAATGAGTGCTTTGTCATCTGCCCACGGAGCGTGGGTGCTCAGTCACTGTCAGCTCTGGCGTGCTCGCCCTGAACTCTCTAGCACTGAGATTTGTCCAGAAGTTTAATCAAACATTATTTTATACTGAGGCCTTCTCTGTAAATAATTGAATTCTTCTTTTGCCATACTCCCACATAATTCTTTGCACTATAAAGAAATAATTTAATCTATTCCGTGCTTTGCTTTGGAGATGGTAAAACGTATGTGTTGTTTTGTCCTAGCTCGTGTAGAGCACAAAATGTTAGGATAAAAACTTGACAGCTACAGTTGCTGTCACCTTGTGAATGACATCTCTACTCATAAAGCTCTGATCAAAGGCAGCAAATAGTATGGAAACATCTTATTTATATAGTAAACTCGGTTCTGAGAGTGAGACTGTGTAGGTGTCTTCAAGTACCGTAATTCACAGGCTAATAATGCCAGGAGCCATAAAATCTCTCAGTTGGAGGTTACAGTGAATAGCAGTGCTAACAATTGGGAAATACTGCTGAGATGATAGGCTGAATGATGATTGAGTTTTCCTGGAGAGCCCTTATTGGTGTTTAAAATAGTAGGTAATGTTTTTAGCTTTAACTGTAATGGATGTTCCTTGAGCCTTCAGAGCAGATTTTGTTTCACCTCTTTAAACGGTTTATCATTATCAAAAAGAAATACTCTGTCTTAAAATGTTTGTGTTGCTGTCAAAAGTGGGCATTTTACCTTTTTCTGAGCAGAGGCACCACCAGGACGGCAGCACCACTGGAGCAGAAGGGAGGCTTCCCTCAGCTGCCTCGTGTTAGGGGCTCATGTGCTCCCGCTGGCACTGCTGGGCACAGGCAGCTCCTAGGAGGAGGTAGGATTCTTGGTAAAAGGAGGTTTAAAGGATAGTTTGCTGAAGTTTTATGTTGTACTGTGGAGACAGCACTTTGTTAATGTAATAGACACCAACAGAGTTCTCTTGTTGACCCTACAGCACGGAGGTAGGTAAGGTAAGCTGAAAGTACTCCAGGACTGCAGACATTTCAGCGTGCCTGTGAGGTGGTGAAGGGAAAAGTTTGCATCCATCACATGCCAGTTGCACTCATACACTGTAACCAAGAGTTTTCGGTAGGATCCTATAAAAAAAAAGACGTACTTATTTCCTTAAAAATGACTAATTGTAAAAGAAATTTACTCAAGGAACATTGTTAGAGGAAGAGAACACAGGTGGTGACTTAAAAAAGTGAAAAGGTTTTATTTTGGTATCAGATTCCTAGGTGCAGCACAACGTTTTTGGGCAGTTTTGCTCCCAAAGTCTTCAGCGACAAATGCACAGTCTGACAGCTTGGAGTTTTCTACCTGTGACAGAGAAGTTCAAAAATGAGATTAACAGGAAAACTTGGATTTATTATTATTATTAGTTTTAGTTTTAGTTTTAAGATCCGGTGTAGATATACTGCTCTGAAATATGTTATGCCTGTGAAAGAGTAGTTGTGCTCCCAAGGTGCTGTGGTCTTGATAACAAAATCCATTCCGTGGTGTTTTTGGGCCTTGGGCATCAGACCTGTGGTTCTGGGCAGCCATCGAGAAAATGGTGCCAGCAAGGAGAATAACCTGGCTGAGCTGTTCCTGATTCCTTCAGGACCTGCTTGTTGTACTGAAAGGTACCTATAATTATGTATATTTTCTCTTTAACACCTGCTGCTGTACTTTTTTTTTTTTCTTTCCTGGGGAAATATGTAGTTGATTAAAATTACGGTGAATTTTCTTCAGATAATTGTTCCCAAACGAAGCCATGCACAGTGTGTGCACGCATCTGTGCAAATACACAAAAGTGTGGATAAACATATACGTGGGTATAGGGGCATGTATAAGCACAGCTAAGAGGAAATCTCTCTTTTTTAGCAGTTAATCCACCAGTCCTCAGTGTGTGCGGTGCCTTGGAGGTCACGCTGCACTGCAGTGCTCTGTTCGGTGTTCTCCTGCACGGCGCTGCTATAAAAATGCTAATTGTCCCCATGAAGATGCAGGCTGTTTGTAAGTGCGTATATGATTGTTTTGCAGCCCGGCGAGATGTAAGGCGGTGTTATTTCAGGTTTATCATTTGAATGTGTGATGAATGCAACTTTGACAGTTTATTAGTCAGAAAAGGGGGCAGAAAAAAAGACGGTGCTGTGTCGTTCTTCAGTGAATTGATTGCCAGGAGCATGTTATTGACTTTGGTGATAATATCATTATATATTTTACGGTCATAAAATCAAGAAATTCAGATTATGCCTTGAGGGCTTTACACATTTAAATAAAGGATATAGCCATTTCCAGGGCTATTGGTTTAGATTGCCGGATGCTGTGAGGAATGCGGAGTGTGCTATGAGAACATACAGAAAAAGCAACAGTGTGCTTACTGCTGTGATGCTTTGGTTTATTTTCTTTTTTGTGTTTATGAAATACCCACACTTACAACCCCCCTGGGAGAATGCATAGAGTTTGCTCGATGTCTTAGCATATTAATGCACTGCTCGCTCAGTGCTCTGTTGGGCCAGGAGCTGAAAGGAAGCGCCATCTTTGACTTGTACCAAGAGTGAGTCTTCCTGAAGTCCCCACCGAAATTCACAGCCTTGGAAGGAAATCTGGAGTGAGCTCTGGTCTGCATTTACATTACATGGAGTCAGATAACCTCATACAAATGCAGCTCTCCAGATTCATACCACAGAACCAGCAGCCCTGGGCCCACGGCTGCTGGGGAGAGCACAGCACAGGCTGCTCAGAGCTGGATTCACTGCAGTGGCTCATTTTCCTCTTGGGCTGTATAAGAGGAGTTTGAGAAGTTGTTCAGTCACATCTTGGGGTTGAAGGCACTTGAGGAACTTGGGTTGAGTACTCAGAGTTCGGGGTTCAACTCTGGCTTGATGAAGGCATCTTAAGGTAGATTGCCTTGAATGAAAATGATTGAACGCATTTAAAACCTCATTTATTACTTTCACAGTAGGTTTACTGAGATAGATAAAATACCTTAAACCGGATTGTGATGATGAGGCTCTCGCTACTTCAGATGGAAGCTCAGAAGAGCTCTGGGGAGTTCTCGTGCTCGTTGGGGCTGCTGGAGGTCCAAACACAACGTTTTGGTGCTGCACCAAAGGTCATGTTCTTCCACGTGGGCAGGAGCAGTGGCTCCAGCTGGAATGCATATGGCTTGAAGGGGAACGATGACATATATAGAAGTAGATGAAGTAATTAGTCATACATTTACATTTACAGGGCCTCTGAGGATTATAAATCTATATGCAGCAAACTAAACATTTCTTTGCCTGTGTCAACAGTGGCATGGTTTCTAACTAGAAGCGATCACCTTTCTAAATAGAACTTGTGGGGCATTGGTGTTCTTCTTGCCTTTATATTTTTTCTCAGTGTGGGGCATGAAAACTAAGTTTGGTTTCATTTTGGACAGTAAGATGCTTGTATTCAATTGCAAACAAGTGCTTGGGATATTTGCTTTGTGAAAAGCAATTTATGAAGGCAAATGATTAGTGCAAATGAGAGCAAAATTGCCATTGGTTTTGAAGTTTAAAAAGTTGAATAGAAAAAAATAATTTCCACTCATTTCAGAATGGTTTAGTGGTGCTGGTAGCCTGATGAGGATTGCTAGGCAGACCCATCCTGCACAGGGCACGGTGGGCAACTGAGATGGGCATCAGCTCCTCACCCTTGTGGTTTCAGTAGCTGTGGTGGTCTCTGTAGTCAAGGAATTCTAAAGTGGGATCTAAGGAAATACATGTTGTGGAAAGAAGTACTTGTCATTAAATACGTGTTCTAATTTGCTCTAAAGTGTTGTCTAGTAATGATGTGAGACCTCAAGCTTCAGTTTTCCTTAAAATCGGCGTAATTGGTTTGTGAATTCCTACCTTCCTGTCCTTGAGAAGTTATTTCTGGTTTGAGGAAGGCAAGCTGAGAGCAAAACCCCAAGGTTTTGAGGTGCAGCTTCTCGGTGTTGAGCACAGCTAAGCTCCAGCACACAGTACAGCACAGGCAGGGAAAGGCTAGCATGCCAGCAGGTCACACCAACACGGGGTCTGCAGCCAGGAGAAGATGGACCCCACTTGTTACACCAACAAAAAGGGGCAGCACTTTCCCAGATGGGTTTCTGGCACATACACAAACCACGGTCTGGTGGTTTGATGTTAGCACCCACCCTCCTCTACAGCTTAAGAAGAATTACAGCCTCGTAATTCAGGCATCTCTTATTTATGCAGTTTCAAACACAGAAAGGATCTTGTTCATGAACTGTCATTTAAAAAAAATAGATTGTTTTTTTATGATGAGACGTTGATGAGAGCCTGGACAATCTTCCTTATCAGTGTCCAGTGTGCAAATGAAGCATTGCCCCATGTAAATCTCATATCCTGTGAGGGCAATAAAATCAGCTGCACTGATGGTGTTTGTCACACGGTGATTTACCAACCGGGGCGAAGTTTTTCAGTGCAAGTTGCAGCATCAGGATTTGGAAATCCAGTATGAACATAGATCGGGGGAGATCGGGACTTTCACTGAGGAGCAGCAAGCGTTGCAGATGGCTGGCTCATAATATAGGGCAGTGTGCATGTGCGTTGCTTTTTCATGGGACATACTGCTCTAGGGCTTTTATGGCTGAATTTGTAGTCTGTAGTAATTTGCAGTTTCCACCACAGTTTAAAATATTGACATCATTTTCAGGTTGATGATTTTTCCCAGTCATTTATCCCGAAAGCACTTTATCCTACTTAATCTGGGTCATAATTGACATGGGACTTGTGCATAAGCAAACATAGCCATAAGTTGTATTTGAATGGGCTATTAATGTCATGGATTTACTTTCATTCTGAAAAATAGATCAGAGGTTGGAATAAGTATAAATGTTCAAACAACTGGATGAATGCAAGCTGGTTACCGTGACTCAGACCCAGGAAGCACTCTTGAACACTTACGTGCTCAGAGTCACAGTGCTATTAGTATTAGCTAACATCTGCCTTCTGCTGTAATGAAGATGTAAGGTTGAAAATTGTTGGCGAGAAAGCTGTTGGAATTGAATTTTATTTACTGCAAATCAACAGGATATCTTCACGAGTATGGAAAACATACGGAAAAGTCCACTGTTATCCTTGCAGTTTGTCGTGTCTCCAGATGTTCTCCCTCCTGCCCCACACTGGGGGCGGGAAGTGGAAAAGGTTTTCTCATCGTTTTCAGCTGGCAGTGCCAACATCTGCCTCGGCATTTCCCTGAGGCATGCTGTCAGCATTACTTCAGGTTTCAGATTTATCATTTTTGTCTCATTTGTAGGTTTTTGTTTGTTTTCTCTTACTAATATTTTTTATGAAATGCCATGTATGAAATTTCAACCTCTGTTTAATTCCTTTTGAGGGAGCAGGACTGGAAACAAATCAAGGGAAATGGCTGGGTGACCGCTGAACTATGATAGCAACACTCATCAGCCACCTTATTTTTAAGGAGCTCTAAATAAACCATTAAGACATTGCTCTGAGCTGTTATTTGTCATTGAAAGAAATGGTGTTTGCATGCTCAAACACACCCAAAGACCTCCATGTGCTTAAAATAGCTCTACTTTTTAATATTTAGTCCATCACTACTTCGTGGCATGGGCTGTGCTATCCTCTGGGTGAAGGAGAGCCAAAGGAGTTTCTTCATTTGGAAGAACTCTTTCTTGCTCCTACACACTCTCTAGTTTTTTCCATAATGGTATTTTAGAAATTTCAGTTCCATAGTTTTGAGACAAGTTTTTTTATCCGCTTGGTGTGTGTGTGTAACACTAGCAAAGTTGACCCAAGTGTCGACAGCTGGCAAAGTTGGTTTTTTTCTTTTTTTTTTTTTTTAATATAAATGCAAAAGAAAATAGCTTCTTCCTCCAAACTTTCTTTCCTGCTTGCCATAAACTATCCACTCAAAATCAGATTCTATTATTTTTCTTGTTGTTGTTCTTTTTAAAGCTATTTTTCTGTGCTTACATCTGACTTTCCAAACAGGAAGAAGCTGAAGACAATTCGGGCCAAAATTCTCAAATACAGGTGTATAAAACTAGACTTAAGTTTGGTTCATTTTGGGGGACAAAATCTGTGACTAGAGCTCCAAGGAGTTACTAGTATAAATTTCAGCAACTTTGGTCCATGGTTGGGCAAGTGTTTTGGTGGAATGTGTTGGAGCCCAGAAACTTCAAATTCTATAGGATCTCACACTTGGCTCATTTGTGCTTTTGGCGTTTGTTTGGCTACTTGTTTGCTTGCAGATACTCACAGTTCATTGCTGGTGTTTTGAGACCCTAGGAAGAATGTAATCAATTTTAGGAAGACTGATTACCTAACATTTTTTTCCAGCTAAAACACAAAATCACTCCTCTGCAGATACTTGAGGAAGGGTCAAAAACGCAAGAGGTGATGATTTCTCTATACTATTTCTCTATTCTATGTCTTCTTACTGTGGCTTTCATGGACTGCTGTGGTATCATCGTTATGTGGCTTGGTTTAGTCTGTGCTGTATAATATATGTACATTGACCCTAACAGTGATGTGCTAGCTTAACCTGTGATTGCTTTTTTATTAAGAAACATCTTGTGCCGTTATTTAGCTTTGCAGGAGGAGCCTGTGCAAGCCAACACTGGTAGTGATGTTGGTTCTGTATATCTCTGTGAACAGAAAGAATAGGACAAGGGGACAGTATTTATTGTACAGGCTTTAGAGCAGCAATATATTCCTTCAAGAAGGAAATCTTAATGATTTCTAAGATCACTAAGATCTTGAGGTCTCTTCCAACCTAGAAATTCTGTGATTCTGTGAAAGAGTGAAGGGATAACAATACCTTTTGTGGGTTAGCTTTCCAGTTTCATTTTATTTTCAAGATGGAATGTTTTAGCTTTTTGAGTTCTTCCCAAAGAAATTAATTCTAGACATGTGTAGGAGCAGTTTAATATTTTATGCATACAAGGGATTGAAGTGTAAATATGGCCTCATGGCTGAACAATGGGTATTATTAAGTTTCCATTGGTCTTTGTGGGAGAACAGCATACAGGAAATCAGCAGGAAACAGCTAAATGATACTTCATCACAATTCATAGTGGTTCTCAAAATTACATTTTATTAAGAAAAGTTCTTTTATTAAGAAAAGGTTGCACATAGACAAGTTCATATAGCAAGTGTGGGGTGTTGCAGAATTCTCGTCCGCAGCTGATGGCACCATCTGCTCCTCTGTAGGACTGTCCCGTAGGATGTTGATGCATCTCCAGCGGTGTGTCAGGGAGAGGCGGCCAGGAGCGTGGTATCGTGGGCTCATGTCCATGTCCAGCGCTGAGGCTAGCAGAGAAGCAAAAGCACTAACAAGCGAACCCCTGTGTGTTTTGCCACCCCCCTCCTGGGCCCACCCTGTCACCAGCCCCACTGTGATGTGGCCGTGACATCAGTGGGGCTGGTGCCAGTGGCACAATGTGGGAAGGAACTGGGTGTTGACCTTCCTCAGCATGTGGCCATGGAGTCCAGGGATCTGTCCTGTAGAATTTTGATGTGTCATGGGCTCGCGTCCATGTCCAGCGGTGAGGCTAGCAGAGAAGCAAGTACGGGCAACAAGAGAACCGCCATGTCTAACACCAGGCCTCTCCTGGGCCCACCCTGTCACCAGCCCCACTGTGATGTGGCCTGACATCACCAGGGCCTGTGCCAGCGGCAGAATGTGGGAAGATTGGGAGTTGACCTTCCTCAGCATGTGGCCATAGAGTCCAGGGATCTGTCCTGTAGAATGTTGACATGTCATGGGCTCGTGTCTGTGTCCAGCGGTGAGGCTAGCAGAGAAGTACAGGCAACAAGAGAACCGCCATGTTTACTACCAGGCGTCTCCCGGGCCCACCCATCACCAGCCCCACTGTGATGTGGTCTGACATCACCAGGGCCTGTGCCAGCGGCACAATGTGGGAAGATTGGGAGTTGACCTTCCTCAGCATGTGGCCATGGAGTCCAGGGATCTCTCCTGTGAATGTTGACGTGTCAGGGGCGTGTGTCCATGTCCAGCAGTGAGGCTAGCAGAGAAGCAAGTACGGGCAACAAGAGAACCGCCATGTCTAACACCAGGCGTCTCCTGGGCCCACTGTGATGTGGCCGTGACATCAGTGGGGCTGGTGCCAGCGGCACAATGTGGGAAGGAACTGGGTGTTGACCTTCCTCAGCATGTGGCCATGGAGTCCAGGGATCTCTCCTATAGAATGTTGTGTCATGGGCTCGCGTCCGTGTCCAGCGGTGAGGCTAGCAGAGAAGCAAGTACGGGCAACAAGAGAGCCGCCATGTCTACTACCAGGCCTCTCCTGGGCCCACCCTGTCACCAGCCCCACTGTGATGTGGCCGTGACATCAGTGGGGCTGGTGCCAGCGGCACAATATGGGAAGGGGCTGGGAGTTGACCTTCCTTATCGTGTGGCCGTGGAGTCCAGGGATCTCTCCTGTAGAATGTTGACACGTCTCCAGCGGAGTGCTGGAAGAAGGCTGAAGCCATGGTCTTGCTCTGTCCTTTTCCAGGATTCTATCTGTAATAATAAATAATAATAAAAAAAAAAACAGCTGGAGGGGAGCGGCCACCCTTCATTGCCATGGAGGGCCTCTCCTCTCCCTCCTCAGCCCACACTCATCTGGCTACTCCTCAGCTGGACTGTCCGGACTGGCCTGCTGCGGCCCTTTTATAGCTGCTCCCCCTGTGACACGGCCACCGCCAACATTCTGTCCCCTGTGACATGGCCATGGCATCACCAGGACCTGTGCCCACTGAGCAGAAGAAGCGTTAAAATAAAGTAAAATAAAGTAAAATAAAAGTATAACAACAAACAACAGACACTTGTAATTCTGGGGAGGGAAATTCAGCAGCTGTAAGATTGATTTGAAGATCAGCAGTTCAGCAAAGGTTAAAAGAGCATCAAATCCTGCAGGTACTGCCTACCCATTGCCACATTTTAAAGATGTGTGGTACTTGCTGCTGAGATTTGTGGGCTTGAAGGCTCAATTCCAGCAGGAAAATGTTTGTTGTCTGGAGGTGATACTTCACACTTTGGGTATGAAAGATGTCCAGTGCCCAACCCTGTGTCCGCAAGTGCCTGACAGCGCTGAGGGTGTCTCAGCCAGAGCTGTAGACTTGCATCTTCCTTTCTCTTACGTGAACCAAAGATTTTGCCAGTGGCTGTCCCGTGCTGCACACTCGAGTGGGACTCAAGAACAAAACCTGTAAATTATCTTCCATCTGCTTGATTCATTGCAGACTGTTACATCCTCTATAGAGGATGGCAAGAAGATGGCAAGAGGCAGCAGACACAAAGTGAAACCTGGGGGGGGGTTTCCTCTGAACATCAGGAAATGTTTTGGTGCTGTGCACGGGCTGCCCAGAGAGGTGGCTTAGTCTCTGTCCTTGGATGTTTAGATGTAGAGCTTAGGGATATGGTTTAGTGGAGGACTTGTTAGTGTTAGGTCAGAGGTTGGACTTGATGATCTTGAGGTCTCTTCCAACCTAGAAATTCTGTGATTCTGTAATATTCTTCAAGCAAATAACATCATTTGTTTTTTTTTCATTATTTAAATAGTAATAGTGGGAATATTGCTGATATGGTTAGATAAGTTGGTGTACAAGGAAATAGCAGCGGATTTCTGTTAGAGTTTTGTCTGCAAAATGAAGAATTCTCAAGTGTATGGGGATTCAAACAACCCATACAGATCAGAAGTTTTCAGATCCATGAGGTCTGATTCAGGCTTATCTCGTGTTTCTGTAAACCTCATTTGTGTGCAAATTCAGTGCAGGAGATTTTGTATGGCAACAATTCCACTGTGAATTCATTTGAGGTAGTAAGGTCAAAAGGTTTTATTGAACTTGTACATTTCTTCTAATTTTATTCAAATGTTCACATGCTGAGGTGTTGAGCTAGGAGTTGGATCTAATTTGCCACTTAATTGGGAGTATTTATTCATTTATTTGCCTTTACACGCCTGCGAATTTCCCTTTTCCCTTATGTCTTTTCAGGTCAGGATCGCAGTGAAGCCACTTTAATAAAGAGGTTTAAGGGTGACGGTGTCCGATACAAAGCAAAACTGATTGGGATAGACGAGGTTTCTGCCGCCCGAGGAGACAAGTTATGCCAAGACTCCATGATGAAGCTCAAGGTGCAGTGCCACTTTTAATCTTTAACATTACAACGTCAAGGGGAGCGAATTTCAGCCTGAACTTTCACTCATTCTCTTTTCCTGACACTGAATCACGCTCTGGTTAATTATGTATCGAAGTCAGTCAATTGTACATGAACTCCTGGCTGGTATTTCTTATCCCAGTTTAATTTTAATAGGTTGTCTCAGAGTTCAGCAGTTGTTCATGATTGACACCACTGCAATTTGTCCGCAAATTATAAACAACACATCCACAAATTGAATAGTTTTAGTATGCAAAAGGGGAGGTAAACCACTACGAGCAAAAATAATACATCAGAACACTTCATATGACAGTGCTAATCAACTACAGCCTTACCTTGAACTATAGCTCCTGTGGGGACAGGCAGGAAGGGGGAGTGATGGTGTGGGGTGTAGGGGGTGAGCTACAGGGGAACTGGTGTCCTCAGTGAGAGGAGAATGTCTTGTACCCGTAACAGCAGGACTAAAGGGTTACAAAATCAGGAGGTCGTGCCCTGAGAGGACAGAGCATGGGTTCCAGTCTTGGGGAGCAGGCAAGTACAGGTTGCTTATTCATGAGCAAACAGCACAGAGTGACACACATCCCATGGTTCAGCAATCTAAAAGAAAGATCTGGTAGATAATTTACAAATCAGTTGCTAACATTTCATGACAGGCAAAAATTAATCTGTTCTAAAAGGTGTTCTACAGACTTACCACATCTGCCACAATATTTGTGTCTGTTTTGATTGCACGCTGGGTATTTCACATCCTTCCATAGTTCCTAGAAGCAATTTGGGGGACTTGTCACTGTTCTGCTGGGCAAGCCTTTTTGTTTCCTTCCTCCATGGAGTACCATTTTCACACTTCCAAGATGCCAGATACCTGTTTGCTTACTGGCAGGATTGATCCAAACAGTACTGTGAGATGACTGAAACTCTTTAGGGAAGGAAGCATTAGAAATTCCTGTTTGTATGTAAGGCACCTTAGCACTAGGACACTTTTAAGTATCTAACAACAGTTTTAGGGCCAGGAATAATGTTTTGGGGGAACTTTTGACAAATCACTCAATTTTTCTCTTTAATTTCAACGTCTGTGTAATGGAAACAATGACCTCTGGAAGGTCTTAAAACATTTTGAAATTGCAGAGCATCAGATAAAGGCTAAACACTTTTATTTATTTGCTATTTACTATTTAATTTGATTACATTTCATCTTAGTACAGTGTTATTGATCAGGGCAGCCAGGCTCCTGAGAGGGTGGAAATAGGAGATACTATTATAGCTACGCTGCGGAAGGATAATATATGAATTGTGTATCAGCAAGTTCACTTACAAAGTAAAAGCCTGAGATCATGAAAAAAAATACCTCTGTATGCCAGTGTTTTTTACAGTAGATGTGTAGTTTGATTTAGTAAAGAACATTTTTCTTCTATAAAAAGTTCAGTTTGCTTATTCCAGGTAAGTGTGTATCCATGAAGTAAGCTAAAGGCATGGACTTTTTTTTTTTCCTTCACTGCTTGTTCTGTTTTTTTGTTGTTGTTGCTGTTGGCTTTTTGTTGTTTTTTGTTCTTTTATTTTTTTTAAGGGAAAACAGAACAGCTTACAGCTAGAAAAAGTGCTCTAGAAATGACCTTCAGCTTCCATGAAAACAAATTTCACAGAGGATTAGCTAGTATAGGGATTGGAAGTGGGAGCACATTTGCAGTGGTCTGTGGGTAGCATAAAAAGGATGCGCTACCTTGAAAAAAGGGAGGAAGCCAAAAGCAAGCAGGGTACTGCTCCTGAAAAGCCCTTAAGTATTCCCCAAGAGGCGATGAATCGCCCACGAGCAAATCTTTGTGCTTTGCTGTGGGTACCTATCAGAACACAAAACGAGGGGAATAATGAAACCAGCCAACCTGTTCTTTGTTTCTGTAGGGAATTGTTGCTGCCGCTCGTTCGAAAGGAGAGCATAAACAGAAAATCTTCTTAACAGTCTCCTTTGGAGGAATCAAAATCTTTGACGAAAAGACAGGGGTAAGTAAAACGATCGTACAATGGAACAAAATTGAATGTTTTCATGGTTGTTCCTTTAAAAGTATTTCCTAGCTGAACAGTAATATCTCACCAATGTGGGCACACATAAAGCATCTGACAAGCTTGATAAAGGGTTATCATATATCAGAGCAAGCCATTAGATGACTGAGGTGTAAAATGTAGCACGGGGATGCAGTTTATTGTAAAGCTTTGTCCTGGCTACTTCTGCAGAAGAAATTACTTGAGTACACAAATGCTCCTTAGGTGCATAAACAGTCGCAGCTCTGGGTCCAGAAAGGGGCAGGAGAGGATCTGCTTTCCTTCTGCCAGATCACAAAATTGCTTCTTGGAGTCATCATCTCCCCATTTGGAAAAGACTTCAGTGGTCCAAGTTACAGACTGGTACCTGTGTCCGTATGGGTTTTCTTGTCCAGCCTTGGATACTCCTCTGGATGCTGCTCGAGACCCCTTGGCAGTACAGGGCAAATGACTTCTGAGAGTCTATTGACAAGGGATTAGGATTGGGACTGGCTTGGATTGAGGCCTTTGTGCCATGGGAAGAAAACAAGCTAGGACAGGGAGCTGTGGGCAAGCCCAGGAGAGTGAATCTTATTTTCCCCACTGATGTCAGGGAAAGGGGAAGGGCAACAGGAGGTGCATGCTCATAGCTGTGATTGCTTCAGGTGTCCCAGCGGAATTGTAAGAATTTCTCTCAGATCTGTAACTCCAGATCAGTGTGGTCATCATCACCACAACGCACTATGCTCCTCTTAGCAGCAATGACAGTCTGTTGTCAGATAAGCAGCAAACATGAGAATTTACAGTTTTTTATCATCACTGGTAGAAAATATGTATATTGTATGGAATCGGAGGTACAAGATATCTGAAAATTTGAGGTTGCTGTTTGAGGCTTCCAAGCAGCAACTTGCCCAGGTCAAGGAAGTTGCAGATGACCGTGTTGCATGCATTTATTTTATTTTTTGCCACAGAATTAGCATGTCTGATTTTTTTTTAAACTACTTTGAAAGAAGAAAATCTAAGCAAAACATTATACTACTTAGATATAAAGACACAACACACAAACTATTTTAATCCTAATTAGGAAGATTTTTACAGCAGTTTTAGCTCTGCCTTGAATTTTAAAAGGCTCTTGATTTAATCTTTTGAAAGATTAACTATTTAACATGGTGCCAGAAATAAAACCCTACTGATGATAGATGAAATTATCTTTGCCAGTTAATTTATATTATTAGAAAATCAATGTCATTGAGCTCACTGATACATAATACAAGCAGTTAGTGATGAAAAGCTCGTTTGGAAAGTGTTGTGTACAGCATGTGCAAAGTATGCATACAAAAGCAGTGTTTAGGAGAACGCTGCTGAGGTTACAGCCTGTGCTCAGAAGATAGGAAATGTCAGGATTAGGCTGCCAGTGCAGTCGTGGTTGGGTCCTCTAATATGCAGGCATTACAATAGTTTTTAATTACATGATGACATAACTTCCCTTTTTTGTGTGTGTTTTGTTAGAGACTATCAGTTTCACTCAGCTCACAGAGCAGCATTCACGTTCACTCCATGAATGGTATATTCATATTTTGTTTTCTTTTTCTTCCATGTTCAGCCTGCTGCCTTACTGCACTCTGTGAAAAGGGCAATAAGGCAGTAGTTACTTTCTGTTTAGTCTTTTCTTGGGGAAATAAAAAAGAATAAAGAGAGAGACTCGTCCTGCGGCACTGAGCTCTGTGTGTTTCACAAACATTCCGTTTATTTTCCTAAGATGGCACTGAGAAAAGGCAATGCGTTTAGAAATACAGGTATAGTTCATCCAAATTGCCTTTCCTGCAGTGTCCCACACACTCTCATATCTGCAGCTAGTGAGGTGGGGACATGACAAGTCTCCTTCGAAGATTTCATAACTTTGACACCCTGTACTCTAAATCTGACATAACTATATCATCCTTATAGCAACCCTGTCACTCACTCACTGAGGCATAGGCTGAAAGCTTTAAATCCACCTTCCAGATGTCTGCCCCTGAGCTGCTGGAGTGATGTACAGGACTATTGGCTTGTCATTCTTGAAACAGGACCGTGACAAAGGGATGCAGGGTGATTTTGCCATCAGGTTTTATGTGGCTTTTTGAAAGCAGGAGAGTCGTGATTTCTGTTCCAAGTTTTTGAAAGCCAACATGCATAGACTTCTCTGCCAGCCCCTCACAGTCACCATCCCTTCAGCTACATCCCCAGCTTGGCTTTCCCTGTGTCCCAAACCCAGTTTCACATCCCTGACCCACTCAGCCCATCCAGCCTGTAGTTGCCATCCCATTTGTGTTCCTGCTGGTAGCCACATGCAGCTCCAGCATCTCAGACACGTCAGCAGCATCAGCAAGAGACTGTGCTGGACACCGACAGGTGTCTGCTCTCTGAGCTGCTGGAGCACTCATGTTCCAAGGTGCTTGCTACAGCATGAGGCATGTATTTAGGGGATGCCCTTAGGGGTGATTACCTTAGGGGTGATGTGTAATGTCTCACTCATTTGGCTGTGGTTCATTGTGGTGTAATGCTAAGAGATGCGAGCTGTTGTAGCAGTAAATAAGACAATCAATGTAGGTTAACTTTGATATTTGGATGCTAACAACACTCTCAAAGAAAGCTGCATTATTGCTGTAAAGTAGAGCTTCCTATAAGGCAAAATAAGGACAATGCAATTGGGCAGTGCCAGGCACTGTTAATCTAATTCTTGACTTAGAAGCGATAGCAAAGCTCTCAGGCTGGTGAAACTGAAAATCAGAAATATCAGAAATCTTCTGATATCCACATAAACTTAATAGTTTATAAAGTTGGGAGACTGATGTTGAGATTTGTGCAACAGAGAGAAAAATATGCCCTCTCTAGGGAACAGCCTGGGCAATTTTACATGTGCTTTCTTCTCTTTTAACTGCCCTCTAGTCCTCTGCCAAGGCTCCCTCCCTTAGTTGTATTTCTGTAATTTCGGGATTCCCAAAAGAATGTTTTGGGTCACAGTGCTCATTTGTTGTTTGTTTAGAAGGGCTACTTAGCTCTCCAGAATGCCCTTTCTTAGTTTTTATCATTTTCTATTGCTGTCATGTCTGCCACAGTGGCAGTCTGATGTGACATAAAAGAGAAAAAAATATTCTGAAGAAATGTAGGCTTCTGTATGTTAGTATCTTGTACGCTACTATTGGATTTTAATTTATCACAATAAAAAATCAATTTGTAGCTCAAAACTAGCAAATTTTTTTAAAATTGGCAATGTCATAGCTGACTTCATACAAATGATTTAGGAGAATTGCTCCATAATTCATTACAGATGAAGGTCTGTACGTGGGTTACTACTGAAAATCATAAGCATGGCTTTTCCCCCTGTACGTTACAGCTCTGATGGGTTACAGACATAATATTCATCAAATAATATTGATTTTAATAATGTCATTATTCGAGCTATCAGAAATTCTGCCCTTTGAGTAAATTTATCCATGAAGGGAGGTTTGGCTGAAAATGGAATAACATTTGGGAAGAATTTATCTCACCAAGAAAACCTCAAGGATTTGCTGTGAGTTTGCACTGCAGACACAAGGCAACTTTGTGCATCTGTAGCACTGCAAAAGGAATTCCCTAAATAACACACAGCTCATATATTCCTTAATTCTGTTCCATTGATTAGTCTAAACAAGCTTCTTCATACACTTTTCAGATACTAGTCAAGGTATTTAGAAAGCCATAGGCAAGGCTCTGCTCAGCAAAGCTCACCCTGTAAGTCTGCAGTTCGTGCACCCTGACTAACTCAGCTCCTGCTCAGTGTCAGATGCAAAAACAAACAAAAAAAGCATTTTGGAACGTGTTCCATGTTCTTCCGTTTAAAAAAAATCCTTCAAAAAATGATGATTGTATAGGAAAAAAATCAGTGAAATTGAGCATTAGCAATAGATCCAGTCTGGCTTTTCATCTTATGATGAAGAGCAAAAAGGATGACCATCTCCCTACACCATTGTGCTGCTGTTAAACTTCCAAAATTAGCTGTGTAATCCAAAATTGCATTTAGTTTGACTAACAGGATGCTCTCCTGCTGCGTGCTAAAAATAGTCCTTACACATGGGCTTTGACCCTTTTTTTCTTTTTTTCTAATAAATGTACCCTTTTTTCTTCTATTTCTTGTGAGCCATCCGTACCATTTCACTTCTCCAGAATCCATTTTCCAAATATGCACATAATTTTAAGGGAAGATATGATCTTACTTAAAATTTAAAAACCACCACACTTATTACTAAATCCAAACTTTTTCTACCCAGTGCTACTTTGGGGATTTCATGCCTGCATGTTGTCTGAAAATAATTTTTGCCCATTTGTTCTGCTGTATTCCCCCTACACCCTGGTGCCATCTCAAGATGTCATCTTTCAACCAGCGTACCACACAAGCTGAAATATGCGCTGCACTCGTTGGCTTTCATAGGAGTGCTTTTATATTTTCAAAAGGATGCTCTGCAGAAGGCAAAAATGCAAATAGTTGCATTATGCTATTTAATATGCTCCTTTTCAGGGTGGAGCCTGGCGGTTAATGTGCTCCTTAGAAAGCAACAAACCCCATAACTCTCCATATAGCAGGATATGCACCATTTTTAAAGGACCATCATTGTTCATTAGCTATTTATGAGTATTATTTTGTTAATCACACACATCAGGCTATCTCCCTGTGATAGCTTAGTAATGCTTCATTAGACGTGCATGACTAATATGGTCTCTGTAAAGAGGCTGTAATTGTCTCATTGTTTATTAATGTAACAATAAATCTTTGTTTACTGTAGGTTACTTTACAAAAATGTATTTAAGAACAAGAATTTAATTCTGTAAAATACTAGGGAAACCATTTTCTTCTGCATTCATGTAATGAGGTATGCTTTTAAATTCATGCTCTAATTGCAAAACCCCGTTGACTTTGATGGAAAACCCAGACACTGTAAAAGAGAATTATGTCAAAAGGAAAAATTTACAAATTGGCTTTAAGTGAAGAATTATTTCTGTTGAAGTAAAATTCTGTGTCAGCTCATGGGTATGGAAATTACCCGAATATACTGCAGTGTATATCTCTATATAAGCTATATACTGCTACACATGAAATATCTAGATGCAGCAGTCATCCAGACATCCTATATCAGAACCGCTTTTGTTTGTGAGAAATACTGTTAATATACGGACTGTAACCCAGTCTATGAAGATGCCAGTCACTTCACCAGTTTTTTCTTATTTTGTCATACGCAGCACCCCAAGAGTGAGTTTCATTTTCATTCTCTCTTGTACACTTGGGAGTATCAGTTGTTCAGAGATGCTGACCCGTATCTTTATGAAAACACAGGGCTTGGGCATAGCCTGTGGGTTTGTAACATTTCTGGGAAAACCGTAGATGTCTGATTGGGTTACAGTTTTGCAGAGAAGTGTTGCAGTGTGTTACTCATGTTTTATGAATTTAATCTGTAGCCATTTTCTGCCAGTATGAAGTTCAGGAAGGAAAACTGTGTACACACACACATATATATATATGAATTCCATTTGTCTTGTCCATCCTTTATTCTAACCTATTGTCTTTTAAGACAATTATGTGAATCTCATACAGAGCAGGGTTTACCTGTGTAAGCGTTACTCTATGAATAAGACCTCCCTGTTTGTGCTAGGGGGACCAGATCTCATCTGTAGCATTTTGTGCAAAAGCAATGCATTTGTCTTTTCTTGCTGGCTGCAGAACTAATGACTGCAGTTTTGTGCTGATAACCCCAGTATTTGGTGCTCTTCTCCATTTGACGAGAATAGGGTTAATTATGCTGATAGATTGCTAACAGGACAGCTAATGTTGGCTGAAAGAAAATTTTAGCAAGATTAAAATTCTCACTGTTGGCAGAAGATCCCTCATTTAAAATGTACCAAAGGTACTTCTTGACTTTGCTGGAAATCTGTTGGTTCTGGCATCTTTGACCAGAAATCGAGGTACGATTATGGCTCTGTAATTATTCCTTGAAGCACATGTGCTGGAGCAGATGAAATGTCAAACTGTCAAGTTTCTATCACTGAACGTCTCCAAATATTTAAAAATAGAAATAAAAGAAGGAACTTGTTTTATCTGCTTCGTACTTGCTCTGCAGTGAGCAGGAGAGAGGATATCATCTGCTCAAATCAAATCTCCCCATCTTCTTCTGCTCAAATGTTGACCTGTCCTTCCAGCCCTCTCCCTGCATGTTTAGCCATCAGATCAAGCTTAAGATGGCTAAAACAGGCCTTTTAATCCTGACTCCCAAAGGTCTTTCTCTGACCTTCTTTTTTGAGTGCAGAGGAAAATATCAGCATCATCTATTATTTAGCCCTGTAAACTCAGCAGCCTGCTTGACTCAACCTTGTTTTCAATTGCCACATCTAGGGCAACTCCAGATCTTACAGATTCCTCGTAGCTACTCTGAAATACAGCACTTATTGCCATGCTTACAGTTATGTACAGTTCTGCCTCTCTTCATCTCATGTCTCAATTGTTATCCTTTTCTCTGTCCTTGACAAATGTGACTTTTATTTTGGGAATCTGTCGTGACTGCCAAGATTGCTGTCTCAGCTTATTGTTTTGATCATGTCATGCTTCTCTTTGTATTCCTATGCTGAATCTGCCTTGTCTGTTTTATCAACCCATAGCCTGTCTGTTTTCGTTTCCAGGCCCTTCATGGCTCCTTTACTCTTCATCCTCATCCAAGGAGCCATTCCACAGTGCCAGCTTTCATCATCCATTTATTCAGCTCTCAAATAAACAACTCTGAGCCTCTCCCCATCCTGTCCATCAGACTTTGGGGGAATTCTTTGCAAATCTTCATCCAGTACTTCGGTATTTTTCTTCACATTTTTCCTTAAAGCACCCCTGTGCTGGAAACTCATTAAACTCCACGTCTCAGAGGTGCACCAGGCACGGCACTGCCAGCCGGACAAGGGAAGGGGTTGTCCTGCTTTGCTCTGTGCTGCTGCGGCCTCACCTCGAGTACTGTGTGTGGTTTTGATATAAGAAACACATAAATTGATTAGAGAGTGTCCAAGGCAGGACTGCAAAGCTGGGGAAGGGTCTGGATGGCCAGATGCACCAGGAGCAGCTGAGGTCCCTTGTTATGTTCAGCCCAGAGCAAAGGAGGCTGAGGGGAGGCCTCAGGTGCTTGGCACTTCCTATCTGTGTGTAAACGTGAGTGCTAAGACATAGCATTTACTGTTTTACATGTAGTAAATAAATCTAATTAGGATACGGCCCAGTAGGTAACTTAAAAACCCTGCATATTGCTCTGACAAGGTATTTACAGTCTCATGATATTTTAAAAGGGAAACAATAATACATTTAATAAATAACATCTGACAGTTAGCAAAATGTAAATGTCAGGAGAACCTACCTCTATAATTACATCCCTTATTGACTATTGTAATTCATTTCTTATTGGCCTTCCCAACAGTGCCCTAGACAGTTTAGGTAGTTCAGAGTGCTCCACAGGGATTTTTAATAGCCACAAGCTTGTGGAGATACATTGCATACATGCTCAGTTTGCTGTATGAAGACTATAAAAGCCTTATATATTATGACAGTTTTGTCACTCTGAGGAAAAAAAAGAACCCAAAAGGTAAAACTCAGGTGTGATTTTGCACATTGCAAAGTCGGAGTGTTTTTGGATCTGGAGCTTTGGTTTGAATTTTCTCTTTCTTCCTAACATAAAGAGTAAGGCTGAAATTTCTGTCCCTTCTCTCATTTGGAAATGCTCTGATCTTCAGCTGAGCTCTGCCTTCTTGTAGTGAGTACCCACAGGAACTGCCTTCACATTTTTGACACCATCTGGCATGCAGATCAAATAAAGCTATTCGAGGCATTTTATCTAAACTGAAATAATTTGTTGGAATTTATTGTAATTTTATTTTTCAGCGTGGAGAGGATAAACATTTGATTGCTTTCCAAAAGGCAGAAAATCAGATTTTTATGACTTACTGGTGGTCTCATTTGGCTGTATAAGTCCTCCTGTTGTTTAAGCCAAACACCCAGCAATAGACTTAAACTCATCTGGTTTTAACATTTGGTATGCTAATACAGACTATGGGGGCAATTTTACTAAAAACTGTAAAGTCAGCATAAAAATGTTTGTTCTTATGGATCCTATTATATAGTGGGGCTTCATTGCATCCTTCCAGTGAGGATGCATAGCAAAACAATCAAAGTCCCATAACAAAAAACTCACAGTACAGAGTTATGTTTTTGTTTGTTTGTTTGTTTGTTTTTGCCTGTAATCTCTTGCCTTCCTTAATTCAGATAAATTAAGATACGAAAGCCATGTAGTAGTCTCACAGACTCCAACATAACTGTATTCCTTTTCTCCAGCTGCAATTTGTCCTGTAGAAGAGCACCCAAAATGCCATCGCTTGTGGGGAGATACTCACAGGTACTGGTAGTTCAAAGCCAGGTTAACGCATTACACACTAGAAAAAAAATTGCAGGCCCATTTTCAGCACACGCAGAATTATAATGGCTGAATTTCAAACTGCTCAGGAAAGGATTTAGTGAGAGAAATGCTGACATAATAATAGAGCAGGCCACCGAGATGCACTAAAACTGCCCCGGAGAGCGGCGGGGGACCTTCAGCAGGTGCCCTAACAGAAAGTTACGTCCCCCTTTGAAATCCTCGGTGCCTTCCTCTTTGAGATGTCTGTGAAGCATTACACCCCGGGTGTGCCGGTGATTTTCCTTTCTATTCAGTGCATTTTAGCCGGTGGGCTGCTCTGCAATTTTCTGGTTTGCCCTGGTAATAGCAATACTGCGGGCGGCGCGTCTGAATTTCTGTGCGGACTTGTAGGCTGTTTAACCTCGCCTATTGCTGGTGTCAAACGCCCGGGAAACAGATGACCTTAGCTGTCAGCGTAATGGGATAGGAAGCTACAGGAAGGTTTACTTTTAAAGTTACCTGGAGTTTGCGGGATGATAGTAATAGAGCTCTATTGGCAATAAAATCGCTGGATGATGTTCTGCCCTCGGGATCACATCTGTGTTTACAGGGAAGTCAGCAAGAGCTTTGTTCAGCCTGATAGTCCGGGGGGACAAGTAAATGCCTTTTCTTCCGCCTAGTTTATGTAGTAAGTGTCCCTGTGGAAGGAGAAGAGAAGAAAGGATGCTGGCAGCCACTGGATGCTGATAGTTGTTGACAGTTCCCAAACACAAATACCTTATTTTGTTCCTGTCCCTCAGTTAAATAAGTAATACCTTTCAGATACCGATAGATCTTTGATTAATATATAAATAACTGTTCATAGAAGTTGTCTTCCTAAGTGAGATAATTATCCTCACAACTTTCCATCTGTTTTATCCACTGTATCCTCAGCATGCATGCAAACACATATCGCGGAGCCTGAGGGCTGGAGCTACATCTCCCGGTGAGCTACCCAGTACCTGGTGGCAATGTGGCATTACACATCCCGGCATTGCAGCACTCTTCTGGAACAAGCAGCATTTAGTGGGCTGTCTCTGCTGTTAATACTTCTTAGCCTTTGTGTTCCCATCCTAACTCAGCATCACTGTACTCCCAGCAAAGCCAGCAGCAGCATTGTGCAGACTTGGAAGGGAGTGTTGTGAAACAGATGAGGCAGAGCACTCATTCATCATTGCTTTTGGAGATTTCAGTTAGGAGAAGACTAAACCTAAACATTCAGCCTCCATTACAGGAAAACAAGCAGGGGAGAAACAGTTCTGGGCATGAAACTGTGCGAATGGGAGCTTTGGGACTCTCTTTTGGATGGAAGGGAAGAACTTGTAAAATGCTTCACTGCTTGAATTGAAATGTAGAACTGCTGTAACACAACGGGACAAGGACCTACCGAGCACAACTCCAGAAATTCCTACCTCAGAATAAGGCAGTAAAAACCACCCCAAATCAAGCCTAAAATTACATGAAAGGTCTTTGTTCCTTTTAAAGTCTCTTTGAGGTTTGCCTTTTATATTTTATTTCATTCTTGTCTTCAGAGCTCCAGTACTACACACATTCACGTTGAGTTGCTCTGGATGTTTTATATCCTCAGTTAAGTGTCTGCTGTGGGACCTGAGCAAAAGGAAGGAGCGGCTTGTTTATGGGATTATCTGAAGTTGGTTTATACATGCAGTTGTAACTCACAGAAAAAGGTATCCTCTCTTTCTTTGTAGGAAGGCTGAGTATAAAATGTCATGGAGTGCCGGCGTGGTGTTTATGAGCGGGGTAGGTAGTTTGAATTCTAAGGATTTTACTCGAGTCACTTGTACTGCACAGATACGTCCTTTGTAGAGGGACATCCAGCAGCTCAGACACCTTAACTGTTTGGAGTACAGAAAGAAAAGAACTCAGATATTTCTCATATGCAAACCGGTGTCTGTGTTGGGGAATCTTTTAGTATGTGTCCTTTAGCTGGTACTGTGTAGTTATATGCTGGCCACTAGAAATTTAAGCCATGAATGATGAGGAGTTGAGCTGAGTGGATTTTGCCCAGTCCCGTACTGTGCCATTTGAAACCGATCTGTCAGTGCCCAATACAGGTAGGATTTCTTGCTAGTATGCTTCAGTTTATTTGTAGCTATGAAATCACTTTTGTGTTTGAAAGATATAAAATATTGCATCTTATACACTTCTCAACTTTTCTTGCTTTCATTTTTGGCTGGTTCAGGAACATGACGTGTTGGTTATATGCAGTTCATGAGTTCGTAAGGTCCTTTCCTATTCTTATTCTGTGTACATATGCTTTCCCTCAGCCCTATTTAAAGTCTTATTAAATTGGTAAAAGTATTTGACGTATGAACAGATAAATATGAACTAAATTCCCCTTGTCTTTTTCCCCTATTACAGAGAAGTTCATGATGTTATGAAATTAGAATTATGGTTAAAGTTTCTGTTTTGATGACTATCCACTGCAACTTGAATTTTAGTATTGCCAATATGAGTGGGATTTTTGTAATCTTTGTAAGCTCTGCTTTACAGAGTTTCTGTGACAAATCAAGAGCATCAGAGGCTGGTTTTCAGCAACAAGCTTTTCAAATCTGGATAGGTTGATCTGGATAGGTTGGACCGATGGGCTGAGGTCAACTGCATGAAGTTTAACAAGGCCAAGTGCCGGGTCCTGCACCTGGGGCGCAATAACCCCAAGCAGAGCTACAGGCTGGGAGAGGAATGGTTGGAAAGCTGCCAGGCAGAGAAGGACCTGGGAGTGATGGTGGACAGTCGGCTGAATATGAGCCAGCAGTGTGCTCAGGTGGCCAAGAAGGCCAACGGCATCCTGGCTTGTATTAGGAACAGCGTGACCAGCAGGGCTAGGGAGGTGATCGTCCCCCTGTACTCAGCTCTGGTGAGGCCGCACCTCGAGTACTGTGTTCAGTTTTGGGCCCCTCGCTACAAGAAGGACATCGAGGTGCTTGAGCGGGTGCAGAGAAGGGCGACGAAGCTGGTGAGGGGCCTGGAGAACAAGTGCTACGAGGAGCGGCTGAGGGAGCTGGGCTTGTTCAGCCTGGAGAAGAGGAGGCTCAGGGGTGACCTTATCGCTCTTTACAGATACCTTAAAGGAGGCTGTAGAGAGGTGGGGGTTGGCCTGTTCTCCCACGTGCCTGGTGACAGGACGAGGGGGAATGGGCTTAAGTTGAGCCAGGGGAGTTTTAGGTTAGATGTTAGGAAGAACTTCTTTACAGAAAGGGTTGTGAGGCATTGGAACAGGCTGCCCAGGGAAGTGGTGGAGTCACCATCCCTGGAAGTCTTCAAAAGACGCTTAGATGTACAGCTTAGGGATATGGTTTAGTGGAGGGCTGTTAGCGTTAGGTTGGAGGTTGGACTCGATGACCTTGAGGTCTCTTCCAACCTAGAAAATTCTGTGATTCTGTGAAATCACAGTCTACAAGAAGAGAGTGGCTCATAACACTTACTAAATCTGAAGCACTTAGGACTTGAGGCAGTTAAAGTCAAAAAATACCTCCAAAGCTACTAGGAGTTGTATGAAGAAACGTCTTGTGCTGTTCATATAAATCAAAAGCATTTCAGGAGGTGAAAGATATTGGTGTAAAGGAACAAAAGAACTTTGTAAAAGCCGAGGTTTCTCTGAAGCAATTCACAGGCTGTAAAGATGAATGCAATAAAAGTACCGGGATGTTCAGTGACACTGTAACAAACTGTCTTATTATTGAGTATTGTGCTCCCTCAAATTTCAGATTTCATCAATAACAGTCTTACAAACTTCAGAGCATAACAGGAAAGAACACAAGTTATGGGAAGAGGTGCTATGCTTCGGCTGTGTGCAAGCTTTCGCTTGAGAGTAGAGAGGCAATGCTGGGATATTTATGGCTGTATTGATCTTCTGACTGTTTTTCACAAGGTGATGAGGTGGGTGCTAACAGGGAATACAGTTGAATAGATGCGTGATAGCCTTGGAAACACAGCAGTGGCCACTGGGCCAGCTGCCATCCCAAGGAATAAAATAATAACTTAATAAGCAAGTATTGCTGCTTGTACACTACATTGAAGTAGTGAAATGGCAAGGTAAGGCAGCATATTATAGTCTGTAGATGGTCTCAAACAGCTGAGGTGTTTATAGAACTTAAGGGACATATACAACCTAAAGGGGTATTGAGGATCACATTTGTTGCTTCTCGATATCCTTGTGCAAATCCTCCATTGTTTTAACCATCCTGGTAAAACAAAAACCATGTCTGACACAAAACCAATAAGAAAATAGTGCAAGGCTCATAGGAAGTCCAGCAGCACAGCTTTAGTGTAGCGCATTTGTTGTTCAAAAGCTCTGTAGAAATGTTTCCTTGCCCTTTAGGATTTTATTTGTCCTGGAATGATGTTTGCAAGTGCATATTTTAAGTATAACTCAGGATTAATGGTAATTGGACAAGGGCTTTATATTTAGCTAGCTAGTTTCACTGCTGGTACAATAAGAAATTGAAAAGTTGTTGAAGTAAAGATAGGAAATTGGCCATGTGTGCATTCCAGTTTTGTTTTGTTCCTTTCAGAAGTTCATATATCTAATAAATGGATCTTCTGCATGAGCAACTTAGCATTTGCTTTCGAAGACAATGAACAATAACTAAATTCATATCTGGTCTTTGTCAGACATTATTACAAATTATGAGAGCCAGACAGAAGTTTATTACCTTAGTGGTGTTCTGTTTCACAAATTAGGTTCTTTGAATATCCAGCTAGCTCAATGTTGTGGATCCATTCATCACAATTAGACCGCTGTGCTGGCAAAGTTAAGTCCTGCTAACTTAATTGACTAATGGTACACGCTGTGGGCCGTGAGTGAGGACAACTCCAGGCAAGTTGAGAGCATCATGGCATGTGCGCCTCGCAGAAAGCACAAACAAGGATGCCTCCATTTGTTCCCTTAAAAATTTGTTACTTTTACTCCCCAGTTTACACACAGGTGATAGTAGTAGTAGTAGTTCTTTGTCAAGCCAAAGAAACGGTAAGGATTAGCTCAGACTTTAGATGAGGCTGAAGCACACTTTTAAGCCATCTTCTTGAGCCCAGCCAAACAGGCTCTTACCTCGGGTACTTTCACTAAGTGCTTGTCTTCATGTAGGCTGAATTGAACTGTGCGGATTGAGCCTAGTACAGCACTTCACTTGAAGACTGGCTTATCTTTAAACATACAATTATGCTCGCTGACTTTTGTCCTTCCTGACTCAGCGGCACGTTCCCCTGTAAGCTGGAGCAAGTCACATTACCTGGTTTTGCTTCAGTCTCCTTGGCTGCAGGAAGAGAACAGTTCTTACGAGATTTTTTTTATTATTATTATTAAGAGGAAATAAAATTTACACATCTTTTGGGTGCTTTACATAGATCAGGCCTTTAACTGCGTGTAACCTACAAGTGTGCTTTTCATGCTGTGTGTTTCCGTTGCAAAGCTTGTGCACTGAAATGCCTGTTAGGAGTTGGCACTTGGAAAAGTCTTTGTTTAGGTTATTGTCTGCAAAATCAATCTGTATGGAAGAAGCACAGGGATTAGACAGACTTATTTCTGTCTCATTGTGAGGACATGCTTCAAGGCTGCCATCTGAGAAGTCCAGTCAGGCTTGGGGTACCCCCCCAGAGCTTCCATTTTCCTTTCTAGCTCCTATTCTTGTATTTTTCAGGCAGAAAGTCCCTAACCTGTTTTTCACCTCAAGCTCCATGAGTGGCTTTGTATTGAAGGGATTTAGGGCTGGACTGTTCATTCTCCGCTGTGTAGCAGTTTGCATGTTTTCAGTCTCTTTCAGCAGAAGGGTACAATCACGTTCACACTCAAACTCCAGCTTCAAAAACCTTTCGGCAGTGTGTGCTGCAGTACCCCTATAGACTGTTACCTTGCGCATTATATGCTTCTTCTCACCCCATGCTGGTGTGTTTGGTTTATAGTCTTCCCTTTGCCTGTGAAAAACTGATTGTCATAGCCAGTGCCTGGCAGTGTCTCCCAGTCCTGAGCTCTTCAGAACTGCAAGAGGTTTTTCTAGTGGGTTTTGCTTTCCAGGTATCCATATATGACATTGGATTTTGAAAGCTGACCCCTTTTGTAGCATATGGCCTGGGTGAACTGCTGCCCTCTTGCCTTTCTAACCAATGGAACAAAATTCAAGTATTTGTTTGCATGCATCTTTGGAAAATGGATCGAAATAATATAGAAGAAAAACAATGATGAAAACCAGATGTCCAATTGCTCAGGAAGTGGCAAGAGTAGCAGCTGACAGAAGCACCATTGCAAGCACGTCTTGAGCACCGGCAGTGAACACGACCAGCTCATAGGTGTAGCGGAGTAACTGGTGTTGTGTCGGTACAGATCCAGCATGTCTGGCAACAATGAGACAAAACTCATCTGAGAACCACTCACGTGTTTTACAGTTCATTGTTTTCACTTAACGTGTTGCAGTAGACAATGGTAAATGTACTGTTACGCTTCTAGCTTGCTAAGCTTATTGTCGAGGCATTGCTGTAATTTTCCATGTTAGATTCAGGTCCTAGGGTTTGTTCAGTGCTCTTCCTAAAGGTATAAGCCGTGTTTTCCTAAAGTTGAGCAAACATGATGTGAGCTGGAGTATGGGGGAGGCAGACAGCCACATGAAAAAAAAAAAAAAAAAGTGTATAGAATTATTTTATTATGAATCTTCCAAGGATTTTGCAGTTTGGTGGGTAACGTTGTTGTTTGAGGGGCTTGATGTGACACACAAAATATGCTAATGCTTCTTCAGGTGGACTAGAAGGAAGAGCAATGCAGAGGGTGCTCAGGATGTCACACACATCCCAGCACTGATGCTGGGGCGATGCCCGGCTGCAGGCAGGCTCACCGTAACACGAGGCAAGAGGCTGTGCAGCTGCAATCCCAGTGCAACTTGTCCTTACAGATGTGATGCTGTGAATATACGGATATAAAGTGGTACAAGTGTCTTGCTCTGGGTGGGGCAGTGCGTGTAGGAGGCTTTGCAGCTCACAGATGGTTTTTGTTGTGGCTCTTAACACGGCGCCCCAGGCTCCACTAAATAGACAACCTCATTAAAAGAGAAATAGCAATGGTAAAGCAGTGACTTTCTCATGCCATCTAACTCACATATTTGACATGATTGCTGGGCCTTCCAAGTACTTAATTGATTGACTTAATTGATTTAGTGGCACTGGAGGCTACAGCATGGAAATAAAGGGGCAAGATGAGGATAAGGGGTGAAAAAATTTATGGTAGGTGCCAAGTGGCCTGAGGGAAATTAGAAATGCTACAGATCTCAGAGGTAGCTAAATCAATTCAGTGTGATGTACAGGGGGCGAGCGGGGGGAAGAGGAGAAGCAGGGGATGGAGAGGAGAAGAGGAGAGAAAATAAGCATGGCTGGAGAGAGACGGACGAACGGACAGGGAAGAGTGCGGTGCTGGCAGGTGCTGGGGCTGTCCCTGGTGCCATTGTATTTAGCCTAAAAAGAACAACTATTGCTCCCTGTGACTAGCTTAGTTGTCCAATATGAGGCTTTATCAGTGCTTGCATTTTAAAATCTTCAGTGTTTTCAAGTGGCTGAAGTCACGTGAGACCTAAAATAATGCGGAGGAAATACAGTGGATTTTTTTTAACAAGTGAAGCTTAAATGTTAAATTACTTTCTAATCTGTGCAATATTTAATTGACTGTATTGAACCATAATACAAATTAAGTCTTCTCTGTAATTTGTTCTGCCGTGCTGCAGCCCTCTGAACAATCTGATACCTCGCGTAAGACTTGGTGAATGGCTCCTAGCAGCACTCAGCAAAGATGCAGTAAAAACATCAAATAGCATGTGATGGAATCCATCAGCCTGTGCACGTAGGGGTGTCATAAACATCTCCGAGCTATGAAATACTTCTTTTATATGCCTTTGACCCACTGGAGACAGGATTAAGTCATGTTAAAACCTTGAAGATGAAAAAAAAAAAAAAAAGGCTGGGGAGAGAGAGGCAGATGAGCTTGTGAATATTGACTGCTGAGCACTGACCAGCAGTTCTGCTGTAAGCAATTTTATGTGGCTCTTGTTTCATTTCCTTCAGAGGCTGGTGAACAGCTTGTCGAGAGGGTGGCTACGTGTAAGCACTTCCAGACTGAGTGGTGAAGAAGCCATTTCTATCAGTGGGCCTCATTCTGCAGGACAGATTAATCCCTGGGAGTGCACTAGGCGCAGATTTAATCAAAACATGCAAAGACCGTGTATTTATAGACTGGCTCGGTTGTAAGTCTCCGTTGGATGGCTGGGTGAGACGAGACAAGGCTGTGCTTCTCATCATGCTGTCCCTTCTGTTGTCCTTCCGTGCACGGCTCGCTGATGTAAAGGCTGTGCAGGGTATTAGGCAGGCTGCAGCCCTAAAACATGATTTACAAAAATGATGTGGTTCTGATCTTGTGTTTGGCGTTGGTAAGTGTCTGCTGGCTGCAACAGGTGTCATTTCTGCTTCACGATGAGCAGAGAATCGGGCACTCCTTAAATAATATTCGGAGGTATTGGTGAATGTAGAAAGGACACAATCAATGCATCAAGGTCTGAAAGCCCAGGTTGAAATAAGTGCTTATTCCTGTGTTTCAGTACAGATGTGTATGCAACATTACATTTTATGTGCATGTTCCAACTCAGTATCCCTCAAACAAATGAAAAACTCTCTCTAAGCACTCTTTACAATAAAATACTTGAAAGGACAATGTTGCAGTCACCTTTGCTTAATCTGTACACATATTGATACAGTATGGGAAGTGTCATAACCATTACAAATGTAACGATTTTCAAACAGTTAATGAGGGTTCCCAAATAAATCGGAGCATCTCCATCTGCTGTCTTACATTGCTGGTGATATTTTTCCATGGTAGAATGCTCTTCAGATGTAATTCCACGAGGAAGGAATCTGATCACAGTTTAATTTCAGTGCAAAATGCGGTCTCGCAATCAATAAAGCAATGTCAAGGAACTTTCATTTAATAGGAGCCAGAGATAACGTTCCCTGTTTTATGCAGAATAGAGAGATGGGAACATTTCATTTCATTGTAAGCATGCAAGCTGGCTTTCAGAAAAGCCTGATAAATCAATATCCGTGTATTACCTAAGTAAGATCCCATCATTAATTTTAAACACTTAACACGTTGCAGAAGTCTGGAGCGCACCTTCGGCTTAGCCACAGCTCGAAGTCAGTGGCAGCACTTCCATTTCCCTAAGAACAAGCAATCTTGTTCTTGGGGAGTTAGGAATCACTTACTGAGGAATTAAAAAGAAATATGTCCAGTCTTTTGTTTTCTATATAGTCATCTGTCTCTTGCACCCTGCCTTCCCTTTTAAATTTTGGTCCGTGTTCTGTGGGAGTCTCGTCACTTGTCACTTGCCCTGCACGCGTGTAGCCTTTTCCCTTCTACGCACATGGATCCTCTCTGGTTTTGAATTTTAAAATGTTTTTTAAACTCTAAAAATAACCAGTTGTTTAGAGATTGCCTGGATGCCATGCTGATTTTCAAAATGTGCTTTTCTCCAAACCAGCAGGGATCTGGACCTCAAAAGAATTCAGTGTGAGGCTTTGCTTGCTCTCAGAAATGGCATTATCCCTAGATTATAAAGGAGCAAGCCAGTGTATCAGGGTAGGAATTCAAACTAATAGGTTGTTTTAGATAAACTTTTCAAGAACATTATTCTGAGTGGAAATACTTGAGCGTTACTTTGGTAATGAAATACTAATTAGTCCACAGCAAGAAGGATGCTGGCACTCTGCATTGCTGTCTGGCCAAACCATGCTTAGAGGAGTCTCAGGTTCGTGTCCTGGCTCTGGGGAGAATTTTACTCATGGATTTAAAAGGCAATTGGATGTTTTTTTGTTCCTAATTATTATTAACAGAAGTGGGATTCTAAATAAAATGGGAATATTTTCAAATAGCATTGTTTTAAGTTTGATAATCATGTTTCTGTGAATTTTCTGGGAAATTTTTTGGAGTTCTGATAGTGCTTAAGTGCAATATCACAACACCGCTTGCTTGCTGATGCTTACTGCTGTAGAGGTAGAGCAGCCCTGCTGCTGATTTGGAGAGCTCACATCTTCCACTTCTAGTCCTACAACCCCTGCAGATGAACCTGTCCTTAGAGTCACCCTGTAGGAAGCTACAGGAGGCTGCTGCTTCCTCTTTTCTATACCTATTAATATGGATTCTGCACCTAGGATGGTGTCAGTATAGTAAGTAGGTAGTCCTATTTTTTAATTGAATCATATCTCACCAGAAGGTACTGAGAAAATTACTCAGTTGAAGGTTTTAGTCAAATTACTAAACGAAGTCAAATTTGGCCAGATTTTGAAAAGGGGATAGGCACGCAGAGTACAGATGTTAATTGATTTTGACACCAGGGAATGCTTATTTTAATTCCATAGGTGTGCTGAGATCCAGGTGAAGCACTGGTGAAAGGAAATGATACAGCTTTAGTGGAACATTTTGATGGATATTTCTTGTGTTTTTTGATAGCTACTACAGCACCACCATGCAGTTCATGAAATATCTTACATCGCAAAGGATATCACAGACCACCGAGCGTTTGGATATGTATGTGGAAAGGAGGGAAATCATAGATTTGTGGCAATAAAAACAGCCCAGGCAGTAAGTATTAGACCATTGTCATTTTCTACAGTGTAACTCGATTGAAAAGTCATGTTCATAAGAAGCTGGTCAAGAGGCCAGTCTGTACTGGTTGTGATTGTGCTATACTTGTCACAAGTGTCTGCTTACATGTTCCTAAATGGCAAATAAATGAAGCCATCTTGGCAAAAAAAAGAATTTATTTCACCATTTCTGATTTTTCTTGATATATGTATATATTTATATTTATAATTAGTTAAAACTTTGTGTTCTAACTAAACTCATTACTCTATTTGAATACAGATAACTTCGGGTATGTTCCTATACTCATTTAACAAAGTGTTAGAAACCAATTAGCGATTTTGCATATAGCCTACCATAATTTCACTGAATAAGAAAATACTAATAAATATGAGTGTTTTTTATATTCAAAATTATAATTATCATTAACCTTAGCCTGCATGCTATGGCAGAAATTAATTCTATATGGAGTTCTCTCACTTTTTGGAGTTAGTATAACTGCTCTATCAGCAGGATGAGATAAGAGAAATGTATCATCTAGAAACCTTTCTCATTCTTTTTGTTTCTGCAGGCTGAACCTGTAATTCTGGACTTGCGAGATCTGTTTCAGCTCATCTATGAACTGAAACAAAGGGAAGAAATGGAAAAAAAGGCACAAAAGGACAAACAGTGTGAACAAGCGGTATACCAGGTACATGCATAAGCTTAGACTACTGCCAAGAAAAGTATGGCTTGAAGTATTCCCCAAAACTGCTGCAAAGAGGCACTTGGTGTCCTCGGCATTTGTTAACAGCATCGGTTCTGAGTGATGCTAGCTCAAAATGGACCAATATGAAATAGCAGCTGTTGTTAGCTCAGAAGCAGGATTAAACAGTGACGAAAGCTATCACCTGGGGTAAGATGATCACGCTTAGCAACTTGAAATGATCCATTCATTTCCAGCGTAGTGCTTCTTCTAATGCAGGAGGAAAACTTTAATGAAGGCTATTGTGTTGTAAGTCAGTTTAACAGCATCTTACACTGTAGGGAAGTTTCCGTATACTTCTGAATGTTGGTATTAGAATCAAATCAAATAAGGTGCAGATGGTTAAGCTGATGAAACATGAATAGAGTTACTTTGTGTAATAATTTGGCCTTATCTGCATAATAAAGTTTAAAAAAAAACAAAACTATATGCTTACTTGCACATTTTGCTTATTTCTTTGCTGTCCTTTAATTTCTGAATACAGTTCTTTTATCTCTACTGTTTATGTTCTTTGCTTTTACTGCCTGTCCTCTTTGCTGTAGACAATTTTGGAAGAAGATGTAGAAGACCCTGTATACCAGGTAATTTCTGAAGCTATGTAGCCTGGGAGTTTCAGAAATGACTAGATACATGCTGAGATAAATCTTCTCAGAAACTTCTAAGATTTTTTACAGAAAGTAGCATATTTAGAGATTAAGCTTTAAGTAAATGAAAAGTATATCTGCATAGAAATATTAGATTAAATATTTCCTGGTGTGGTTTTTGAGTCCAGAGTCAGTTTCCAAATGGCATTTGTCATTATTTTTTAAATGAACAGTCTAACAGAAAAAGGAGTTAATTTGAAAATAAGGAAGGTGTGATCTTGTTTTCATACTAATAAGTTGATATTTTGCTGTTGGTTTCTATGTAGCAAGAATTTCATTCAGAGGTTGAATATTTAGGGAAAAAAAAAAAAAAAAAGTAGAATTGATGTTCTAATACACTCCCTTGTTGGTATTTGGGCTATGATTTAATAATAAATCTGTAATTTAAGTCTTGTTTCATCCAAGCAAAACGTCTGGGAGCAAAGATGATTATCAGAAATATGTCAATATATTCATGTCCAATATCCTACTGAGTGTGAAGAAGAAAAAGATGTAATTTCTTTCTCATGTTTTTGTGCTGAAACAAAACATGTAGCAGTTAACTTTTTTTTTTTTTTCCTGGTGATATTGTGTTCTTCCACTGAGGCATGGTAGTTGGAGAAACACTGAAAGAAACTGATTCAAGCATTAGTGATTATTGAGCACTGTGTAAGGTGTTTCCAGAAAGATGATAAGAATTAGGATGCCCTAAATTACTGTTCAGCTTTTATAATGTCAGGAGTTTTACTGTATGTGCTCTTCACAATAAAGCAAGAACCTGAAGATGAGAAGTGACAGCCTTTCACTATGTGGCACGTTACATGAGCACCAGCCTGCTCTCCCAGTTTGGATTTAGCTTTTTTATTCACAGCTAACAAACACATGTGGAAATAATTGCCATTATGTAAAAGAGGCAAAATTCACATTGACTTCAGAAAATTAATATTGGGCTACAGGCAGTATCCCTAGTGAGAAGGAATTAGGAAGTTGCTCTAATGATCATTAGAGAAGATTTAGGTCTATTCACTATCAGTTTATGAAATATGAAACAACCTTACTCTGCTTTCCAACAAACCAGTTGGTGCCAGCCTGTACTTTGAACTTGTTTCTTTAATGCCTGCCTGTGTTTTTATGTGGAATTCCAAATTGCCTTTTTCCCTCTGTTTCATCTTTGACTTTTCCTCTCTGGCTGCTGGTGTAATAGTACATTGTGTTTGAGGCTGGACACGAGCCAATCCGTGAGCCTGAAACAGAAGAAAACATTTATCAGGTATAAAATCGCCGCTTCTGTGTTTTCATTGCAACAATTGCAAGCATTTAGTAAAATACATTTCATATATAATTCACTTTTATTAGTTTTCATTCATCACAAAAATGTCTGACATTTCATTCTTACGACCTTACATGAATAATCCACCAGTCTCAGTGTGATTTTTCTATTAATTTGTTTGTCTTTTCAGCTTCTGCAAATTTTATTAGCTTTATCTTTGTCAATTTATGACGGGTCTTAAGCTTTTGGTAGACCATGTAAGGTGATAAATGGTGGAGTCTGTTTTTTTTTCTGTTAATTCTTTGAAACTTTTTACAACTGTTCTAAGAAACAGATACTAAAATCTTATGGAAGGCAGACCACCTAAACAGTTCCTAGAAAGGCATTTTGATGGTGCTGCTCTTCTTTCTGGATAACCAAGGAGAATAACTGTGCAAAACCTAAGAGCTCTCTGGATATCCCCCATACTGGGGAAAATATTTTCAGCATATTATGTTAGAACCCAAGCTTTCATTCTTTGCACTGACAAAAAAAGTAATGCATTGAAAGCAATATAAAATATTTTTTGTTATTCAATTTATCTTCAAGGGATGTGGACATTATGTTTTTATTAAAACATAATGCAATTCATTTTGTATCACATACTAGAAGTAAATCTGGAGGTAGACAGAAATCTCTGTGTGCCATAAGAAAACTGTGATTTGAGGAAAGCATTTAGTATGGAGGGGAAGGAGATTCAAGAAGTGGTTAAACATTTCATCTAGCTGTACTAAAGGTTGATCTGCTAATAGGAAAAACTTTTTAAGGTATACGGGAGCAGGGTTAGAAGAAAAAAGATGAATAGTAATGTTGTTGTTTTTTTTTAAAAAGAAGAAGTAGGGAGATCATAGAATAAAATGGAAAGGGTAGAGCAGCTGTAAACCAAAACAGAAAGAAGATAAATAGGAAAGGGAAATGAAAAATAAAAATCAGAAAATAACAATCTTGTAGACACCATCACAGGGTCATTAAGGTGAGATTCATTTTACCTGTCTTTATGGATTTCCTGGCACCTCCACCATGCACAATAGCTTACACATCTTTCTGCATCCCTAGAGCAAGGCATTCAAAGCTCTCAAGGTGAGAGCATGCCTCAGGTTGAAAATTTTCTACCACGTAGTGTTGAAAGTTTGACTATTTTCAGGAAAGCAATCCTTTAAAAAATGACTACTCTAGTTGTCAGTTTTATGCTAGAAACAAAATTCCCGTGACAACTGCATTCAGACAAAAAAAAATAAATCTGATTGCTCTTCATCAAAGTGCAAAGCTAGTAGGGACGTTTTAGGGAAGTATCAGTGAAAGCAAGCGAAATGGGGTCATCATTCCCTGTATCTGGAAATCTTAGAGCAAACTCTGGTGGTAGAGGTAGGACCCGTGTTCTGAAGAGTTGCCTAGAGAATAAAAAGACTTTGCATGTTTTGTTTTACTTAAAATGGGCATAGAAGATGTTAAACAGGTGGTGAGTTACTCATCTTGAGGTGCTGCTGTTACAGCCCTGTTGTAAGTCATGAGAGAGTTGCTCAAGGCATCATTTGACTGTATCAGGATGTGAAGTGTTTCCTCCCACAGCTCGGCACAGCAAACACCTCTTCTCTGATAAACAATGCACAATAATCTGGGTACACGCGATCTAGCATTGTCCTTCTCTGTCTTTAACACCCTGAACAGGGCAAATGCTGAGACTAGGTGCCATCGAGGCTGTTGTCTACTGCAGCTGGCAGATGCCAAAGTATGGCTACTGTAGGCTTGTCCAGAGCCACTGGCTTCCTAGTTCCCACCTACTTCATGAGTCCTTGGCTTCCTATAAATTTGGGATCCCACGGCTCAGATCTTACAGCTCAGATCACCAGAAAAATTGTTTCTCTTACAAGATCTTGGTGAACTCAGAACCATCTAGGCTACCAGGCTACTGTTCCCAAATGAAATTGGAAAAGGTCTTCTTGTGTTGGTAGTTGGGTTTTGTTTTTGTTGGCGGTGGCTTTTTTTTGGTTGGTTGTTTTTGGTACAAATTGTTGCTAGCTTCTATTATTTACTACCAAGTCTTTCCATACCACACTGAAAAATGTGTGTCTCCTCAGTTAGCTCATGCCTCCTCACTACTAAGTTGTGAAAAAGGCTTGAAGTCTTTCTCACCTGGTACTGCTCTGTTTTTTCAGCCAAGAGCTGGTACTCAAAAAGCTCATTTTTCCCCATGGTAGAAGAGATTCCTAACCAACAAGTAACTGAAGGTGGGAGATGCATGTGGAATGTGATAATCCTAATTCTGTTTAACGTAGTAGAGGTCACAACTTTCTTTTTAAGCATTCTCTCTATCAGCCTTCTTGATACATTATCCCAAAGTCTGTGTCTGTTTACTCCTTTTACACTATGTAAGCTGCTTTAATGCATTAGTTAGAATCATTTAGGTTATAAAAGACCTTCAAGATCACCAAGTCAACCATCACAGACTGATCACTGAGCATGATTTGATCATTGAGCGTGTACCAATCCTCTCAGCGAGTGTCAGATTTCTTGATAGCATCTTTGTCTGTCTGTTGTTTTATGATAGTGAGGTGGGGTGGGGATTTTGCTGTGTGTTATTTTTTATTGTGTATGTAGCAGCACCGCATTCTGTATAGAAGCATGTTCTCTGCTGCACGGAGTTGACAACCTAGGAGGGAGGGGTTGAGTTGTGGTGCTCATATTGCTGGTAAAATGCAAGTCCATCAAAATGGTTTGCAACCCATCGCAGAGGCAGAGCTGTCAGCAGCACTGGTGCTGATAGCACTTTGCTGATATCACCAGACAAAGAAAAACAAGCAGGCAAAATCTCTTGCAGATCCAGGTCTAAGTAGTGATGCAAAGAAATCTGGTGCTGTTTGGCAAGGACATTAGGAAGACAGGTTGGGAAAGAAAATGACTTTCAGAAAAGCTTCTGTGTCCTGTTACTAGAAGCCAGTATCTGCTTTTCTCAAATGTAATTATAAGCTGGAGTAAAAACAGCGGAATCGATAGTGCAGGGAAACAGGCATTCCACAACCAGCAGTGGGCAGCAGTGTGCAAACAGGGATGACTTCTGGGAAAAGCTGGGAGGAGGAAGAGGAAAATGATTGAGGAGGAAGCTTACCAGGGAGAAAGTAAAAATACCGTGCTGGTTATAGTTTGTAAATGGGTTATTTCACAGCATTTGTCCTCTTTTAAAGAAAGACTAAACTTTCCAGTGGCTTATGAAATGTAGAGCATTGATGGTTTCTGGTTTTGTATGGTAACTTACCAGTCTGTAAGGAGAGAGTGGTGTGGTTTTTTTTTTTTTGTTAAATTACTTACTAGTCTCATGTGATAGGTGGTTTAAGTGGAAGAGACCAGTACTCTGAGAAAACCAAGGCAAACAAGTCATTCCCGGGATAGTATTAGAAATCTTTTAAAAGTGCCCATAGTAATCAAACATGTTCAGTTTCTTGGAAGGTTCTGCATTTATGCCTCTTGAGTGCTCTTGAAAAGCTTCTTCCATGTGCACCACATTAAAGATGTGCACAATTTTGATATCTAAATATGAACGTGTGAGTGTTAGAACAGTAGAAAGAACTTTAGGTATGTAATACAAAGTAAGAAATGATAGCGCAGTTTAATGAACAAGAACCATTCCTTCAGCTTCCTACTCTAGTATCAGAATTTCATATCTGCAATATTATTTCTTCTGTTTACCTTTGAGGTTTCATAAATGTCTGAAATGTAGCCTTCTTAGAGTGAATGTCTTTCTTCAATGAAAAAGCAGCACTGGTTTACTTAGAGTGTGCCTGTCTAGAGCCTGTGTTTTTTTACCATTCTTTTTTCCTGTGTCATTTGCAATAGACATTTCAGTGCTTTTAGGAAGGAAAAGAAATAAAATCACAAATTACAAATACGTAAAACAGTAGTCCTTAGGCACATTAAGCTGAGTATTACAAAGCAAATGAATTTACACGAGTAAGATATAAATGCCCAAGGTGTAAATTACGACTGTTGATTCAACTAAAGACTTACTCAAAGTTTATTTAATTGTATTATCATCATCTTTATCCATGAGAGAGGCTGTTGACTTCAGCTCCCTGGCTGCGCAAGTGGTTACGCAGCCTCAGACCCTTACTGGCTGCTAACTCCTTAGTACAAATTGCAGAATTGTGACCAAACATTGCTTAGAACAGCTACAGGGTCCCATCACTGCAGGGGTATGTGTTGTGACTTTACTTGACTTAAGTTATTAAATGAATTGGAAGGAAGAAACCTAATGCCATAGGCCAAATATCTCTCTCCTTCAGATCAATTGCTCTGCTCTGGTTCTCTGTTACGGAGGAAGATGACATACTGACCTGATCGTGCCTTCCATGGGCACTTCTAACTGCCAAGTAAAATGAAAAACAACCACTTTATTAGGAAAGAGGTCCACATGCACCTGATTTTCATTCAGCTGAACCTAACCAAGAATGAAAATCTCAATTCTGAGCACTACTGAGCTTTAGGATTTAAAACATTCAGATAGATGTTTTATTTCTTCAGTGTCATCTCCATTAACGTTACTGCTTGAATGAAAAGGAAAACATCCTTAAATGACTACCCTGTACTTAAATATCAGTTGCAAATTTCAACTTTTCATCAGACCTTCTGGGGTAATAACCATCATTTTCATTTGTTCTTGCAGGTTCCTACCAGCCAAAAGAAGGAAGGTGTTTATGATGTGCCAAAAAGTCAACCTGTAAGTGTAAGTATCTTCACTATTTATATGCAGTCAAGAAGGTATGTTTCTTAGCTTCTCTGACTTTCATTATTGTATGCAATGTTTGGTACATTCCATGTGATGTCTATTTTATCAGTGATTTGCTATTGTTGGGTTGGTTCAGGGTAACCAGGGTTGTAATGTCATCTATATCCATCTCATTCATTACTTAGATCTCCTCCTTTCTGTCTTTTCTGATTGATTCTTCTGGAAGTCACAGTTTATAAATGTGGTGTCTGGTTAAGAGCTGACAGTGAGCCTTCTGCATGTTAATACATGAATCTTTGCTGTCTGGATCAGAAGTGTTATTCTACTACCCGAAGCTACACAGGGCTTATCACCCTCTGTTTTTGCTTCAGTCACATAGCACATGCTGACCGAGCATGGCTGTGTTTTCTCTCCTGTGCACTCATTCAGAGCCATACTTTATATGCTGTGCTCCTTACAGCTTGTTTTAGTAGAACAGCAGGGGAAGGAAGGTCTGAACAGACTGGAGGACGAGAGAAGTAGCATTAGGAACAGCTATGTCGGAACGTTTTGTATGACCTCTGCAGTTGCTTTCTGTAGTTATCATGTCTGTACTTCTCAGAAGGCTTCCTTGTGAAAACAACATGCAAGTAGGCAAAGATTTCAAAAGCAGCTTCAAATCATACGTTACAAAACATTGCAAATTTGCATTGGAATTACTCTTCTGTCATTTGAAAAAACTTATATAAAAATTCAGCCTAACATACACCATGGAAAAGCAATTATTTTTCCAATAAAACCAACTTCTATGGTAGCTTAGTGTTACGAGAGCTGTACAGTTGTAGGGTAGAGATACGTGTAATTGCAATTGGTTTAAACAGCCATGAGAAACTCTGAAAGGAGCTACTACTCCAAGATTGTGTGTGAAAACACCTCGCTCAACAAATTCCTAAGTGGCAGAATCTTTGCTGTAAGTAGTGCATTGCTTTGCTGGTTATTAGAGACTGTAGTCAGCATGGAGAGATTTCCTCCCAGTTTTGCTGTGTTATTTCTGTAGTGCTCAATTTAACAGGTTGAGTATCAATGAAGGCTGGAGACTGAATTCTTTCTGTTCTATGCCTTGCATGGACAGTTGATTTTGTTCAAAAAGAAGGGTAAAATACGCTGTTCTATCCAAGTGGCACCATTCCCTTTCTGAGTATGAGCATCTAGAAGTGGTGAAACATTGATCACCAGAATGTGTAAGGAATGGTAACAAGTGGCTGAGAGGAGAAGTGCAATAACAGATGCCTGAGCGACAAGGCATACATTTGCTGAAGGGTGGGTTATGTTGTTTAACACAAATTTAGGCTATAAGTGAAACAATACCTTGAGGAACTGTCTAATTGTGTTGGTTACACAGAAAATCAGTATTTCCAAGGATTTATGTGAGAATGGAGAAGAATTGAGGCAAGGGTCAGGAATTTCAGTTTTCTGTAAGCATCGGAAAAATGCCTGTGTTCAAGGGAGAGAAAGAAAGGCTCTTCTCACATAAGGATATGGTAAATTGCACAGCTTGGGCTGAGCACAGAGACTGAGATGCCAAATAAAAAAGATAAATGCTGGGGAGGGGTTGGATGGGGTCTGAATTGTGACACTTCTGTGGTTTGCACAAACAAACAAAACTTGCCATAAATATTTCATGATAATCCACTAGGAGGAGGGAGCCATCATCTTGTTGGCTGGGAAAATGTAAGATAACTCACGTTGCATAGCTAATTAAGGTATTTGTGGACCAGGAATAGCTCTAGGTTTTTCACTCATTTCTCATGTAGCTCAGTGTTACAATTTTTCCTCTGCACATTTCCAGTGACTTTTTTATTATTCCTTCAGTGATGTTTCAAATTTACTCTGGGTATAGTCTGTAATTTAGGTCGTTGCAATATGACTGTGTGTACAGTACACTTGCAATCATGTCTGCAGACACTTTGGTATTAGACTGTCCTGGTAAAGAGCATGGCTGTGAGATGTAAGGCATATGGGACCTACTCTGTAATCATCAAATATACTTAATCTGTCATCTCCATGAAGCTTGTTGCAGACTTAATTTTTTGTTTTTTTTTTTCTTGGTTATACTTAAAGCGATTAGACCTTTTTCTCAAAACAAGTTGTCTACTTTAATTTATAAAGGAAAAAATAAAAAAAAAAAAAAGGAAGAGGGAGAAACGTGTAGCAGAGATTTTGTTTCACCTTTTTATATTAACATGTATTAAAAAAAAGAAAAGCAGCAATCGCTCTTAAAATTAGCAATTTAATATTCCACTGCCCATCTGATTTATGGCTCACCCTTCCACGTGTGAGACTCTTTGTCATTGAGACACTTGCCATAATTTTTTTTTCAATTTATAGCTGTCCTTATTATATAAACCTCTAAAATTCAATCTGAGGGCAAATAATCTAGCTCATCTGCCTGGTTTAAACTTAAAAGGACACTTTCTTTATCAGGAGATCTTGCTTTCATTAATTTCATAATGGATGAAAGGAGAGAAACTTTTTGCAGCTCCTGATAGGTTTCAGGCACCATGAATTCTCTCCTGTGACAATAAATACAACACTTAATAAAAATGCAGCAAGTTTTGCTTGAGTTCAGACTGAATTGCCCACGTTCCCTAGACAGAGATCGATTTTCCATCTTGGGATTGTTTTCCTCTGGTGTGTTCTCAGACAAATTATCCCTAGCCTCAGCACATAAAAGTGAGGGATACTGAGCTAGTCATCTTGGGGCCCTCCACCCTTGTTGCTCAGTAGCCAGAGGAGAGAAATAGGTTCCTTCCAGGGGGATTTCCTCCTGTCTGTGTCATTCTCTTGTGGCTGTGGAGGGACTTTAAAGGACGTGAAGGAATAACTTGACTTTTAGATAGTTAGACTTAGGTGGGATGAGTCCTACTATGCTGTAAAAATTAAGAGCCAGAATCCCTTTCTCAAAGGTTACTTTGCAGCTGGGAGGTGTGATTCACGCTGATTCTCAACACGATGTAGCTTCCTATGAAACCAGGACCAGTTTTGGCAAATGCTGCTTTCTCTGTGTGGGGGGGATCCCACTGTGGCTGAGGGTACGAAGCATCTTCGTGGTGGTGTCAAACAGACGTACGTGACACCGCATACGGGTCAAGATGGCGGATGAACTGACACGATGCCAGGTGGTTGTGGGAGGCCGATCATCAGAAGGTGTCCAAGGGCTTTGTAGCGAGACTCCTCGTAGTCACCGTGGGATCTCTGATACCAAGTGGTGTAAATATGGTGGAAATAAGACGTAAAGGAATGGGGATCTTAGAACTTGAACATACCATTGAACTCAGGAGTGACAGCTAGTTGGCCAGTCACCTCTGACGCTGGGATGAAAAGATTGCTTACTCAATACAATTTCTATATTTCCCTGCTTCTTTGCTGCTTTCCTTCCCAGAAAATTGTACTCTTCTGGAGATTTCCTCTGTAAGGAGCGCAGCTCAGCTCCAAACATGCTTTCTTTTCATGCTTTCTGGTTTCCTTTCAGTATTGGCATCTCCCTTGCTCTGTATCATCAACTCACTCTTCTTGTATTCATTCCCATTTCTCTTTGTTCCTTCCTTAGATAAATTCTCACATTCCTCATTCACTGAGAGTAGACATCAAACAGATAAAGAAAGCAAGCTTACCCCAAAGAGCTTGTGTTAAGTGGTACATGCTCCACTTGGAAATTGTAGCTCTGTATGGGAAATTAACTGTTCTAAAAAAGTGAAATGTTTAATGAGCTCTTTTTGTCATAACTTCCAATCGTCTCCCCATTATACATACGCATCGAGTTCTACCTGTCATGGTGTTTTTAGTAATAAGAGTCAGACTGTAAATACCTTTCACTGAGACTGTCAGTCACATCACAATAAAACCTTATCTTCTCATCAAAATGTCTAAACTATCTGCTTACGATTTTATGAAGGCTTTCAAACAACTCATCTTACTGCTATATAAAGATTCAAAGCATTATAGATGAAGCCTCACGGTACAGGCAGTCATTTGGCTGGTGCCATCAACGTGGCACTGTTCACAAACCAGCATGGAATGGGCAGGGAGTAACTGGCTTAGGGTAATTGGCATGGGAGGACCATCAGCCTCCACAGGAGGATACACGCCAGGTCCCTGGTAGCAGGTAAAGCTGTGCTGGACCTGAGCCCACCCAGGTCTAGGAACCACAAGGGCTGCCTGACCCTTCTGCCCCACCTAAGAAGCTGTGTTTGGAAGAGCTCTGTTTAAATTCTGGCTTTAATTTTACAGTGCCATTTGCAGGTCTGATTTTTCAGGTCTCATCTCTTAGGAAGCACGCCTGCAGTCATCTGGAAGGCATGGGCAGCCCCTGTCTCCAGCAGCTCACGCAGAAAGTTTGTCCCTGGATTAATGGCATCCCAAAACGTCTGGCAGTAAAGCAGTTCAAGCAGCTCTCCAGATCACTCTGACCATCCTCCAAAAACTGAATTCTTTCTGTGACAGTTGGTGTGGAGAAAAGCTTGATAACTGTGTCTTTTCCATACGTTTGCATCAGTGGCTTTACAGAAACAGCTTGCAGCTTGGTGACATTCTTCAGCCATTAACTTCAGCCAGTGCTGTCAGCGTTAGGCTCTCAGGATCCACTTTTCTTACAGGAAAAGAAAGAGATTGCACAGACCAGTCTCTGGCCATCTGTGTCTACAAAGCCTTCCATTTCTGCTTCCCTTTGCTGAGAGACTCTTGTGCTCAAATACCCTGCCTCAGTTACATTCAATCCAATCCCTTGTATGAGGCTTCCCATTGCAATGTGGGGCATGCTTTTTTAACAGGTACAGCTAGTTGTGGCAAAGTTTAAAAATACATTAATTTATTATGATAAGGATATTTTTTTTGGCAGGAGTTTCTTTGATGATTTGGAGGGCATTTGCTGTTGTAGATAGAAAAGGATATACATACATACCCATGGAGTAGTCATTGCATTAACTGCTCTGATTTTGTGCAGAACTGGGAACATCTCAGTGCTCTTCCTGCAAGTTTTCCTTCTGTTTTAACACCAATAACTCGAGGTGGAAACCTGGCCGAGACTACCACTGAAGCTGAGCCAGCTACAGCAAGCTGTTGGTCCCTGCTTTTCCTGCTCAGACACCTTTCTTCATGCTGAAATGGAATTCAGTGCAGGCTGGCCATTGCCACTGTATCAGCTGAAATGTTTTAATATTCCCCTTTGTTTCCAGTTTAATGTAGAATGGAAAACTATGTTTCATTTTAATATCTTTGCATTGCATCTGCTGCATACAATAAATTGCACCGTGTGGATTTTGGAGAGGATGTGGAGGAGGTGTCCTTGTGGTTGGGACCCTACACCAGCACCCTCAGTGCTCTGAGACTTCAGTTATCCCAGGTGCTGGGATGGCTGCAAGCAGCACGGTCTGGTTCCAGGCAGGAGTCACCCTTCTGGACTCTTGATTTATTAGAGCCTGTCAGAGAAAACAGGGACCTGAAACATTTTCCATACTATTTCCTTAAGAGTAAATACCCAAGGTACGCAGGGAATTCAGAATTAAGTTCCCTTCAAATGAGAAGAGAAAATAAGCGAGAACACGTGTGTTTTGATCATATGAAGAGATCCTTAATTTGAAGGAGGCTATCAAGTAGCAGTGAAACAGTTCTTCAGTGTATTGTCCTTAATGAGGAAGGAACTGCACACTTCTTTATCGAGATATCATGATGCTCCATTAATCCAGCAGTACTTTTATGGGAAAACGATGCGTCTGCTGGTTATTTTCAGTGTGCCTCAACCTGCTAGCTGTGGTTTGACTGATTATTGGTTTACTCACAGTTCTGCTGTGCTCCTTTGTTATAGTTCTAATTGTTTTTTTAAGAATGAATTATAGTTAATTAGCAAGCTGCTTGCAGCTCATGGAGCTCGTGGTGATATCAGGATTCCTTCTGTATAAGGTTGTGCAAATAACTGAAGCTTGGCTGAATTAAAATAATGGTTTGAGCCATCGGAAAAAAATATTTGACATAGCCAAAATATTTACAATTTCCACTAAAATAAAAAAAAAATAAATAAATAACAGGTTTAATGTTAACCCTTTGACTTGTCATTAAACTTTCCATTCCCCCCAGCTTTTCCAGGGGGATTGGGAATGCAGAGAAGCAGCGTGGCTGGATGATCCCTGGGTGAGCCCGCTTTTGTATACAGGGCCAAGTCCTAGGGCTCTTACCCTGACTGCAGGAAAACAAGTGTAAATCCCTCTGCTATCTTAAAAGACTTGAATAGCTAATAGCCAACTCAAAGGTTAATTACTAATTGCTGGTTAATTACTATATTTAGTATCCTACATACTCTTTTTAGCTTGCTGAGATCTGTATCAGAGTGCAAGTTAATTACTGTGTCTATTTTTCATGTTTTTTGAGCACCATCTCTGTGTAACTCTCTGAGATTTCAGAACTGTGTTTTGTGAGACACTGCTTTTGTCATCTCACTTGGAAAAGTACAGAAATATTAAGCAGGTTTTCTCCTGCTGTAAGGTAGCGTTGATCCATCGCCTGTGGTAAAACCAGGCCGAGTATCAGAAGTTGGCTATTCTGGCTCTTACATAGATAGGACTGAACCAAGTAAGGTGCTTCTCACTCTTAGGAGAGCCATACGCCTCTCTTAGATTTCTCTTTGCAAATCCAAACTTTCACACTGCTTAGAAAACATTTTTCAGAGTAGTCGGCATTCAGAGGGAATACCGCAGTGGAGGTGGATCATTTTCGGTTCAGGTTTATGAAGGCTGCAGTTTATTTACCTCTTATCAGAGCTTTTTCCCAGCTCTTGGATTATATATTTTTCTTTACTGAACAGTGAAAAGCATCATGAGGAATTTCATTACTGGCTGGAGTGGTTTAAAAAGCTTGCTGCTGCTTTAAGAAGCCAGATTTACATATTTCATGTTTAAAAGATTTACGCTGTGTCTCACATGCCTATATAGAAAGACGGAGCTTTCATTACAGGTTTAACGTCACCAAGATACAAGGATTAATTCTCTTTCCTCCACCTCGGTCTATGCAGCTGGTCGCAAACCACTCATGTTCCTGGCTGACTAAGCTGTAGGGGTGTTCTCACGTTCAAGGAGATGCATTTGTGAATGATTAAAGAAACTTTTACTCTGGCAAAACCCACAGATGGCAATTCTACAGAAAGATCAAGGCCTGGAGCATCTTCCCAGGCTTCTGGTTGCTTAATATCGTGCCCTGAAGGAAGAGGGAGCGGGAGCTTAACTTGAATTGTGAAAGTTAAGCTCTTTGCATTGAAAAGCCCAACCAGAGGAAGGCTCAGAGGCCAAATTCTGCCCTCGGTAGATGCCTTCCAACCTTGCCAGGGTTGCTGGTGAAGGCAGTTCAATGCTCTGGAAGATGTAGGTATTTTGCCCTCAGGAGATGTCCCCTCATGGGTATTTCACCCTCAGGAGGTGTCTCAGCAGCATGCAACGCAGGCCATGAGCTGAGGGAAGAGGCAGCTCAATGCGTCACGGTAATCGGGCACTCGGGGGTGTACAGGACATGTCAGGCAAATGTTTTCTGCTAGGTCCTGTGGCACACAGGTGGGAATTTCTGATGGCCCATTCTGATGTGACTGCTGCTCACATGTCCCCTCCATGTGGAGCCGTGGTTGTTTCCCTACTGGTTCCCCAGAGCCATCGGGGTGGCTGGGGGTGCAGTGAGGGCACAATCTGCTCCTTCAGGAGCTGTGGTGGGAGGGAGGATAAAAGGGGAAACATTCTGGGCTGTTCCTGAGACTTCTTAGCTTGTTTTAAATTTCTGTGAAGCTACTCAGTCATCTAAGGTTCTATTTTCAGTAATTTGCCGTTGTGTTTGTTTCTTAAGAAGTTAAAATCTCTAACACTTCTGTAAGTGTTGTCTGAAATTTAGCATTCTGAGGACACTTGAGTCATTATTGATGTTAAATATGTAGATGGATATAGATACATATGTATGTGTGGGCACATGCACAGTAGACACATACATTTTACACATACATACAAACAGAATTTAAACATCACTTGAATTGACTTATAGTAATTTAAATTTAAAAGTAATTTTAAAAACTGCTACGGAAAGGAAACTTGAATCTTAAATATAGATGCAAAAAAGAGGAAGCTGTGTTTTTGCAGAAGTATGTGCTTTTAGAGCTTTTGTTGTCCAAAACTTTTTCTTTTTTTTCCCTCTGAGTATGTTAAGTCCTTCCTGTCACCAAGCCACTGACATGTTCCAGTAACATAAGCAGGATCAGGCCTCACTGTGTATGCTTATTGTTGAAATAATAAACATCTGAAAAAGTAAATAGTTATGATGTATGCACCAGAAGACTAGATTTAGCACAGATAAAGTGTATGTTTGCCTGTTTGCCCCCATATCCTAGCAGCATTTAAACTCACCTTTTTACTGTGATTTCATATCTGTACTCGCTGCAAGATTGAAAGGGTTTTCATTTCAACAGTGAAGTCAATAATTATGGAGGTTATCATTTTCATGCTCAGAAATTCATGTCATTTTCATAAATCATTCATTTCATTTCATAAATCATGCTTTACAGCTGGAGAATGGAAACTTATTGCTGGACATTGATGAAAATCTTGTTTCAGTCACTCAGGTAAGGTCGTGGCACTAAAAATGTTTTAAGGAAATATAGATAAAATCAGCTATAGGAATAGTGCAATTTGAAAATGTTCGGCTTGGGATTAACTTCACTAGGACATAGCTCATATCAGATGTGAATAATTCAAAAAAATATAGTGGGTGCACTCAGTTCTGTAGTGACACTGAAATTACAAAAGTAAAAGATGGTGACTGGAATCTCATAAGCTGGAAGTGGATAAAACTGTGTGTCAGAGGGGTTGTGTGCATTTACATGGGCTGGGAACTAGGTTGTAGAAGCAAGCTAGACACAGAATCAGATCTAAACCATTTGAGACTTTAAAATCCCACCTCCAAGTGCTGCTGTTTAAGGTCTCTAGTAAGTAAATTAGCTCCTGTTGCATATAAAGTAGCTATTTGGTGAGACATAATCCCCCTGTAAATATATTCATTTTCCTTGGGGAATATTGTGAACAAGGATTTATCTTATTACAATAAATACCAAAGTCAGCTTTGATATCGCTCTGTTCAGCTGCCTGTTTAGAAATCCATCCACAGAGTTTCTTCCAAGAGCTTTAACAGAATTATTTCTGTGAAGGATTTCCCAAGATCCATCACCTTGGAGCACTTTGGGAAGTATTATTGTTCTATTTCACAGAAGTATTGAGGCAGAGAGATCTGAGTTGCCTCCTTCCGAGTGCATACCATATAATCCTGAATTCAGAAGTATATTCACAATCCATTTTCAGAATTGATACAAAATGCATGGGGTTTTTCCCCAAAAGACCTATAAGTAACGGTCTGTGTAACCACATGTGCCCTGCACTTTCTCACCCCTTCTGATCAGCTCTCCTGCTCCCTGACCTGGGGTGGAAACTCAGCAGGAGCTTTTGCTCGTGGCCTCCTCAGAAGGACAGAGGCTATTTCCTAGCGAGTCAGAGAGGAGGGTACTGGGGACAGCTCTGTAGAAAGCTTCCTTGTGCAGCAAAAGAGCAGCTTTAGGACTGCTGCTGAACGAGTGATTTGGAGAGATGAGAAGAAAGTGACCTCTTCTGTGATGCGGTGTCACTTAGCATCTCTTGAATCTGTAAAGCCTACAGGAGGCTTGAAGTGATTTCGGAAGGAACGCTGCTTTTGTCATTATTCCCACTTGTCTGGGCATTTTCACAATGCTTGCCTAGTGTGTACACACTACAGAAGTGACTTATGGGCCTTTTTTGTTTTTTGCAGAAGTTACTTCCAGCAGTATTTTAGTAATACACTCTAGAATCGTTATGCCCTGAAGAAAATGTAGATTTTCTTCGTTTTTCCTCCTTCCATCTCCACACAGATACTTCCAGGGATATATAGGCCCATAAGAGGAAAATATATTGTCATATCGCTAAAGCAATGTGATCTATTTAATGCATGGCATGAGGTGAGAAAACATGAAATAATTCATCCCTAGGTACGTTATTAGACGTAAAGTTGCGAATCATCCAAGCTGCTCTACAAATTCCAGGTGAAAGTGATTGTAGCATTGCTTTTGTAGATGGGAATAGAGATTGGATTGCAAAAATGTATAAACCTTTGAAATTACTACCTTCTGAATGATAGTCTAATTTCTTGAAAGATCATTTATAATAGAAAATGGGGAGGAAAAAAGTCTTTGGGTGCTTTTTACCCTTCAGCTGTAAAGCTGTTACAACTGATGAGCCAGCATGGTGGTTAGCGGGAGGGCTAAGTTTCAACTAGGTTTGCAGATCAAGACAGATGAATTTCAAGCCTGTATGTGAAAAGGATGTAAAGTTTGTGTGCCTAAGTTGAGTTGGGATTCAATGAACTGAGTTAAGCTGTGCATTCAATCACATTCATACCAAGATTTCTGCCTTCCCGTGTATATGGGTATGACTGAGTAGAATTCAGGGGAGGTGGAAAGCCTGTAAGCAGAAGAAAGGTAGGGGAGAAATAGTCCTTGGTAAGGAGGGTGGATGGATTTTAGGTTTCCTGTGGAGTTTTGAGGGATCCATGCTTTAGTGGTAGATGGAGAGCAGCACTTAGGGAGAGCCCCCAGCTGGAGGGGACATCATTCCTGGGCGTGTTACTGCTCCTGCTGCCTTCCACCCAGATCTATATGTGGGCATGCACAGACCCTGTGCTTATTCCTCACCTTATGGTTCAGCCATGAGCTGCTTTCTAGTTGTGAAAATTGGCTCTGTAGCTGTCCTTGTAGTGGAAAACCCCATTACCTTAATCAGCAGTGTTTGTTAAAATAAGGCTAGAGGAGGGGTGCTGGAATCAGGCTGTCCTGAAATGGACCCTTGGAAAGCAAAACATCCCTATAGGGGTCCTTCAGATTGTTACATGAACCTTAATTAATATCTCACTCTAATTTATAGTTAGAATATGAGGTCCTCTATCCCAGCAGCTTGACAGGGTGGTGAGGTAACGGGTGCAGGAGAGCAATTTTATTCCAGAGCATGCGGAGGAGGTTTGATTATGAAGCCACTCAAGGAAGGTGCTTCTCTTTATCAAAGTGCTTTTTCCCTACTGGTCCAGTTGTGTGAGACCTGTATGGGTGACCTAATTTGAGATCAAACTGAAGGATGCCCTTAGAAAACATTTCCAATGTGAGTTAAATGTAGAGTTACAAACTTAAAATAACCCAGTTATATATCCTCCTTCAAGTCCACTTATCCAGGTCACACCTGTCCCATGGGCAAGGGGAAATCAGGCAGCACTTTAAAAGTCCTTCCCTTCTGCACCCTTCTGTCACTTCCACAGTCTGCTACTGGGTTTTAAGACCTTGAATTGGGGATTTAGAAAAGGAGCCAGAGAAAAAGGTCTGGCTATAAATCATGCTTGGTGTTTACTGATGTTAAGGGCAGAGCAATAATGCATCTGGTCCCATTCGGAATAGTTTTTTCACACTTCATTTTTTAGGGGGAAGAATTCCCCATATGATCATTTTATAGGGTCGGTTGCCACCTATTTAGGTCCAGCAGCAGCATAAAAGACCCCCAGCTTGAGCCCATGTGCTTCCTCTATATGGGACTGGACATTTGAAGCCTACGTGGCTTTTTTATTTATTTATACCGATAGCTGTAACTAGTTAACTTTACAAGTTATTGCTAATTAACTTGTACTTTCTTCTCCTCTAGAGATAAATAGAAATGTTATTTTATCTTTACAGGCTGTTACCCAACTAGAGCTTTTTGGGGACATGTCCACTCCTCCTGATGTAACCTCTCCCCCGGTAAGTAACCAGGGAAACTGAACGGTGTCTTTTTCTGCATCCTATTTTCAGCACATTTATTGAGCACATTTACAATTCAGGTCATTGGCCCTTGCAGTAGGGAGGATTTCAAAGTAGTTCTTATGTTGTGAGAAAATAAAAGTGAAGCAAATTGAATGTGGAATCACTGCTTCTTGAAGAAGTGCAAAAATATCTTCAATTTTTATTTATCTGATATAGGGCTAGGTGTCACATAAAATATAATCTGAACTGCAGATCTCCTTCCCTGGTGTTTATCAGAGCTTCATGCTTCACTGCTCTCTGTCTTGAACTCCCTGTCTCTCCACTGCACTGCAGGAAGATCCAGTTACAGCCTTATATATCACGTCTCCTTGGTTCCACCAAGCACACATCCCAGGACTGCTGTTAAAGGAAGGAAGACAAAAGAGTGGAGAGAGGCAGGGCTGAATGTGTTTTCAGAAGAAAGATTTTTCTCACCGGGCTTTTCTGCATTATAGAATGGAAACAGTTATTTTCCCATTATGTTTTTGAACCATACTTTAGGCTGTAGGGAATATGAATATTCAGAGAAAATTGAGGTGCTGGGAAGTCACCAGCCTCAAATCTCCAAGGTATTTGGGGCTGTGTCTGGGACTAGATTTTCAAAGTCCTGTCTCCTCATCCTTAGCTTGCTCAATTACACTGTCTTTCTCCCTTAATGTAGACCTATGGCTCTGGTCCTGTCAGTTAATTGGAAGCAATATTTATTCACCTTTCCATAAATCTTGCAGATATTTCATTTGCCTTTATTTATTTATTATTATTTTTTTACATTAATGCCTAAGTCTGTAACTTATACTGGTTGTCACCTAACACCTAGAAGCACAAGTCTGTATGGTGTAGAGAGAAAAATCACGTCAATATTTCCATGAGATGTAATCCAGGGAAATTTTGTTTTTATTTTTCCCCTGTTACAAAGTCTCTCTCATTTTCTTTTTCTCCTGTCTCTAGCACATTATAACGCTCTTTATTTCTACTGCATCTCTCCTGCATCTTTCCATTCTTTTTCCTTTCTCTTTTTTTTTTCCTCTGCAAAACTGTGAGCTACAGAGAATGTTTAGCATTCACAGCAAAGTATGTGCTGCAGAAGCTGCAGCTGACATGTCATTGTTGTGTTTTATTCCTGCCTTACTGCAGACTCCTGCTACTCCAGGTGATGCCTTTATCCCATCTTCATCCCAGTCACTTCCTGCTAGTACAGACATGTTTGGTTCTGTACCTTTCAGCACTGCTGCCGTACCCTCAGGTAAGAAATCTACTGGAAATATGGGCTTGACTCAAATTTGGTCATCAGTTCTCAGGTCAGGCTTGCATTTTAGTATTTGTCATTAATTCAGTGCAGTGGAAGTGAGAAGGATTTTGAGGACAGTGCTGCAGGGCAAGGCAAAACAAGTCATTAACAAGCTGAGAATACATTATTTAGAATTTACCAACGTTATTAAAAGCAAAATCCAAAAACTTCAGTGGAAGTTCAACCATAGTTCAGCCATCTGGATAACATACCTTCTAGGTACAGCAGCAAGAGAGAAAAAAGCAGTTAGTTTAGCTTTGGTTTCTTTGCAATTGTAACGAGTTTCCTGGGCTGTCTTCAGTAAATAGAGGATGAAACATGAAGAATTTGATTACATTTCAAAGATATTCCACTTAGTCGAATCCTGATATTTCCTCTAGACTTTTCTGCATTCCTCAAAGTGCTCAAAATTTAAAAACGATGTAACATTCTGCATGGGCACGCAAGAAACGTGGTTTTGACTGATGATCTCTCCCTGGGACACTCAGAGCACTGCGAGAACAGTGCTCTCAGCTCCACTTAGGAGGAAAAAGAAGGAGGAGTGCCTTGAATCATTCAACAGTGACTTTCTAATTGGTTAACTCCTTGTCTGATGCGGAATCAGATTAGCCACTGCGTCTCAGAAAGGTTATTCAGATGGTGAAGTGTTCAGGGATAATGTTAGATGAAAATCCCTCGCTGCTACCACGAGGTTACAGTGGGTGCAAGATAAAAGGGCACCTGGAAAATCCATCATAGCCACCTATCAAAATATGATGTGTTTCAAAGTTACTGTTCCTTTCATCACTCATTAATTTAGTCACACGAAGCTCTCTTTCTCTTTTTCTTGGGGCTCTCCTGAGCCCCAAAGAAGGGAGCTGCCAGGTCACTGCTGATGAGTTCCTTCCACATAGGTATTCACAGACACATGGGGTAGTCTGTCAGGAAGAAGAAAAGAACATTCTGTTCAGAGAAAGATACTGCCAATATGCACCAACCCCTGTTTTTGTATACAAGTATTTGTTTAGTAATATGAATTCAACCACATCTTTCTTTTTCTTTTTTTTTTTTTTTTTTTTTTTAAGTGTGCTGAAGCTCTGGGACCACTAATGTAGCTGTGTATTTCTGATTTACTGTGTAGTTTTTTCTGCGTGCTCTTGACATTATCATATTTTTTTTCCTGCTTTCTTTATTCTTTGAAGGTTATGTTGCCATGGGAGCTGTTCTGCCCTCGTTCTGGGGACAGCAACCACTTGTTCAACAGCAGTTGGCCATGGGTGCTCAGCCTCCAGTTGCTCAGGTGATGCAGGGAGGACAGCCGATAGCGTGGGGCCAACCCGGTATTTTTCCTCCTACTCAGCAACCGTGGCCATCTGTAGCTGGTCAGTTCCAACCAACTGCCTTCATGCCAACACAAACTGTTTTGCCTTTACAAGCAGCCATGTTTCAAGGTACCATTGCTCCTATAGCTACTGTTCCACCCACAAGTGATTCCAACAGATCAAGTCCACAGACAGACAGGCCCAGACAGAAAATGGGAAAAGAAATGTTTAAAGATTTCCAGATGGCTCAGCCTCCACCAGTGCCATCAAGAAAACCAGATCAGCCTTCCCTCAGTTGTACCTCAGAGGCCTTCTCAAGTTACTTTAACAAAGTTGGGATGGCACAGGAAGCAGATGATTGTGATGACTTTGACATCTCTCAATTAAATTTGACTCCTGTGACTTCCACGACACCATCAACAAACTCACGTAAGTACTCATATCCTTTCTACCATAACTTCTCTCAAATGTGGCTGCTCCTTAAAACGTTTTACCTTTCATACAGTAAATTGCAACACAAATATGGACTGAGAACCTTTATGCATGGTCTGGCTTATTAAAAGTGTTCCAGCCATAAAGAAAAGTGCTACAGAGATCATTGAAATCAACAGCCCCAATAGTTCCAGTCTGAAATTTAATTGTTTATATGACAGTAATATATGTGCTGTGCTAGGGACATGCAGGTTGGTTGGAAAATGCCTATAACATTCAACCTTACAAATGGTTTCTTGTATGTCCCATTCAAGCCATACTCGGTACAAATTAGGAGATGAGTATTTATTCTAATAGCTTGATGTACTGAACATGCAGAGAAATTCATTAAACAGCTGTAAAATAAGCTTATTGTGGTCATAGCATGAAGACGGGATTTTGCAGATTTCTGAAAAGGAATTCATGAGGCAGATTTACCAGAGGCCACTCAGAGACGTTATGTTTTGCTTACCTGCCATAGGGCAGGCAACTCATGCATTCTTAATGTAATGTTGTGATGTCTCCCTGGTTCCTAAAGACATAAGCCAGATGCAGCCAAACTAGTTTGGAAATCACTGAATGAAATCAAACTTGCAGAATGGATAATGACTTCTGTTTACATTTACCTCTTACAGCTTTTTGCTGAAAATAGTTTTCAGGGGTAATGTAAGTTGAGGGCTCTAAAGCATGAGCAAATTTTGTGCTGCTGTGTCCCTCTGAACTAATTAACAGATATCTATTCTATGGCTGTTACCTTAATCTTTGTTTAGCTCCAACCCCTGCACCCAGACAGAGTTCTCCATCAAAATCATCAGCATCTCATACCAGCGACCCTGCTGCAGATGACCTCTTTGAAGAGGGATTTGAAAGCCCAAGCAAAAGTGAGGAGCAGGAGGCTGTGAGTAGCAACAAGGCTTCTAAATACTGATCACACTTCTTAGCTAGAAAAGAGAGAGAAGTTACTTAAATGTTGTTTGGTAGTCTCAGAAATAACTATTCTAATAGGACAGGGTGGATTTTAAAGGGGAGCTGCAGACGGGACTCCCTTAGAGGTTTGATTTTGATAGCTGACAACATCAGCATGGTGTTTATGCTGATACAGCCTAATACTGCATGTGAGGAACCAAACTCAGAATTCATATGTAAAGCTGTATATGTTATCTGTGTACAATGCCCTTTTTAGCATACCAGCATTCACTTACAGATGGTAAGGGAGTCCCAGGTAGAATGACATACATGCTGAGGATGCAGAAAGAGATATGAGAGGTTGTGTGTTAAAAGATGATGGTTGACGTTGTCTTGCACCTTCTGGCATCCCAGTTGCTTGCCTCGTTGCATTCCTCAGTGTTCTGGCCCTTGCTATTTCTTTGCCTTAGTCTCAGTGAACCAAAGCAAGAAATGGTATCAAAAAGAGATGACTTTACATATAAATCACAAGGTACCTTAGGCAGATAAGAGCCTAAGTGAACCAAAGGCAAGGAGTCTGTACAAATACGGACCCAAAGGTACAAAATGACACAAGCTTGAACTCTTTCTGATTCACGTAGATTCACTGCTTTTCAGAGCCCTTTGCAGTTCTGGTTTATCTAATCCAGTACCTTTTGAAGTCTGTGGCATCTCCTTCATGGAGTACAACAGGTACTGGTGTAGTCCTCTCCTGCCTGCATCAGCTACATAAAAACATTATGGCTTTTGAGAACATATCAGTGGTGAGGTCTCACTTTCTAGTTTTCATGAGATAGGATGTACTTGTTATGCCCACAGCATGAAAATAACCTCGTGTTGACTTTTCACTTTCTATTGTTGAGAAAAAAAGGTGTTATGTTCTTGTATTCTAGCCTGATGGGTCTCAGGCCTCATCCAACAGTGATCCATTTGGTGAGCCAACTGGTGATACTATAAGTCCACAGGTCGGTAGCTAGATAGCGCAGGTTGGGGTAGGTATCTGTCCTTTTTTTCTCTACACCCTGAGGTGCTCACTTGTTCTTCCACCAGTGCCTACCATTGCTTTCATGGATGCATGGTTTGCTTTTCCTTTTCATCTCTTCCTTTTTTCCTCTCCATTATCCACGGTGTATTCCTCATGCTCAGTGGTTTGCATGGCTTTTGCCATTCACTAAGTGTTGCAACTTACGCAAATATGTGTTTCAGCTGCCTGCATGCTTTAAAGAAATGTAGACTTATTTTACTTTGTGTTCAAATTCTAAGGGGAAATAGGAAATTTGAGCCATTACTAACAGTATATTATGCAGAACATTTTTTTTTATTAAACCCAGTCTGGCCTTTAGGCAGATGTAACATATTAAGTGGAATAAGACATCTTACCCATAGACATAACAAACATTAAGTTAAATTATGTAATGATACGTGAACACCTCTACTCTAAATCAACGTGTAAATCAGCAGAAGAAACAAATGTATTATCTGCATGTAAAAATTATTGAAATGGATTTGTATATTTTTATCTCCAACTGCAAATTAAAAACATCTGAAAGTTATGATCATTCATATTAGCATTGGCATACTGATAGTTTCAAAATTACTCATCAAACGTAAGTCATTTAAACCCAGACAGAAGGGAAAGATGATCTTTTCATCTTCTGTGTTACAAAACACATTGAAAATGTGGTTGCTTGTGAAGGTTTTGTGATTTGCTTCAATACAGTATATAAGTTCTACCAAAGAAACCATAAAGCTACAAATTTTTATGTCTGCTGAGCATTGTTATTCCATCCAAATACACTCTAGTGTTACTATTTGAAGGACACGTTTCATTATCTTCTCCCTGTCTGCCATTCATGGTTTGTATTACTCAAATACATGATCTGGTGCTTCTTCTGTGCTTCAGCACAGAGCTCCTGGAAGAAATCCATAACAATGGCAGAACCCTTTTTATTTTTGTACAGAAATCACACTGTGTTTACCAGTGACTTATCTGCCCTGAGCCTAGGCAATCTGGTTCCAACTCAAAATTAATAGTTTCATTAGGAGTCACTTTACTTTGTGCACTAAATATGGTTAAGAAAAAAGATCTTATGATAACTTAGCTTTGATCTACTTGGGGGTAATAAGATTATCTCTTAATAAGATACAGTGCCAAGAGAAGGCATCTCCCCCTTACTCAACTCAGCTCTAAGGGGCTGAAGCAAACATAGCATTAAGCCTTATGTCTCCTTGAGTCTAAAAATGACAGTATCTGGATATAGTCAAGCTAGGCTGACTCTATCCATTGGTTATAGTACTCCATCGAGAACTGCTTCTTGCAGATTGATGATGCCACACAGCAATTTGGCTTTGCCTTCGTCTGACCCCAGCCAGCAATGACGAAGCCAGCTATTCCAGCTTCAGAGCGTTTCAGGATTTCCTTCTTAGATCAAGAAAAAGGATATGACCTTTATCTGAATCCTACACTCTGCAAACCTACGTGCATTTTTTTATTATGGTTTATCATAGTTGGGATATTTCTGAAATTCATCACAGGGAGAATAATGATAAAATCTCTTTCTAATTTTCTGACTGTCACAAAGATAGTTAGCATCATTTGTAAGCTAGCACTGTGCACATTTGCCTATCAGGAGTTCTGGGAATAGCTTGTAACAGTGATTGAAGTCTGTTGATGCATACTACAGTGTAAGACAGTCAAGTGTGGGACACCTTTTGTTCTGTTTTTATATAACGCTTACTAAACTACTTTCTTCTACCTGTCAGGGGTCTCTGGGTGCTACAAGAACAATATTTTGCTGGTGACTCCATAGGGTGTTTTTTTCCTGTGTTTTCTGTTAATGCTTTTACAATCTTGCATCTATACAATCTATATTATATATATATATATAGTTCTCAGAAATATATTCTGGGAAGTGTTAAATATTGCCATCGACTATGATATTATAGTAATTCCTAAGAGCAGTGGGCAGGAAGCGGAACAAAAAGAAGCATCTCTCCAGTGAATACACTGGAGATACACGAGCATCATTGTGCCTCAGTGCAGTGCCATCCAGCAGTCTGAGGGAAATGCACTTGCTAAAGCCAGCCCATCTAATTCTGCAGCCTGGTATCATCAGAGCAACGGAGAGTCTAATCTCCATGGAAAATGATCAGTTCAGGACTTACTACTGGGTTGTGTATTGAGGCTGCATTTGGAGAGAAACGTAATGGAGAGAAACGTGTAGTACAAAAGAATCACAGCCTGCTTAAAAGCCACTTTTGTGTGCAAGATGGAGATTACTTGGCTCTTTCAGAACATGGTTCTTCACACCAAGAACACCACAGTATGCAGCTTGGATGAATGGACCTCTCAGGAGCAAGACTTAGTATTGTGTTCAGAAATTTCAAATATTGTTCCCAGCATTTGTATTAAATCAGCTGTGCCCTTACAACATCTTTACTTACCTTTGTCTCGATGTATTCAGGATACTCACCTGCTTATTATTTTGTGCCCTGATCTTTCAGTGTACCTTAGCAATTTGATTTCTTCATTCCTTCTGCTATCCCCTATTCTCATTTAGATATAATTCAGCGGCTTCTAGCAAGTATCTTTGTTTCTCTGTGTTTTGTCTCTCCCTTTTGTGATCTTCAACTTAAGCTTTCAAAACCTCATCCTAACAGTAGTCATTCTTATAAGTAACTCTTCTACAAATGGCTACGGGTTCTTAGCAGGTAAATGTGGCATTATACAGATAAATTACTTTTTTCTACCTTTATGGCTGGAGATAAGGAGCAGCCTATGAAAGGCCTGACTTCACAGGTGAAAAAAAAATCAACTGTTTGCAGAGCTGTTCATAGCAAGATTTGTATCTAGTTGTTTTCCCTTTGTTCATGAGCTGTGTCAAGGATGAGTAGTGATTTTCCAGAAGAGGTGAGAAGAACAGTGAATAGTAAGACTGCCATCTTCAGCTGATTAACATTTAATTCCTGATGCTGCCTCTAGATTGTGTGGTGGGTAACTGCAGTGAAAGAAGAAAGGAACTGTACTTAGCTATGTTTATGCTGAATGTGCTGAACATTTCCCATTACTGACGTTGCTGATAAATCCAAAAAGTCTGAAAAGAGCAATTTTCACCTGGTCACCCCGTTTGCCCTGGTGCATGCAGTGACCCTGATGTTAGGGGTGCTAGGTACAGACCTCCCTAGTGTGGATATTTCGTTCATGGGGCTATCTCAGCCTCAGCCCCCAACTCAACCTCAGCAATTGCACTCTGTGAAGCAAGGAAGCGCTGAAGCTTTAGAGTTGAAAGCTTAGGAAAGTCTGTAGGAAGGGGAGCCTTCAAGCATGGTAAGAGCAAGGAAGGACTCCTTATGGACCATACAAACTGGTTCTTGAAGGCAAATTAGCAACAGGGTGAAAATTCTGAAAGCAAATAAAGGGGGTATTTGGTGCCACAATTAATCCAATAAAAGTCATTTAAAATGCTGGAAGAAGTACAGCTCTATTGATATGCTGCCCAGCTCAAGACTTGCACTGGCAGTCATTCATGAGAGATTTTCAGGAAGCCTTCAAAACATTTGTGGCTAGAGCATATCTTCCTCAGAAAGTTGTTTAGTTGTTCTGTGAAATGTGTGCAGACAATTAAAAGCCCTCAAAATATGTCGCACCCTTCACGATGCTATCAGCACTGTCAGGAGAGCAACAGTTCCTTTGAATATTTGTCTATCAGCTTTTGGTGGTACTTCGGTGGCCTGCTGCCATCTTCCATCTCGCAGCCTGTGCCATTCTTTGTGATGAATGTTCCTAATCATTTTAGTCAGCTCCAGAACGGGCTACTTAAAAATCTTTATCTGGGCTGTTACTGTGAAGTTGACAGAAAATAGCAACTTAAGGACAAAGCACTGGCTTAGTCTGAGGATTTTGTGAGCCTCAGTAGGGCATATGAAGCTGATTCTGCAACCTGCTGTTCCTTTCTGGCCCCTTTCTGCTGCACGAGGAATCAGAGTGGGCTCAAACATTGAAGAATGTCTTTGCAGGATCTGTTACTGTCATTCATCCGCCTCAATAGGAACTGAACAGAGTCCAAAGAGAAATTCATAACGATTTTAGGTGACCTACTCCTACCATAGACCCTAGTGCTCTCAAACTGAAGAAACAGCACTGAGCAGGGTTATGGACCTTAGAGAGAAGTTGACAGGGTTATGTACTTGGAAAGGGATCCCAGTTCAGGAAATACTGCTTTCTTCCAGAGAGATCCCCAAATTGTCATTTCAGGCCATTTTCCTGCTTGTTTGTTCATCATTGTATTTTCCAGGGCATCTGAAGGATGAAGAGAAATCCAGGCTGCTCTGTGAGCAGATTTGCCTTCCTTTCACTGCTGCAATCCCCTCACTTGCCCCTTTTGTCTGTCTGTTTTAACATGACCAGCTCATACACAGGTTTCACAGCTTTTCCAATGTCTGCAAGCCTGCCTGGAGCAGCCAGGTACCTTTCAATTTCTCCAACTTCTTCGTCTGAACAAGGGACAACAAACTAGGTGGCTTGTCTACAGCCACGCACTTGCTGATTGACAATCCAGCAATTCAATTAGGGCACGAGCTCTCCTACCTTTCTCTGTAATGAGGTCGTTTAAAAGTTCCCTGTCTTCTGCACAACAACTGATTTTCAGGACACTTGCGGTAATTTAGTATCTTTGAGACTTCTGAACAATTTGCTTCAAATTGGCTATTGGGCTCAAAAGTTATTAAGGAAAATTGGCAGGTACATAGACAGAAAGCATAATTTAATGGCTCCTGTTTTCTTAGGAAAGCAGCCCAGAAATAACAGGCGTGTTTCTATGCTGCAACTCATTATTATTCCACAACCAAGATTTAGCAGAGTTCATCAGTGTAAGTAGTTCTCATTGTTTTTTTCAGGTTGTGGTTGTATTGCATCCATACTGATACTAAAATGACAAAGACTTGTAAAATGCTAGCAATCAAACTAGATATATGAGTCTAGGAGATATTCCTGGGCAGGTTTGCAGTAAGAATAGAGGCACCCTTCAGTCACAATCCTTAATGAGAAGGTTGCTATATTTATGCAGCTAACTGTAATACAAACAAACAAAGAGAAGCCACAGGCTGTTAATGGGAGAATAGGAACTGCCCGTGTTTCCACCAAAGATTATTTAATTTAAATACTGCTTGCCAAGTTTACTCTATCCTATTTTATTGCATCAGAATGCGATAGAGAAGATGCATTGCACTCCCGTTTCCCTTCACTTGCATCCCCAGCACAAGATTCTCCTTTTGGCTGGTGTTCCAGCACACTTATTTCATGAAACTCTATCATTTGAGCCTAACCTTTCTGATCAGTCAGCCAGGAGTAAAACTGGTGCTGAGAATCTATTGTAAAGGGCAAAGAAATCTATGCGGGCCTCACCTCTACAACTCAGTACATCTTGCCTGAAGCTTTGCACATAGCAGGGTGCCTTGCAATGATAAAAAGACTGCCAATGTGAAAATAGTTGCTTCCTAACCAAGTCCTGTGTTATGTTTTGTGAGTGAGCTCACCTGCACGAGCCCAAGTAGTGCTGAATCTGCTGGAGGTGTTCTCCAACGCCTACTTCTGCTGGGGAGCAGATGTTAATGCCTTTGAATTGGGTGCAGTGTTATTCAGAACCATTAGCACCCTAGTTATCTCATGCAGTAGTGCACTATACCAAAAATCCATACTCTTTGCTACAGTGTTGTTTGTTGTGCAAAATGTTCCTGAAAATGGGAAGAATTACAAGATTTTAAACAGAAGTATCTCTGAAATACATAAATGTAGCATACAAAGGGAAAATTTTCTCTTTAGCATTTTTTTTCAGTGAATTTCAAGAGAGTTCATAACTCAAAATTGCACAACGTACTTTTAGATTCCTTAACATTTAGATGTTTAACTTACGACATGTATATTTAGACTTGCTGGTCCCCTCCTGCAACCTGCCTCTTCAGTCAGATATCTGATCTGTGATTTCATATCCTTTTCTTGCAATCTCTTGTAATTTAAAGGCAAGAAATAGGTTCAGCATAAAAAGCCACATCAGTATGTGAAGATGTAGGTAAACACTACATTGATAGCTGCTTCCAGACATAAAGGAAAACATACTTTTTAAACATCTACAAGAAATTGCATACCCCCAGAGTTGATAGGCAGAACATGTCAGTGAGACAGGTCTGATGCTATGCCAACAGTTAGGCTCTCCTGCCTTGTAATGGTATTTCCCATGATTTTTAAGTGGAGTACGTAAAAAGAAGCGGGGTTATTTCTGCTTCCAAGGCTTAGCAAAATACTCCTGGTGAAAACTCCCCTGCCTGGCATTGTGAGAGGGAGGATCTGTGCTGTCAACAGTGCTGAACTCTCCTTGTGCTGCTTTTCTGTCCTTTACTGCTCTCTTTTGCTCTCCTGAGCATCGCTGTAAGTTCTTTATAGCTGCTATTTACAGTGTTGGGCTGTAGTCAAGAGGCACTGTTGAATTATCTCAAAATAATATTAGAAAACAAGTCCCACCCACTGACTAAAAAAAAAAAGCTGAGAAGATTGCACAAAATTACAGCAATCGATTTCTCATTAATGCATCTGAAGGGGGAAATCACCTAGAGGAAGATGTAAGGGCTCACTTTTCATTCAGAATGCTCTGATCTACGAGAAGAAACATTATTCAAATTGTTGACAGAAGCAGACCTTTGCTACATGAAGTGTATGTTCATACTGGGTATGAATAAAAGTTCGAATTTTCTGCCTGAAAACTCTCCCTTGTGCGTTGTTGGAAGCGCTCATGACTGGCGATGCACTCTCCCTCTTCCAGTGATGCCAGGTTTAGTGACGCCTTAGGACACCTGTTACCTCAGTGTCTCTGCGTGTCTTATAGATATTGGAAGAGAGCTCTAACAAGCACATTCAACGTTTTTAAAGGCTTTTATATTCCCTAAGGCACTCGAAAAATCGACATCCTTTGTTCCAAAGTATCTTCTCCCTCCCTCCCTTTTTCTTCCCCTCCTTCCTTTTTGCTTCCTGTCGCAATCACCTCAGGTTCAGCAAATGCCTGAAGAATGGCCTGGTGTGTGTCGGGTTCCCACATTAATTAGTTCAGATTTTCTCTGAACTAGCTGTGATAGATCATTCTGCCAGCCTCACGTCTGCAGTACATGAAAATTGGCGTAGGTAGAGTCAGCACGCAGTATGTGAGATGCAGTTATTTACTCTCACTCATCTCTTCTGATTACCTTTGGTTTCTCAAGGTCACCACATGTATTTGCTTCTTGCTGTGGATAATTTCCGCAGCCTTTATTTAATCATTCTGAGAGATTTCTTTCATCCTCTTTTAATGCTCGTGGTGTACTCAGGGCTTCTTGTGGGTAGGAGATAGGGAAGAGGAGTCTCCACAGGCTCCACAAATGTGGATGTTTGATAAGATAAGAGATACAGCTTTCCTTGGCACATAGGGAGCAGGCCATATTTTGGAAGGAAGGCTCACAGTGCTGTTTCATTCACCAAGAGCTGCTGGGTGAGGCAGGACAGGGCACTGCCTGCACCTCTGCCCAGACACCCCCACGCCAAGCACATGCAGCCCCTGTGGGGCTGGTTTTCTGATCAGCAGCACCATCTCTAAAAGCAGCGATTAAAATCCAGCACTGGCTCTTGCCAGACATTTCTGGGTCCACAGTGCCCAGTGATTTGCCAGCCCTCCGTTCTTTTGCTTGAAGACAGCTTCTGCTGACGCTGCTGTAACGTGAGTTGGTTCTAGCTTGGTGAAATTCAGCGGCGTGGTATTTGAATATTTATCAAGCTGCGGAGAGTTAATGCAGTATGGCATTAATTAGCCTTTCTGCATGTCTTGTTCTTTTTTTAGATGTCATTCTTAGTTTAATAAATTAGTTTCTGGGAATGAAGTCGAGTGGATTCCAGGGCCCATGGATGGTTTGCTTCACGCTGCAGCCAAGACGAGCATAACATTAAGAAAACGCAGAGTGTCAGCTATGAAGGAGCATTAAAGACATGGCAGCTTTCCCCCCCCCTGCTCCCCACATCCAGGAAATTCCCAAGAAAATATCTGTTAGAAAATTGACATGTTTTCCTCCCAGCTTTAATGATTGTACTAATGGCTACACAGCCTCCTAATCAAACTGCACAGAGCTGGCTTTCCTCATTCTTCATAGGCGACTCACGCCACATCTCTCTGAAAATACTGTTATTTTAATCCCATCACAGCTTCATTAGTTCAGCTTTCAGCAGTGGTTTCTGCTTGCAAGTGTGGTTTCTTTTCTGCATGAGTTGTGTAAAACCCACAGCTAAGTGCTCTTGGGGTGGGATTCTCAGCCTGATGCAAGTTACAGCCTTTTATGCCAGCTACATTTCTGGCCCGTAAACTTCAAATCATCTAGTCATATAAATATCATTTCATTTCTTCATATGTTTATGCCCAGCAATACCTCCTGAGGATCGGTGCACAGCCAATATGGAAGAGGAAATTGATTGTAAGCATGCCTTTTCTGAAATAATATCACATTTCCTTCACAATCCAACTGGGGTGCCATGATCACTCAAAGCAGCACAGAAAACAAACACTTCCTTTGGGTTTTGACTCACGAGGTATTGCTGTTCTCAAGCAGATGTTCTAAAAATGTTCTAAAAATGTCTGGAGACATCTCTGCTTATTTTATTTTTATCATCCCCAGGAAGCAGAACCTCTCTACGCCCAGATCAACAGACCTAAGAAATAGCATTGGTACAGGCTTGTGGTGCTCCGAGACTTGAATGAAACCCACCAACCTGGCAGGCCTTTGGCTTTCATGCTTTTTTCCGATTGATTTTGGCTGGCAAGGATAGATGATTGCCCTCCTGGACTGGCTCTGCGAGTGTTCCTGATGATTTTTGGCAACCAATGGCAGATTCCTATGGCAGCACAAAATAAAAACTCCCTGCTTATCACACCAAGAGTCCAGCCCTGTCCCCACAAGTCATGGGTATCCAGACTAGGAAATCTTGCTCCTCGGTCTTCTTTTCAACATTTGTTATCTTCTGTATGCCACATATAAATAACGAGCATCTGAAATTTACTGAGTATCAGACATTCCTTTTCTTTTGAGCAAAAAGCAGAATCTGTATGTAGCAGTGGCATTATCATTCAACAGCCTTTTGGGCACAAGTCGGCACTTTTTATGTCACGGTGACATGTTTTTCATCATCATTTACATCAGGCTGATCCTGACTTATTTTTTTTTCCCTTGTGTAGGCATATTTAAACAACAGCAACAACAAAATACTGGCAGTGTCATTTTTTTTGTATTTCTTATTCTGTAGTTTTGTATGAGTGACAGATCTAACAGCAAAACACCTCCTGCGGAAACGATTCCTAACTTGAAACCACAGAATAAAACTCGGTTGTTTATCCATCCTGACTGAAAATGTTGCCAAATGTACCTTTAAGTTCTAGCGCATCATGAGGAAGAAATGCTGCTTTTCTGTTTGAATACTCATGTTGTGGGTAGAGGAAGGACATCAAGTCCCACTGGTGGAAGAGATGAAAGATTCACTATTTCCTAGGAAACTCTAAACAAAGTACAGAAAAGGAATATTTTTATTTCTTCGATATCTTGCTGCTGTAATGCTATGCAGACAAGTGTTTTCTTCTCTGTGTGCCATTTTTGATGAAAAAAATCATTTGCCAAATAATACTGGTACGAATCTGGTTTGGGAAGTTGGATGGAAAGGACTTTACAAATGGGACAACGGTGGCATGGATTTTGGAATAACGAACTGATTCTGTGATCAAATCGTTCATCTTTATCACTTTTTGTACATCAGAAAAATCAAATGGGATTTTTATTTTATAACTTGAAAAAAAATCTTACTGTTAAACTCTTTAAATGTTAAAGGGGAAATGGCTTTAAGGAGTTCGAATGAAAATTGCCAGTTTTTTTGTAAATATAAATGTTATGAAAATTCTTTTACTAATGCCATTACACGGTAGAGAAGGTAGCAAGTTGCAGTGCTTGGGAGGTGTGGCAAACCCAATTTGTGGTTCTCACATCACATACGTTTTTTCACATGCTTACGATAATGGGCTGAAGCTCAAGTGCATTTGCCAAAAGCAGTCAGCTTGTCAGCAACTAGTGAAATTAATGGGAACACATGATTTTATGATCTAGCTTTTTCACACAGGCATACTCCACGTACGAGAACTCACATTTCATTGGCATTCCTTTACGATTCCAGAACCTCTGCATAGAAGTCATCCAACTGTTTACACATAGAATGAAAGAATTTAAAACTTCCGTTTTTTTACATTTATGAAGCAAAAGTGCAGTGTTTGGGTTCATATGTTTAGCACATGATTTTCATAAAGAATCTATATATTTTTGCCCTACAGAGAATTGTTATACAGGTCAAATGTGTTTTCCTGATGTTCCTATGCAGTTACAGTATATTGAATTTAGTGGTTTAACACTAAAAAGAAAAAAAAAAGAAAAAGAAGAAAAAAAGGAAAAAAATAGAAAAAAAAAAGAAAAAAAATAGAAAAACAAAAAAGGTTAAAGAAATTAAATGATTAATCTGTTTTTAGGGTTATTGTGCAGATTTTGTTTTTAAATTGACACATTAGGATTTGCATTTTTGTCATGATTAAAATAGGCCTGGAGTTATAAATATTTTACTTTCTTTCATCTCTATTATAAGCTAAAAATGGTTTAGAAGGCAGAATACCTGGGGTGGCAATTGTGGATACGTATAACCAAATCTCACCACATGATTCCAGTCTTTTATTTTGAATTAGAGAAATTAGAGAAATGTGCGTTACAGAATGTATGTGAATGAAAAATTAGCTGTGAATAGACCTAACAAACCTGCAGAGAAGAGAACTTTTATCCCCATCCACAGTCGTTTGATGCTTATTTCTTAGACATGTGCAAGCAGTTTTGTAGCAAATCTTATTTTCCCATCAGAAGAAAGGTCAGTTTTCTAACCGGAGACAATGAATTAAAACTTGGTGGGTTGAGCGTTTTGGGATTAAAAGCAGAGGTAAAAATGTTTCTGAAGGACATTGCATTAAGTATATTTTCCTAGTTTGCACAGTGGTGCTACCTTCTTCTTCAGTGGCTCCTTTCAATTTTGTCCTACATACGGAACCACAAAGACAATTTTGATTCATCGTAGACATTTGAGGTTTAGTCTAGTCAGCGCATCTCCAGTTATGGGGTAAAATGTTGAAAGGAAAAGGAGAGATTTATGTCTCAGAGGATCCATTGACATCATATTTGTAGGAAGCAGATCATTTACATAGTCCTTGCAACAAATAGGTGCGGAGGGAAGGAAGCTGGGATTTTAGTGTTTTGGGAGAGACAGCTGGACCATCCCTGTGGACCACTGTCCTACCTTTGCCAATGCTCGTAAATAAAACTAAATTCTGAATTGTCGTGTCATACAATTAGATCGTCTTTGTCATGACTGAGATGCTGATTTGAGAGGATTGTAAGGCCTCTGCACTGTACCAGTATTGTAGATAACTAAAATATCCAGCTTGTGCAATTGTTTAATCCCTCGTCCTTCACTAGCACTAAGTTCGTCACTTTAAATTTAAAAACCAGGGAATCCCACCGGCCATCTTGTTGTCATCCCCCGTAGATTCTTGATCTTTACCTGTCATGAAAAGATATTTTGATAGATCGTAGTCATCCAAGTGTCTGATGAAACCTTTCATCTAATAACGTACTGGGCACCTTCTTTGCAAAAATGTTTACTCCGTGGTTTTCATTCATTTTTATTTCTGCATTCTGACACATATTTTTTTAATAAAGATGAGAAAGATAAAATGACTGTTGCAGTACATTTCTAAACCTACTTTAACTTTACCTCAGATAACGACCATTTGTTAACACATACAGACACAGTATTTTTAACTTTATGTATAATGCATTCAGCAACAAACAAACAAAAAAAAACCAACAAATTTTTAGAAATTTTCCATTAATTTCTGTAACACACCATGTAATACTGTTATGAATAAAAACATTTTAAAAAGGTGTCATTTCACTAAGTTTGTTCCATAGCTTTTGCTCTTCTGTGAAAATTCTGGCATTTGTACAGTGCAATGTGAATATCTGTCATGACCAAAATTTTTGACAGGTACTAAATAATCGGGAAAGAATATCTGAGAAAAATAACTGCCTCTATTTGGAGAATACCTCTTCTTAATCACCCTAGTTGTTGATTATGTTGCAGAGGCTAAACTTGCTACTTTTAGATGCTGCCTCCCTATTTTTGGCCTCTTCTGGGCTGTTTGAAACATTAACTGTTTTTAGTCACCTCCTGTTAAATCCCGTGTTCCTGGGGAAAACGTGCTGTGTAATGCTACCAGAGCCGGAGCAACTCTGTAGAATGAGAAGCTGCAAATCATTTTGCTCGAGGAAGATTTTAAATGAAAATTGTGCATTTAAACATGACAGTTTTCCAAGTTTGTAGTAAAACACCAAACTTTCCAGTAATGCACACAGAATTAAAGCCAAACCTTGATCCAGAAAATGTATTATTGGTCCCCTTCTTTTCCAGTGGGACTTTTCTGCCTCGTGTGGCACTGTGTAAGGTAAGCTGAAGTGTTCTGCTGGTGCGAAGCTCTGAGGCCACATGTAAAATGCAATTGCTTGATTTTCAGAGGAACTAAGCACTGGATCTTTCAGCCAAAATGAAGAGTAATGGTTTTGCCAAGAAATAATGCAAATATGGAAGAGTCCACATTGAAATTTCAGGGTAAGAAGTATGTGTCTATATAAAGGAAGAGAGAGAGCAGTATGTATGCACATATATTTAATTAAATGTCTTCTTGCTGACCCTTTTTCATCTGCTGAAAGTGTCCAGTAGGTCATGCTGCAGCATTATGTGTTACTGCAACTTAGGCATGGTAGGAATCTGTGGATTGAATGTAAAAGTATCCACCTCAAGTGTAAGTAGGTAAAGAAATGATCCTAATTTAATTAATGTTTACTAAGACCATGCTCTCCTGCAGCAACGACAACTTATTTAGCAAACAGTTTTCAGGATCACCATGCAGTTTTACAAGGACTCTTGACAGAGCTCTTTTTTCCATGTCAGCGACTTCTGGGAACGAATTGTTTGTACAAACTGGGAATACTCAACTTGAACTGGTTTACGTTGGATCAAAGGTAATGTTGCTTCCTTTTCTAAGGTTGTGGTATATACTTCCATGCACCATTTCCTTCTTTCTTTTCTTTCTGAACAACTCATGTCCTATCAGGTTCATGAGTATTAGTTTTCTGGTAAATACCATCCTCATTCAGAAGAATATGATTTCAAAGCAAGAAGAGGGGATGGTTGGTGTCAGTTTTGCTCCAGAGGTTTGGATTCATTGTCTATAATTGTCTTGTTAAGCCAACATGGAAAACACAATGGTAAATGAACGAAGTGAAATCCCAGAAAGTGCAGGTTTTTAGTGAATGTGTGACATTGGCCATCTATTCCACTCAAACATTACCACTATTGCTGATGCTGTCAGTACTGCTTCATGCAAGGCTCCTGGCATCTGATTCTGCTTCTGTATGGGAAACCAGTGGGACTCGCACCTGTTCCCATCTGTGGCCTGATGTTATTACTACAAAAGTCATGATCTGTAAGAGTTACTCTATGTACTCTCGTAACAAGGTCTTGCACAAGCTGGTCTGCTCAGTCTAATTCACTTTTTAGGAGCAACCCTGTAAGGAGCCATTTTTTGAATACCTCAGATAAAGCAGAGAGGTGGCATGGGGAAGGGAGAAGGGTGTTTTATTTCTTGCTTCACTGGCTGTCTCAAAGTATGTAGGAACCAAATTATACATTTCAGCATGACAGTGAGCAATATGGGGAGATGTCCTGATACGATTTCCTGATTACCTGTTACATTGCCTGTCTCTTTCTAAAATTATCCTACTGGAGGCAGGAAATAACAGGTCTATTAGTGCAACGATTGTCCAGCTATTAGTTTTTAGAGCTTTAAATAGTCTTATCTCAATGTACGTGTTTGCCCTGTGGCTCATCTATCACCCCTAAAATGTTTTATCAGCACCTGAAAAATCTCAGCAAGAGGAATAGCCTCAAATGTTACCCATTCAAGTGGTTTTCAGATACAGGGTATATTTTTTTAAAGGTCTTTTAAGATCTGATGCAATTTGTTAGCTTTTCAATCCCATTTCATAGCTCCCGCAGCACCACTTACGTAAATGCTCCTAACCAGCAAGGAAAGGATATCACAATAGATTAAAAGAAAAACAGGTTAACAGGCAGCAAATCAATGTCCATTCGGCCTCAGACATTTGTGAAAATAAGGGATTATGAAGAATTATTGCCAGGTACTTCAAGTGTGAAGACTTTTGTGCCATTTCTGTCTTCCTTAACAGCGGATAGTTGTTAGGAGCTTGAGAAAAGCTCTTGGGGTCAGAAGCATGTTGTATTAGAAATAAGCAGAACTTATAAAGCTTTAAGCTGTTGCAATTCTCTGTAAATTTTATACTATTTGACAGTGAGATGATGAGAATCTCAGTTTTTCTTCAAAGTACATTGAGTTTCTAGTTTGAAAATGAATTTGTGTGTGTTATCTTGAAGTCCAATGGAGATGAGATGGAGATGGTGTTTTTTTCTTTCATTGCCTACTTGATACTGCAACCACTGCTATACAGGACCCTAGAATTAGAGCTTTCAGTGTAGATGTACCTTTACCTAGTTTGGACCAAGCCATTATGAGGCATTACTTTTTAGTGAATCAGAAGGCAAAAACAGAGAATAAGCTTGACAAGGTGAATTTTTTATATCTAGGGCTTTACAGATATCAGCTTCACTACCAGAAAACAACTGTATTAGTAACAGAAAAGATGATGCAAAATAGAAATGCTGAGTCAGTTGTAAGTAAACATCTGAAAATGTTCCTTGGGGTTTGTTATTTGTAACCTTTACCATGTATTTGCCACCTTACACTCTTCACCACTAAAATCTGTGGGAGATCCCCCTCTTACCCTTGAATAAGACAGTTATGTTCTTCTGCAGAAGGAAGTACGAGTTATGAAGGAGGGAATGAAAAGATTTTTTTCAGAAAAGGAGATAAATTGGTTTTGACCAGTATAAAAACTTCTTGCTCCCATCTAACCTTTTCCACGGAGGGCCTTTCATCACTAGTATGTGTTAGTTTTAATTTGGGCAGAAAGCAGCCATTAAAAAAAAATCACCTTTGGTGAAACTGTATGGGTTTTATTTACAGGGGCAAGAGGTTACAAACTTTTGTTGGTGTTAGGAACCCTACAAAGGATGCATTGCACTTGAAAGCTCATGATGGACACTTAGCGAGCCTTCATTTTCAAGTGTGATAAAACCCACTTTCAGTGTCTTAGAGCACTGTTAGGGTTAAGTGCTTTAGGATTTAAAAAACAGCTCAGCAGACAGCCGGGGCTATTACACTCAGCAATGAAGAAGGCACAAAACTGTGGAAAGAGGACACAGGCGGTGCTACAGGGTGACATTCCCACTGATCCACAGACCCGTTATGCCTCAAGCTGCAAGGAGGTGGAAAGCAAGCGGTGGTTGTCATTGTGAATTTTGCATGTTAGACCTCCCTCTTGTTAAACCACGGTATAAATGATGTGGAAAACGTGATTATGCTTTCCAATTCTGTTTGAACAGTATGTTAACATATAGGAAACTCTGCCTCCTTGGTCCCTGCTGTGATTTTAACCTAACATCTTTCTGCTAATTAAGGAGAAGGCATGATCACCACTAAGATGTGTGTGGAAAGAAGGAGTAAAACAGAGATGAGCAGCATGGCAGCAAGCTGCTTGGAGGTCTTCACACACTGTGGCACTATCGTGGTTTGCAGTAAAACCTAGGGTGTGCTCTGCGCTTACAATCTTAGCTTCTCTCTTGCTGCTATTGCAATATTGGATTTGTACTGCATTTCTCAGCCAGCAAGGGTCCTGCAGATGGAGAGGTCTTTCCTGTAAGTGGTTGTTTTTGTGTTGGTTTTGTGTGTGTTTATTTTTTTTGCTGTTGTGCATAAATAATTAACAGTTAAATCAATCATGTCAAAGGTTGAGCAAGCTGTATCAGATAGACACACCTTCATTTTAGTCTGGGGTCAAAGTCATTTGACACACACAAAAAATAAGGCAAAAAAAGGCAAACAAAAAGCCAGTCTCAGCCATCTTTCCTAATAGTTTGTCCTCCATGTCCAGAGATGAAAGGGCAGCTGGTCACTGACTGCATTCAGTAACGCTCTGAGAAACCGGCTGCCAGAACAATAAAAAATCTTCCTGTTCTGGTCAAATTCCTACAAGGACTGAGTTAATGTGCTTCTTTTTGTTAAATGGTTATCATCAAGTTGCCAAACTAAAAATGCAGCAGCCAGTTACTTCATTTTCAGAGATGGTACCATCTGTGAGGTGAGTACAACACATTTAAAAGGTGACACACTTGTCCAGGACATTACACTGAGGTCGGTTTGGGATGGTGTCAGTGAATATGATTAATTTTATGTGCAGCATTCATCATTCCCGTAATGAGCAATTTAAAATGGATTTATTCCTTGTGGCATTGGAGCAATCAGATCCTTGGCCCAGGGCAAGAGACTGTGGTGCTAAGGCCACAGGGCAGGGCCGCGTCTCCTCAGAGAACCCCTCTGGTGTTCAGCCAGAGGAAGGCTGGGAAAACAATGATATACATCACTTTGTACAGGGAAATGCAGATTGGAAGAACTTTAACCCTCCAAAACGCTTGTGGTAGGTTGAAGAAGAAGGCTGTTGTGTCTCAGGAGTCAAAGAGAGCCATACCCGAGTTGAGAAGCAGCGGGCCTGCGAATGCTGCCTCAACAGGCAACTGAAGAAATACTCAGTGAGGTTTTGAGGATCCCAATCTGCCTCTGAAAGCTTGATTGAGCTGCTGGGAGGCAGCCCTTGGTGAGTTCCCTGCCCTATTTATGCCCACATAGGTCAATACTCCGTCTGGTCTTCTGCTTGTGGCCTCAGGGCTTTGGGTATTTTGGGGAAAGGCCCAAGCCCTGGCGAGAGGCAGCACCCGGGATCCCTGTGCAGGCAGAGGAACTGCCCGGCCTTCCTCCGGGAGACAAACAGGCATTAAAAGCAGAAATAGATGAATGATTTTGCAGTCTACTCCTAGAGAGCTGGCTTTGGTTCACTTACTGCTTCCCTTTTGCCAAGACTTGAGTAATTCATTTGTTGAAATATTCATTTATTTCTGCCTCTTGAAAGGAGCATTGCAAATGAAAGTGTAAATTGCTTCGGGACGGATCTCTGCTTTCTTCCCACTTGCCTGCAGAAAGCTGTGTGCTAACAATTACAAAGTTTACCTTGCAGATTTGCCAGGTGGCGGGTCATCTGCTGTTTACTGTGTGGAAATCCAACGAGCCAGCAGTTCGTCCTTTTCTGCTCAAACCGTTCTCAAATCCTCCATCAGACTGGGATAGGAACGGTGGTGGTTTCGAATCGCCGACAGTACATTGGCATGATGAGTACGGTACAGACAGTGTTTGCTCTGTACCCCATCAAACTGCTGCTGCTTTTTGCCACACTCGGCTTCCTAAATGTTCATTGCTTTGGGTAAGTGAACTTTTCTAAAGGGATGTCCTTGGGGTGATATGATAAAACTGGGAAAATCAGCACCGACTGTCTGCTTTTACTCTCTATGGGGCGTAATTGCTGTCTTGAGCTATTTCTGTGTTTCTAATGAATAGTAAAAGACATTGTTTGGAAGTTAACGTGGTGCGTTGTGTCTGACTTGGGAAAAGTAATCCCGTCTGATAAATCTGGTACGACAAATTGCCCCGGTCGCATTGTAATGGAGAGTTGTGTTTGCAACATGCAACCTCCTGACGTGCCAGCTGCCCAGAAGTGTGCTGGAAGGAAGAGGTTTCATTTTCTTTGAGTACATAAATGGCAAAAATCTGCCTGATACTTGTTTCTTTCTCTATCAGCTTAATAGATTTTGCTCTTTCAAGGGGCTGCAGTCGATCAGTGTCTGTAATACTTATGCTCTAACTGCATTTTTCCACTGTTCTCTGAACTTTGAGCTCTGAATTCATGCTTCAGTGAGCTGATGAGTTTTTGTAATTCCTTTATTCCGTGTGATTTTTTAATACGCAGTAATGAGAGCCCCTTGTCAGGCAGTAAATCATACAGCTTCAGCGGGTGTTATCCTTGTATTGGCGAAGGAGCTGGGAACACAGCAGAGAGAGTTTGGTTGTCAAAGTGGTATGAAAAGAAACTCACTGTCAATATTTTACTTGAGCTTTCCCACTTAGATTAGGTGCTACAAGGAAGCATTTGTCTGGAACGAGGATTTAATCAGAAATAGTGAATCTGCTGAAAGAGAAGGCAGCATTTTGGCTGCAGCATCATGGAAACCTTGGAGACAGTTGTACATGGTGGGGCAGAAGAGTGGAGGCTCACACTTGGGGTTCAGATTCATCGCTGAGATGAATGGGATTAATGGGTTAATGACTATTGAGAACTGAGAATAGATAATAGTTTTGCCCAGCTTGAGAAAAAAATCACCTGCTTGGCAAAGGGAGGCACGTAAGCCTGGTTTTGAAAAATAAGGAGTGTGTGCAAGCCGTCCTTTGCATTGCAGCTGGTGTTTGTTGTGGGGTGCCTGGCCCTGGAGCTATTCATCACATACAGCAGCCAGGGACTGGGTACAGCAAGAGCAGGGAGCAGAGGGACAAGGGCAGGAGCAGGTGGTGGAGATCTTCCTGCTGGCCACTTTGCTGGGTTATTTTGTAGGGCTCAAGCAGCTTGAGATGATCCCGAGGCTGCTGGGACGAGGGTTGTGGTTCCTGTGTGGTTTAACATGCGGTAATCGTCTTGTAGTTTTGCACTGACATAGGCCAGGTTGTTCTGACCTCATTGTTTTCACACGCTGAAGCTCTCGTGTTGTTGAATGCAGTGGTAGGAAGGAGTCCATGGGGCTGGGTGGCACCAACGGCAGCGTGGCCAACAGCAGGCGACCTCGGTCCGCAGGAGACGTGCCACAGCCACGCGACTGCATCCTCTCCACGTGGTCTTCGTGGAGCAAGTGCGATCCCTGCCAGAAGAAACGGGTGAGTGCTTGTGGCCAGGGCATGAAGCCTGAGAAGGCACCGTCCCACTGATGGTCCCCTGTAGGACCTGGGGACAGTCGGTGCCTCTCAGGATTAAGATGCTTTTTGTTGTCTGCCAACAAACATTCCCTACCAGAGGAGCCCCATCAGATGGAGGTAATGACCCCAGTAGTATGAACAGCAAAATCCTCATTGCTAGAGGGAGCTCTGCTAACAAACTGGAGAAGGCTCAACCAGGAATAACCAGTAGTGTGAGTCATGAAGAGTGAAGCTTTGTATCAAATAGTTAATCTTAAAAGCTGGGGAAAAAAAAAAAAAAAGAAGAGGGCTAACATATTGGACGGAGTAATTGACTGCTTCACAGCAGTGTTGTGGGCGGAAAAAATCCCTAATGATACAGAGGGCCAAGTAAATACACTGACAGAAAATAACAAGGGATGTCGTTACCAGCGTTAATTGAAAGAGAGGAGATGTAACTGAATCCTTCCTTACGCTTGCAAATGCCCGTACTCCTCTGTCAGGCACATTTAAACAAACTGTCATATAAAAGCAAACTTTCCATTATCCCTTCCAGTTCTCAGACCTTACTTAGTAAAATTTAAACTGTCCCAGATCAGAAACATTTGAAATGAGGTGTGTTAGCAGTGTCACGCTTCTTTGCCTACACTTTTTTTTTTTTTAATCATTCTGCTCTTAGATCTCCCCAGCACAAAGTTTGTTTTTGAACCAGGGAACCATAAAATTCACAATTTCTGTATGCTCCAGTCAATATTCTGTTATTTCATCACAGTACAGGTTTGCCCGCCTGGAACAACCTTCTCAGTTCAATGGAGAGCCGTGTGATTACTCTGACAAAGAAACTGAAGACTGTGTTACGAATAATCCTTGCAGAAATAAAGTCAGATGTGAAGGTTTTGTGTGTGCAGTTACAGGTAAGGATTCACTGCATGATGGTGTGCAGGTGACATCTCTGACATCACCACACGCAACTTTCCTCTTCTACATGAATTTGCCAGGCTAAAGAGATGTCAGGCATTGACCCTGGCCCATCCATGCTTGTGGTGTATTTGCATCAGTGATTTTGAGTGACTCTGTAAGTCAACGTTAGTCTAAAGCATGTCTTTAAAATCTCAAAAAAATCCAAATACAAGTTAAAAGCTAGTTGTATCAGTAAAATCTGTAGCACAAGTGGTTATGATGGCAACAGCTGAACATGTACCAAGCATCACATACCCAAGAGCATAAGTTATTATGGTGCTCCATGTGGCATTTCTCTCCATCCATGTGAATGACTGATTAGTCAAGGACTCTCCAAACAGTGTGGGAAAGCAAGGTAGGCATTAGCCATCTCTAGAATTTGGTGGCCTCTGCTTTGTGCCTGCTCCCTGGCAGTAGGGAGAAAGTGTGCAGGGAGCAGGGCAATGTTGCAGAGGGGCAGGAGATGGGGCAAAGCTGCTGGGCTCCATTTTTCTGCTCAGGGGTAAAGAAGAGGCACTGCTGATCCGGTCTTGTACCCAATATGTGAGTTTTGATGAGACTGGGAAACAAGAATTCAGTAATGAGGGACATGGGAAGAGAAAAAATAATATCATGTACTGTCTGCAGAACAATCTCCAATGTAAGTTGTTTTTTTTTTCATAAAATATTCTGTCCTGTTTTATACTTTAAGTTATGTTTTTGTTGTTGTTGTTGATTCTTTTTACCTTAGATTGAAAAAGATTTTAAGATTTTGAAAAGTTTTGAGCAAAACTGAGTAAATGGAATTTGGTGATTAAAAATCAAAGGCTCATGGAAGTGGCTGAGCCACCATCCCCAGAGGTATTTAAAAGATGTGGTGAACGGGAATATGGTTTGGTGGTAGACTTGACAGTGCTAGGTTAACAGTTGGACTCAATAATCTGAAAGGCCTTTTCCAACCTAAACGATTCTGTGATTCCATGAAATAATTTACAGGTAGTTTTGAACCATATATTACAAGATCCTTTTATTTCTCTTCCAGACTCTGAGCTGGGGGACTGTGATTTTGCAATATTACCACTAAGCATGACAATAGATTGTTTTCTGAGTAATGTACATATTGCAACCTAGGGAGATGCATTATGCGGAGGCTGCTTTGTAATGGGGATGATGACTGCGGGGACCAGTCAGATGAAAAAAACTGCAAAAAAGTGTTTCAGAAATGTGACCGAAAGATGGAGCAATACTGGGGAATAGAGAATCTGGCAAAAGGGTAAGTCCGTGATCTTCATGAGACGTTTTGTACAAGGGTAATGGCTTCAGCCACAAACACTGACCCAAGAAGAGCTGTCGCTATCACTGTATCTAGGAGTTACAGTCGGACAGCATTTGGGGTCCTGATCCAAAGCCCAGTGGGAAAATCCTTATTGACTCTGTGAGTCTTTCTGAGAGAGACATGGTGAGTAAAGTCCCAGATGTATCCAGTACATGTGCACCCTGCAGAGAGCATCAGCTCAGCCTGCAAGTGGACATTGCACGAGCTGGAGTGTGCCCTTTGTATTGCCAACCCCTGGGGAGTGAAAAGAGAAGTGTAGACACCAAACACTTCCCTTGTGTCTACAGGTACTTGCAATTAAATCAATCAGTGAGAGAGATGCAATCTTTTTTTTTTTTTTTTTTTCACAAGTGTCTTAAACCAGCATTTTGGGTTGCCTAGAATCTGAACCTGTCTGTGGAGTTGTATTGTTGCACAGTGTAGTGGTTTATTGCTTGCATGTTAGCAAGCCCCAGCTTTCTGAGGATTCAAATCCACATCTGAACTGAAACAGCTTTTACTAGCTAAGACTGTGGCAACTTCCTGTAAGATCACACTGTGTGAAGAGTCCTTTTTTTTTTTTTAAATTCTGGAGGAAAAAAAAATGCTTTTTACTTAAAAAAAAAAAAAAAAGAAAAAGAAAAAAACATTGTAGGAAAATGATAATTTCCTACTTACTCTCATGAGATATGGCTGCTGTTCATGTCATTGCTAGTGCTTTGTACTTCTGAGTTTAATCAAAATTTAAAATAATGTTGGACAATTATGGGAACATGCTTCTCATCTCTTTGAAGCTACAATTGCTCAGTAATTTGCTTTTAGTGGACTTCCCTCCTTCTCAGTTTGTTCTAAAATTAGAGTTAATATTTTACAGCTTCGGTGTCATTATCATGCAAGTCTCTCTCCCCAAAACAAGGAGAGGCAGGTCTAGCAGAGGCCGGGAACAGTAATGAGAACACAACATGGACTATAGTAAATTTTTTCTATTTTTTTTTTTTTTTTTTTTTGTGAAGGGGGTGTGCTCTAATGACTCATTACTATTTGATGATGAATTTTGGAGATGAGTAATACGTCCTGTGTGCCGCAGGGGTGCTGTTAGGCTGTCCTGACAGTGAGTAACAGAAAGGTTCTTACTGCAGCTAACCCACCAGCAGCAGTGGGAAAAGCAGTGAGCCTGGCTAAATTACTCCATGAAAAAAGGTTGCAGCGCTGCATCCTTCCTGGGCACAGGTCGCTGTCCTTCATCCCTTGTAGTCAAAGTAAAGTTTCCCAGTGACTTCAAGGAGCTGGTGAAGGATTGTTTGGCTGCCTAGATCTTATTCCCTGACAATTTTTACTTCTTGTCCACTGACTTGTGGTTGACGAACACAGCAAAGATCATGACTGATAAACTAGAACAAATTAAATGTCAATTAAAAATTAGTCTGGGCTGATGACATGAGCATAATTCTCCAGTGTTGTTCCTACTTGGGTAGATAAAACTGCCTTTCTGTAATTGATATCATATTCAGCAAAGTGTCAAAATTTTGTCTCTGTCTTTTGTTTGCTTGTCAGGCATTGAGTTTTTTTGGAGGGTTTGGGCTGATTAAACAGTGGAAGAGACAGAGCTTTCTGCTGGGCTTTCAGAATAAAGAATTATGCAACAAAGAGCTGTCAGCTAAGCATGAAACCCTTTTGCCTTTCTAACCCAACCCATTCTATGTGTACCCCTAAATCAATGATAAATTGAATATTTTGCTGTTATGCTTCATATACAGGTTAAATATCTTCACTAAAAACTTGGAAGGATTAGTTCTTGATCACAAGTACTATGCTGGGGGATGTTCTCCCCATTATATTGTGGACACGAGATTCAGAAAACCATACAATGTAGAAAGCTATGTGCCAGAGGTACGTGTCAGATTCTTCTGCAGCTAAACATACATAAGTATATTCCAATAAATTTAGCACAAAATACCGATCAAGTTTCATTACTAAATTATTTTTTGAAGGATTTCAGAGCTCATGCAATCAAATGGGATGAGACTAAGTGTAGCCCAACTTTTAGGGCTAATAACCCATGCAGTAGATGGACTTGGAATGGTGCCTTTATATTAAGATCTGTGTGCACTGGAATAGATGGCAAAGTTCCCTTGAACCTCTCCACTGCAAAGCCTAGGCCTTTTTGACTGTAGTTCATTAGGAAACCTTTTCCTCTCAGGGTTTCTACTTTCATTGCTGTCTATGTTTCACCATCTTTGCATAAGATTGACATATTCAGTAAAGGCCTGAGGTCCTTGCAGTATGGAGGAGATCGTAGCTTTCCTACTGCTATAAATCAGGTATTCTTGAAGTAGTAGTGTCAATAACAGTAATGCTTTGCAATTATACAAGGCTTTTCATCTTCAAAGTGCAAGCATTAATTCACAAGTATATTTGTATCTGTTCTCCCTTTCCACGCTTCAGGTATATGATCACTACGCAGGAAATAAAATGTGTTGTTTTTGCTTTCTGTTTAGACCAAAGGCAAATATGAATTTACAATGACGGAATATGACTCCTACTCAAGTTATGAAAGAAATGTCCTAAGGCAAAAAGCTTCTCAGTCTAGCTTCAGCTTCGGTATAAAGATACTCCAACTGTTTGAAATTGGTTACAGTCAAAATGACAACAGGTTCAAGAAGTTCATTCAAAGGATGAAAAGCTTTTCTTCAACAGTAAGCACCGCTCTACTTAATTCTCTGCTAACACATTTTCTGTATTTGTGTCTCTGTTGATTTCACCCCCATCGTCAGGTCAGCAGCCATGAATAGGATGAACAAAATCTTTCCCCCTGATTGGATTTTTCAGTTTGTATTGGTCAAGTGTTTATAAAGCTACAACACCTTGGTTTGTGTTTGCAGCACCCAGGAGCTTTGCTATTCACAGACCTGCCAGGAACCAGGCTGCCAACCTTTAAAATTAGCCACAATCTTGTACAATCTGTCCAGTCAACTGCTGAATATCCACATTCAGGTGTTTGGGGTGAAATCACTTGCAAAAAATGAAACTAAGAAGCAGGTACAAATGGCCTCCCCTCCCTGCAGTAAACTTGCTGGTAGGAGATGTGCAAATGGGACCCTGAGCACGGTCTCCACGTGGGTGCAACCAGCAGAGGGAATCTGTACAGGTGAAACTAGGGTTTAGCTAATGAACCCAGGAGTCCAGGGTTTCCCCTGCCCTGTGGGTGGGTTACACTGAGTAATGGAGAAATGTTGGGTGGAAAAAGGGGCAAATAGGATTTTCTGCAGTTCCAGGATTTGTGCACCAGAAAACAGTCCAGAAAACAGTCTGTGGTGTGGACAGCTGTTGCCTGTGTGTTCGCTGCAGGATAGCATGTCACACATGAAGGGCCATTCCTCATTTAGGTGGGTTCAGCAAGGCAGGAGCTGTCACTTGGGTAAATGATAATGCAAACAGCGAAGCCAAGCTATTCTACTGTAGGGCAGCCTTCACAATAAAATGGAATGAAAACTGCTAGCAGGCCTTCCGTGGGTTTAATTATAGACTAACACATGCCATTTTACTTCAGTTGATGTGATCTATCTGCTGAATACATCATTCATCAGATAAGGACACACACACGACAAAATACGGATGGCACAGTCACTTCCAGCCTCATCTTCAGAGATGTGGTCACAGCTGTGATCTGAGGCACACTTTAAGCTGGCTGGAGATGCTTTAATCTATAACTCCTAGGACTGCTTTATGAGATTCATTCTGAGGTAGTGTGCAACATCATTTGATTTCTTCTTTTCATCTGTTATTGCTGTAAACAAACCTAGCTTTTGTCAGTGGTTTAATAGTACTGCTGATCTATGTCTCTCCCCCCAGTATACAGTGCGCTCAGCAATGGCAGAGTATTCCTTGTTGCTATTAAACTTGCATTTGCTTCCTGCAAAGTGACATTTCCCATGACAAGATCAGAGCTATATGAGAAGCATTTGCAGTAGATATCCAGAAAGAAACCCTGTACTAAGTCCTGATTTTATTATTTAGCTACGGAGTTCTGTGTTGAAATGCCTTTGATGGGGTATTCCGGCTGGCCCAAACTGGACACTAAATTCTTTGGACACGACAAAAGACCTCAGTTCTTGACATTTATGCCAAGAAAGGGAGGTATAATATATACCCACACACACGTATTTACACAAATACATACAAGTACGCATGTGTGCAAGTGTTTGTGTTTTCCTCTTTCCATGGAGTCTTGGTGATAGCATATTCTGCAGAATACAAATATAAATATTAATGTGGATCAGCCAGAGAATTACTGACTCATGTATAAATCATCATGCTTTCAGTTGTTCAACTTTTTCAGGAGAGAGCCTGTGAAAGCAAAGGCTGGTCAACACTGTTAGAGGTAGAGCACTCTGCTGGGATGCTGTTTGTGTCCTTGCAGCTGGCAGAGCAGAGGCTTGAACCTGGCTTTCCCCATGTTGCAGCTGAACAGCAGAGCCGTCACCTCTCTGTATTGGATGTCCCCCCCTTCATCCTTCTCCTCTCTTCAGTACCAGTCAGAATCCTGATTTTCAGAAACTTTACTACTAAAAGGCTTGATTTTACTAAATTAAAATATTTCCAGTTGAAAATTGTTGGATTGGTAAATCCTGACCAGTATAACTATGTAATGGAAAATGCTTACACGTTGTGGCATGAACGACACCACTCACTTCTGGATTCTCTTGTGTTTCTGTATGCCACGTAGTCCAGCAAATTCATTCACGCCCGTTCTGAGCTGACTGTTGCCACTTACAAGCTGAAGCCCCGAGCCCTGATGCTGCATTACGAGTTCCTGCAGAGACTCCATCAGCTCCCACTGGAGTACAGCTACGGGGAGTACAGAGAGCTGTACAGAGACTACGGGACACACTACATCACCGAGGCTACCATCGGTGGCATCTACGAGTATACTTTAGTCTTGAACAGTAATGAGCTCCAAAAGGCAGGTACGTGCATCTGCAGCTTGTAAAAAGGGCAGACCCGGCTTTTCAGTGGGAAAATCCCTCTCCAGGCACCCAGTGATGGTTCAGATCTGAGGACAGAAAAGAGAGGCTGTGGAAGAAGGAGCCAACAACATCTCAAAGACAGCCCGTAGGAAATATGGGAGTAGCAGTGTTTCATGGCAGTGAATAAAGCACCTGGTTCTCAAAGAATGCTCAGCATCATGGGCTCCGTTGAGCTCTCAAGCTGTGGGTGCTGCCAGTTCACAAAAAGGGCCTTGGGGCAAGTGTTTTAGACTACACATTCAGGGGGCTGACACGATGTTGAGATGAATGAGAGTCATGTAGCTTAATGCCTTTGTTAGCTTTGAAAGCTTTCTCCTAAGTTCTTTTTCCATTGCCTTTCAAATGGCAGTTTTGAAACACCTTTAGCCTCGAGAGCTTTTCCAGCATGTAGGAAACAGTAAATAATTTGCTGGGTGACTCTTGTGCCTGACACTGCTCTTGCTCTTTGACTCTGGCTTCCTTTTTTGCAAGAAATGATGATTGTTGTGTAGGGTAGAGAGAGCTGTGTGACATTAATCAATAGCTGCACTCTCTTATTTATTCATTGGCATGGGAGTGAGGAACTGCCTTCACTGTCTATTTGTGAAAGCATTTAGTGGACTCTGCTTTGTGCAGCACTTGGTCTGTTTGCTCTTCTGCTGGCTAGGAATGTGCTAGCTTGTGCTGCAGCACGTATGGCCCAGAGAGACAGACTTCAGGTTCAGATTTCAGATATTCAAAACATCAGCAGTTTCTCAGATGATGGTGTGGGTCTGTCACAAGCAAACTTTTGTTGAACTAACATATATTGTCGTTTGCATCCAAATGCTACCTCACGGTATCTGCAGAACTAGATCAGGAGCCTGCAGTAGAGCTCAGGGTAGTAGTGCTCCCTCATCTGTGGGAAAGATGGCAGTGGAGAGGACTGGATTGTACCTGATGCTATGCCAGGGTGTCATAAAGCAATGGTTTCTGCCTTAATTGCATATGGACTGCAAGCATTAATAAAGGCTGTACTGGATCAACCCCAATATCAGATGTGTGGGAAGACCATGAGATCTTTTAATTATCCCAAAGAAGGCTTCATCTTTTCTACCAAAGACAAATCACATATCAACTTACATTTTCTGCATATAAGGACATAAAAAGAGCTATTTTATTAAAACACCACAATCTTTTGCTGTTTATTTAAGGTTATACTTTGAGCGATGTCCAGAAATGCGCACAGCATGGCTTTAAAATTGGTGGAACTATTAAAGGTGTCAGCTTGAGTCTTGGAGTAAACGTAGAAGGCTGTAATGCCCTTTTAAATGAGATCGGAGGTAAGCAAGAAACACTTTGGTGATTTTATTTCTGGCTTATGTCATAGTGAAAAATCTTTTCTTCCATCGTGGTGGAGAGAAGTTTCCGGCTGTGGAAGAACTTCCAAGCATTACAGCTGGCCACCCGAGGGAAGAAATTGAGTGGGCAGGTATAAAGGACAGGAGGACGGGGGTATCACTACAAGGGAGCAGGACAGGCACAGGACACACAGTGTAGGAAGCCAGGCTGCAGGTGTGAAGCACCTGTGGCCTTTCTCCTGTGCCTTCTCAGTGGGACGGGTCATTTCCAGAGGTGTTTTGCTGTGAGCTTGTGTCCCATTTCAGTCCACAAAGAAATACCTGTGTAAAGCTGACCGCTTTCTGAATGCATTTTTTTGCAGACAGCACCGCCAAAAAGCAGTATGTGGAAGATTTCATCGCTCTCGTTCGCGGTGGAGCAAGTGAACACATTACTGCACTGGCCTACAAAAGCCTGCCGACTGCCACACTAATGCAGGAGTGGGGAGATGCTGTACAGTACAACCCCGAAATCATACAGCTGAAGGTACTGTATGCTTCGCTTCATTCAGCCTCACTTAGCTGAGTGCCTCGGAGAGCTCTGTGTCTGGAAAAATGAGATTTTAAAAAAAAAAAAAAAAACAACAGGGCAATTTCTAGGGCAACTAATAGAACTATATTGTGTAGCTCTGAGAATGGGTGATCAGGAAATCAAAGTTGTGATGCATTAAAAAGGAGGGTGTAGCTGAAAGCAAATGAAGTAAACAGCTTTTACCCTTTGTAACTTGTCCACACTGATGTGATTGCTTACTGCCCACCCAGCAGGTAAGACTTCCCACTTTATCTTCTACCAATGTATCACTTATCAGTAGTATCACTGGCAGCATATAAGGACTTCTTTTGCTTGAAATTTCTTGTTGTTCATGAGTAGCAGTGACTATTTAGCAACAATTCTCTCTGGTTCAGGAGGTCAAGAAGCTCACCATACAAGCTTGGATGTTTGTGCAGATTAGCTAAATAAAAACATGCCCTGGGTTTTGAAGGGTCAAGGGGTTTTGATCCTAAAGAGTTTTAGAAATGCAAAGTGCTGTAAAAGTGAAAAGTGAGCAGAAGCATGTAATGATTCTGCCTCATTGTTTTTAATGTCAAAATAAGCTCCTTCTGAGTGCATATTGATTGAATACCATAGGTAGAAGAAAACATCCTTTTAAAGCAGGAGTTTGGACTGTCAGAGGTGGAAATTGGTTTTGTTATTATTATTGGTCTTCGTTGTGAAATTAATTTTAGGCAAAAATATTGATATTTGTAACAGGAACTTGGTTCTCATTGAATTTCTGACGTTTTGTTTAAAAAATAAAAATAAAAAGGTGAATTCTAAGCAGTCTGAAGCAAAGAAAATATCAGTAACTTGGAAATACTGCCAGTGCCCTTCCAGCACTTGCTGCAGTGCATTTGCCTTTCCCATGCCCCTGGTGCACCGTGGACAGAGCTTCAGAAATGCATTGGGAAGTTTCCCAGCAGGAGACAATGTGAGCACAACGATCTGCACAGATCCCATTTCCAGAAAGTTCTCCCACAGCCAATTGTGGCATCCTTTGTCTGGCCTGGCATCAGTGGCCAGGCTGCCCAGTGAAAACCCCAGACGGATGTAATTTGCATTTGGTATCTGTGATCCCTCATTTCCATACCGGAATCCCTGTGGGGTTTGAAGATCAAACATACCAGCAGAGTCAGCCCAGGAATGCTTAGTTAGGGAAAACTGAAGCAAATCAGTTCATAAATCAACTGCAGAAGGGCCTTGGCAGGTCACTCTTAGTGTATTTCCTCGTAAGTATGATCTGAATTCAAAAAGCAAAGTATGGATCACAGATAATTGATGAAGAGGGAACATACAGCAGCAGGAAATGAGCATTCTTTATTAAAACCTCCTATTTCTAGCAGTTAGAGACTCTAACAGCAACACGGGAACCATTCATGCTTACTGAATTGCAGCAGCAGGTATCCCTACAGCAAGGTTGGGAATCTGGGATGTGTCGTCTGAGGAGAGGCACCAGCATCATCCCCCTGGCTTTAGTAGATGACTGCCAATCTGTAGGGCACACCTAAACTTCTCCTCCTTCTCAGAAAAAGGAATAAGAAGGACAAAATCTCCTTGTTTTCTACAGCGTGTTCACTGTGCTTTGCACTCTTACCTTCCACCACTGGCCCTACCTGTGGTGCTTGTGTTTCAAGATCACAATCCTCTCCCTTCTGAAGGCAGTGGAAACCCTTATCTTGGCTTCATAAAGAGAGAAATCAGCCTTGAAATGCAGAAGTGGTTGTACTGAAAGTGCAATGTGCTGTGCAGCTGTGTGAGGAATGAAGGAGATTTCCGTGGGTGGGTTTTGGGGGGTCCTTTTCAAATTGGGGTGAGAGAGCATTCAGGAAAAGTAAATTTGGTCAAATCTGGTCTCAAAGTGTTAAAATCAAGAAAATGGTAAGTAAGTGTTGAATGAAACTGAAACTTTGCCTGTTTTTCAACTAACTGTGTGGTGCTGAATCTCCTTATGCATTTGCAGTGCCTTTGGTGCTGTAAACCAAGGGGAGGACTCTTGCAGGGATTCCTGCTGCTGCTGTTCACTAGGTTGAAAGAAACACTAATGGGAAACCTGGAGCACGTACCACAGGCCCTTCATTTCCCTCCCCAGCTGTGCTCCCATGGTTGCTCGCACCATCTTGAACACCAAAATGAGTGCAGTTCCTTCCCTCCCTCTAGGTGCAGCCGCTGTACCAGCTGGTGACTCCAACCGACTTCGCTAATGCAATCACAATAAAAGAAAATCTGCGACGGGCTCTTGATGAGTTTCAGCTGGAGACCAGTTCCTGTCGCTGCGCTCCATGCCAGGGCAACGGGACCCCCTTTATGAAAGGTAGGAGGATTTCACGCCCCTTCTCTGGCTTCTAAGAGCAATGAGCAGGGAATCTGTGGGGAGGGAGGAAGCTTAGCAAGTAAACTGCTCTTTGGTTACTGCTGTAATTTCTCTACCAGGTAATAAAAAAAAAAAAAATAGCTTTTTTAAAAGATGGTCTATTCATAGAGTGCCACAATTTAATAAACACAGTAGGGTCACAGAATGCACCTTTTCAATGGGAGTGATCATCTGTATCAGTTCCATGGAAAAATTTGATCCCCTTTCAATTATGTGTGAAAAAAAGCAACAACTTGATGTCTCCTCCTTTGCTTTTAAGATTGCTTCCATCATCCTGGAGAAGTGACTACTGTCTCAGCATTAATTAGTGTTTGTAAAAGTGTTCTGAAGATGAAAAGCACCACATAAGTGCCAAGCACAGTTATCACCATCACCTCCCCCCATTTCTAATAAGAAGCTGTCCTCCTTTGTAAGCAGACTGTGATTTAAAAATGAAGGGGAAAAATAATCAAATCAAATGAAAACCACACTGCCTAAACAGAGATATATGATGTGATGAGAGCTTCTAACAAAGGGACCAATTTTTTCAAGTGCTTAATTCCAATCTGCATCCGCAGAAGTCCTGATGAGGATCGTTATCATCTAAATGTGCCTAACGCAGAAACGACTGCTTCAGGTACCAGCTAGATGATTGTAGCACTTAAAGGGTTTGTCTCGTGATTACCCTTGTTTAAATAACTTCTCAGGATCTAAGTTAGGTTAGTGTTTCATTTAGGATCTTCTCAAGGAGAGGCTTTCGATGTCCATTACTTTCCGAGGTGGGAGCTCTCATCCCAGGTTCAGCTGTGGGAAGGAAGCATGCAGTGGCCCTGGGAAGCTCAAGCGGGGTTTTGCAGGTGTCCCTCCTGCACAAACCCTTCCTCACCCACTGCAAACGGCTTGCTTCCCTCCCAACACTGCCAAGACATCTCTGGCAAGGAGCAGGGGGCTTGCTGGAGAGGCAAGTGGGGCAGCAGCATGCTCACAGCTTCCCTGCTTAATTGCTATTTTATACTTTCACCAACGGAGAAGAATGCTGACATAATTTCATCCTCCCAGAAGAGGACTGAAAAGGACTGTGTGTCTGCAAGGAAACAAGACTTGAAATGAAGTCTGTAATCCCACCATCTCTGCTTGCTTTCAGGGACGGAGTGCGAGTGCCTGTGTCCCGTTGGCTACCGTGGCACTGCCTGTGAGATCACCAACAGGAGAGGTAAGTGGCCCCCAGCCCTCCCGCTGGCTGTCCAGCCCCATGCACAAGAGGCTGGGGTCCTGCAGAAGTGACCATCATCCTTTGCCTGCTCTCTTCTAAAATTCTGAATTTCTTTGTGCTCACCCAGAAGTGGCTTTTCTTCTGCAGTTCCAAGGCACCCCCACCGACCTTGCAATTTTATCAACATATAAACTCCTGCCTAATTTACAACCCATGGCAAGCCTCGGGGCTCCTCCAGCAGTTTTGTTCCCTAAGTTTTCCCCTTTGATACAGCCAGTATGTTGCAGACTGTTTTCCTCTAGATATGCTACCATGCATTTTAATCTTAAAATCTTATTATGTTGTTTTGAAGCATTTACTAATGCTTCTTGGTCACTTTGTATTACTGCTGTCTCCTGACTGATGTTCTTAACTCCTTCTAGTTTAGGATGATCTGTGACTTTAATCATTCTGTTTACTTCTTCCAGCTCATTAATTTAGATGCTAAATAATCCCAGATCTCAGGCACCCAGAGCTCTGGCACCATCCCACAATTTGATGCACAGCATTTATCACTGCGCTTTGTTTACAGTCTTGTAGCCAGTTCTCATTCTGCATGACTGTGTCCTAACCAAGCCAGGCTGAAATACATTTTAAGCTGAGATTTCACCAAGCAGAGGGTCAATTTTGTAGGTGTTTCTAAGCCAGTCCATTCAGCCTGAAACTGTGGAGTCGCTTACACCTTGTTCCAGTCTGTTTACTGCACACATAATTACATCCAACCCTCCCAAAGACTCGCATCCATCCGCTTGTCAACATACAACTTCCTTTCCCACTCCCCTTTCCTTCTTTTATGTGTTGCTTCTGTGTTCGGCTCTGTGATTCTTAGGATGCTGAATTTATGTCACTCACATGCTCAGGGTCTAGAAGAAAACAGTGTAATAGGCAAAGCAGTGGGTAGAAAGCTGAATATTCAAGCTGTTGTTCACCGAAGAAGAACATGCCAACATTATCTGTAGCACCTCAAAATGTGGCTGACAATTTAGTGCTCTTCTTAGTAAGACTTGGACTAGGTCAGTGAGGGAAACACCCAACAAAATGTAAAGCTAATTGATGCTTTTTTCTTGTCCTTGCTGCATAAAGGGTAGTTAGAACAAACACCAGGAATGCCGAACAGAGAATTAAATGTGTTGGAAACAATCACTCATTGTTAATGACTCAAGTATGTTGTTGGTGGTATGGATGGGGCAGAGCTGTTTGTATTTATATATGATTTGTGGAAGCTGACAGCTCTCCCCTTGGAAAGAGCTGCTTTATCCTGACACTCCTTTCTGGCTTGTTCTTTTGTTTTCAGATACTGCTATTAATGGAAATTGGGGTTGCTGGGCCAGCTGGTCTCCATGCTCAGGAGGTCAACGAACACGGAAACGACAGTGCAACAACCCTGCACCACAAAACGGGGGTTCGTCATGCTCAGGGCCAGATGCTGAAACGGTTAATTGCTAGAGGCAATCATTAAGAACTCACACAAAAACGATGAGCAGGTTGCAGACTGAGTGGGAAGACGTTACCTGACTGGCTCACTAAGTTGGCTTTGCTGTGCTTATGGGTCTCATCCACATGCGTTGAAGCTGGAAAAATTTCAGAAGGCTTTGGGAGTACCACACCTTTGGACATGCTTTGCAGTTGTCCCATGCAACTGAATGTGCTTACTGTTCTTAATAGTGTTCTGGGTCTCAATTACAATGGGCTAATTAGGATGAGCTTGATCTGCCTTATTTAGTAGCTGTAGATTTTAAGTTTCTCTTTTATTTTTGAATGTTTCTTTGAGATAAGAAAAGACTGTTTGATCTTACGTGCGCCAGAATGTGCACTAATATGCAGCTTCTGTGAAGACAGATGTGTCATGTGGAGCAAAATACAGCATATTAAAGTCTAAATCTCAATGAGCACAATAGTATATAGCGTGACATTTAAAGCTGCTGTGCCTCACTACACCAGTTTCCCTACTTATTGTATTTAACTTAAATTGTCTGTCATACCAGAAATTGTCTCGAAGGAGTGAAAACCAAATTGTGAAGCAGTCTGGTGACACCACGGCATTGTTATACTACTGAATAGCAGTTGTACTCTTACTGCAGAGGCGAGCTTCCTCCTGCACGTTTCTTCAGGCACACTGAGGCCCATGTGCACCCCAGTCCGCTCAAATGCACTGAGCTGGTTCCTTGGGATGCAGGAGGAAGGACAGAGGGATGCTTCTGGGATGGGAAAAGGCTGTATTTCAGTAGTTGCATTGCTGCTCCTCTCAGGTTAGGACATCTGAGATGGAGAGAGCTTGCTATGAAAAAAAGTCAAAGCAAAACAAATGGTTTGCCCTTTGTTACTGTCCCTGAAGCCATGCATCCAAGCTGGGTCAAACAAAAGAGGATCTTGTACTGAATGCTGCATGTGGTTCCGTGACTCAACTGAGAGGGATTGTTCCAGGGACTTCCCTCCTCCCACGTCATTGGTGCTTCATGGCTTTTGCATTGTTGGGGCTTGCTGTAAAATAACTAAAGACATCTTTGTTTAGGGAAAATAGCACAACCAGTGCAAAGTTCCTCCTAAATGTTGTGAGTCTTCTAACACCAGCAAGGTCAATTGCTCTTCCAAGGGCTTTTAGCAGTGCTGGTGATGATGGGTTGGTATCACGAGTTTCTCTTCTCTCAGACTGACGTTGTCTAAATGCACTTCTTATAAGAGCGACTCAGGCTCTCTGACATCCGAACAATGGAACATGCATTTAGTTTTAGCCTTCATGCCGCCTCCACACTTATCAATAAGGTTTCTGTGACAGCTTTAAGAAAGGAAGAGCACATTGCATATGTGCATATGTAAAATAAGCACGATCTGTAGTCATAATGGGCTACGTAATTGAGCTGCCAACCAAAAACATTTCCCTTATCCACTGTGTAACCGTTATATCTTTTGTGTGATAGAAAAGCTTCGTACAGGGTCATGGTCAATAAGGTCACTGCTTATGCTATATGCAGTATTCCTCAATGCTTTGTAAAGAGTCCCTGCAAAAGCTGTGCAAGAGAGTACCCTGATTACCAATGTGCTTTGGTTCATGGGTGCCTTTGAGAACGTGCACTGCAGTGCAGTTGCTTGCTCTTGCTGAGAAGCATTGATGTGATCTGATTAAGAAACTTTCTCAGATGACTAGAGTTGCTTTTGTACATTTGAACACCTTTCCTGACCATCAAGGTGGAGAAAGCACTCTGACACATGGTCATGGTGCATCTCTCCACTGCTGCCACGAGCAGTGAAGCAGAGCCAAATATAGCAACCTGAAGGCTCTCCCCTGATCAGAAAAGCCCAGATGTTTTGAAATGTCAGTGCCTGGGTTTGGATATTTGGCGTTGGCCTTTGTTGCTTCGTTGTGTGTTTTATTTATTTATTTTGAGGAGGAGAGAAAAGATTTTATGGTGTTCAAGACGAGCAGGATGGTCTACCTGAGGTATGGTTTCAGGGGTGCTTGCACATTGAGCCTATAGACTCCAGAAGCCTCCTATAAAGGACATAACTTTATCTTGTCCTTGTGATGTTGTGCTTAGATTTAACTAACTAATCATTTATTATGACCTGGAGGGTAATAAAAATTACTATGCTGAAGCTTTTATTGTTTCATTTTGATACACATTAAATTTTGGTGCTATCTTTTATTGGTGTTTCTCACTTCCACTTTCTGTGCAAGTTTGCATTAACAACCCGGGTATGAAAGCAGGGTAAGGCTGCAGACACAACATGTGCATGTTCTGCACTGGGTATGCCCAGTTCCCTGGTGAAGACTCTTGTCTCAATGGGTTTTATTACATCCGTTATTACATTCCTACCCTGGTCCAAATAAGTCATCTTAATGGGGGCTTCTTTAAACCTGCAGTAGTCCTGTATTGTGGTTTTGTCACCTGTGTCTCGCCACTGATTTGCAGTTACCACCACACTGCTGCTATGTGTAAAAAACTGGTGCTTCACTTGTCATGGGCTTAGCAAAGAGCTGAAGTACCAAACTGTGCAATTGCCACTGCTGATGCCATTGATGTGTGGAAAAAAAGAGCTCCGTAAATGTGGAAAAGCTGTATTTTCTCCACCTCCCTGCCTGAAGGTGTTTCTGCTGCGATGTGTGCTGGATCTGGTCAGCATGGCTTAAGAAGGTCCAGAAACAGTATTTTGGGTCAGCTGTAACTGCCAACTTTCCCAGAATGAAACCAGCTCAACTCCTGCTGCCCCCAAAATCATCAGGAATGGGTCCGTTTCCAGCCGGGACTCATTTGTTGCCCAGCTTTTCCTCTCAGGTGGACACTTTACATTTACCCATGAGGCTGGGACATGGTCTAGGCTGTGGCTGGGGTCTTGTAACCCCGTGTGGTAGCCACAGGGTTTCTAAATCACTTCCCATGTTCCTATTCCTCCCTGTCAGATGAACGTAGCTGCTCCTCCCTGTATGGTGTTACTGGCTGCAGCGGCCTACCAGCGCGGCCTACCTGCCAGCCTTTGCAGTGGTGGGGCCGGAGAGCTCGGTGACAATATCAGCGCTCCTGGCGTCCCCACCCAGGTCCCCAAAGGCATACAAAACAGAAATCTTCTTTACAGAGAAAGTAATGGATGTAGAGACAGAGAGAGGTTGTTGGAAGCAACCTGGCGAGTCCTTGTGGAGGTGTGAGCAGTCCCCACATTGCCAGCTCAGGGTTCTGCTGTGCTTGCTGAAGAACCCAGTAAGCACCCAAAAACCCGCCAGCTTTCAAGGCAAATTACACCTGCTGATCCTTTTATACCCCATTTTAACGCCGTCCCACTTGCGTAAATCAACTGCACTAGAGATGCAGACGGCAATTATTACCATTATGGACATTTGTGTTTTACCTATCAGTAGTGCAGGACTCGGAGTCCCACCATGCTGGGCACGACGCAGCCCCACAACAAACACCAGCCTCCCCCAGACCCTCCAGGACCCGGTGTTTCTTTTGGTTTGGGCAGGACTGAACATTTTCTTCCTTCCTGTTCCTCTGCATTAGCACTGGACGAAAAGGGAAGCGACAATTTCAGAGCTGCTCCTGGTGGGCAATCCTCGGCTGCTGTAAAATCACAGGCTCGGAGGGACGCAGGCGTTTGGGCACTCAGCGTGACATTGACCCCGAGGTAGGAAACAGCCCTTATCTCCTCTCCTGTTAGCTGGTTATCTGGAGCCTGCACCTTGCAACCTCAGGTGTATTGTCATCAATCATTTGCTATTTTCCGTTGCGTACTGGTTCCTCGCTGCCCTTCCTTTGTTAATAACCCAGTTTGCCTATATCCATAAAAATATCTGATTGTGATACCATTTATCCAAAGCACCATACATCCATCATGTACTTATGAGAGAGATAAACAAGGTCTCCTGGGAAATATGCCGCAAGAAATATATAGGATAAATAACTATATCAAATGTATGTCAGTGTGCAAGAGGGGAAAATCCATTCATTAAAGCCAGGGTGGAACTGCAGTGTTTTATTGTACCCTCTAAGCTTTTAGTTTAAGTAAGAAATGTACATTTTTGCTGCTTATCTCATCTAGCACAGCTCTCATGCTGGCCACTTCAGCAGGAGATATATTAGCTTCTTTGACTGGCATTGTAAATGTGTAATTGCTCATAATCTCTCTCTCTCTTTTTTTTTTCTTTTTTATTTATTTATTTTTTTATTATTTATTTAACAGACCTTACAGGCAGCTTCTCCCTCCCTCTGACTGCAGCTTCCCTGCTCCAGAGCTGCTGCTGGGAGGACACCCAGGCTCTGGGTGAGCTGGGAACAAACCTTGGGGCTGCTGGTGTTCCTCTGCTATCGTCCCTTTAATCTCTTGGGTTTCCTATTGTAGTGTCAGCGACTCTCCAGCCTGGCATCTATCCTTCTAGAAAGGTCTCCAAAGCTGAGGCTGCAGGTCCCCTTCCCACAGGCCTCCTCCTCCCTCCCCAGCCTCCCAGGCACCATCTTCCCCTCTGATTACTTCTTCCACCGGTCACAGAAGACACACGCTGCTCTCTAACCCAGTTGACACTCATTTGCTCTCAGGATTTGTCCTCAGCCCTGCCTGGTCCATGTGCAGGTAAGAATTGAGCCCATGAGCCAAGCTAGCTGTGGTTATAGGAGCCCTGTCTCATGTTTCTACACAACATGCCAGCCCCGTGCCAAAGAGTGTTGATAAAACCGTGGCTGAAAACTGCTGCTCTGATCCCACATTTCACATTCCTCTGGGCTAAATCACACCGAGTTCAATGGGTGCTTCATGCCGCTGCATTTTCCCAGCATAGAAGACACCAGATTCAAGCCCTTGGGAGCAAATTTGTCTCTGGATGAGCACAGCCTTTACCTGGAAAGGCAGGGTTGGCAAAAAGGCCACAGTTTTATCACCCATTTGCCCATGTCTTAGAAATATGTCATAGTAATTTTTCACTGAAAAATCAAATCTCAGTGCTCTAGACAACATGGTTTGTTGTTTTCTTATACAAAAACAGCCTGCAGTTTCATTTTCGAGCAAAAGAGAAGAAGCAGTGAAAAAATTGTCTTACGGCAAACATGCACACAAAAGAAAATATGGGGCCAGATCTTCAGGTAGCATAAATCAGCTGCGGTGAAAGAGCTACACTGATTTACATCAGCTAAGTGTCAGACTCTAAATCACTACTGACACGCTGTTGAAAAACAAGCATTTCCAAGAATCAGAGCTGTAGCTGAGCAATTTTTTTTTCACTAAACCACGGTTCCTTTCTACTCGCTCTTTCCATTCAAATGTATATAGAAGTGCTCTTTTGTGCTTTGAGGTTTTGTTGCTGGTGTTGCTTTTCCTAATGCCTAATTCCTTCTCAGGGCTTTTTTTTTTTTTTTTTTTCCCTTTCCTTCCTTGCAGTGAAAAGCACAGTGAAATGAAGTGCTGCTCGCCTTCTGCCCACCCCGTGTTTTTGCAGCAGTTCATTAAGAGCACTGAGCTGCAGGCTCTGGCCGCAGTTTCTGGATGCAGTTCAATAGCATGTGTATTCTTGTGCTGAGATTTACACCTTACATTCAAAATTAAAAAAACATAAATCAAGCAGCCCTTGAGCATCTTCTCTGGCTCTGGGTGCCTGGGAGATAAAATGCCCTTGTGCCCATACTCAGTCCATCACTGATCTGAGAGAGGAACAGCCTTCACGTGTGCGTGAACATCCTCTGTGGAACAGTTTCACTTGAGCCTCTACATTTATTATTTTATTTATTTATGTAGTATTTCTCATTAGTTCAAGTTCGCGTTTTGCAATGGCTCTTCGGTGTCTTTGGGCTGAAGCTTCCTCCCATACAGATCAGCATATGGCTTTGCTGAAAACGCAGCCCTGTCCAATATGCTAGACTTAAAAATCTGACAGTGCCAACTTATAAAAGTTTCATGGTACATATGTCAATACCAACTGCATAAAAATGCAAGGATCATGGGCTTTTAATTTGTTTTCCAAAGGCAAACATAAAAATTTCTGTGACTGAAGCTGACTTAAGTAAACAGTTTTAGTAAATGTATTTCATGAGCAGCAGGAGCCCCGTGGTCACGCAGCAGCAAAGCCTCCTGTGCTGGTTCTCCACCACCTCCTGCATTCTGGCAACATGGCTGTGACATGGTGGGGACACCAGTGCATCTGGTGGGGACACCAGTTAACACAGTAGGGACACCAGTTAACACGATGGGGACCCCAGTTGATACAATGGGGACACCAGCAGACCTGGTGGAGACACCGGTGGACCTGCTGGAGATACCAGCTGACCCAGTGGGGACACCAGAGGACCCAGTGGGGATACCAGTGGACTTGTCCAACCAGAGCACTGGTAGATCAGCGTGCAGCCAGGCATGCATGCAATCAGCCCGAGCAATTTGTCTGGACAGCAGCTGGGTTTCATACAACAAATCCAGCTCATCCCTCTACGCATGTAAATGCAATGATTTGTCCCCAGCGTAATTCAGTTGCAGAGTTATGCCCGCTGTATTTATTGCCCAGCACAGACACCAAAACACCTTGAGCACGTACCGTTGGAGAGCAGTGCTGATTTTAGCATGCTTTGCTCTGCACGCTCGTCCCCACGCAGGGTGCCCCACCGTGCTGCGGGGCAGGGTTGTTGCACTGCCGGCTGCGCCTCCTCAAGCCCCCCTGGCAGGGAGCCCAGGGCGACCAGCAGCTCCAGCGCCCGCTCGTCCCAGTGCCTGAAAAAGCATATTGAATAAGAGGTTGAACCAAACTATAAAGTAAAATTAAATATATATATATATATAAAAGCAAAATATAAAATAAAATTAAGTAGAATTAAGTAAAAATTAAAGTTAAAATAATAAAATAAAATAAAACAAAACATACTGCAAGCTCTTCCTTTTCCTCCTCTGAAGAGCTGCCATTTGACTTCCCTTTCCCAAAGGGCTGCTGGTGGCTCTCTCTGCACTAACTTTCCCACCTCCAAGCAAGGCAGAGGGACAAATGTCTCCTAACGTCACTGTCATGGAGCTGTTCTGAAAAGTCTGCCTGTCCCTTTGGAGACAGGTCATTTTGAGGCTTTTTCATTACAGGACAGACTGAGTTGTCAGGAGCGTTCGATACTATAGATCATGGTGGCACTCCTGAATGATGGGAGTGCTTGATGGCTGTCATTTACTGTCGTTTTTTATTTACTCAACTGGCCTTCATTCCTGGCTTGGGCACTTTATTAATCCAGACAGTAAAAATGGATCTGTGTGCTCTTACTTAGGGCTGGATGAAACGCTGGGGTTTCTGTCTGCTGAAACATTGGTCTTTACAAAACTGCTTTTGGTCTTAAATGAGTCTTGAAACTAAAAATCCGCTTCCTTTCAGTAAACTGGAAGCTCCCCCCAGCACTGCTAAAAGCAACGATGCTCAGAGCAGCTCACAGGAACATAGTGGTTTTCCATGTACCTCATCTCAAGCAGATTCCTTGGATTTGGAGACAACTCAAAGAACCTGATTTTTTTAATTTTTATTTTTAAAGAAACCCAGTTTTGAGTCACTGAACCAGTGCTTTTGAGTTCAGCTTCATAAACCATCTACCCAGCTCTGCTCTTAACTCCTTAGCTCATCGCAGGTTTGATTTTCCAATGGTGAGACCCTAAGTAAGAGCACATAGTTGAAGGCCTGGAGCTCTGCTGGAACTGGTCTGAGGATGAATTTTTATCCTTATCTTTTTTTTTTTTTCCTGCCAGCTTCAAGTGCTGAGATTGGGAAATTTTCATCATCACGAATCAGGACACAAATGTCTAGAAATAACCCTGGCATTTTTTTGAAACAAAAGAGCATGTTCTGAGGTTAGCTTTTTATTGCCACCCATTTCATTTTTTAGAACAGAACATAAAGTAATAAAGCATAAATAAAAGCCTGTTACTTGGGGATGTCACTTTTTTTTTTTTGTTCCCTCTCCCCAGATTAGTTGCATATAATTAAAATGTTTCTCTGTCTGAGGGGAAGCCTGGCAATTTGGCCAAAACTTCAGTTTTGGTGGCACTTCACTGGAGCATCACTTCCCAGCCACGTAGCCTGACCCTTTCAGCCTCCCTTCTTTTCCTGCCTGCCAGGGTTTGCACTCCTGCCCTTGCAGCAGGCATCCACATCAGGATGCCCCAAGTGCTCCAGAGAATCGCTGTGCCCAGGACGTGCCATGTCAGTCATCAGGGACCGGGTGACAGTCTCATTCACACCAGGGCCTTACCTGGGCGCTTGCTCTGCTCACAGGCATGGCCCTCGTACCCCGGCTGGCACTGGCAGACACACGTGTCACCCACCAGGATGGGCTCGCCGTTGTTCTGGCACGGTCCGCAGCGGCAGGCGTTGAACTCCTGCAAGTAATCATCCAGAGCCCTCTTCAGGTGCTGCCGCTTGGTTTCCATGTTGGTGAGGTCACTCCTGCGGAGAATTTCGTGGATGGGTTGCAGCTGTGCAGGACAGAGACAAAAAGTGGAGTTTGGGGTTTTCATCTAGTCATAGGCCCGGGTGTTGCCAGGATGCAGTCAGGGAGCAGGGAGGTCGCTGGATGAGCTCGGGGCTGAGAAAAAGCGTGTTTGTCTTCCTTGACAGCTCCATATACACCATGAAAATAAATTACCACTGATAGACCTCAGTGTGAAACCAAACCTCTTCCTATCTTAGGGGTTTTGCAGGGTTGGCTTGCTCTGGAAGTTCAGTGTGGACCCAAATCATAAATTCAAACACCCCAGAAAACCCATTTTTTGATTAGTTTCTTAGTGCTACCATAATGTCAGAAATTTTCTCATGCTTTTTCCCTTTTTGAAACAAAACATGTAGGTAAGAGATTTGGACAGTGGGTATCATCAAAACTTAACACCGACCTGCCACTAACGGTGACCAGATCATGAACGATCCAGTAAAGGCACAGCGTGGAGACTTTTACCTGCCTACATTTTACCCTTTGTTGCAGTGAAATAATACTGAGCCATCTACAGCTTTAAAAATATGACCAGCTTGTAATATTTCCAGTGGCAAATTGCAATTCTTATATACCATTCAACAAAAATAGCCCAGTGTGGACAACTGTAATTGTAACCTGGCTTCTGCTTTCAACCTATTATATCGAATCGATTGGATTAGCCAAAGGGCAGCAGGCCCCAACGCTGGTGGCGCCGTTCTGCCTTTCAAAATGCGGCTCTTTGGGGTGTTTTAAGCATTCAGCTGTGTTTAGGTTGAAAAATCTCAGCCCTTCCAGTTTTACCAGTAATAAAAATGAACGATAAGCTGCGAGCTCCAGGCTGATGCAAGGACATATTTATAAATATGTGTGCCTGGCTGGGAATTGGTAGACAGTGGTCCCAGGGCAGTCCTGGGCATCACCTCATTGCACAAGCACATGGGGAGTGATTCGTGGGGAGGGCCAGCCAGGCTTTGGGAAGGGCTCTTAGACATATTTGCACAGACCTGTTTATCAAATGAGCGTGAGCTGCAGATAAGAGCGGCTGAAGTGGACGTGGGCGTTTATCGGCAGCCCGAACTGCTGCTGGTTGCACAGAGGTTGCTGAGCTCCGAAAGCAGCCAACAGAGAGGTCAGCATGTGGTTTACTGGAAAAGTGCAATAAGCTTTGCCCAGAATTGATGGGAACTTGTGAAGAAAGGTGAATAACCCGCAGCATGCGTTCAGCTGTAAACGAGAGCGCTTGTACTTTAGCTGGCCTTTCTGCCACCAGGGCGCTGCCCAGAAAGATTCCCATTTCTCCTGACAATAACGCAGATCATTCCCAATTCCACCTGCCCATCTCCTTTCTTCCACGGTCTGGCTTTTCAGCTGTGTGCCTACAACTGGTGATGAGAAGGATGTTGATGGCAGCGCATCTGTGCCATGACTGAGGGCCTTCCCTCACACCACAAAGCCCCGTGGGATGCCTCAGTGACCTTCCCATTTTATGGGACATCCAATAAAATAGGAGGCAGGAAGAGAACTTTGCTGATTGCGATCACCACAGACCCTCTTAGCGGAGCATGGAGAGACAGGACTCACCTAAGAAAGTGGTGTCCCCTCCTCCATAAACTCCTGGAGGCACCCAGAGCGAGACCCACCATGGTGTGCAGAGGTCAGGCAGAGCCACTGTGTCTCTGAAGCAGGTGCAGTGGAGGGGGGGCATCTGTGCAAAGCCTTCAGCTGGGGGGTGGCTGCCTCCCCCATGAGCCCCCTGCTTATACGGGAAGGCAGGAGCATTACGGAGAATAATGGGGATGGCTGCAACTATGGAGAGCCGTTCATTGGCAAGCTGCTTGGGGACACATCAAAAACTTAACTCGGCACTAATCCAGCATTAAGCTCCTTGTCTGTCTCCCTGCTGATGCTGTCGGTGGGAGATGTACTCCCCATTGTGAAATGAATAAGAGGTTACTAGATCAGTGGCCCATTACATTTAATCTTGTTCTGTGATGGGATCACAATAAAAATACGAAATGATCTGCTCGACTACACTTTCATTCGTTATAGCGGCAGAGTTTCTTCAACTGCAGAAAGCCTTACCTCAAAATCAATAATAGCAGGATTGTATTTTAATGACCTTCCCCAGCGACGATACATGTTGCCGTCCCAACTGTTTAAGAGCCCTCCACTGCCAGCAGTATCTCCACCTTTAATCCGGGGAATAATATCTTCCACGATGGCATTGTGGCTCTGCTCATCTGAAAAGTTGAATTACACCCATATATTTAGTTACAATTTCCACGCCTACTCTGGAAACTGAGGTGATATCAGTCACAAGGGGGGCTACCACAATGCTGTGCCTCCCACATCAATGGGTGCTCTGCCTCCCCCTCAGCCTTGTACAAGGCAATGGGGTGATGAGTTAAACATCCCAAATGCCCTAAAACACTGCAGCCCAAAGGTCCTGCATGGCCCCAGCCTTTTTGTCTGGTTATCACTAGTTAAAGTGATTTACAATCGGTAGCTTCCTGACCTCTTTGAGCACTTTTTATGGCCAGATTTGACTTTAATCATCACCGATGTTGCCCTCTCTGGACCAGTGTTGGGACCATGGGGCCCAGCTGGGGCTCTGCCATGTGTTTGGTCCAGACTGGTGGCACATGGGACACATGCAGGAAGGACCAGAGCCACAAGACATTCCCCAGGGGTGCTTAGGGGAGAATTGGACCTGATTTTAGTGTTTTCTCCCAGGTTCCTCACTCTTGGCCTGGGCTTGCTAAAGGGACCGGAGCTCCCCAGTCACCCACTCACCCAGCAATGTGCATTTCTGTCCAGACGATGTAACTCCAGTTCCTTTCAAGAGGAGCCAGTACTGCTGGGGACTTGGCCCTGAAGACATATTGGTCCCACCTTTGGGCCTGAGCTGTGCCTGAGGATGGCACTAGAGCACCCTTTTCACACCCCAGCGTAACCCAACTTCTGTCCCCTGCCCCAGTGGCCACAGACCTATTTCCCCAGCGTACCCTCATCCAGAAGTTTTTTATTATCACATTGAGAGTATGACATGGATGCTCCCACTGCCAGCCCATACTTGCTGACCGAAACGCCAGCTGAGAGGCCAAAACAGGCCATGACTTCTTCGGAGCGGATTTCTGCAAAACAAGAAGGAGACCAGTAAAAGCAGTGGCTCTGTTCATTTTCCTCCTGGTATCTTTCATGTCTATTAAGAAAATACTCATCTAATTGCATGGTCTGCAACTTGAAGAATTATTCCATGGCAGAGGACAGGCTTTAGTCTTGTAGTGACAAAGCCAAACTTGTATTGGGGTATGTTGGGCCTACTGCACAAGTGAATAGGGAAACTTCCTTGACATAAAGCAGTGTCCTCAGGAAGTATTAGAAGAAACTGAATATCTTAATGCAGGGTTTCAAGCATGTATTTCATTGTTCAGCCTATTTATTTAAAAATAAAAACTTTTCCACAGACTAAGTCATAACTAAAGCTGGGAACAGCAGTTGAAATTAACGGATCCTAGCTAATTTCCTAAACTGAGGGTCTGACCCGTGTATTAGCAGCTTAAGCAGCATCTTCGAGTAGCAACCTGCAAAAGTATTGTGTGCTGAGAGCTGCAAAGCCTTGCGGCACGCTGCTGTGCTGCTGCCACCAGTACTGCCGCATACATCACCCAAATTTGTAACTGGAGACCCATGAAGTGACTGCAGAGGGGAGAAGCGAGCTAACGAGGTGGCTTCACCAAGGTAAGCAATGCGCATATTTCACACAGCCTGTTTTGTGGTTGTTTTTTTTTTTTTGTACACACTTCAGCCTCCTGCAAATATAAGGCTGTCTTCTGGAATAGTTAAAAAATCCATTGATTTCAATAAATACAGGTATTGTAAGTAATAGGTAACGTTCGTGTTGCTCTTTTTGTCAGAGGATCTTAAAGTGATTTACAAAGCAGCCCGGCAATCAATACCACCCTGTTGGAAGGGAGGCACGGAGGTCAGCAGGATTTGTGCATCGTGGCTTAGCAGTTTAATGATCGAGGCTAGACCCAGAGTGCCGAGCTGCTCTGCCTCACCCAGTACCGGGGATCAGAGCCTCATCTTGCTCGTATTTAAGACCCTGATCTTAATTAGCTCCTGTAGCTCCTGCTCTGTGGGAGAGGCCAGCTGGAGCTGTGTGGGCACGGGGCTGCACGTTGGCTTGGAGAGGGTGCTCAATGTCCCAGGAAAGGGAGTCCAAGTCCTGGAGCCAAAGAGGTGGGACCTGAAGCATGCTCGAGACTTCATGGAGAATTACATCCCAATGCAAAATGGGCCCCTTGAGGAAGATTAAATGTGTAGCACTCAATTACTCGTAGTAAACTGTTCAACAGTTGTAAACGCAGTGGGTAAAGTTCATTCACCCAAAGCACCGTGAGTGATTGCTCATCTTGGTGTTGGAGTGCCATAAAATTAAACTTGAGGAACACCCTGATTAATTGATTTGCCATGGTTCCTGTTGAGTAATTATGTTCAGCAAGGGTCTGTCAATACAATTTGCTATTGGTTGCAGCAAGATCAGATCTTGATAAATGAAAAGTGGTTATCACTGCAAAAGGGTGGTCATAGAAAATATTGGCACTTGAGGGGGGAGCCCTGATAGTTTTTTATAAGATATAATTTGTGATAGTTGAATGTGCTCAAGTGATAAGATTTACTGCTGCATTTTGAATTAATCAGAATATATGAAGACTCTTTCTAATTTACTCTGAGCATAATGTTTCTCCCATAAATGTTCTTGTAATGTGTGAACACATTATACTGTTTTCTGCTAAATAATAGAACCATAACAATCTATTTTAAAAACAAGTAATGAAAAATATTGATGGCAGAGCAACAAGGGACCTCGTTCTGACATATGTATTTATTTCACTCATGACCACATCCATAGAAGCCCTTGCAGCCTGAAAGCTAGAAACAGGTCTGGCTGCAGAACTGCCATCCTAAACGTTGCACAAGTGGGTTGTGGTCTCTTCCTGGGTGTCCAAACCCAGAAGGTGATTTCATTTTCAAAATTAAAGTTTCCCATATGCTTAACATCCAGCTCATGCCTATGCCTAGCTGGATGCTCAGTGACCCCCAGGTATCTTTCATTTAGAGAGGACTCAGCCTGGGGACGTTATTTCCTGGATACAAATGGCTTAGTCACCAGTCTAGGGAAAAATAAAAAATAAAAATAAAGGAGCATATTTTCTTTCAAAGCATTTAACACGTAGCCTCCTAGGTTAGGTGAGCTCTCAGGATGCATGAGTGGATCTGAAGCTGGTGCTGCTCAGTCCTGCAGGGTCTCAGCAGTACATCTCTAGGCATCTGCAGAGCTTCTAGATCATTATCTGAAGCTCTTGTTTGCAAGATTTGAGCACTTATACCCTGATCCTGACCAACCCTCAGGAGACATGGCTAATCCTCTTGCAAACACAGCCTTCAAGCATGGTGGCGATCGCCAATGGGAAGACATTTTTTGACTTGACAAATGTGGACTTTCTAGCAGAGTCTGAGTTAGATGAAAATTATACAAATGTGCTACATTAAAACGAAAATTGCATCTCTACTGGGGCACGTTTTTGTCTTTTGCTGAATTTCAGCATCCTTCTTTCCTAAAAGAGGGCATCTTGTAGCAGTAAATCTCCTCAGATACACAACAAGCACAAGATAAAGTAAAATAATAGCTTCCCTCCACATGCTCTTCATTCATTCTTCCTCTGAAATTGGCAGTCTGCTTCCTGAAGACTTGCTTGCCAAGATGTTATTCTTGTTCTATATCACTCACTCTTCAAAGTGAATAAATGATTTGAAGAGGCATCATGTTTCCAAACATTAGTAGTTCAGGGACTTAATGAAAATTCTCTCAATTGGTAGTTGCTCACAGGAAAAAAAATGGCATGGTTAACACTCACTATGGAGTGTATGTATTGTTATCCTAGTTCTGATGGTACAAAACCATTTCAGACTGGAAGGTCCATGGCAGAATTTGGGGCAGACTCATGGAAATCAATGGAATTATAGCAATTTGCACCAACTGTGACAATTTACACCTGCTGTCCAAGGTCACAATTTTCTTTTGCATAAACATTCAGCCTGAAGTTACCAAGGTGGAGTTACCCTCAGAAGATCAGGGTGATTATGTTTAGGCAAAGTGGGATCTATTGCACTGTCAACACCTTTGCAAAAGTCGGCAATCTGGTTAGTGTACTGAAGTACCGCATTATTGTTGTTCTGCATCTTATGTTTTTGATTAGGAAAAATGCTATGCTTTAGCTCTCCAGTAATGGCTATTCTTGTAGTCCAGATATCTGGAGCGGATATTTCATATAACTGAGATTTAGGGGTATGGCTCTCCAGCCTCATACACTCTAATTTGTTGAGAACTGGAGCTAACAGAGCTCTGTTAGTTTTCAGATATGACACTAACCAGAGTAAAGTGGCAGTGGTATTGCCAAGTGCAAAGCATTATTTCCATTTACAGAAAATTGAAACTCTCACTACCAGGATGCTAAAACATCAGTGGGCTATTATTCTTTACTCTGGCTGAGTTTGCAGTCTTTGAGCATTCATAAGGATGGCCAGAACAAAGATAATAAGCAGTAAGAGAAGTTTAGAGAAGTCTAGTAAACAACACTGAAAAAAGGGGAGAAAACGTTATTCATATTCCTTCCTAAACTATAAAAACATTACCCAGATTCTTCTGAAATTAGCTCAGGAAGTAGTTTGTGACACTTGAGCTTCTCCCTTGCTATGCAGTGAGTTGTTCATTCATCTCATAAAGAGCACATGGATACCTGTACCCCATGCCAACTGTGCATTTTTGGTGCCTATCACATAATAGGACACTCCAGCTACCTTGGCAAGGAGAGGCCGATGAGTATCCACCCTCCCAGGGCCCAGGGAAATGATGGGTGTGGGGAGCAACCAGATGAATTATTCAGGTGGGCTGGACCCAATCCATGGTCTCTAGGTGGGAAATGCCTGGTTTAGAGCAGAAAGTTGTGAGCAGAGAATTTTGTGCATTATTCTAACCTTTTCGTCTCATTTCCTCTTTGTTAACAACAAGGATGTACTCAAAGACACCTCCCATAGTGCCAGATGTCATGAAATGGGTGCCATAGTCGTCGATAAATTTGGCGTACATGCCATAGTTGTATGTGTCTGGAAGCTCTTGCAGGGAGAGGAGCATGTCTTCATCCAAAACGATGTTGTTCCTTCTCATCTTGAAACGGGCCGTCTGCACCTTGGTCACAGCTCTAATGAATCCAACATCCTGTGGGCAAAGACTGCCAATCAATATTCACTGAAGAAAAAAAAAAAAGTAATTTCTAGGCTGGTTTGCAGAGGAAAACCTGAATCTGTAACTGTCACTGTATGTTAAGGGCTTGAAAAACAGGCCAACTTCAAAAGAAATCAGTGGCAATTCTTTTTTTCAATGTCTTTTTCTTGTGTGTGGAGGGCAGAGTTATGGCGTGGGTGCTTTGGGTTTTTTATTGATGTGCAAATTTCTGCTATTTCTGGTTTTTGTTTCCATGCTGTTTATGCCTTTTTTTTTTTTTCTTTTATTTATTTATTTGTTGGCAGCCTTGACCAGTGATGTGGGACAAAGCAGCAGGGGGATTCCCTGGCTGGGAAGGTGCTGACCCAGGGGGATTTCCTTGTTCTACCACCAGCTCCATGGCTTCTCCTCTAGACTGGCCATTACCCCAGGCAAGGTGCCAGTGCAACAGGACCAGCCCCTTAAATGATTTCTCCAATAATTGATCATTGTTCAGCTGCAAACATCGTGTGAGTCTAGACAAGTGCACAGTAAATACTCTAATGGTGCCAATTTCAAACAGCTTTTAAGGGCATTTCAACTCGGAACACCATCAAAGTAATTATTCTGTATTGTTTGCTGTCAGCAGCCAAGAAAGAAGAGAAGACAAGGATGGTATATGTGGGAAATACCAGCGTTCATGTTATTAGATGGGAAAAAGCACCACAGCTATTCCATGATTTAAACTCATGAGAAATAAACCTTTTTAATGGAAACTCTTTTTTTTTTTTTTTTTTAATATAATGTTTTTTTAACCTTTCTTCAAAAGTAACATATTTCCCTATCATAAGGCAGCTTGTATTAATTGGAACAAGATATATTTGCTACTGGAAATCATTCCCCGAGGAAAACTGTTTTGATCAACATCTTGATATTTCCTCCTCCCTCATCGTCACTTTAAACATTTTTTATTTATGTGCTTAACGTAGCCATGAAACAGGATGGGGTGAGATGACATGTGTTGTGGTACTTCGTAATTCAATTTTATTCCCACTCCCTGTTTGCTAAAATGTAATAAGAACAACAAACAGGATTACTAACGATCATACATTTGCAATTACACGAACAAATTAAGGTACAATTGCTATGTGTTAAAAAATGCAATTAAGAGAATAAACAGACGTAACTTACAGCCAGACCATGCAATGCACAGATGACATGATTGGAGTGTACGCGTCACTGATTTTTTATTTTTTTTTACCTTTGCATTGTATTCTGTGAAATTCTTCAGGGATCCTTTGCCACGTGATAAAGAAAAGCCAAGGTTTAGCTTTACAGGTACTGATTTAGGTCCAATCCCAAAGGTTAAACCGCCTCCTCTGCTTTTACTACTTCCAACGGCATTAAGCAGATCTTTTGAATCTTCATAAAACTCAAAAGAGAATCCAGAATCAGCATGAGCCTAAAGTGAAAGGAGCACACATTAATTTTTCAGGCATTTTCCTTCCTTTTTAACCAATATTTCTTTAAGGAGCAGATCATACCTCCATTGAGGCCAGTGATGCTCCTGATGGCACCAACACTGACTTCAGTGAACACAGAATAAAGAATTCAGTCATGAGCCATTTAATTTGGAAATATGTGAGAGATGCAGATAAAGCCATGCATTTTGTGTCATCTATCTCCAGACAGGGGAAAGGTTTGTGTTTGGCCCCAGAAAGCAATGCCATTACAGGTAGATCTGGTAACAGTGTCTAGTAAGCTACCTTGACACTTTCCATTATAAAGCCCTCCTTCCAGTTCCCTGCAACTCTGCCAAATCCTGACTATTTGGAGTGAATTTTTTTCCACTCCTGCCTGCTTCTGGATGAATTTATTAGGAAAAAGATTCAGCAGCGGTGATCCAGACACTTACGAGGGCAACATCAGAAAATAAACATTGTTCTGCCTGTTTTAGAGAAGTGACCTTTCCCTTGACAGCTCTGCTTTGCCAGCACGTGGAATTTAGCAGCCTTGCCGAGTCTGGGCTGTGCCATTTGCCATCTCTATAAAAAGCCAGATAAATTTTCCAACACTGAAAAATGGCATCTGACATGGTCGTGAGTGTCTTCCTAGACCCAGGCAGGTACAAACTCCAAAGTCAGCCTAGATGTGAGACATTCTTGAGCATCCCTCCCCATGTGTCTGTGGTACAGGTGTGCTTCCACCAGCAGCAGCAGGTAAAAGAGGGAAGAAAACATTGCTGGTGTGGTGGGTCTGTCTGGGTTCAACTGGGGACTAAGGAATTCTGCCTGTGGTGAGCACATGAGAGTCTATTACATTGGACTTTTAGCTGTAATATTGCCTTGGAATAATATTTATTTCATTCATCCATTGCAAAAAAAAAGCATGACAGATGCTTTTTTTAGCTGTAGCGAGGCCACAGCTCCTACTTAGGACACGGGACACCCAGCTTAAGTCCCCCCTCTGCTAGGTTCAGTTTCAAACATCCAAAGTCAGATGCCACCCCAAAGCACACAGGTGTTGTGATACATGTTGTGATGGCTTTCAGGATCTCTGTCTCACTCAGAATTCAGATTTATGTCCCTTGTAGCCATGCCATAGACTTAAATGCTTCCAAAGATTGAACTGGTAGCATTGTTCCTATTTTACACATGGCCAATTTCATCCCCGGAGAGGCAAGTGGCTCGCGCAAGCTCTACAGCTCATTAATAGCAGAATTTAGTAAAAAAACATTTATCTTGGCTCTGACTAGGCCAGAATAAGCAGTGGGGATGCCTGGGTGATAAAGCACGTTAGTGCCTTGATGTGCCATAAAACTGCATTTATATCACCGATTGCCTGTTGTCTTGGGGACAGCTGGAGGAAGGTGCCTTGAAAGACAACACGCAGCGAATTCTCCTCGATAAAATGTGCACAATACCTTTATAACAAGTTGGGCCCTTAGCTGGGAAAACTGCCGAATTTGACCACCCGAGGTACTCACTAGGAACTGGTACACGTGGAAGTTGTAAGGCTTGCGGAAATACTTCTCGTCGTCCCCGTAGTAGAGGTGTTCGCAGGCAGCGTCGTACTTCAGCTCCCGCCACTCCCCGTTGTAGACATACTCGCAATGCCCCCCCCCAAAATTGGGATCGTACACGTACTGCTTCTCCTCCTGTGTTAGGATGTTGTATCTTTGAAAAACATAACATTCAGAATGTTATACTTTTTTGTTTTTGTTGTTGTTTGGTTTGTTTTTTTTTTTTTTTTGTTTGTTTGTTTTCCCCAACAGACACTGTTCCCGTTTCTGTTCTCCTGACACTACAGCACTGCATGTAACCTATACTCAGGTCTCTGGCTTAGAACTGAGATTACAACGATAACCTGAGGTTTGGGTCTTCTCTCTCTCTTTGCTGTCTCCTTCCCAAAGCTAACAGGAGGCATTGTTTCAGACTCAGATCCTAGAGATGGAAGAAGTCAGTTTAATTGTCCAGTCCATCCCCACGAGTCCAGTTGTGAAAGTCCGACGGCACTGGGATTCCTCCAGTCCCAGCAAGGCTTTCACAGCCTGATGCATCTCCCTACCACAAAGTGTTTCCTGGCAGCCTCTGTAATTGTTTCCTATCTTAATTTCATCTCCTTCCTTTTAATAGCAGTCTCATTTCTCAGTGGAGTTAGCACCCTCCCTAGACTTGAAGCCTCCTGTTTTGCCAAGTCACTTGCTTATTATTTCCTCACGCCTTTCTCCTCCTGCTTTCCAGCCATCACAGCTGCTGCCCTCCCAAATCCCGCCTGTTACTTAATATTCCCTGTAATTCGATGGCTCAAAATGAAAGCATTATTCAAACTAGACAGCAGCATTGCTCCTCACAACAGGGAATCATCTTTAAGACCAGGATAGTAAATGCTATTGCTTTTGTGTGTTCTGCGGAGAAAACAAATCAGAGAGCAGTATTAAATGCGGTGCTGACTGCAAATTAATAGATGTCTTGAAAAACTTTTGATGGACTTTCCCAGGCCCTGGGCCAGAGATGCATTTATCTCATTGACTCAGGAGAGTGTTGGATAGGAGAATTATCCAATGACTGGTTGCATTGTCATACCATAGCTCATGCTCTCCAAATGAAACTAAGCGGTTGTGTTAGGACACAGGATTTAAAACAAAAATTTCACAATAGGAAATTTGCCTTTAAATTCATGCCAGTCTTCTTTTCTATATTGCATAATTAAAATTGGAAGCTGAATAGCCTAAAACATTTTCATGCATAGAAATACTTACTTCAGCTTATTTCCATTTGGTGCTCAGGCTCTCTGCCCTCAATATATACTCTGAAGTCCTAAATCCTGGAGCCATTTTCCATAAAACTGGAAGCCACCAGAATGCTGCACCTCCAACACTTACTGTTTCCTTTAATATTTGTTTCTATCAGCTATGGAAAGGACTCAGAGAACTGAGATATATTGTTACATGAGCATAAAGGGTACACTCACAACTACCGAGTGTCTGAGAGAGGCCAAGGTCAGGCAGTAAATCTGAGGAGAATTTGGAGTAAGAGCTGGGCTGAGCCCTCCAGCCTCTGACACAGCTACCCATGGCTGTGTGGGACGGACACTCTCCTTTGGGTTTTGCACAGCACGGTATTAATTCATGGAGTACTGTTCTTACTAAGCAGGAGCAATATGAAAACCTTCCTCCTGCTTTGATTGCTAGAGTAGCAGCTATTGATTAATTACTCACCCCTGTGCTGCTTTTTCAGACCCTGGGATTGGGAACAGGTCTTCACAGGGGCTTTCAATATCTTCATCCTCACAGTTATTCTCATCAGACCCATCTCTGCAGTCTCTCTCACCATTGCACACAAGATGTCGTTTAATACAGCGACCTAGAATGCATAGGGACAGGAGATCCCTTGGTTGCTTTCAGGAGAACTTTTTGGCAGCCTGATTTTGCTGCTCTGCACACATATTTCAGTGCCACAGGAAGCCATGCTGTGCGTTGGACACTGCACTGCTCCATCAGGAGTTTATTGCAATAACCATAGCGCAAGAACAGCTGTTTGCAGGAATCACAACCTGAAAGGACCTTATTTATTTATTTTTTTTAATTTCTGGGGGTGAGGAGAAAGCCCTGACATGGCAGTCATGGAGGGAAGTGGTGGAGCAGCAATGACATGCTCCAGCTGAGGAGCTGCCCCCAGAGCTGCTGTGCATTGCTAAATTTCATTAGGATTTTCATTACATGCTCAAGGTGGGAGCTCAAGCCACTCGTGCAAAAGGAAAAATCTGCCAAGGTGAGCCAAACGTCCCGAGAACAGCCGTATCACATCCCAGTCCTCAGAGCTGGGAATGGCTAAAAATAAATAATTCACCCCAACAGATTGCTGGTTGGGTTCAGGACTGAGCTGCGTTATTCTCAGGGAGAGGAAGCGTGTGTTGGGGGAGCTCTGGTGCCCACAGAGGGGGATGTGAGCGCACAGCACGGCTGTTGGAGCAGAATATTTCTAGAATCTTTATTCCACTGAAAAATTAACCTTTTCCATGTCACACATGCCTTCTTTTCGCTCCAAATCGAAGTGTAACATGGAAGGACTTCTGTAAAAGTGAAGAAAAAAAACAAAGATGGGGGAAATCTCATATTTTTCCATTTCACCATCCTGCTGGCCAGCCTGAATGCATTTTGGCAAAGCCCTGCCCACAGCAGATGCCATTCTGTCCCACCAATGTCTGACCCACTTCCCCTCGGTCTGTCCACCCGAACCTGGAGTCTGAGCCCCGTTCACTCACCGGTCTCCTCGCACCGAAAGTCCTTCCCACAGCTGGGGGCTCTGGTGCAGGTCTCCTCAGCATGGCAAGCTTGCTCATCCCAGAGATTCCCCACGCAGCGCTGCCCTGCGAACCCCGCGGGCTGCACCAGCGTCCGGTACCGGTGCTGGGTCATACAAGAGAGAAACACCTAATTCATGTCCCCCTGGCATTACCACCATGGGCAGTAATGCAATTATACCTATAGCTTTTATCTAAATTGTTATTTCTCTGTGCAGTCCTCATATGCATAGCCTTGTGCGTAAGTGTAGGAGACTCAGCAGAGAGGTGGGCACCCAGGAGAGCTGCCCGAAGTTAAAACAAGTGAATTTGGGGTGGACTGGAATGACTGTTTTTAAAATCTCTTCCTATTTTATACTTTGGAAGCAATAAAGAATTTTTCCAATCGCACATTTTGTACTGGAATGTAATGGGTTCAGATGGACATAGACACTAATTGCAATGCTGATTCTGAAACATAAACATTTCTGATGGATTATTAATGAGGATTGCTGCTCTTAAACCAGGAAAAAACAAAAAAAAAAAAAAAAAAGAGAGAGGGAGAGAACAGCCAAATCATTTGCTGATTATAAGCACAGGAACAAAAATACAGGGATATAAACTAAGCAGAGAGCAAAATTATGTCAGGTATTTGAAAATAAATTCTTGAATTATGAAGACATATGTGAAATTATATCGAAAATTGAGAACGGGACCTGACGAATGAAGGTTGCTTTTAATTTCTTTTCAGTAGAATATTTGCATTAAGAATCAGGGGATACTTAATTAAATCTGAATTTGAAAAGGAAAATCTTGGCCAAGTATTCTGGCCTGATTCTTCCACCTTTTGCCTTGATTTTGTGTTTTGCAGCTCTGCTGCCTTAAACAAATTTATTCCCTGTTTACACCAGGGAAAGTAAGAGCCTCTCTATGAGAGGAGCACCTCCGTCATATTTGGATGAGTTTACGGGATGCTTCAGAATGATGAATATGTATAATATATATAATTAATGTGTGTACATCCTTGTTGCAGACACATCTGAGGATAAATGAATGCATAATGGTAGAGCCTTACTTTTTTCTCTTGGCAAGGAAAGCAATCAGTCCACGCTGACCACTGGCTCAGCTGACAGTTGACAGGAGCTGGGGAATTAACATCTCTGCTGCTTCTTCTGAGGAGAAGAGAGAGTGGTCTAAGGGCTTTGAAGGTGTGCTTTAAGAAGTGTTGGAGGCCAGCAGGGAGAAAATAATCTCTGTGTGTTCTTCCACTAGGAACTCATTTTGTAGGAAATGGACACTGGGGTAGACCTTTAGTAGGGTTGGCCGTCCTACCCCGGCTGCCCTGTCCAAGAAGTCCACCCTCAAAATATGGTCTGGGGCAGCAGGTGTAGGACCTGAGCATTTTGCCTCTGGTTTCCTGCTCTCCTGGGAGATCCTAGCTCTTTCCAACAGTTGGATTGCAATAAAATGTATGTACACCATACACGAGAGGCCAAACGCCCTGAGAGACAGAAGGAATGTCCAGAAAAGACAGGTTTTAAGGAAAAGCTTCTTTAGGACTTTCTTCTCTGGAGTACCTCACAAACTGCAGGATTACTGATGTTTGTCACCTGGTTTGAAATCAATCAATTTCACTTTTTTTACACCATTCTGAATTATCAGTATTTTTCCACACAGGGTTTGATGCCCATGCACGCTGTAGTGGGAACGGCTGCACCAATGGTGCTGAGCTGCAAGCCATGAGGCCGTGCTGACCACGAGGATTTGTTGGCTGACTATTTCTAAAAGGAAATACCTAGATTCTGTGAAGGGGGAAAAGTTAAAGAAAGAGTATAAAAAACAGAAAATGGCAAGAGTTGTGGATCACAATGGTCTCTGGACATACATGTACATTGAATATTGCCGTACAGTAGCAAGAAAATACTTGTCTTGCTACCCAGCCCTGTCATTATATCTCTGTGTTTCTGTCCCCACTCCTACAACCTTTATTTTCACATGTTTCTTTGTCTTGAGGAGCAGTCTGTGGCATTAAGAAATGACTCTCCAGTTGCCACAGCCTTCTAAGCATTTTGAGGGGTTATTCCAAGCCAAAACATTATTATCATTATTTTGGTGATTAACTAATGAGCAGTCTGTTTTACTTATAAGACTGCAGCCCAAAGAGAAATCCCGATAATTAGCAGAGGTAGGGAGCACGCTGGGCATTCATCAGCAAGGCCACCAGACGAGAGGCACAGCGGCTTGGGCAGAGAGCCTGTGGGCACAGATCACCCACCAGGAGAACAGCGGGATCCTGGAGACACACACAGTGCTGGAGGAGGCACCCGTACTGATCCCTCCCGGCTCTGACAGGAGGTTTTGTGGGCCGTGTCCTTCAGCACTTCACCAAGCACTTAATTGGCTCACCTTCGACTGGATTTCACGTTTACCTCTTCATTATTCTGCCTTGTTTGATAAGTTCATCAAACATCAAAAATCTCGTCTTTGTTCCTTTTCAAAAGGGATTATCAGAATAAGCCTACATAATTAAGTGTATCACTACCATGATTTTTTTTTTTTCCCTTCTGCCTTCTCCTAGTCTTCACATTCCAATTATCAGTGATACCTTTTCTTGATCCTTCTAAATCACATTTGCTTTTACAACAATCCTGAAATTAATAACTGTAGGAAAAAAACAAACAAACAAACAAAACAACTCTTCTATCACGACACTGTAGCTTTAGAAAAAAATAACTTGTATATCCCTTTCCTTCAAAGCTTAAATGACACTTGTATATGTTAATAATATTGTTCAGAGAAAAAAAAAATAGAGGTACATGATTCTGGCTTGGATTGAAAATTGGGTTGTGTACAAGCACATGTTAATTGTCAAATGCAAAATAATTATTATGAGAATGAATAGGAAAAATATTTCTTTGTAAGTCTTCCTGTGTAAGGAATTCACTCCAAGTGCCCCAAAATAATACGGTGATTTTGGTAAAAATGTTTAAGCAGGCTTAATAGTCATCTGTGAAAGAAAACCCATTGTGCAAACAGTTCATATAAGAAGGAATTATGATTCCTCGCTTGGGCTTGGATAACGGCCAACATTTTTTTTTTTATTTTTTTTTTCTGGAAGCTGTTTACAGAGAGCACAGTGTGCACATGCCTCAAGTCAAGACGAAATTGATGGGCTGACTGACTGGCCCGCAGTTTCTGTACGTAAAGCTGGGTGGAAGCAGACTTACCTCTGGGAAGGCGCCGCCACCGGCTCCCCGTGCGCCGCAGCCGTGCCCCAACGTGCTGTTAGAGACAGCGAGCATACAGCAAGAATCAAAAGAGAAACCTGACGCAGGCTCCACTGCATTGTTTTTCCATATGTAAACGTTTGCTATTAATTAGCTGCAAGCAAAAGCTTGAGGCTTTGGTAGGCTGTGGGGACAGCGCTGCTGGGAGAAGTGCGGAGCCCCCCGGGCGCAGCACGCTGCGGTAAATCATTGACGACAGCACCCATCAGATCATGAAGAATCAGGACACGTCCCGGAGGCCTTTGCCCTTTTGGAAACAAATTCCCAATCTTCTGGCAAGGGAATATATTAAACTGTTTGACTGTTTCCACATGGAAGTCAGTCAGGCCCTGTCAAGGCAGTCATGTTTCTTACCCACCCTGTACCCTCCAGTTCATTTGAAGGAGGAAACCCATTTTATTTCCCACAGCACCTGCAATTTTGTCCACTTCCCAGCACAGCCAATTGAAGATTCTTACAAAATTCTGTTATGAGGGACACGTACCATCCAGATACATCACGGAGAGGTCAGTTCAGCTTTTTCCCTTTTCCATTCCCATAAGGCAGTGTCCCATGTCCAAAGCCACCGGGAATTATAACCTGACTCAGAAGGGCTTTGGGATGGTCCTACACAGTCACTGCAACGTGGGGATCTAAACACTCTTTTTTTAAACTGATTCAGAGTGAGGAAGATGCCCCCTCACTCTGAAATTTTGTCCTGTCCCAGCTGCTGTGTAAACCTGTCCATAGGTGATGGCTTTAATGCTTTTAGTAGGCTGGGATCTCAGTGCAGGAGTAGTGGATGTGCAAGTGCACAGGTGTAAGACAATAACACCATACAAAGCAAAACACCATGGGTTATTTATTATTAAGAGAATAGCCACAAGATAAGGATATTTAGTTTTCACATGTTGAAAAAAAAGGGGAAAAGCAGCCATTGGAAAAACACTTGCACATAGGGTTGCATATAACCTTCAAAATCCCCCCTGAGGGTTTCTAGGCAGGAACAAAAGTGCACAAGGACTCTGTAACATTATTAGTAGTTAAAATAGAAAAAAAAATGATATCTGTGGAAACTTTTGTATTTGAACAAGCCTCCGTGTCTCCCTGCTTTTCTTCTGCCTAAGAGGGCTGAGATACTTCATGCATAAATGAAGCGTTCCCAGCAGACGACTGGAAACTTGAACCTCAATAAATTTGAGAGAAAGTGTAATTATTGTAGGAAAATCTGGTCTTGGGCTATTATGGCTATTAAGCGGACAGTGAATTGTTCTCTGCTCACAGAAGACTGGGATAGAAGTGTCACTCTGTGTATTTCCAAATTAATGTGAAGCTCGTTTCAATAGCCGGTATTGTAAATTATCAAAATAAAAGGACCTCTTACCGTGTTATTTTAATGTAATTAAAGTTTAGAATGACCCTGGAGCTTGTCTGCACTAAACAAGAAGAAATGTATCACATGGGTAAACTCTGTAGTGAGATGAAATGAAAACTGCCTTTTTGTGACCTTCAGGAGTATGTTAATGCAGTCTCTTACCTACTAATGTACTTCAGATGGGTTCAGAAAGACCTCCTTTCTTCGCCTACGCAAGAAGAACTCAACTAAAGTTTTAATTTATTATTATTTTTTTAATATTAGGCCTAAATTGCTTTTACCTGCGAGAAAAGCACGGGACTGAAACTGGCATAAAGTGATACCCACCATTACTCCCTGTTACATGTTGTAACCCCTCTGCATGTCACTGAGAACAATAAAGAAGGGTCTTAGCAATGCTTACAGAGATCTGGTGGGGACAATTCCACTGTCCCCAAGGAGGGAGCCTCCTCTGCTTTCTGTCTGATCTGTCTTCGGTCCAAACTTCTGCCGTCCTTTGATATAAATGGCTGCACTGCAGTCAAATGCCTCTTCAGCATCCAGCAGGACTGGAGAAGCATTATATCTTTTCTGATAGCAGCATCAGAAACACACCATATATATAATGAAAGTTATTTGTGGACTGTCTCCCAGATAAAAGGCTGGGCCAGTTTGTGCAATCAGGCACATCAACAATTTCGCACTGATGGGTGAAGTCGTTTGGGGGGGGAGGCATGCGAGAGATTTAAGCTGCAAGCGATGCACACCACGTTAGAGGTGAAATTAAAGAACCTTTCTCAAAGGTGTTATGTTCCAAAAGCGATATATATAAAAGTTATGGTTCCATTTATAACATTATGAATTGAACTTGTCTAAAATGAGTGTTGGATCCTCGCCTTTAAGCCTGAATTAACTCTGAACCTCAGCGATGCTGCCGATAGCTGCGCAGTCACCTTCAGGAGGCTGGGCAGTGGGATGGGGACTGGGGGCCGGTTGGTAGAGGGGAAATTGAGGCTGGGGGCGGGTGTGAGAGGAGTCAGTGGCAAATCTGGGTGGGAATTTGCATCAGGCACTTTGTGAGTATTGCAAAACTCTTTTCCTTGCCACCAAAGAACTCTCCACAGCTAATATTTGATTAAAAGACATGCAGATCTTCACTGAAAACCCTTTTAACCCCATATAGCTACAGAGTCCTGCCCTATTTGATTCCATCCTGTGCACTGTACTCTCAGTGCTGTACCCCAGGTCCCTGCTGTTGATGATCCCACTAGGTAATGTTGCTGCCACCTGTCATGTGCTGTTTGCTCTCCGAGCAGACAGCCTCTCTTTTAGGGGTAGCATATTTTTTTTCCTTTAATATAGGGGTGGTTGCAAAGTACAGAGGTTACAGAGATGTTTGGTAAGGCAAGAGCAAGGAATTGTGCCCAGCGATTGGAGCTCTGCCCTTGGGAATCCTGCCATTTCACACCTGCTTTCACAGCACACATGGGCTTCCTCAGTTCATCCCCTCCACAAGTGCCAGCAAGTTTTCCCTGCACAGGAGCTGGGTAAAATAACTTCTGTTTTTCCACGGCAGCAAGGTCTTATCTTGTTGATGTGCTTCTCCAGGTCTTCATCTCCCAGCTTCAAAATCAAAGTCCCGGAGCAGATACCTTGGAGAGAAGGGCTTGGATTAAGACGAGGGCTTTATATTCTGCAGCAAAACCGGAGACATCAGCACTGCTCTGGGGTTTGGAGGAGGGCTTCATCCACCAGCCCTGCTCCTGGGGAGCAGCAGGCAGGGCACAGGCGGTGCTCGCTCCCCCTCTGCTGGAGCCCCGCGGAACCGCTGCGGGAGGAAAAGGCTGGGGAGAGCAGAATTGGGGTTAGGGACCCGGCAGAACAAGGTAAAAGCTGGGCTGCAATCCCCCCACACACATGCAAACACCCCCCCGAATGGGATTGTGCCCTGCTAGCCGCTTGTGGCCATTTCTCTGAATTTGGAGATGGGCATCCTGCTCCAGGGGTGGCATCCCTGCACACATTGGGGCTTGCAGCTGAGTGGGCTGCAGGATCCCTTCTGCCCCTAAATGCTGTGTCCCTTCTGTCCCCAACCAATTCCAGCCCAGGCCAGCCATTTCCATCTCCTGCCCATCCCTGCCAGCTGTAACACGGGAAAAAAATCTCATCAGGCTCTCCCTTGCCAATAACATTTTGTCCCTGCTCTGTTTCCAGTGATACATCACAGGTGAGTCAATCTAGCTGTCTTGAAGAGAAGGGTGGATTGTCCTAAAATTTCCCTAGGCTGCACCAGGCACACCAACCCCCTTTCTGAAAGTGCGAAAGATTGGGGTAAGTGATACTCCTGAGGTGTTCCTGTGGCTAGTCTATGGTAAGACTTGGGAAATCCAGAAAAAGGACTGCCCTGGAACTGTATAATATACCTGTAACATACAATAAACTCTATTGTTCATAAAGTTGCTGAAAAGAATAAAGAAGGGAAAATAAGTGTGCTTGTAGCCCTTTGACTGAGGTGTGTATATAAGAGGGTATTGAATCACTGCAAAAATAATAACATGTATATATTTAATAGGTTTAAGTCCTGATTTTCTGCCCGGGTTCTCCAAGGAAGCTCGTGGTGCCTCGTGACCCTTTAGGTGACTCAGCCTGGAGGAGATGAGCAGAGCTGGCTCCCCCTGGGCACTGCTTGATGTGTGCAGCACCGTGGCCGCCCCGTGCTCCACCACAGTTATTATGACCCAGCACAATTTATGGCAGCCCTGGGGCTGCTTTCGAATGAGGTGAGGCAAGCGGGGGTCCCACCAGGGCTAGCACTCACCAAATGCTTGTTTTAGAGACACCTTTGGCTTGTCTTTATTTCTTTTAGGGCCTGCAAGAAGGATACTGCCCTGTCCCTTTCCGTAGGACCCCAGCTCCAAAGTCACAATCTCCCTGTTCTCCAACACTGCTTTAATTCAGGGCCTGTGTTCATAGCACTGGGCGGCTCGTAAATCCTCCCCAGCCCCTGTGCACAAAGCCACCATTCATTCTGGTCACGCCACGACTCCAGGCTGGGCTTGGGGGACTTCCCTGCCGGCGCGCGGCTCGGCGGGACCCCCTCTTTCTTCTCCGAGACCACCACGCAGCAGCAGGGCTTTTCATGTGGCCAGGAGTGAGACTTAGGCTTTGAGTCATGTCTCCAGTGACCAAGCCTTTTATTTTCCTTCTTTTTTTTTTTTTTTTTTTTTTTTTTTTCTTTTTTCCCCCTTTTTTATTTTATTTTATTATTTTTTATATATTTTTTTCAAGCCATCAGCAAGCTTGGCTCTGACAGGCTGGGTCATGAGAGCACCAGTCCTGCTCCCAGGGGTGGTACGGGTGGTTGGACAAGGCCTGATGCCCACGTGCAGAGAGGCAATGCCCATCCATAAGCCACATATCACCCCTATTACCATCAAATCATTGGAAAGAAATTTCAGATGCCTGAGACACCGGACACACACGGTCTGCCAGCAGGTCCCACACATCACAGGCATGTTTTCCTGCAACCACAAGGCCTCCTGGTGCTGCAGGGGTTCTTTTCCAGGCAGATCCTTGGGGATGGTCTATGTGAGAGGTAGCTGGGAGTAGGGCCAGCCTGACAGGGGCAATCATTGCTTAGGAAACTCACCTCTGAGTACTGCCCAGCTAGGGCTTGATGCTGCTGCCATCCCTCTGGTCTACAGAAGAAAGACCAAATAAATCTGATCAGTTATGGAGGGAAAGAGGAATTCCCGTGGTTCTCTTCCTGCCAAGCTCAGCAGCTTTGCTTTTCCTGGGAGATGTGCTCTGCAAAAGCACGGGATCAATGTTTGGACAGAGCCTTTCAGGCTCTTCTCCAGGACCAAAACATCCATGAAAAGCCTTATTTGCTCATATTTAGCTGGCATGCCCTGTGGACATCAAGGAAAAGCTCACTGAGAGGAGGAGCAGCTTCACCAGGGAACAAGTACAGATTTCAGCAAGGACAACAGTTTTTGCTGGGCTCTGCTATCTAGGGATGAAGCAAACACATTTCCCCTCTGGGAAAATGCCTGCTTTAATCCCTGCGAGCTCTTCAGCTCAGGCTGGGTGGATGCAGTGGGATGGGCATCGCAGCAGGGAGACCACAATGAGCAGCAAGAGTCAGTGGGGCTCTTTGTATTTTAAAGGTTAGGGGCTGTGTGTGGTGCTTCCCCACCTCCAGCCAGGCTGCAAGCCTTTTCCACCAGCAGTGGGAACGAAACCAAAACCTAGGCAGAGGACTTGTGACAGTTCGATCCCTGGCTTGCAAAAAGGCAAAACCTCCCTCCAGCTGGAGGGCTGATAAGATAAGCAGGAGGGAAGGGCTGAGCCCAGGTGAGGTTCTCCCCACCCCTGGGGCAGAGCCGTGGCCCAGGTGTGTTTCGGGCTCGCTCCGCCTCGCCGGGCAGCAGGAAGGGTGACGGAGCAGGAGGCAGGAGGGCACCGTGGGGCTGGATGGGTGACGCCAGCACTGAAGAGCGAAGCCATGGACGTGGTAACTCCCTCGGGCTGCTCCTTTCTGCTACAGCAGGGGCTGAGCTGCATGAAATGCTTGCTGCTTGGCTCCCCTCCACATATTTATATACTCAGGGCTGCGGGTAGTAGCTTATCCTCCTGGTGAGATAAACGCTCCTAGAGCTGTTCTGCTCTCTGTGGAGCCACACGGGGATGTTTCCCTGCCCCAAAGCAGGCACCAAGGGACTGCTGGTGCCAGGCTTCTTCCCCACTGATCTGAGATGAGTGGCAGTGGCTCCCTTTTAATTTACCGAAAAATAGAGGTGGATTTTTAATTTTCCTAAATTTTTTTTTTAGAAGAAGCCGGTGAGTTAATGAGTAGCCGGCGGCTACGTGTGGGCAGAGGGCAGCGCCGGTTACACATTCACCCATGGGAACTCCCTTGGTGATCCAGAGAGGGGAGGAAAACAGAGGCACGTCAGGAAGGGAGCGAGCAGTCCTTCCTGTCCCCGTCTTCAGTAGGGTTTCTCTCCCTCTGTCGATTATTTCTAGAAAAGCAGAAAGGTACTGAGAGTTCAGGCTGTTTGGTCAGCCCTTATAACAGCACAGACCTCCAGCTGCTGCTTTCTCTCAGAAAGGTGCCCGTATTGAAGCCCTAGGCTGAGCTTTATTCTGCTTCCTAGCATGATATTAATGTTAGAAGAGTGTTTTATTTATAGGGAGAAAATATGGAAAGTTTAGCTGTCCCCTGACTCCATAATGCTTGTAGCTTTCCGGCCAGGAAAAGTTTGTTTCCTTTTTATTCTCTCCCTCTCTCATCTTGCATGCTCTTTTGCCAAGTGCATTATTATTCCCGGTGAATTATTTGGCCAGATGTAGCTGTAATGCACGTCGTGAGCTTTTTCCAATCCTTTAAATTTATGGGTGGCTTCTCCCCACTGTGCTGACCGCTCTGATTTACGGCTGGGTGCCCGGCAGCCTGGGCTAGGGGGGCAGGACTTGACATGTGCCCTGAGCTGGACGAGGGGCTTCCAGGGCTCATCTCCCTGAGCTGGCTACAGGCAGAGCTGGGGAAAATGCCCTGTTGAGACCTGGAGAACTCATTGCACAGCACAGGACCTTGCTAAGTTCAGCACAAGCTTTATGGGGAGGGAGGTGGCATCGGGTTTGGGGTGAGATTTATGCCGAGCATCCCTGCAGCCCCTGCCAGGAGGTTTGGGGCACCCACTCGGGCTGTCTGTGTCCCTCCTGGCTTGTGGCATCACCACAAATATCCCAGGCAGCTGCAAAATGGGGAAAACCCTTGTGGTGAAGGGCCCTGCGAGTGTGTTCAGCACAGATTACCTTCACCTTAATTACACGAGTGGTTTGAAGCTGCTGTTTCAAGGCAAGAGCAATAGCAAGTTGAAGGGAAAAAAGGGAGCCTTGAATCCACCTCTGTGCAATACAAGGTGCCAGCCAGGGGGCTGCCCTGTCTGCCCCAGCAAGTACCCAGCCCAAAATCCTGTTTCACCTTGCTTGCGGTGCTGGGCACGCTGAGACACGCAGGTACTTCTTCTTTTGCTTTCTCTATCTCCAAGGGTGCTTCCGGGGAACTACGTGTTGCAGAAACAAAAGGAAATCAGTAAGGAGAGGTAAACAGCGCTGAACTCTTCAACTGTTGCTACAGCACGTGCAAAAGCTTGGTGCAATCGCATTAGGGCACCGCGCTGCTTTATTTCCTGTCTGGCATCGCTGGAGGGATCTGGGACACGTGGGATTTGTTTTAAACCTGATTCATCCTCCGTATGCTTCTGAAAATTCCCACTCCCTGTAGGCTCTCTGCTAGATTAGGCTGTCTGGGCAGCTTACACGGCATCACACTGCTGACCACTAATATGAAATATAATTGGAGCAATTCAAACCTCTCCCCCAAGGGCTGGCTCTTTACATCATGCACTACCCTGTGAAAGTAATAAAGTTAGTGAAAGGGGTTATTCAAGAGAAATTGTCAGTGTTTAATAAATCGTGCAATTAAATGCAATAAAACCTCAGTATGCTATTCATCTGTTCTGCCTTAACACTTAAGGCTGGGGCTTTTTTCAGAATAACGAAGTTCTGTCCCAGATAATTTTTTCCAATTTCCTCATTAGACAGGTTCTCGTGAAGCCTTACAGTTCTCAGCACTGAACTACGCTGCCAGAGTAGTGCACCTAATGTAATCATGGCATATAAAAAGTTATAGAGCAGTTCAAGGACTTAAGTAGCTCATAAATTTTTCTTCATATTTTCTCCTTAGTTCATTTTGGGGCTGAGTTTAGGCTGCAGCATTGCAGCCAAAAACTGGGGTCTTCTTTCTGTAGTGGGGCATCAAGATGTCTGGGGAGAAAGGGATGAACAAAATGTTCTTTAAGTGACCTTTCAAAGTGTGGTATTACTGATTTTTATTTATTTATTTATTTATAATCAAAATCGTATATAACCTCGGGTCTGGTAGCTGTATGGGAGAGGAATCAAGTGTCTTAGCCAGTGTTCATCACCCAGCCCAGGAGATGCTCTTGCTGTTCTCATGTGCCACATGGGTGGTTTGCATGCCCTCTGCGCCATGGGGGTGGTAACAACAGCAAGTCTGAAGCCTCCTTTTCTCTGAAACAATCACATAAATTGCCTCTAAAAGCAGATGTTTTCTGCTCTCTTTTCTTCTCCCACCCAGGAAGGTGTGACTGATTTCAAAGCCCTCCGAGCAAAATTTCAGAACGACTCCAACCTTGCCAACAAGCTGGTGCGGCCATGCCAGAAACCTCCCCCCAAAATCGCACCCAAACCGGGCTCTGGAGGCAGTGTCATGTCCAGCCCCGTGCCAGTGAGTAAGAGAGAAGTGCTCATACCCAAACCCAAGGATGAACTTCTCCATCCTGCCTCCCAGCCCTCTGCTCTCGCGTGGTGGGCCAAGCTGGAGCGCACGGAGCCGACGGAGCATAAGGAAGAGAGCAAAGGAAATATCTTGGAGAAAGGGCTGAGCTCCCCCAGGATCAGCTCTCAGAAGCCTCCAATGCCCTGTTGCACTGACCAGCAAGGACCGGTCCCTGAGGATGCTCCGCTCTCCAAATCTTTCCACCGTGCCCTGCAGATGTGGGAAAACACTTTATCCTGTGGGGAGAAAGCAAGCACAGAGCTCCCAGCCCAGCGGGCGATGAACTTGTACGTGAACCCTCGCCCGGAGCAGAGGATGATGCATGCTCCCACTGTGCTGGAGAGCAGCAAGATGCAACCAGATGGAAACCAGCCTGCCTCATCCCAGAGGAAGGATGCTCTGCGTAGCCTTGGGCTGACTTCTCCCCAGGCTGCCAGGAGAGATGGGAGAGCTGCAGAGAGCACTGCAACAGTCACATTGCAACCTGAACGCCATAAAGGTATAGTAAGTTATAATCTTATTATATACATTATTTATTTATTTATTATTTATTTATACACACACACACATGAGAGTATATAGGTGTTCTGAATCTGCAAGGTACAGCACAACAGGTAGGAGAGGAAGGCAAGAACAAGCTGGGCTCCTCAAAGCATGATGTTAACTGGCTTGTTGGAGTGCTCCTCTTCTTCCTTGAAGGTCCTGGAGATAGGGGAGGGTTCCCTGATTCCACTGCATTTTTCAAAGCCCCACTCTAAGAAATTGCCAGATTTCTGAGAGTAGAGTGAAGTGTGAGAAAAGGGGAGCATCTTATTTTCGTTTGCCTTGGCCTACTGCAAGGTAAACATGACTACAGCCTGCTGTTTGGTTTTCACAGAGACGTACAAAGGCTTTTATTTCTTGCAAAGGTAGTTTAGTTCAAATAAAAGTGGTTTAAGCCTGAAGTCTCTGTACACTCTCAGTTTTGCAGCAGGTCACACGTCAGCAAGGAGAGCGTGTTCTCCTTGCAGTATTTCTTGCAGAAAGGGGAGCTGAATGCAGTGAGGTTCCCCTGGCCAGCATCATGCTGAGCAGCAGGGCACTGCAAGGCTGAGTCTTTATTTACTCTGGAAAGCTTCCCCGCTTGGGCTGGGTATAGAAAACAGCCACAGTCCCAAATCCTGGCAGATTAAAGAGTTATCGGTACAGAAAATTAGGCTAGTGTTTTATAACCAACAGGAAGGGAGCTGTTGAGAGTTGAGGCCCTGACATGGCAAACTTTGTAAAAATCTTGAAAAGTGGCATTTTTCTCCACTTTTCCATTCTGGTAGTGTGGTAAGAGCCTGTGTTATGGGGACGCTGACCTCAGGGGGAAGCAGTGATGGTGAGAAATCACTGTGTAGAAACTAGTGATGCTGGGCAGATTTGTGCTGCAAGGAGGGGTAATTGTGCCTGTGTTTGTGGTTCCCTGGAGCAGAGCCGGAGCATCTCCTGTGCCATCTGGGAGTGGGAACAAGCTTGAGCAGCCTGGGCAGCAAGCCACCAAAAGTGAAACCTCTTCCTTCAGCTGCGTCCCTGGGTCCTGCCCCCAGAAAACCCCCAAGACCCCCGAACGTTGATCTCAGCTCTTTCCGAAGTGCAATGCCTTCAGTCCACAGAGGAAATGAAACAAGTAAGAGATTTCTAGCCTTTCTCCCCAAACCAGCCCTTCAGAAAATGAATGAAAAAGTACAGTTCATTGACATCTATAAGACGTGTGGAAATGAGGGGTCGTTGCTCATTTCTCGCATCCTCCTCAAATATTAGAAAGAGCTGATCATTGACAACGCAGATGTTTTTTGCCTTTAATCTGGGGAAGGGATCTAGTGTTCCTTGTTGGGCGCCATCCCCCGTGCAGAAACCTGCCTCCCTTCTTGCTGCAGCTCCATTGCGAGTGCCGGCAGCTGCTGCGGTTTTACGGCCAGCTGCAAAGCACTGCGAGCTGATCTTTATCGCCCCGCTTCAATGCGAAATGCCTTCGCTCTGGAGCACACGGCTGTGGGAAGGCACAATAAAATCGGTAGAAACCAGTCTGCTAATCCCCCCCCCCCCCTTATGTTTTAAATACAACAGAGGGCAACGTCGTTAAACGTTCCAACATCAAGAAACGCAAGAGTTGAATTTCCCATAATAAAACCCTATTGATGTTGCATAATAGAATATTTTGGCCTGCTTATTAAGCTGCTAAATGCTGTTTCTTTATAGATACAGGCTTAATTACAGCCAGATCTGTAGGCACAACTTTTGCTGAATTCAAAGGGAGCTGCGTTTCTAAGAAGGGCTCAGCTAAAATCTTGTTGGCTTACTGAGCCTGTGTTTGTTGCTCTGCTCTGGGCTTAGCAGGAGTCACAGGCAGAGAGATTTTCACTGAAAGTCTTCCCTAATGTGCCTGCCTTTTCTAAACATGTAAATGGCACAGAGGAAACTAGTTATTTATATGTCATCACTTGCATGCCCTATCAATATTGCTCAACTATTGATCTCTAGAAGGCCTGAGACTGTTGCCTGGAAACACGAAATAATGACATATTAACATAGCCACATCCACTGGCAATCCTATTTCATGCCCATCTCTGCGTGCTGCCTCGAGCAAAGGCCTCCCCATTGCACCTCTCTGTCCCTGCAGATGCTTTTTTTGCCTCCAAAAGCTAATCCTCTGTGTGTTTGTGTGCAGCTGCTGAAGATGAGGATTATCTGATCCCTGAAAGGTGAGCATGTGGTGGGGGCACCCTGCTCCCTCTCACCCACCGAGGTTTTCGGCAAGGTGATGCTTTTGAGAGCTGTTGCAGAAACAAAGCCCTGGCAGGTGTTGGGGTTTTGGCAGCAGCCTCGCTGTGTGCTTGTGCAGCAAGGGCAGTGCTGCCCCTGCCCTCCAGCTTCAGCTGCCTCCAGATGCCCAGGTGAGAATTTTATGGGGTGGCCACCCGAAACCCTTCACTGGGCGATGTGAGACAGTCAGTTCAGCTTCTGGTGTGGCCATGTATGAAATGGATCAAAAAAATCTCAGACACGATTGTTTTGGTGTGCTAGGTGATCCTGACTTCTTCTGGTATGCCTCTGACTTGTCATGAGGGGTCATAGGGTGGTCCCAGATCTGTACCAAAGAGATGTTGGTTTGTAGGGAAGTGTTCATATACCTGTTTTTGACAGGTTTATGGACGTATATATATATATATATGTATATATACATATGTATGTTGGATGCACGAACATACTGTGAAAATGGGAAACAGAATGGCTGAACTAAAGGAAAAGGAGGCAAATTCTTAACATATCTTCAGCGCCCAAACAATGAGCTCTTGCAGCAAACAACACAGACAGTTGTGCTTCTCACATTGTGAGGTGTTCCTGCCAGGGCGGGCCTGTGTTTTGATTAACTTTCAGCATTTACTTGTCAAAGGAGAACTGGTCAAAAAATAACCAGCCCAATAACTGTTATGCACCACAAGGAAGCTGTCCCGGTAGTTCATTACATCAAGATTAGCAATCTTTCTCTCATACTTGTGATATGGCCTTTACAATAGGTCACTTGTTAAATATTAACCATGTTGTAAATGGGGAAACGAATTAATTGCATAACAGCAAATAATGGGAGAAATTTTCCTCCCTGAATCCCAGAGCTGGGAGCCTCACCAGCTCTTAGGGACTGTAATAAAAAACAGTCCCTCAAAGCCCCTGGTGTTATTGCTTGGGGCACCTAATCCTGGGCTCCAGCTCCTTGTTTGGGGATAAACAGGCAGGGATCCACCTGCCCAGCTGTGTTTCAGGTTCAGTGGAGCACTGTGGTGCTTACCAACCATGGTCTGGTGCCCAGCCAAGCACCAAGGATGTTATTTTACCCCAGGAATGGGGAAGTGAAAGGCCATGGTTCTTCCTGACCAGGAAGTCCTTTGGTGTCAGCACAAGTTTCTGCCCAATTCTAGCTGTCATTTCTCATTCTGACTTCACAGCTGTCCAAACGCACCTTGAGCTCTTTGTTCCTGTTGCTGCAGTTTGCAGTGACTACCTGGTTCTTCCTCTGCTGGAGCTCAGTTGTGGCAGCAGGATGATTAAAGGGAAACCAATCCTTCCCTGAGGTTTATTATAGACTTGGTGTTAACAGATATCCCGTGCAGTTCTTGCTACAGATCTTCCTGATGCTCTCACCCAGGGGGTTGCCTCGATGGGCACCCAAACAAATGAGCCGAACTTCCCTTCTCCTACTGTTTCACAGGTGGATGGGGTTGGAAGAGGCTCTTTCCCCCACTCTCTTTGTGTTATTTTTTTAAGTTGAAACAACCTAGCTTTGCCTGAGAGGACTTGTGTTTCTCCCTGCACCCATTCCCAAATGGCATTAATCTGAATTTCTGCAGGAAGAAAGGGAAAAAGGAGGTTGAGGAGAGAGGGTCTGGGGTGGGAATCCAAATATTGAGGCTGTGTGGTGTGGGGCTGGATGCTGCCAGCATGGAGCCCCCCACTTTTTCATACCTTTGTATGTACCCTCTGATACCTGTTTTTGCTTTTTTTTTTTTTTTTTTTTTTTTTTCCTGCCTGTTTCTGTAAGTGAGAAACAGCTTGCTGAACAATGCAATGGGATTGTTGTTACTATTTAAGTAGTTGCAGTAAGCTTGAAAATTGTTGCACTCAGATTTCCATGGGCTTTTTGTTCCATTTCTCCTTGAGGTATCACTGTAGGCAGAGGACCATAATCCAAGTACAAAGACCCCTGATGTGCTTCAAGCTCTGTATCTGCAGCAGAATCTCCTAAAGGAAAAGCAAGTGGCAGTGTGGGGTCACGGGGAGGCTCAGCTGAGCCCCGCATTGTGCACAGGTCTCCTCTCCCTCTGAGGAATTCTTGATTTCACTTTGCTTTCTTGTAGGCTCGGTATCAAAGCACTTGAAGCTCTTGTCCTTAAGATAAATACATTTTTATTTTTTTTCAGACTTCTAAAAAGGCCAGAAAAACACTTTTTCTCTCTTTTCTCTCATCCTCTCAGTGCTCAACTTGAAGAGCAGCATAATTGCGAAGAAACCCTGATGTACCCGAATCAGTCTGGAGACACCACAACCTTGTGTGTCATTGAAGGTACTTTGCAAGACTAGACTGTTAAAGAAATCGCATGTTGTCTGGGACAGCCTTTAAAAAAAGGCAATATTATCTCTTCTTCAGCTGAAAAAAACAACAGTTGCACGTTGGTTGGGCTGAACAGATGACTGCCTGTATTGTCTCTCTGCACACTGGCAGGGTATAAGGACTCTGGGGCACTGACCAGAAAATAAGTCAGCATTTTGGTGGTGAGATGCTGCTTACAGTAAAAGTGCAGTGGGGAGAGTTCAACAGACATTGATCATGTGGAAGAAAAAGGGAAGAAGAGAGTAAAGTAGACCTAAGTATCGTCTTGGCAATGAGGGCTTTCAGTGTAAGGCTCTCTTCCACCTCCTCTTCAATCACTACTTCATTCGAGTATAATTTTCTCTATCAGAGTTGCCAGTGCTCTGTGGTTGTTTTGTTTTGTTTGTTTGTTTGTTTAATATTTGCCACTTGGAGGTGAAATCAGTTTTTGCCTTGTTTTTTTGTTTTAATCTCCCATTGGAATGGGAGCAAAACAACCTCCTTGGGGAGACCCATCAAAACCCTCTTGGGTTTGCCCCAAAGACTGTGAAAATTGTGGCCAGCCTGACTTGATGCTGCAGTGCTCAGAACATAAACCAGTGCTAAACAACAAATTCAAGGACCCTGGGCAGTATAACATGGTGAATGTGTGCCTGGATGTTGAGCATATGGGCTAAATTTGGGGATTGCAACTTGAAGTACAGTGATCTAATGTTTACTAAAACTAATACCTGTTCACAAATATCTCTTCTAGTACCAAAGGTAGAGCCTCAAGAACAGAAGGTAAGTCTCTTCACAGCCTGTTTTGACCTTTCAGGTTCAGCTGTACTGTACATCCAGTGTTTTCCTATCTTAGAAGCTTTTAATATTTATATTTCTTATATGCTGGGTATTTCTGTATGTTTGTTGTCTGTGAAGACTCTCAAAGAATAAATAAGAAAATGCAGAGGGGACATGAAGATTAATGAGGTTTCCAAATACAGTCGAAGTGAGAGTCAATTCCCTTGACTTCCTCTTCAAACATGTAAGGAAGTGGTAACACCATCTGGACGTTGGTAGGAGACCAAGTAAGTGTCAAGCACCAGCATCAAGATCATAAATTCTTGAAGGCAAAATCCACTGAATTGCTCTGGAAATTCCTGCCAAAGGCAAGGTGGTGCTGGTAATCCCTCTTTGAAGGCATAAAAGCAAAAGTGAAGTAACTTCTTTGTCACAGCAGCGTTCTCTGAGCTTTGGCTCATAAGTGAGGGCAAGGTTTGTGGGAATGACCATACGGGTTCTTGTCCTCTGCTGCAGGGATCCCTGCTGCTATGACCCAACACTTCTCATTGTACCCTGGCTACAAAACCGGTGGCAGCTCAGCTTGTCAGGGGAGGCATCCTATAGGGTGGTGCCTGGAAGGGATTGCTACAGGTGTCCCCAGGGAAGCCCAGTGTGGCTGCACAGCAGAGTCTGTAGCTCGTGGTGGGTAACTGGGCTGAGAGAGCAAGTCCCCTCGTGGCAGAGAACGACTGGGTGTCAGTTCTGCCTCTGTTAAAAGAGGGAAAACTGCATTTTAGAAAAGGTCAAACTCCACTTTCAAATACTGACTTGCAAAGCAATCAAAATTGTCCAGGAAGCAGCGTAGGCTTCCAAATGCACTTCTCTGTGCATGATTTGCAGAGAAGTTCTCTGGCTCATCTGTAGTCTTATTTTATGGAAGGTTGGAAAATCTTTAAGTAATAAAAAAACATTCCTCCTTTGCTGTAAGCTCTCCAGCCTGTAATTGCTGTTTTTCTGACCAGTAGCTTCATTGGCCTGATCCCTTGCACTGTTACGTTATTTCTATATAGTTTGTCAATATGTGTATCCCCTGTCCTGCAAGCAGAGGAAACATCCTTGTATGATGACTATTCCAAACGTGAAATGCTTCTGGGTTCTCTAAAGAAATATTTCTTTAAATACTAGCTGACAGTTGAGGTCTTGCATAAAAGTTTGACTGCTGCAAAAAGCAGAGTGCCTAAAAGCTTTCCTCTTCTTTATTCTAGAAACAGAAGACTCTTCCCTTTGGCAAATCCAGGTAATTTCCTTTCCATTCTCCCAGGCTGCTTCACACACACACACACAAATCTTGTTTTCTTACTGAAACTGGAACTCTTTCAGTGTAAGAAAGGAGAGGCATTGAGTTCTCAGACTGGGAAGCCCAGCTCCAGACTGGGAAGTTCCAGCTCCAAAGCTGTGTGGTAAGGCAAGGTCCACACCAAATTTCACCCTGTAAATGGCACATTTCAAACTCCTGGCAGTGTTTAATTACTGTCATTAGCTGAAGTGTTTTGTTGTTGTTGTTTTTTTGTTTGTTTGTTTTTTGTGGGAGTTGAAGAAACACATGATAAAATGGTATCACTTCTTTGGGAAATATGATGCTGTGGAAAAAAAAGTATCATTGCTGCCTCTGTTGCTGTATCTCCTTCCCTAAATTGCAAAATAATATAGCAAGGGGCAAGTCCCATGAGCCAGGTACCACCTCTGGCAAGTGGATCTAGCTACTCCATTGACGTTACTAGAAAACAGTCATCTTAGCTTGTTTTTGTTTTCCAAGTAACCGGTGGCCTTTAGATCTTGAATTTGTCCTGACAGTACCAGTGTTTTTTTATGGCACCTACCCCATTCAAAGGGAAAATGAGCTGCTTATTGTGGCACAGTCATAAAGCAACATGTTTGTTGGTGACTTTACTTCAGTGTCTCTTTTCTGAGATCCCTTTCATTTCTGAAATTTTCAGTCCTTGGAGAGATACCATAGAAGATGAAAAAGAGGAAAAACCAAATCTTGAAAAAGTGAAACAGGAACTAAAGAAAATACTCAAGGTATCATATCCTTAAGACTGATTTTAATAGCTACTGAAGGTTATTTCTTCTCATCCTACCATCCTTTTGTTCATGAAACACTTGAAATATTTGATTATTTAATCACCCGTGTAGTTTGTGTTTTTTTGTTGTTGTTTTTTTTTTTTTTTTTTTTTTTGTCTTTTCTCCTTTGTTTGCCCATTGCCCAACTGGCACTGTCTAAAAGACCTGTAATGCTGCCAAGCAGCATGTACATCTACCAGAAATCCCTGATGGAAAATAGGTGTGAAACCCTTTTAAGTCCACAAAAGGATAACTTATATTCTTATATATTAACTTATATCAGAAAGCTGTTTCTGAAGGCTGTATCCACTGAACCAGATGTCTGATCTCAGGCAGGTGGAAACGAATACGTATCTCTCAGCAGCCAAACCAGGGAAGATGGTAGAGGTGGGATAAAGGCTCTGCATGTGAAGCAAGATGTGACCAGTACCCAGCCTGCAAAGCATCCTACCCCACAGGGGCTGGCAAAAGACAGAGCAGAGCCCCGTGAGTATCTCATTTGGCTGTTGAGTGTTTCCTCAATCCTCAGTCCCATCTGTTGCCCAAATGTCTCTTCCATATGGGAAAAGACGTTAAATTTGGATGGAACTCTTGAACCAATTTAGTTAAACCAGGGCAAAAGGTTGCATGCACATTTATACTCTGGTCTGAATCATTTATTTTGGCTTTGCAAATAGCTTCCTAAGTTGGTTAACCATCTGCATAACTCAAACCGAGGTGTTTGTTTTTCTAGCAGATTGCCCTTATCCGAGAGAGCTGAAATCCATCTCCTCTGCTCCAAATAATTTATTGAGTCTCAGAAGAGGGTTTGGCCAGGGCTTGTGGTAGAAACACACGTGAGCAGGATGAGAGCCTGGCGTCTCCCTCTGTCTCCTATTAAGATGGATGACAATTCCTTGCTCTATCCTCTCAGTGGCTCCAGTGAGTCTTCTTGTATGGTTATGGCATCTGACCTTGGGATCCTCCTCTCAAGGTGCTCTGAGACAGCATCCAGAGCTGGTGACGTGCACCTGAGCTGCAGTTATACCCAGCCATGTCTCCTCTGTAAATGCTACCTTTGCTTCGGGTGTAAGCGTGCGTGAGCTGTGTTTTGCTATGCCTTGACCCTGCCCCTGCAAGCCATTAGTGTTTTGTGGCAGGATTTCAGAGGTGCAGGAGAGAAATGCAGCTCTGCTGGGCACTGTGGACAGAACAGGGGTGTGATGGAGAAAGTGCAAATTGGCTATGGTTGTTATTGGTGTGGTTCTGGGGATTTGTTTCTTTTTAATTTTGAATTACTTCATAGTCATTTTCCGGTTCGGTTGGTGTCTGTTTTTGTAAGCGGTGTTTCTGGTTTGCTTGACCGTTGGATGGCTGGAGGCAAATTCTCGTGGGATTTTTAATTTATTTTATTTTATTTTTTTTAGAAGTACTCATGGTGGGCCTCCTGCTCCACCAGAGGGGCTGATTTGAGAACTGATGTTCCCTCAAGCCCCCATTCTTCTTCTCAAGGAGAATTGCTCTCTGGGGCCTGAATGTTTTGCAGAAATTTCTGTTGTTAGCTAGAGCATGTTGTGGTGGTACATGCTTCTGGTGAGAGCCAGACACAGGTATGGACCTGTGTTCATTTAGGAATAGTATCTGTTTTGATTTGTGTGGCTGCATTTCTTCTAAATATATTATTCCAACACTTCTTTTAAATTCATTAAGCATTTAATATTGCCACTGAACAGAGTCCTCTGATAACTATCAGTTTCTAACCTCATGAGGTGCAGCTCTCATGCTTTGTTTCCATCCACTGGTGGAAAACACTTCTGGGAGGCTCTCCCTCCTCGTCTCCTTTCCAACATGTTGATTTACAGGTGGATTCCTGATGGACTGGCCCATTATTTGGGTCTCAGCAGCTCTAGAAGCCATGCTAAGCCTTCCCTTTAACCACACCTGCAAACATCTGTGAATAGTCCCTTGGGAAGTTTTCAGCTGAGGAGGAATTGGCTCAAAGCTGCTACAACTGAGAATACTGATGGATATTTAATTTATTTTTTTTTAAACATAAAATATTTCAAAACTTGAGGTTATTTTTTTTTTCTAAAGTCTTAAAACTTACACTATTTTAAAGTTCTTCTGAAAGTAGCTCAGAAAAGAGACTTTTCTGGACTCCAACTGCCATCCTCAACAGCTGTCCTTGCCTTGAGAGAAGTTGCTGAGAGAAGCTCCCAAAGCAAAAAATCCTTTCTTGTTTCCAGCACGCTACATGTATGTTGGTGCTCCAAGACCAGGTGAAGAAGAAACAGCTTTGAGCCAAAATACTCTGCTGACACCAGAGGATGTGTACGATGATGTTGAAGGACTGCAGGATAGACTGTGAGTATGGACAGGGAGGGGCTCATTGCAATGGCTGAAATGAAATGTCTTTGATAAAATAGGCTGCAGCAAACCCCCAAGTAATATTTCCGTCTTGTCTTCTAGCAGCCATGCATCAGATGTCTCGAGTCCATCTGCTTCAGGCAGCAGTAAGTGCAGCACATGGGGTAGCTCAAGCAGGGCTGCTTTTAATTTGGGCTGGTGCCTGGTAGATGACGTGAATACCTTCATTTAACTTTCAACATCTATAGTGTCTCCTCGGGCCCGATTGCTCTCAATTCCCATTAAAAGCAGTGGGGAGCAATACACGTGTCTAGCATGGAATTCATTTGAGCAACTTTGAAGCCTCTGTTAGGGTAATATGTAACGGCCTGGATGCAATTTGTCCAGCAAAACTCACCTCATTGCTACTGAACGTGGTTTGTGATAATGGCATGCCTTGGTTTTAAGTTTCAGGAAGCAACTGCGAAGAAACATATGAAGATGTTGAGATCGGGGGTGATAATCCAGCAAAAGAGGAGTAAGTTGCAATTTATTAGCCTGTATTTCAAACTTGATCTCACATGCCAGGTACTGGCTGCAAGCCTTGTTTTTCTAATGCAACTCCAGGAAAGTTGTTGTATGTGTGGGTTTCTGCCCCCCTTCCTCTGTCTTTCCCCTTTGGCTGACACTTAGGGAACAAAAAGCAGTCAACAAAATTAACTCCCTTAGCAGCAAGGCCTTTCTATGAGAGCCTGCAGCATTCTCCATCCACTGGAAGTGCTCCCCTTACGGACCCCTGCTAGCGCAAAGTCTTGCTCCCCTCTCGGGCAAAAGCCTGGTTCAGCTGTAGCTGAGAAATGGCACCTCTTCGTATGCCCAAGGGACAAATGGGGACACTGTCCCCATAAAAAGGGACAAAATGCTGACATTTCAGATCACAGAGAGTTGGAAAGCTGAAAGGAGTCCAGGCTGTGAGATAAAGCCTGCAGCTGACATGCTCCAAGTTACTTGCAGCCTGCTCTTTTTTTACAGGGCTTCTCATGATGTTTGCTTCCAGAGGGTGTGTTATAAAAGCAATGAGTTTTGCAGCCTCAGGTTTACACACTGCCTGAGCTTCCCAAATGGTGAAACTTGAAGTTAGTTGTGTTTTTACTTATTAGTTTTGTATGGTTCCCTGCCCTTGCAGATTTCCTGCATCCCTTTGTAAGAAATAGAGACAGCCTTTGGGAACGGCATATGGGCTGCGGATGCTGCACACAATTACTTCGAGTGCATCTGGTGGCTCTCTTCTAAGGAGCAATGTGGGAGGAATAATAAGGTGTTTCTGTACATCTGCTTTTCCCTTATGGATGTGGGACTCATACTGGCGTGCATCTGGATTCAAGTCTAGCTTAGGCATGCACCTAAAGCCTGCTCCTCTTAGAGAGGGGGGAAAAAAAGTAGAGGAAACTTGAAACCCTGGAAGTGACTGGGCAGTTATTTAGAGGTGATAGCATCATTTCTCTGCTGATTGTCCACGGGAGTTGTGTGGTGGAGGTGCACAAGTGTCTCCAGCCAGATGTGCTGGTGTCTGCATCCCATCCCTGGACTGCCTGCAGGGAGCTCCAACTCCAGCTTTGCTCCTTCCCCATGCCTGTCCTGCACCTCTGTGTACATAGGTGTGCAACAGTAGCAGAAATTAAACTCTTCTAATTCATGGGAAAATGGAGGAGCAGAGCATCTTGCTGGAACTATGTAAAGAATTGTTGCAAATGAATTATTCATCAGAGCTGGGGCTGTGACCAAATTCAGGGGGTTCAGAGCTCAGTATCTTAACCCCCAAAGCACTCTACAAAACCTTTCTATTGTTCCCCCATGCAGGGCTAGCTATGCTAACACATACATGAGGTATTTTTAATAGCACTTGAACATGGGTAATATCCCCCATGTGAGGATCTTGGTTCTCTGCAGATAGAGTAATAGAAAATCACTGTAGCTTTGCAGCCTCTCTTAAGCTCCAGAGAGGTGTGTGTGTGCAGTGGAACGCCTTTCTGAAGGGCATACATGACAGAAATATGTGATGAAGGGTGGCACAGACCAATCTTCTGGATGTCCTCCTTTAATGTGCGTTGTGTGCCGCTGGGGAATTGTTGTCCCTTTCATCAGTTTTTACTCCTAATGCATCTGGATCAGTCTGCAGCTGCTCCGTCAGGGAAGGACAGGGAGGGACTTCGCCCCTTCTGTATTTTAACTGCAGTTAACACAAAAGTTTAAAGCTAGGCAAAAGATTTGAGCTTGGACTTTATAATTAGTCACCTTTCACTGCATCTTTGACTATCTCATTGAAACCATAATTCATCCACATGATGCTATTAAGGATAAAGATAAGCTTAAATGATATTGCTGAAGTGAGGCTTAAGGTCTGCTGACTCTCCTCTACATGCTTTGGGATCTCAGGGGCTCTGAATACTGCACCTCATATATTTCAGTGCCTAGTGACTCTCTAATTTAAAATCTTTTCTGTTTTGGGCAGATCAGAAAGACAAAAGAGATTTGGAAACCTCTTTAAAATAGAAAAATTGAAACTGAATACCAGGTTTAAGGAAAACTTAAGGTAAGGAAACATTGATTGTCCAGCCCTTTCCCCCTCCAAACCTGAGCAGCTGTATCTGCAACAATCTGAGATCAGGAGGACTAGAAGTAAGGAGTGAGTACATCTTTACCTGAAAAACAACACTCAGAGTGCTTCTGCCAACTCACTAGGAGCTGTTATGGCAGATGTGGACAGTGGCCTATCTGTGCAGCTTCTTTGGCATCAGCAATCTGGAGGAGCTGGTCCTAGAGCAGCATCCAAGTTTTCTCAGGCTTTCTGCTGCCCTCTGTACCTTTCCAATACCTCAGCATGTTGCAGCTGCTCAAGGGAACGCAGAAACATGATACCTGCTGCCTGGACCTGTTAGCCAAAGGCTTGCTGATGTGGCTCCTCAGGATTGAGTGTTTTCTTCCAAATACCATTTGTCGTCAAGCTGGCAACAGCATCTGCTGTTTAGGTTTACTGTTGAGTCTGTAGTCTAACAAGGGAGCAGCAAAAAGAAGAGAGAATATTGTATAACTTCCTGTAGGAACATACATTTTCAGGCGTTCTTATTTGAGTATTTAAAACCCTGGTTAAAAGTCCATGGAAAAACTCCTTCAGCTTTTCCCCAGGTGTGCAGTGGCTGCCTGTAGAGCCTGTCCTCCACCTCTGCCAGTGTGCACCTCACCCTGTGCATGATGTAGGGCCAAGACTGAAAAAAGTTACTTTTTCTTATTATTTTGGAAATTCCAGGTTATTTTCTCTTCATTTCCTCATTTATCTGAGGAAGGGTGCTCTCTGGATGCACTGTAGACCTTTCACAACATGTTTTTTGAACACACGGCTCTTGTTGCTACCAGAGGGTAGAGATGACTAATTAGCAAGGGATGGCATTTTGGCAAAAGCTTTTGCTGTCAGGGATGCCATGCATCCAGAGCTGCCCTGCATTGCCTCAGCAGCAAATATGGCATGCCACTGGCTTGTTAGTGCTCATGGCTTTTTTGGTGATGCTGATGTGAAAGCCTGCTTCTAAAAGCATCTTTCTCTCCTCAGATTGTTTTCCATTTCGGTACCAAATTTAGGTAAGCATCTTTCATGTATCTGGCTCTTGGGAATTTGTGCATGCATGAAGAGGAAAATGTATTGCACAATGGAGAATCAACTCTACAAGATTTTCAGATGGGCACAATGTGTAATGTGGCAGTGTTAATTTGAAGGCTTAATATAGGTTTATGCTGCAGTTGAGACTTGGGGTTTTGTTTATTTTTTGGTAGTTTTGTTTAAAGATCCTGAGGATTTGGATATATCTTGGGAGGCAATGTGGGCTCTCTGCAAAGCTTCATTGCTGATCAGGCATTAACTGCCTGCTGGAGGGACAGGGTTGTGCCTTCTGTAATTGGGATGGGCACACCAACTGTTCCCACCATGCGAGGGTGCCAGAGTGAACTCCCCGTGTCCTTGGGAAAGAAAACTGCCCACAAACACATCTGGCAGACCCCAGCATCTTGCCTTGTGCTGGAGTTTTGGCCATCTTCTGGAGCTGTGAGGCTCTTCCTTTCGCCTTGCCTTGGCCCCTTTGGGTTGAGTGGCTTACAGCATCCCCATCCTCTTCTGCAATAAACTGTGCTGAGTGCCAGACTTGGAATGACCTTTTTCAATTGTCTCTGCTGCATTTGGGTTCCAGCAAATGTCTCCCAGGAGGATATGGTGTATGACGATGTCGAGGCGGGACAGAGAGACCCCAGGTGAGGAGCAGGGTCTTCTTCAGGGGATGGACTAGTAGATGGGGCCCTTGGTAGGAGACTGGGGACCCTGCCGGGCTGCGAGGCACCAAGGGTCATGAGCTGGGCAGGACCCACTCCTCTGGACACAGTCCAGATGCACTCTGCTTGTGTGTTTAATTTGGCAAGAAACATTCCCCAAAATGTTCCTTTGACGTGACGTAGTTAGTGCCAAAGATGTGAAAAGGGGAGAGCTGCTCGCTGCCGTGCAGCAAAACTCAGATAGTTTTCCTAAGGAAGGAAAAGCCCAGCTCCCAGAGCTGATAATCAGTGCGGTCCTGGCAAGCTCCTTGTCAGAAAAATTACTTTTAATAGGAACAGCATGTCTTGGTGCCTGGCTGCCAGATGATCACAGCGGCAGCGTGTGCTGGTACAAAGCGCAGCACATGCTTGCATCTGGGTGGGAGATGCGGGGGGAGGCAGAGAGGGAAAAATCACGGCTTTGTACCAACTCAGGTTTGGGGAGGGGATGTGTCCTGCTGCAAAACCTCAATTTGTGTGGCTCTTTCTCCTCCCTCCTCTCAGAGAGAAGGACGACAAGTACAAAACCTGGATGCCAAAATTCCTGATGTCAAGAGATGAGAAGGACCGAAGGAAAAGCAGCGACGACGTGGACAGGTCTTTACTTGCATTAAGTGTTTTTCCTGTGTTGTCTGACTTTGTATGGGGTGTGTCGTGATGCGGTTCTCAAGTCACTTGAAGGAGCAGGATGCCCTTGCTTAAGCAAACATTGGTGTTTGGCTGCTGCTCCAGGGTCCTTTTCCTTTGAACCCAGCTTTTGGAAACTTTACGGAAAGTATTTTGAAGGCAAAACAAATTATTGGATCAGAGTTGTGTACAAGTAGAGGATAACTTGAGGGTCTCATACTGACTGTGTATGTGTTCTTCCTGCTTCACTGAGACAAAAAGGTGTTCCTTGCTATGCATTGGGCTGCTTTTCTGCCGTGCTCAGCCCCATTCCTTCCCTCATCATGCCTTGATTAAATATTTCATCTCCATAGATCAGCTGTTGCTGTTTTGGCAAGAACATTGTTTTTGAAGACCCATACACAGTATCCTGTGTGTTCCCCTTGCCCTTATTTAAAGTATTGATTTTTTTTTTTTTTCTTCCCCATCAATGTTTATAACATTGCCTCTTGCTGTACCATTTGTGCATGTAAAATTGAAGGTAAAACTTTGTTACCAGTGCTGCAAAACCTTGCATGGAAGCAGGCAATTTCATTTCCCTTTTAGATCAGAAAAACATGAGCTGCAATGAGCTTTCCATGGCCCAGACCCTGTGACTTCAAACAAATGGCAATCAGTGATATACTTTCTGGGTTCCTACCACAGAGTTCCTGCATGGGGTTGCTAAAACACTGTTTGTTGTGTTGTGCGAAGTCATGTGCATAATTGTAGGGAATATCAGGAAACTGATGTGATTTCATCTGCTCCTTAGAGAGCACAGCTCCTGTGAGTGGAGTCTGCCAATGACAAATTTCTTAACAGTTTAGAAGTCCCTAATTTCAGCTCTTGTTTCCCCTTCCTCTTAAAATTAAAAGCATGAAAGTTAGCCAAGTGTGAATAATTTATTGCAAGTGTTGTGTGTTTTTTTTCCCCTGAAATGAATGTCACAACTGTAACCCCACATATAAACCAGAAAGAGTGGCATCTCCATATCCATGGCCCTTACTCCCCTTAACTTGTTTGTAAGAGCTTGTTTTTCATTTTATAGTGCCATATAAACTTCTGTTTTGGTGACATTCTCTTCCATGTGCTAAAAAGGCAACACAAACCTGCAAGGCTGTGTTGAGCCCTTCTTTCATTAACGGCTCATTATAAAAATTACCTGGGGACCCTTTTTGTTTGAATATAAATTAAAACAGGAGATAAATTGCTGGGGGAAAAGTCAACTGTCTCCTACAAAACCACGATTGATTTGAAACCCTTGATAAAGTGCTTATTTGTTCTCCTGCCGTTTACAGCGAGAACACTTGTTCCAAATGGAGATACCAAATGGCTCAAGTTATGCTCACCAATAAATTTGAGTTGCATATTCATCTGTTTATGAAAATAGCAGAATGAATGGTGTGCTTCGGTCTTGATAGAGTTCATTGCAGACAAACCTGGAGCAAGGCTCTGGGTTGCATTTCCTGCTGTCTCCCAGTGCCAGAGGACACCAAAATGATGCTCAGAATGTATATTTCTCTTGATGCAGAAGTATCCTCAAAATCAGGAAGAACAGTGCAGAAAAAATCAAGACGATGGAAAAAGAAGAGAAGATTTTTAGAGAAACGTTTCTGGTATGTGAGATTTTTTGGAGCTGTATCTGTGCCATAGGAGGAAAGCAGATATGTGTCATGTTTAAGAGTTGTACAGTGAGAAGTTTTTCGTTCTTAGCTATGCTGGGAGATAAATCCACCTGGTCTGCTGTGTTCTCCCCTCATCCAACATCTCCATCAGGGATGTTGTTGGGCTTTCCCCCCCTCTCCAGCCCCAAACAAAGCCTCACAACCTGTTCCCTCCCTCTCTCCCCACTGCCCTTGAAGACATCACACACACTTGTAGGACGATGTGTGTTTTCATTTCCTTCCTGCAGTACGACAAGGAGATCAGTGTCATCAACACCGCGACTGCCGAGTGCTCTGTCCCCAGTAAGAGGAGAGCTGATCTCCCGCTCACAGCTGGCGAGCAGCTGGATGTGATCGATGTCACGGAGGGCAATGCAGTGATATGCCGCAACTCGGAGGGCAGATGTAAGTTTGCAGAAACTTTCTAGTATGAGGGGTCATCTTTCAATCTAGTTTTAAGGAGCAAATTGGCTCATCAAATATTATGTGCTTTGTGCATAGCCATAGTATTTGCTCAGGAGTTTACTGATTTACTTATTTTTTTTTCCCTTTTCTCAGATGGGTATGTTCTAGTGGAGCATTTAAACTTCAGGTAAATTTGGGTTTTATTTATTGTGATGCATGTTTTCTTCTCCCTCTATGTGGATATTTGAGATCTAGAGAATCGTGCTTTAAACTTCCAAAGCCAAGGGATGGCTAATGTGAACAGACACTATTAAATATTTCTTGTTTGAGTCTGCTATTAGTTACCCAGGTTTCCAGTCCAAATGCAGCTAGAAAAAAAAAAATGCTTGTCCAGTCATGAGCTGTATAAACTGGAGATTCTTGACTGCCTTCAGCTATGCCTTATTAATTCATATCTGCTTCAAACTAGGCCTACTCTGTGTGCATTGCCCTTCCAAAACACATCCTTAAAACCCCTACTGTGACAGTATTTCTTTGCATGCCCCATTGTAATTGCTACAAATGAACCTCCTATTGCCAATGTGTCTGTTGCTGTGAAATTCTCTTCTTTGACAGGCACTACTAACCTCCCAGGAGCATCCCTGCAGCGCCCTTCTGAGCTTCATGGGCCTGTGAGAGCCCACATTTGTCAACGGTGCAGACCTGATACACATGTAAATAAAGTTGTTTGTTTTTTTTACACTTGTAAACATGCAAGAGACTTTTTCATTTTTTGTCTATTTTGAATGAGTTCACTGACTTCTCTGAACTTTAGCTATTTTCAGGGTTTCTTACTTTCTGGAGTACCTCCTTGTTCAGTTCTGAAGTGGCTTACATTTCTGTATTGGCATGAAAAAATCTTATGCAGAAAACAGAAATGTAATTACTCCACATCCATTCACTACTGTCCATCTTAGGGGCTGGAATTGCAAGGTTTCCATAAAGATTTGTTCCTCTAAAAATCAAATCATATAAATTTTTGATCTTGATAGAAGTATTGGGACAAGTATTTACTGCATTCTTGCTAGGTTCAGTATATAAAACAGTGGAAAAGTTGACTCATTCCTTTCAAATAATAAAAAATACATACATTTTAAAAAGTAAATAAAGCTTTCAGTAAAAACTTACTTTATTTTTGCAAGCTAACTCAGGCATCCAAGATATGTAAAGGCTGCCTTTTGGCTTCCCCCACTGCTTAGCAGCAGGTACTTACCCAACAGTTGTCCCTGTGTTTGGGCTGTGAGGCTGGGAGAGCTGAGTGCTTATTTTAAGAAAAATGCTCCTAAAAGTAGGAGGAGAAATATAAATTGCCACTGGCTTCTCCTTAGCATATCCAGTGGCTGGATACCTTTTCAACACACAAAAAATGTGGACTCTGATTTTGTGTTCCCGGGTCTGGCAGAAACAAACTTGACTATTGCTGTGCAGCCCCCACCCCTCCCCAGCGCTGTATCAGTGCGCTCATAAATAATCCTAAAAATGTAGATGGCTTAATTAGAAATTATTAAATGTTCCAGGCTTATGAAAACACAGCAAAATAAAAACACTATTTGCCACAGGGCCATTTGAAAACTGGCATCGAAAAGATCAGAAAAACAGAGCAAATATTTAACGTTTACTTTAAAGTCTATACAGGCATTCTTATTTATTTTACCATGTGGTTACTATTAAGTGTGTTGGCCAGCATCCACCCTGGAAAAAAAAAAAGACCAACAAAATAAAACCCCAACCCCTTTCAAGCATGCGCAGCTCTGCAGGCTTGCCAGCCCAAATATTTAGACTTCTCTAGCAGAGATGGAGAGCTGGGGAGCTAGGGTGCGTACTTGGCTGCAGAGCAGCCAGGGACATGTGTCCTTCACCCCCAGACTTCCTGGGGAACGGACCCGATAGAGGCCAGGGAGATGCTAACTTACCTTTAGGCTCTCTTGTATGGCAATATGTAGGAGTGATCCCATCAGGAAAACACCTTCCTCATGACTGCTTCCTCCCTATCCCAGGATAGCTCAGAAGGCCTCACCTGTTAATAATGCACCCAGCGGATGCGATAGGTGAGTCTTGCATTAGCGGCACGTGCAAATTCTTTTTCGTTGAGGTGAAGCACAAAGGGCTGTGCTGGTGCTGGCTGCAGCGAGCAGCTTGGATAATGCACGGAAGCCTCGCAATGCACTTGAACTATTTTTCTTCATGGCCAGGTTCCAACACGTACACAGAGGGAAAGTGCCTGATTAGGATTGACTTAAGACAATACCAAATGCTTTACATACAGCACCTTAGATTAGATTTCCTCATTTAAACCACAGATTGGCTATACTTAGGTCAAGATACTGTTTAGGAAATTGAAGTTTTCCTTTCCTTTTTTTTTTTTTTTTTTTTTTAAAAAAAATAGCCTTGCTGGTATATCCTGAATGAATCAAAACTTAGAAAAAAATAGCACGTAAATTTCAAACTCCCATTTCTTTTCAATATGGAAATCACTGTGTTAACATTTCTGATCTGCTGAATATGAGGGAGAACTGGAATTTCTTAAAGCCAGTTCTATCACAGAAATTGTGATTAAAGGAGACTGCAGATAGGGATGAAGCTGGAGCGCTCACTGCAGCTTTGTGCTTTATAATTGAATTTACGTCCCTCTGTATCACAGGCATACATGAACTAGCCCCCAGTTTCTTATCCAAACTCTTATTTTTTGCAAAATATCTTTAAAATATTTGTTTCTGTTCTTTTGCATAAGAAGTCAAGATCTGATTCAGTACAGGTTCATCAGCTCCAATAGATTCATGTTAAAATAGGAGAAAAAATTGTGGGCCTGGCTTATGGTGTGCATTCTGGGTTGGGGAAGCTGTTTTTGTTACACCCTCAGACATCTTAACTCCTTCCTGCCCCTTCACCCAGACAGTAAGTTTTAAGGATGTGTTGTTATCATTTTTTTTTTTTATTTTATTTTTTTTTTTGTCTCTGAGTTTATTAAAGTGCAAATGTCAACCATGGAAACAGCTATCACATGCAGTGCAGTACACTGAGAACCACTTTCCACACCATCAACAGAAGGTAAAAGGCTTCTTTGTGATTATCTAATGCACAGTTACTTGCACAAAGGCCAAAACTGAACCCAAACTCTGTGCCCTTCCACAAAGGCTATACCTAGAAATAAATCTCAATTTCAATGAACCAGTCAACACAACCTTCCCAATCAGTTGACAAAGTACATAATGTCAAGAAGGATGGAGTAGTCATAGAACTCAGTATTCTCTTCTGAGCTTCATGTTAATGATATGTTGGAAGAGATGCTTATACTCAGAGCTTTTTAAAGTTCAGCATCTTAGCAGAAGAAAAATCATAAATATTCTTTATAATCCAAACAAAACCTTGCAATGGGCTAGTCTGGTTCCTATCTCAGAGGTGAGGATTGTCTGCCCAGAGATGCTGGGCCATGGGTACTACAGTTGTCCTGGGATTCAGTTTTGCTTTGCACTCTAAAAGAAAAAAACAAATGCATTGAGGTACAAAACACATGAATATAACATGATACAGAACACATGAACATGCTTTCAGCAACAAGAATAAATGTTACCATGTCTACAGTATCTACTTCACAGCTTCGTGAGATGAGGATAAATAAACTATTTCAAAACTTGGATAAAAAAACAAAAAACAAAAAAAAAAAACTTAGAGATGAGTCTTACAAATATATTTTTTTTAAATTAAGGCAGCTTCAGCAAAAATTTCAAGGCTTTTTGTTGGAAACAGACTGTTTCTGTAACACTAAACATGCTTTGCATCCATAGTTCTGACTGACTGTCTAATTTTGATGCTTAAAACTAGCAAAGATAAGTGCATTACATATGTGCAGCATCAGTTCTGCTGCAAAAGTCAGTGTTTGGTCAACAGGAATAATGTGGGAATTCTGAAAATCAGTTCATCTTTCAGGCATGGAGAGAGAAACCTCTGAATGAACCTTTAAATCCATGTCCCAAGAGGCAGACTGGAAATTCAGAATTATAGGAAGCTGTTGCCTTTTTGTAAGTAAATGGTGAAGAGAAATCAATGAGGGAAGGACTCAGGAAGCCAAAGGAAAGCACTAAGTGGAGAACCCATATCAAAGTAAGACCTTAAGAAAGGTGGCTGTAAATAGTTACACAAAAATGAATCCTAAAACTTTAGAATAAAACAATATAGAAGCTGGAGCAGGGATTCGTTTGGCTCACCTGAAGGGACGGATGTGAGATTCTTCCCCCCATCCCTCTCTGAACCAATACAAAAACAAAAAAAACTGCACAACAAATGATACTTCAAGTTTTCAGGAACATGGCCTGCATGTCTCACCGGTATGATTCTGAGTGAGCTGCGAGATTTGTGCACCTCGGGAAATAAAGCTGCAGTTTCCAGCAGTCCTAATGTGTGTTGAAGGCACGATTTCATGTCCTGTGCTAGGGTCTCTCTTCCTTCTACATGGGTGCACAAAAGACTGATGGTAAAGAGCATTAAAATGAAACGGAGTAGACAGAACGGTTACTTTGTTCAGACTTCATCTATTCTGATATGATTTGGCATTATAATCACACAAAAAAATGTATATACAACAGATACGAATCAGTTGCTTCACTTTTTACAACACTGCCCACATCCCTGTGCTTGTAGACACCTCCTGAAAAGCTGAACTCGACACACATGCTGCATGTGCACTTCTAACTTATTAAACTAAAACCTCCCGCTGCCTTTGCCTGATTAGCTCCAACTCCTGAGAACCAAACTGCCCCTGCCCATATAATATGCACATATATATATTTGCCAACTAGTACATTACAAGCTATTTCTGAATTAACTCACCAGGAGCTGGAGGTTAATGCTGGAGCCTAACTGACCTCTGCATGGTGTCTCTCTCCCGGCTGGGCTGAAGCAATGTTCAGGTGAATCTGTGGCTTGCAAAGCACAGCTGTCCAGTGGCTTATGAAGAATTGCACTTGGAGGAATTCAAGTTTGTTTAGTTCAAATACATCTACCCTGCTTTTCCTAATAGTCATGCACGTACCAGTATAATTCAAATATCCGACCACAGTGTAACAGTGTAAAAGTTAAACTTTGCCTCCAGAAATTATAACTGGAGGTCAGTAGTTTCTTTGCTTCTGGGAACCAGAAAACAGCCTATTTGAGGGTTAAAAAAAATTAAAAATAAAAATGATGAAACCTCTCAGAACATCTCCAAATGCAGCATGGATTTAGGTAAGGCTGTTTAACGGAGAGTTTCATCTCATCTGTTCGCTGAGGAGGTCCTTCCACCAGCTCTGGGCTGGAGCTCTACGTGCTTACCACCTTGATCTACTTGCTTCAATGCCTCTGCTGAAAGTAGCTTCGTCTCTTTGCTTTTCTCCATATGGAAACCTGAGACACTCTTGTTGCCTTTTTGGCAGGACTGGTGTTGCAGACCCATACATTTAGTTAATGTTTGCATGGGTCTGAGAAGATGCGAAGTGCCACAAGGTCTTATCCTACCAGCTGGAAATCCCACGTGCCTCCAGGAAGCAAGTATTTCTTCCTTAGGGAACGTGCTGCTGCTTAGCACTACTAGTCCTGCTGGGTAGGAAATCCCAGAGGACAAGTGTAATTTTAAGGCGAGACATCAGTACATCTACACACCTCTGAACAACAGATTACATCTAATGCACGAGCCCATTATCAGCTGGGCCACAGTTGTTTCCAGGACAAGTGCCTTGGCAAGATGCTAAATTGTGAGTGATGACTTAAACAGCCTCTTACATTTCAAATATACTTCACAGCAGGGACACGGAGATTCCTAATTGTTTCCTAGATGGGAATTCCTGTCTGTACCTACAGCCACTTGTCCACCCTGTCCTGCTCCTTTCTGAGGAGCTTCTCTCCAACACCTAAAACATCCAGGTCTGTTTGCTTAACATTTGCTGGCATCTCAGCACTGATCCAAAAGCTCCTAAGGAGCAAGATGCTGGCCAGATTTGGCTCTAGGGCTTTTTCTTTTGTTTTGTTTTGTTTTGTATGAAGGCTTCTGTATTCTCTGTTCTTTCTTATACTGGAGCACAGGAGATATGCATCACCTGATAGCCACCAGGCACACTGTCAAAGCCATCCCTCACCCCAGAGTATTTTATTTCATAACGATAATATAATAAAAGCTTATTACAAAACCTAGGAGTACTACAAATATTTCCAGTGTTTCTTTTAAAAACAAAATTGTTCTGCTGTCAGGTTTGTAATCCAAACACTGCCGTGTTGGATTCTGCATACGAGAACTTAACAGCAAAACGGATGGGTTTTTGGCAGCTTTCTACTTTGTGCGGCTTTTGGAAAAAATGGAGCTGGAAATTCACACTAGTGAGAATCAAAGTGTAATCTGTAACAAAAGTAAGGCAATTTTGTGTTTGTTAAAAAAAGGGACTTCAAGTTGAAAACGTCCACTTAACTGCCAGTAGATGGCAAAAATATCCTGTATTTGTCTTCATTACCTAAAATGATTAGTACAAAAGGCTTAACGTGTCTTTCTCTTCCTTGCTTCTCATAGAAACTTTCAGAAAGTATAAATTAAAGTGCAACTGTACAAAAAAAACAATTCCTAGCAAAAACCATCTAGGGTCATAAGAAGCTATCAAAAAAATTGTTTTGTTTTGTTGTGTTTTTTTTTTTTAAACATCAAACGACCAAATTCCTGGGACCAGTATCATTGGTTCTCCTTTGTTTTCTTAAAACAAAACCAAAAAAAAGTATGAAAAAAAAAAAAAACACCCAGGATTTTTTGGCAAACTTTTCATAAAGCATTTGTTCCTTGACTGATTAGCCTATTATGTTCCTTCGCAATCAAGTAAATGGAATTAAATACCATAGCAAAGCCAAGCAGATGCCAACGCTGTCCATGAGATTAAGCCTATGCGATGAGAAGTAGTAACTCTTTTAAACAAAGAAGTCGTCACACACGCACTAGACTTTACCCTCAAATAACAAGAATTTTAACCTTAAAAATCCCCACAGTTTGTCTGAAAGTATAAAATCCTATCCTTCAGATAGTAAAGGAACAGTGAAATGTTCAAGATATCCCTGCCTTCTCCATGGAGCGGCGAGGTCCCAGCCCCTTCAGCATCAGGACAGCAGAGCTCTTTGTTCTCAGATCCTCCGGTGGGTGAAGGCAGGCGGCTTTGGCAGAGGTTTTGGGGTGGTGACGATGGCCAAAAGCTTCCTACAGGAAAGGTGAAAGGTAAATGTGCCAGGGCCATGCTGCTGGCTCTCGAGTGTGCAGGGAAGCTCCCCCTCCATGAGAATACTGAGGACAAAGTGCTGGATTTGGGGGGGGCTCGGGAGCATCCTGTCCCACATCTGCAATGGGAGCTTTGCACATCCCACCCCTCACCCTTCTTTAGTAGGGGAAAAAGAACAGAGGGTAGGATGGCACTAGAAGCAGGAGCACTTCAGCAGCTGCTGGTTTTAGGAGAAAAGCATTGCCAGAGGCTCACATCCTCCCCGTGCTTGGAGCAGCACAGGGGTTTCAACATGAACCTTGCTGCACACTGTGTTTGTCATAGAAAGAGATGCTTGGCCACAGCTCTGTAAATTCAGGATCAACCAGGAGGAAGGTGTCTACCAAAAAGTCAGTGATACGTTTGCTACTTTAAAGCCATGCCCATGTTTCCAATTTGGTTCACAAGGAAAAGTTCATTGTATACATTTCACCCAGGTCTAACGAGTGAAATTAAGTTATTCCTGATTTCCTCAATGCCTTGTTAGAGGGGACTGGATCCTTTGAGAGTACAAAGGAGTACATTTTGGATCTTTTAAAAAAGGAATTGGTTCTGTGTCGCAGGCTATGGAGCGGTGAGGAGGACGAAGGAAGAAGAAGAAAGAAGGAACGGCCACGTCGGACCTGATCCTCACAGTGCGATACCGTGTGCTGGGGGAGCGGTGCCTGGCTCAGCGAGCCAGAGCCATGATCAGGCTGGCGCACATCTCGAAGAAGTCCATGGTGTGGCTGCCCAGGCGCGGGGGCACCGAGGGGATGCTGCCCACGAAGGAACCGCTCAGGGACCCCATCAGTGACTGGCACTCGGTGGCTGCTGCGGCATCAATGCTCAGTCTCGGCCGGTGCAAGCCTGCAGCAGAGCACGAGCGCTGTGGGGTGGATGAGCCAGACCTCTGTTCCATCACCTCATCTTCAAGGAGGAGAAAAAAAAAAGGCAAGAAAAAATAAAACACAACATTAGTTTGGCATCCCTAACATGTTTGCTAAGGAACTAGTAATAGTAGTGGAGACGAATGGATCAGAAGGGCTTTAGGAGTTAGACTCAATGACCCTTGTGGGCCCCTTCCAACTTCAGATATTCTATGATTACAATTCTAACTGAACAGCACTGTGTGCTACAAAAGCATTTGGGAATGGAAAGAATGATTATTTTTCTTCCAAACCACCAAACTTGCCATTTTGTATGTTTTCCATCTCAAGTTGCACCATTTCCCACTTACCATCAATGCTTTTGAAGTCCAGGAGATAGCTGCGGTTGTCCACCTGGTACAGCTGCAGACTCATTTTCACGTAGTTGCCCGTCACCGGGTTCTTTCTGCGCACTCTGAGATGGTAGGAGTTCACCACCTGCAACATGCAACTGGCTTTAAGGAATACCATTCAAGGGAGCAAGAAGAATCCTTATTTTTTTCCTAAATACTAGCAAGACACCTTCTGAGGTAAATAAAACCAACGCAACAGTTTCTGAAAAGACTAATTATTTTAAAATAAGCAAATGGCTTCATAACCTATTTCCTCTTAGAATTCGTTTTTAAAAATGCTTCTTGGGGCTCTGATTCACCATCCCTGCTGGCAGACAAAGCCTTTGCAGCCTGTCTGCCAGGCACCAAGCTGACATTGTTGCTCCCTCAACAGCAGCAATGGCCAAATGAGCCACAAGGCCACTCGCACACCCGCATACGAGGACTGTGCCTGGGAAAACCGGGCAGGCTGGATGGTGGGGACCAGTAATCTCTCCCATCAGCACAGCTAAACTCAGTGTTCGTGAATCAGTCCTGAGCCATGCTACGCATTTTCTCTTGCCACTTCCCACCCTACAATCTGCTGCATCTCATTTGCAACGAGATCTTTTCTCTGTGCTATATTTACGAAGCGATTGCATGGATGGGAGAGCTATTTTGACTAAGAGCCACAGCTGAAGTTATTCTTAGGGTGGAAAGGACTATTGTGAAACCTCCTTGTACAAAAAAAGCTCCACTGCCTACATAAAGGCGTTTGCCTGAGTCGCTTCGCAAAGCTACACCGGAAATACATTAGGTTTGTTAGCTCTCCTCAAAGCTGCGCAGCTAAGAAATGTCTGGCTCTTGTAGGCATGTGCATCTGGAGACAGTCCATCTCTTCACTGGTGCCATGAAAGCAGGCTTCTGGGCGCTACTTAGCTTTAAATACGTAACAATATTATCAAAATAAGGAGGAGATACGAGGCTTTGATGAAAGCCTGGGATCCAGCTGGGATGCAGCTACCAAACACAAACAGCATTTCCTGCAGGCAGATGCTCGCTACTGAGCGAGATGAAGGAAGGTGTGCCAGCATGTTTGAAGGAGCAAAGCTGCATGGGCACAAAACTTGGGCATTTTCTAAGTGCTGAAGTGTGACATTCAACCTGCAAAACCCTCTGGGCCTGGAATGAGAACAGTGACTCTGGTGATGAAGATCTAGGCAGAAATTCTCCTATCTTGGTCCTGATGCTTGCACAAGGCTGCAGCAAAAGGCCAGAAGAGCCCACACCCACAACTGCAATGAGTTTTAGGAAGTTGGACCCTGTAGCCATAGTGAGGACTCGCTCATGGGTTTACCCATCTGAATGTGAAAAAGATTGTGACCAAATGCTGTGTACCTCTGCTGAAGTATCTGAAGCAAATATTATCAACTAAAATGTCATCTGGGTTTAAATCAGGCTTCAAGAAGCTCAGCCCTAAACCATGGAAGCAATGTCTGGAAACACATCTGGTCACTGCTCTGGCTCTGTCAAGGAAAATGCCACCACATCAACGATACAAACAGCTTCAGTGTGGCTTCTGCCCCCAAACACCCCAGCATCTCATCTGGGCCTCTTCTATGATGTAGCAGGTTTACAGGGCAAGGTTTTGGTAGTGGGGGGGCTGCATGGTCCCACATGGAGCAGATCTCCACGCTGCAGCCCGTGGAGGAGCCCCCGGTGGAGCAGGTGGATGTGTCCTGGAGGAAGCTGTGGCCCATGGAGAGCCCCTGCAGGAGCAGGCCCCAGGCCAGAGGTGCAGCCCGTGGAGAGGAGCCCACGCAGGAGCAGGGGGCTGGGGGGAGCTGCTGTCCGTGGGGGACCCATGCTGGAGCAGTTTGCTCCTGAGGGATGGACCTCATGGTTCCTGAAGTGCTGATGCCTCTGGGCAGCCCCCACAGGATCAGTCCAGGAAGGACGGCATCCTGTGGGAGGGACCCCATGTGAAGGAGCAGCGGAGATGAAGCAGCAGGGACTGGCCGCAGCCCCTATTCCCTGTTCCCCTGCACACTTGGGGGGAGAAGGTAGAAGAGGGTGGATGGGGAAAAGTTTTTTTTAGCTTGTTTTTAGTTCCAACTGCTCTAGTCTGTTAGTAAAACGCAATAAATTACATTAATCTCTGTACACTGAGTCTCTTTTGCTTGTGACAGTAATTGGTGAGTGCTCTCCTTGTCCTTACTTATACCCATGAGCTTTTTTCATCGTATTTTCTCTCCATGTTCTTTTGAAGAAAAGGGAGTGAGAGAGGAGTGTGGTGGAGCTTAGCTGCCCATCAGTGTGAAATCACCACATAAGAAGGAATAAGGGAACACGTATCGTGCTATTTCAGGACACGTGGCTGCAATGGCCCAAGCAGAAATAATGGGACTTGCTTTTCTTGGGAGCACTCGAGATGACCTCGCAAGGAATTAGCCACTAAAATTAGAAATGTAACCAGCTCCTCTTATCCCCACAGCTAAACAAGGCAGAATTATCTTTCCAGCCAGAGGCTTAGGGCATTCAGGGAGAAAACGCTTATTTCATGCCATAAATAAATGGCATGGATACTGAGCCACAGCCAGCATCTTCACACAGTGTGTTGGTATAAATAAGCACTAGCAGGGATGATCACAAGGTGTGGGTATTTGTTTGGAAACAGGTGAGACTGACACCACACTTTTACTAACATTGTTGATCAACTCAGGTCATAAGAAAATAACCCTTGAAAACCTCCCTACAACATATTTCCTACCTTCCACTCAAAATCCAGCTGTTTCATAGCGCGGTACACCTCGGCCATAATGTCGTAGGGCTTGCTCTGGCTGCGGATCCCCAGATGCCACTTGGCCTTTTTGACAGTCAGAGGTTTGGGCTTTGTGGTGTTGAGTGCATCCAAAGGGCACCGTGCCTTGGGGCTGTCTGCTATCAAAGGTGGCATCCGCTCGGGGTGCGGCTTCACGCCAGGAGGGATGTGCATGGTGCTGTCATCCATGAAGGAGCCAGTGGGGGGACTGGAGGCGAGGTAGAACTCGCTGGCTTGGTTCATGATCCTCCGGTTGTCGATGACGAGGTGGTAGGCGACTGCCAGCTGGTCCTGCGGGTCACCACTGTACAGGCTGTTCATCACCTCTGACTCAGTGCATTCAAACTTCTCACAGACCTCCCGAACTGCATCGTCGTCAATGACAGTGGCGTCATAGGAAGGGTCCTCTGGGAAGAGGTAACTGGGCAGCTCTTCCTTAAACCATTCGTGTTCCCTGGGGAAAGACAGGTGCCACTGTCAGCTCTGGGGAACCACTGATGCCACTTTGGTGAAAAACTAGATATTTTTTGTACAGGAGAGGAGACGGAGAAAACGAGCTCTCTGGCTGCATATCTCTGGATGAGAAATGGGGTGGCTGCATGTACCCCACACAGGTTGCTTGGTCAAACTAGGACTAATCCTCAGACACAGAAAGGGGAGCTGGGCCTGGTCCTGCATGGTTCCCCCAACATTGCAGCACTGCGGACACACAGCTGCTTGCTCACCTGCCTCTGCAGCAAGAGGCAGCACTTAAAAGACACTCATGCTTTTTCATTCCCATGGGTCTGATAGAGATGCTGAGACTCAGAGCTTCCGAGGCCCCCAATTCCCATGGATTTACAATGAAGTCGATGATAATTAAGTGGGTAAAAGCCACAGAGAGCCTTGGTGCCATGTACCAACTGTAATCTTACCATGTGTGCTGCAGCTCTAACATGTAATTAAATCCTCCAGTCTTAAGGACTCAAGAGATAAAAAAAGGCATTTATAATCTTAATTTTACTTAAATGGTTAAATTACGACCATCAGTTGCAAAAATATATAAAAAAATAGGAAGTCCTGGAAGTGTCTGTAACACTTATGCATATGCTTACCACACCAGCTACATGTAACGGCTACCATAAATTTCATAAAATGTACATACTGGCCTCCAGTTTTACAAAATTTTTTAAAAATTACTCAAAGTTCTATTACCAGTCAAGAACTTTTAATGATACCTGAAGGCTCAAATATCTGCTTAAGAGCCCACTTGTTCCCTTTACCTTGAATACCCACAGTGATGCATGCTGGCAAAGGCTCATGAGCAGTACACTCATTGACTACACAAGAAAAGGATGCTGCATTTAAAGATAAACCATTTGCTCACATTTTAAGCTATATCTTATATTTTAAGATTAATTTAGTAATTCTTGTGTTCCTCTTGATTTTTTATTGAATGGACATTAAATACATTGATTACCCTTTTATTCTGAACTGGTATCCTGAGGGATATGTTCTTAAAATAAAATACTGAAAAATGGTTGATGAATAGTAAATTCTCAGGATTATTGTGTTATAGACCTGGTTTTCCTCAGGACTTTTAAGACATTTTTGAAGCTATTTTTATCGTGCAATAACACAGCATTATATATATGGAAATGTATACATATATATATAAATTATATATATGTATACACACACAAACATATATATATAAAATTGCAGGAAGTTACCTATTGCCCTTTTTTCACATACATTGGTGAAGCCACTGAGAAACAACGTCACCACCCCAGGTTCATCATCACCCACCTCTCCATCAGCACAGAACATTGCAGGAGGGTACCAAAATTAAATCCCTCAGGACAAAACCCAGCTGGATTAACTGACTACTCCTGTAAAGCATGCTGTGGGCTGACCTGATGTCTTTGATGGTTGCTCGCTTGAGGGGGTCAACCTGCAGCATGTGCATGAGCAGCGTGGCAACAGAGCGGTTGAGGTACTCTGGGATGTAAAACACACCTCCCCGGATCTTCTTGAAGAGTGTGGGGACGTGCTCGTCGTCGAAGGGCAGCGTGCCACAGAGAAGGGCGTAGAGGATAACGCCACAGCTCCAGATGTCCACCTCTGGGCCAGCGTACAGCCTGCACAAAGACAAGGGCAGGAGAAAGGGGTCACCCCTCTGCCCACCTCCCGCTCTGCTCTCCTTCCCTGGGCCCAGCTACCTTAAAAACCTATCTAAGCCCAAAACCACACAAGAGTGATAGGCAATGACCTGCAGAGCTGGTGCTGGCTGACCACGTTCCTCCATGGTGTAAGGAGCAGGTATGTGAGTGTCTCCCCCAGACCTATGGAAAAGCCAAAACCCGCATTTCCAGGAGCTCTGCCAGGTTGCTTGTTCCTTTGCCCCCAGGGCCAGGCAACTCAGCCAGCAATTTCTATTCATTCAGAGAGGCAGATTAAGTGGCAGTAGATACTATATCTCTTGAGTGTTTATTTTCAGTTGAAGTTTGTGTGCTGGTATGCAAGAGCTCCTGCTTCCGACAAGCTGCTAATGTGCTCCCTGGCATCACCATGTCAGGACACCCCAAATATATGGGTTTTGCTCCTGCTCTCCTGCTCTATTTGTTTGTTGCTTTTTGCTACGACTGATGCTTTCTTAGAGACTCTGGGAGGCAGTGCTACCCTGGGGCTGAAAAATCAAAATGGACAGGGGGAAATGGAAAGACAGAGGTCCGTTCATGAAACCTAATCATCCTGCACTTGCTGCTCTTGAAAAGCTCTGCTGCAGCCACACCTGGTATACAAAAAGCACCAGTCGTGTATGCTGTCATTCTCTGAATGCTACCAGAGCACCAAAACACTGCCTTTGCTTCCAAGTGTGAGACTTTCCCCACTGAGTCCAGCAGCGAAATTAGGGCATTTTGAAAATGCACTTATCAGTTAGCCACCCCCTGGTCCTGCCACTGCGTGCCAGCTTTCAGTAGATAGGAGGCCAGATTTTTTGGCTGGTAGTCACATTGTTTGAACAGTGGTTGGATTTTTAATACCAAATGAGGCATCCTTCAGTTACGCTGAAATCCAAGGTCTCACATTCTGGACCTGCCAAGGCAGCAGAGCTCTGGAAGCAGCTCACCTCCTCCAGCCTGCCATACCCACCCCCAGAGGTATATTTACCCTCTGGCAGAAACGGCAGATCATTCCTCTCCCCCACAAACACAGCTCTCGTATGCTGTTACAGATTTGAGGAAAGGGCAGCTTGGCACATAATTCAAGGGTATAAATCACAGGAGTCACTTCACTGATGCTGTGAGCGGTACTGATGCGGGATGGCTGCAGGAAACACTGTGGTTGGTGAAAAAGTGCCACAGGCAGGTTTGGTGTTGCTTTTTTTCCTTACTTTGCTTGTTAATAAGCAGTATTGCCTCTATCCTTGGAATGATTACACTCTGCATACCAGGACCTGTAGGGACTAAATACTTCTTGTTAATCTCCCAGGTGCCTTCTCTCTTACATGAACTCAAAAAGAAATGCATTTCTGGCCTTTATTGAAAAGGACAAAGAGATAATGTTAATATTTTTTGGAATCACAGCAGAGTTTCTGGCATTGTGCCCCTCTTGACAATGAGGATTTGCTTGCTTTCATATATAGAGCTGTAGTCACAACAGGCTTTTTGGATGCTGGTCTAGTTTCTAGGATACTCTGCCAACACATGCGCCTGTGTAAACAGGCATAAAATAGTCACAATCACAACTTCAAACAAAATGCTGGATTTAAAAGTTATAGGTATAAATATACTGAACTATGAAAACCAATGTTCATGCAAAGGATGATTAAAACATATAGAGCAGATACTAAGGAGACAGGCAGCCTGAAAGACCACGCAGAGGGCTGTAAATTTGAAAATCTGTGTTTATAATCTGCACTATGCCATTACAGAAAAGTAATGGAAATCGATGTAGCTTAGATTCTTGACAGAAAAACACGGGAGTTAAAATGTCTGTATCAATGTGACAAGACTGAACTCAGCCTTGTAGCCTGAGTTCAAATGCCATGTGCATGCAGATGCTGCACACTAGCAAGATGCAGCTCAGATATGCCACTGCACTGGCGTTTTGTCAGTTCAATTCATCAATTCAAAACAAAGCTATGACGGCTGAACCTACTGAAAAAAAAAAAAAAAAAGAGCCTAGCTTAAGGAACCAGAAGCCAAGGATTTTCAATACAAGAGCTTAGCGGTGTAGGGAAGAAAGTAAAGAACATACTGATTGCTCTCATAGTGAATGGTTTTTCTCATTAACATTGTGTTTTATATTATAGGTGGGCAGGAGAGAAGGGGGTGGCCTGAAAGAGCCTTTCCAACTGAAACCTCAGTATTTGCATTCAAAGAGCAATTTCCATCCTCTTTAATTAGCAATATAAACAGTAAACATCTGCTATTAATAATTTCTCCAGAGTAAACAACTTTAGCAAAACATGTTTTGCTATTACAGCCATTGAGAAATGTAATAACCGAGAAAACGTTATTATTTTGCTAGTAGATTCACCCAAACATAAAACACAGACTGGAACCATTCAGCTGCTTTTACTAGATGTACAAAGCTGTTTCCAATCCCAAGAGCAAATTTAAAGATCACGTACTCACATGTGCTCTGATTAGAAGTGGCATGTCCTACCTTCCAGAGATGACTTCAGGGGCTGCATAATTTGGGGAACCACAGCTGGTGCGAAGAAATTCACCATCTGACATCATGTTGGACAATCCTAAAAACAAGATGTTCGCTACATATTGACATTTGATGTGAATGTCCAGACAGACAAGACTCAACAGAGGAGGAGAGATATGGCAAGTGGAGGGGGAAATTTGACATCATTTAAGCAGAAACCTCTGAGCTGCTTTGATAATCCTTAATATTTTCTTTTCACATTCATACAAGGAATATTGACTCCAAGCTAGCTTTGCTTCTCTGAGTTGCAAAGCTCGGAGCTTTCTATAGCAGAGGAAGAGAGATATAATTCACTCCAGAGTGTGTTGTTTATATGGGAATTGTGTGGGGTTGTGAAATTTGTAAATCTTTAAAAGGATTTATCACTGCTAGAAAAGACTGAATGGGACTGAGCTGGTAACCCAGCTTTTACGTTGGATTTCAAACAGTAATGCCACTTAAAGACTCCTGTTACTGTTCATTTGGAAAATGAAGTGAGGCCAAGAGCACATGGCCATACTAAGGAGAACACACATGAAAATAAACATATGCAGCCAGCTCACCCTGGAACTAACTGTGATGAGTCTGTCTTAAACATAAATTAACTAAATCTTTATATTAGGTGATTATAATAAAACATAGTGAAGATTTGCAAATGACCTTGCTTCTCCATTATTAATGCAAGCACAGAAGCAGCCTACAATAAGTAATCCCTGCTTTTGCTAAGAAGCCAGTGTTTATAACTGTGGGCTTTTCAGGTAGAGAAACTGCTAGTGGTTATGAAAACAGACTCTGGGTTTTGTAAGGCGTGCTACGCAGACACGCTCCAGCAAGCGGCTTGTAGCTGGCTGCATTTCTGGAATGCTGTTGGGGTCACATACCAAAATCAGCTATCTTCGCATTCATGTGTGCGTCCAGCAGCACGTTCTCCGGTTTCAGGTCTCGGTGGACAACCATGTGTCGGTGACAGTAATCCACTGCAGAGAGAATCTGCTGGAAAAGGCGTCGAGCCTCTGCCTCTTCAACCTGCAGAAGCAAGGGGAAACCGGCCTGAAGGCTGCGGGGCTGGCAAGGGGAGGTTTGCCTTAGCAAGGAGCCAAAACTGTTTCACAGAGCGGAGACAAAACTATAACATGCTTGTGACCACGCTGGAACCAGGAGCAGCAAATGAAGCAAATTTCCCACTGGCATTTAATAACGTGCTTGTGTTTTCAAGTGATATAGCCCAGAACTGGGGGTAATGAGATGAAATTGGAAAACTAAATTTGGCTGAGCTGTCAAGGAGAACCTACTGGTGACACCTATCAGGCAACAGCCTGCTTTCCCAAGGGGACAGGCTCTGTTGTACAGCATATGAAGATCAAAACACTGCAGAGGATGCTACAGGGATGATGATACTGCAATGATGCTACAGACAGAAAATCTACATATAAAATGATCAGGAGACTTATTGTTTATGCTGAAGACTTCCTAAATATTCCCTTCGTGAAAATTTAGTTTCTGAATGTGAGAGTTCAGAAAGGATCCAAACTGGTCATTGGACAGATCCAAGTGGGCAAAATCAGAAATTATGCTGGACTCAGAACTGTATGTAAAAACATAAATTAGTTAGCTCCGTCTACCAGTGCAATAACCTAAAAAAAATAAAATAAAATTGTAAATTGATTGACTTTTTGTAGCATAGAGAAGAAAATGGACTGATCCTTCACCCGAAGCCTTATTCTGGATGTTCATTTTAGTCCATTTTTGTCTCTTTGACCTGAGACTGCTCCCTAACTATGAGGATGTCCACAAGTGATTTTCTCTGTAACCATAATATCATATTTCATGCACTCAACCTATTCCTCAGATGATTTATACCCAGTAGGAATACTGTCATTTGAAAATGTTGTTCAGATAAGCCACATCCTTAAAAAGTCTTCAAAAAGTCTGACATGGAGCCAAGGGGGAGTCTGGAGGAGGAAAATGACTGGGATGGAGACCACACCGAGTGCTCTTTCCCTCCAATGCCCTGCACACACGTAAATCTGCTGCTGAACCAGGGGGGTTTGACAGGCAATCTATAGCGAAAAATTAAAAAAAATAAATATATGGTAGTTTTCCAAATATTTTCGCTAAGCAACACGTTACCTTGGATATTTTGGTTTGCGTATCGAAATACATCACAGAATGTTGCAAAAAATGGCACACAACTTTTGTGCAAGGCGAGTACGAGACGCTCCAGATGGGATTGCTGTGAAGCAACTTCTATTTTGGGCCTTAACCTTAACCGTGTTCCCTGTAGCAGCCGTTTTACTTCTAAACATCATCCTCTTCCCACACAAGTGTTTGGCCTGACACGGTACTGGCACTTACGCGTCCATGCTTACAGATGTAATCAAATAATTCTCCGCCAGATACATATTCCATGACCATGAAGAAGTCTGTTGGTGTGCTGATGACCTGGTACCTTCAAAAACACAAGGGGAAAATAGAACAATAGTAAGAAATGGAAAGGCTTTTAAACAGATTATTAGTGTCCCGTCAATCCTTAAAATAAGCAGTGCTTGGATCTTGCATTTATAATTGCTTTCCATTTCTGAAAAGCCATCTCTTATTTCAAGGGGCAAGTCAGGATAATCTTTCACTTGACTATGAAAGAATCTCTTTTACAGATTTACCTTCTTCCTTCAAGCTTTTCAATAATCCTCTAAAATCTCTGCCAGAGAATCCTATTGCAATTAGGGCTGTCCTGACTTTCAAATTTCCATTTTGGCTATGATCTGCAACAAAATCTTCAGAAATGAAGGCTTTATTAAAATGGGGATAGGAATGGGGTATATTTGGTTTCCCTCTTGGTGAAGATAAATAAAGGAAGTCTAGACACCAGAGGGAGCTGCCCTTGGAAAGGCATAGAGACAAAGATGAGTGCTCCAGATTAATGTTATTTTTCAAACATTAAACTCCTTTATATTCTAATGATAGGTGTGTGGGGGAAAAGAGTATCCCCATTGACTTGCAAATTTACTCTCCACCTCCGCTAAACGATCCCAGAGTGCCACAAATGCACTTCAGTTTCCCAGCTGGCAGAACCTAACGGTGATGAGCTGCGGTCAATGCAGCTGTAGTAATTCATAGCAGCACCAGCTGAGGTGCCCTGTTTTAGACAGGTTATTTGCCCCCCCACACCCTTTTTTTTTTTTTTTTTTCCACAATTGGTAAATAGATTTCAAATTATTTTCAGAGATCAGCAAGTGAACAGGTGTTAGTTCAATAAGGATCAATAGGATCAACTTAATTTTTCTGAAGTGCTTTGCACCCAGACATCTAAGTTATTAGTAGCACTAATATTTCTTTCATTTATATGTAAAGTGATGGGACATCGCAACGGACTGAAAGAGGAGGCTTATGTACTGTAGTCTCCTCCTCACGTCTTTTTTTTATCACTGTATTTCAGGATTGCAGTATTTACTGTAGGACACCAATGTTTTTAAACTGGTTTTAATTTCTAGGCTTTAAAAGGTTGTTTGATAAATGTGTGAGCGGGACTTGCAGGATACTGCATGCACAGCTGAGGACTCTTGCTGGCTTTTTTGTAAAATAATACCAATGTGTTCTCCAATAAATCCAGGGAACTGTGAAGTTACTCTAAAGTCAACAGTTGCTGCATGGTTAGTTATTTAACTGTAGGGAGAATTTGTTTTCCCTTGCCTCTAAGTCCCAGGTATTTGCTATATCTCATGCCAGGTTTAAGGCTGACCTAAATGTCAACTTATCCTCGCAGTTACCATTCAACAGCTTTCTTTTATAGAAATGCCAAAGATATTATCGAGTGCCTCATTAATGTGGACTGGCTGCACAAACTGGGGATTGAGAAGGAATCCCAGAGGCTGGAGTGCAGGTGCTGATTTACAACTTAAATTCAGGTTCATCAGAGTGGCAATGTTGAAAACTTATGTCTGAATAATAAATAAATAAAAATGTTCCTTTAAGCTCTGGATAATCAGGCCATTAAAACATAAATCCTATTGAATTCAGGCCAAAGCTTCACTCTAAGGGCCTGGCTGTGCTGTAATTCCTCAGGCATGATTCTCAGTAGCTTCAAGTCCTGAAATACCAACCCAAAAAAGGGAAAAAATCACAGAAATTTCATATAGCATCCCAACACAGGAAAGTACAGATCCTCAGATCCTCTCCAGGCAACTTTGTAACGGCCTCAGCAAGGAAAACAGGATGTTTTGTGCAACTTTAGCTAAGCCAAACTTGGTGCGGGGACAAGTCTGATGGCTGGTATAATGGCCCAAACTCCTAATGGTAGACACATTTTCCATCGTTTCTCAATATGTTGATTGTGCCCCCAGGCAAATTAGCAGGAGGATTCTCAAAAAAACATTTGGCTCTAAAATGCAAAAACTTGACCAGGCACCTAGCATCCTCTACAACTATAAGCCTTCTGTTGAAGCCAAGTCGCCATGTGAAGCCTTTGCAGATGGCGCAGTAAGGTGAACACATGGAAGAAAATGTACTTACAGTTTGATAATATGAGGGTGCCGGAAGAGTTTCAAGTTTTGAATTTCTCGTTTGATCTTCCCAACCACATCCAGGCTGCGTATTTTCTGTCTGTTTAGTATTTTTACTGCCACTTTGTGCCCTGTCAGCTGGTGTTCGCCAACTAAATAGAAAGAAAGAATTGCAAAGTCACTAAACAGAGAACCAAAGTTCACATAAGCAACTTAAGATACTGAGACAGACAATTTCTAAGCAAAAAGCAACTCTTGAAGGGAAAAAGCAATAGAACCTGGGATGTTCTGCATGTAGTCTGGATATTAGGACTTTATTTTCCTCAGCTTTCCTATAGGTACTCTTCACATTTCTTAAGCCCTCTTTCAGAGAGAAAAGTTGGAACCAAACACCCAGGGAAAGAGGCAAGTTTAAAGGAAGCAAAATGGTGCAGCATTTCATAAAATGCCTTAACTAAAAGAGCAGAAATCAGTGCCACAATATATAAATGACTTTACAACTAGATTTGGCACATTCGTAAAGCAAATCCCAATAGACCTATTCAAAAAGACAATTTGGATAAAGAATGACTGAGTGCTTAAAAGTCAGCTTGTGTCTCTTCACTTTATTATTTTCCCATTGAAGTGCAGGAAGAAAAGAGGGGACTTATCTGCAAAGTGAGTTACTGGAGGTGTTCATACCCAAAGCTAATTTGCAAGGATTTATAGCACGAAAAGGTTACAGCGATCAGAAGCAGATATATTTAAATGGCAGCAGAGAATCTCCACTGTCACGCATGGGTTGAGTAAATCCCTGATAAACCAAATCTTAAAACTAGAACATCACGCTTCTTTAAGAAAAAAGATATAGAGATTTTTCCCTGCCCAAAACAGGACTGCGGGATTTGCATTACTAAAATGAATTTCTATTTATACTTCCTTAAGTGTGCTTCTTGTTTTGATGACAAGCAGCAGGAACACCACGCTGGAGAGTAAGAGCTCCAGCAAATTCTGCTTGTAGAAAAGACACAAACTTTAATATGTGTTTTTATAATATCCACATGGTGCACTTACAGTGATGCTTATCTGTTGCACACATCAGGACAAACAGTGACCATAATCTGGAGTAGCACCACGGTTACTGGTGTAATGGCACTAATTTATCAGTAATGTAAAATGAATTCAGAATTTAATCCATTTGCTATCAACAAATAGACTATTTTAAAAAGGAAAACAATTGCTCTGTGTTGCAGGAAGCAAAATTTATAGTCAAGTTAAACTGCTGAAACTGCTTGAAAACTGTCCATCAGGTGTTTACATCTAAAAGGGTTCTCTGGCCACAGGCTACCCCTCTGCAGTATCTCAAGGTGTGACACTCAAAAAGGTGGCATAGAGATGGCTTTCTAAAGACTGTAGGCAAAACCTGCTTACGGTACATATCTGGTCTCTCTAATCATGAATATTACCCCTTCAATAATAACATAGAGCACAAGGAGTTAATAATTATGAGCGAACCCTGTTATTATGTTATTAGAGTCTGTAATTTTGGAGCCTTTAACGAGGTGATCAGAAGCAACCTGCATAAGCAGGCAGCCTGAGAAGGACCGGACGGCAGCACCAGCACTGCTCAGGGCACGCAAGGTCACTATTATTAGCCACGAGATAAGACCTGCCGGAGATTCTTTCCTCAATAAGAGCATCCTAAAAATAAAACACTTTACTGCCCTTGAAAATTAAAGCACCACTTTGCATGTCCATTTTATTCCTCGTAATACTTAAACTACCAGATGAAATGAAAATAAACTCAGCTTTGCAGTTTGGATGCAATTTAGGGATTAGCTGAGGGCTGAAGTAGGGAGGTAATTCCTCCCGTGTGGTACAAGGAGAGCACTGAAAATAGTCGGAGGAGGCATTTTCCCTGGTGATCCTCGGGGATGGGAGAGCAGGGCAGTGCTGGACTTGCCCCGCTGCAGGGAGGCTGTGCTGGAGCAAAACTCTGCAAAGCAGCCTGTGTGCAAGGGGTGCAAAAGCCTGCCCCAGGTTTACTGGCCAGGGCACAGCTTCTTCATTCACTGCAAGAAATCTTCCCCAACTTGCTGTGCTTTGGCCGATAGTAGGCCTGCAAAAGGCGCCGACCTCTCCTTGCCCAGGTTGTCAAGGTTTATGCACAGTACACGCTGCACCGAGGAGGCTGGGGAAGGCAGAACAGAGGGGGAGCAACAACTGCAGCAGGTGTCTTCAAGACATTTGACTTGGTTGACCTTTGTGCTGCAATACTTCTGCCCTCTCCTTCCCTACCTCTGTGGCTGGGAATGCAATACACTGCATTTTGAAAGCTGCCCTTGCTTCATTTAGTCCCATTCAAGAACTGTAGTGCACTAGGGCAGTACTTGGGAAAACGAGGACCAGCAAAGCAAAGTGGCTTATGGCAGAACTATGAAGAAGACTCAGATCACTGCCATCCTTTGTTCAAGACAAGTCTGTCTGGCCTTACCCCAGTATATACTTCAGGGGAAAAAAAAAAAAAAAAAAAAAGCCATTCCCGGAATGAATAATTATTGTTTTTAAACTACTGCCGAATAGTTCATCTTCTTTCCACCCATGACAAACAACACTCAACTCTGCAAAGGTTTTCTAGTTCAAAGACATCAATAATTAAAAATAAACAGTCTATTTTGTAATCCATCTTTTGCTTACAGTAAGCATTAGATACAGAGATATTATTGTTTCGGTCCCCAGTGGCTTGTTAAGCCTACTCGAACGTCTTGAGAGAGACAAAGAGAGAATATAATTTGCTATGTGGTGGGTGTCTTTTAAGCCTTTTGGGTCCCTCCTGCTGCAGCCTGCGGACACGGGAATTTCCACACATGGCTCTAGGGACAATTTTCCCCTCTGCTCACTAAGTTTCCAACCCAGCACACACCGGGGGCACGGTGCAGCCCTGGCACGGGAACACCAGCAAGTCCCACGTGCTTGGGTAGGGCTGAAAGCCATCTCTGTGCTTATGGGTTTGTCCTTTCCTGGTCCCTGGGATGGTGGTGCTGAGGGAGTCTTCTCCTTCCTTCTCCCTCCCTGCCCGGATTAAGAGCCCACGGGGAGGAGGGAGGGCTGAGCAGCAGTATTAGGAGAGGGATTGGTGCACATCTCATCTTTTAGTGGCAAGTGCTCTGGTAAGCTCCCCCGCAGCTTAAAATCAGCAACCAAGGCTCCTTCAGGGCAGGTAGAGGAGATGGATTTGACCTTGAGATGAGGAGCAGCCCTGTGTACTGAACAGAGGCCTTAAACTCCTAAAACTGGCACCAAACCAGACGTGGTGCGAGTGTCCTCAGCCACTACAGCATCTGCTTACACATGGGACTGCCTGGGGACAAGAACACTTCAGTATCAGATGCTACTAGAGAAAGAAGAGAAGATACAACAAATTAGTTTCTGATAGAAGACCTTTTTTATTTTGTTATTTTTACATGAGAAAAAGACGAGGATGAATAGTGTTTATCTTGCAGTGAGCCAAGATAATCACTGAAGTCCCTTGCCAGCGTGGCTTTTTACATGAAGCCCACCTCTGGGTGTGTGTTTGGCACAGCTCAGGCAGCACAAGCACTTATGTTTTTTGCAAATACTTTGCAAGGACTGTAAAAGTTTGGGGAAAGGAGAGAAAACTCCTTCTCTATCAGCTGTGCTGGCCCTTATCTTAGCCTGAAGTTACAAATGAAATCAATCCAAAGCATATATTTAGCCATGACGTATTACAACTGTCCCAGTGCCACTTGCTCATATGTTCTGTCACCGTTCCTCTCCCTTTCCTTCATCTGTTCAGGCTCTTCTAGTTGATCATCCTCCAGTGCAAGGTTTGTCCTTTAGCAGCAATGGAAAACAGGACCTGACCCTGCCTCGAGCCCTACGAACAGATATAAACATAACCCAAGATCTGCAGGTCCCTGAGGGACCATGAATTGATCACTTCGGTGGCCAAGAAGCATAGGTACAAAACCACCAAGTGGCCACCTGAGACGCTGAGCATGACACCACAAGAAGAAACACTGCAGCAATTCCTCCTGCTGCTATATTTCTTCCCTAAGCTCCAAATCCACAATACGGACACCTCAGCTCTATTTTCTGCAAATTCATCTCGTCTTGAGTGTAGAGGTCAGGGGGAATAACTATCACCAGCTCTCCCTGGATTTGGCAAAACCCTGTGGCACCAGTGGCAGCTCCGAGCCTTCCTCCAAAGCCTGCTGTCCATCCACACTCACATCCACCACCTTCCTCCCCTATAACAAGTGCTGTATTCCCATCAGCTCTTCCAACTGGGATTTCAGCATTAGCACCAAAATCCTGCTCTCATCTCTCAACCTATCTGCTCCCCTCACCTCGTGCCTTGTGTGGTCTTCCTGTAAATGAGATTAAGGAACTGAAGGGGCTTAAAAGTAACTATTTCTTTTAGCTTTCAGTGAGGCAGTATCATGCACCAATGACACGGGCAGCGTTGAAGTAGAATGAACATCCCAACAGGGCAGCAGTGACTTTTGCTATCATACCTCTGGTTTCTGATAGCTGGAAGTGACTCCTCAGCTCCAGCCACAAATTCAAGCTCCGTTAGCATCCCATCGCCACTAAATCCTCCCCCCACCCTTCCACTGCCATGTTTCTGGTTCCTTAATACCTTCACGGTTGGAAATTGCAATTTATTATTTCTTAACCATGGAGAGTAAGGCAGAAAAAGTGCCTCTCACAAAGTCTTGTGCAAGGCAGGTTGAAGAAAACACATCAGCAACAAGAAACGTGGCACGGATGGCCCCAGCCTGATGAGTGCAGAAGTAATTATTACACACAACGTACACAAAGCTTGAAGCAACCAGGAAAAAAATCTCTTTGCTTTCCCTGTGTTTTCTGCTAAACACGGTGAATATGGTCTTTTCTAAAGCCCATTAGATTAAAACACCACAGTTCTGCACAAACAGGAGATGCAGTTTCTATGTCTCGGTTTCCAATCTCACATCCAGATTTCACCTGTCAAACACCAACTGCTATCACAGGCAAAATACTATGTGAAAAATACACAAGTATAGCGCGTACTACTTACTCATATAAGGCTTTGAGTTTAGAAATCATTTTTGTGTTATTTTAAACGCACCTCTGAAACTGTTCTTAACCAAAGCAGGGAGATGTATGCGCTGGGAGTGCTGGTGCTAGCTACTCCTGAAAGGTAGCTAAGGAAAACAGGCTTTGTTGGCAGGCTTAATTTGGTCCGCAAGAAAAAAAATGCTCTTGAAACACTTTTTGAGGTCCGCTGGCATACAGGAGTGATTTAAACAGTCCTTACTGTTAGAAATATTTATTCTGATAATTCTTTAGTCGCTAATTTGTGGTTTGGGATTAAACGCAGCAATATATTTTTAGGGGCCTGATTAATGGTCACAGGTGGATTTAGCTCCAGCGGTCGAGGTGTTTTCTCTCTCCTGCTGTCAGTTTTGGTTTATTTTAATACTCTGGCCGCTGAGCGCGGGCACATCTCCTGTCTGAGCAGCCCCTGGGTGCTGCGGCAGCCTCCCATGGCAGGGCAGGGGACAGCCCAGCGGGGCAGATGCTCCGCACCAGCAGTCTGGAATCACAGCTCTTCATTTCCCTTAGATAACAAAATTTTAAAAAGCTTTTTAAATGTATTTATTTATTAATATCATGACTCAGTGTGAAAATGGCAGATTTGGCAGGAAAAAGAGAAAGAAATCTTGGTGTCAGGTAAAGCAAAGCTGGTGTCTCTCTTGAGTTGCCCTCTCTGGGGTGAATCCCAGGGGACCCTCCCAAGCCCCAGCCCTGTCTGGCCGCGGGGCTGCTCGCACGGGGAAGGGGGGTGGACAGCAAAAAGACCCCCTCTCTCTTCCTCTTCCTCGCACCCCCCCCGGCTCGAAGCGAGCAGGATAAGCAGCCCACAGCCCGTTTTCCATGCAAGGCTCGGCAACGCCGACCCTGCCGCCCAGCCTCCCGCATCGCCGGCCTCCCGCCGCCGGTTCAAAGTTTTGCTGGGGGCACCGCAGGCGCTGGGGGCAAGGGAGGGGGCCGCAGCCGCTGCTACCAAAGGGCCAGCTCGGCGCTCCCTCGCCCCTTTCCCCCCACACACCCCCAATTTGCAGGGGCCGCCCCATCCTCTGCGCCCACCCGGCGCGGCGCCAGCCTCCGCCCGCCCCCGGGATGCAGCGCGGAGAGGGGGCGATGCCCGGGGAGGGGAGGGGGGGGGAGGCGACACGGGGCGACATGGAGACCCCCCCCCTCGTCCAGCCAAGCCCCCTCCCCTCCCTCCATCCCCTCCCCTCGGTACTCAGCTCTTGACTTTGCCGAAGGTGCCGACCCCCAGCGTGTCGCCCAGCACGTAGTGGCCGATCTTCACCCGCCCGTCGTGCTTCTGCTTCTCGGCCATCTTCGCCCCCCGCCGGCGGACCACAATGCGCAGGGCTGGCCCGGCACGGCACGGCTCTCAGCACGGCTCGGCACGGCTCTTAGCACGGCTCGGCACGGCGCAGCGCAACGGGCGTGCGCAGCGGGGAGCGGCGGCGGCGGCGGCGGCGGCGGCGGCCCGGGCTGGGTGCGCGGGGGCGGGGATGGGCGCGCCCGGTGCTGATGGATAGGGTGGGATGGGATGGGGTGGGATGGGATGCAGCTTCCCGGGGCTGAGGCCGGCCTCAGGGATACCCTCGCCGGGGTGCACCTGCCTGAGGGTGTCCCCCGTGCTCGGGGTGGAGCCCCGAGGAGGTGCCGCTGCCTCCCCGGTGCGCCCTACCCGGGATGCGCCCCCTTCCTGCTGGGGAGGGTCGCCTTAGGGTGTCCCCTCTTCGAGGGACTGCTAGCTCGGGTGGAATTTAGTAGGGGGTTTTGTCTGCCTGGGGGTGGCAGCATCCTGGGGGTGCAGGAGCCTAAGGGTGATGCTGGCCTCAGGATGCATTCTGCTTGCATGGGATGCTATTTGGGGTGAAACTCGCCTTATGGTGCATCCCTTTTGGGGTGCACCTGTGTGAAAGTGACACTGTCCTCTGAGGGACACCCAGCTGAGGGTGGCAGTGTCCTTGGGGTGCACCTATTTGGGGGTGTCACACCTGGGTAGCACCCATCTGCCCTCGGGGTGTGTCCTCTTCTGGTGCACCCTCTTTGGGTTGATACCCCCTTGTGGCATACCTGGCTTGGGGTGACACCCAGCTTGGGCAGCAGCTGCTTGAGCCTGACACCCTGCTTGTGGTGACACCTTGCTTCAGGTGACACCAGCTAGGGGAATTGTGTCAGGTCCTTAGAGTGCATCCCCACAGGAGGGATGCTGTGGGGCAGGAGGCATGGCCCAATACGTGCCCTGTGTGGCCTGGATGTAGCTTGGGCTGGGAGATGAGATGGGCAGGTGGAGGGAAAGGATGAAAATAATCAATAATGGGCAATTAAATAACATGGGCTGGTGAGGGTGAGGGGAAGGGAAAGGAAGGGAAAGGCTGGCTTTGGGTGATGGAGGTGCTGCCTGCTTCTAGCAGCTGCTGGCTGGGCTGTGGGGGCTGCTGGGAGGTTCATGCTTGGCAAAACAGCTCCAGGAGTCTTCCTGTGGGTCACTTGCTGTGTTAGTACAACGGAATGAAACAGATTCACAGGGAAGGAAGCATCCGTACATCAGTCAGTGCAGCCAGCCGAAGCCATCTCCACATCTTGGCAGTGTTGTCAGCTGCTTCTCCTGAGCTAACAGCTCATCCTAATGATAGCATTATCTGTTCCTTAGCATTTCAGCCCTGGGACAGCCTACGGTCTGCTATGGTAATGTTGTAAATTAAATAACAACACAACTGCTTTAAGTGGGCTAATTCCTCTTGCTAGAGCTTCTGTCTCATTAAAAGTGTACTTTAGGGGAGGGAAAAAAAAAAAGCTATCCTGAAGGAAACACCCATTCAGCAATCCCAACTTTATTCTGTAATGAAGATTCCCCTTTCACTTATTAAGAGGAAAACTGTAACCCCAAAAAGAAAGCCCCTTTCCCCACTGTGCAAAAACTGAGCTCAGCAAGCAGCTGGCACAGGTTTGTTTGATATAATGAGGTGATGGTCTGCCTCCTTCACAGCCCTGTGGCCTCAGGTGCATGGTCCTGGGACCCCAACATCACCTTAAAAAAACACATGTGCTCTTCCCAAGTAAGCAGCAAGGCTGAGCACTGAAATAAATGGATCTCATGTATTTCAAGTGTGGTCCTGACATGTTTTTATTCTAACCTCTCCAATACTGAACTTTGTTATTCAGCTGCAAGAGGTAGCAGAAGGTAGCCAAATGCAGTCCACGTTCTGAAATAATAAAGAGCTATTTGGGAAGCTGGAATGGGAAGATGTATAAACAAAGGATGTGTGATAAAATAATGACCAGACTGTGCAGCCGTACTGTCATAAATAATAAAATGACGACTTAATTCAACAAATCCATTCATGTAAATAAAATAGCAATCTCAGGGCAGAGACAAGAAGGTTGCTGCAGTATAAAACCATATGTAGTGTAATGAAACCATATCTGTTCAATCAGAACAATAGCTGTACATCAGGTTGTAAGAGAAGCAGTATTTACAAATAACAATATTACTATCTTATCTGAAGTTTACTATGTCTTGGAAAGCCTATGAAAACTGGTCTTCAGGCAGCTGCAAACATCCGTCCGTGCAAGTCTTTACCTTGCAAAGTCTCGGCAGCTTTCTTCACTCCTAGCACACCCGAGCACATGGGGTTTGTTTGATCTCTGCTTCCAGTCTTGGCAAGCCCTGAGCCTGCCTGAATGAGGCACCACAACAACTAGGTGAGATCTCGCATGGTATTTTTGTAATGGCTAAATTAATGTGTTTAACAGGAGCTGCTGTATGTAGGTGCGTTATTTAGCCTTGCTTGTTTCTTCAAAGCTGGTAGCTAAATCTCAGAGCAAACTGATGCATCATGAACATTGATGCAGCTTATTATTACATACAGATGCTAGTAAATAGAAATATTGACTTAATACAATAATATTGAATTAATATCAATAAAGTTTTTAATCTACAGATACATTTTCTGGGCTTAATGCTTACAGGAGATATCCAGCAAGCCCTTTGCTCAGAAGCAGACGTGTCTGTAGGTGGGTGGGCACCTTCCACCAGCACAAGATCACTGAGAGCAGTTCTGCAAAGATCCCGATGTGCTGTGGGAAGGCAGCACCATGGCTCAGGTTCCTCTGTGGCTGTTTACCTGTGCTTTTTCAGCCACCATGGGCTAGCAGTTGGCTTTTCTGGTCCAGGGGTTATTAAATGCATCCTGCTGGGGCTTGTTCTATGTATTGTTGTTCATGCCCCTTGTTGGACCCCAGTGCCAGGACTCCAACTCCCATCTGGCTCTGCCTATGCCTTCCCCAGCCACATCTGGCCCTGTGGGGATTTCAGCTTGGCACCCTGAACCTCTCAGCTTGCCTGGGGATGCGTTACGATGCTGCCCTTTCTGGCTCAGGCCATGTTTTCTGGTTCAATGTGACCAAAAAAGACTAGGAACGCTGTGCATCTATTTATATGGGAGCTCAGATTCGGGGCCATGCCGTCCAACTCTGTTAAGTGCCCTAAATCTGTGGATTTTCAGTAGGATTTGATTTTCCAGGCTGTTTGGAGGAGATGGTTAATGAGATAATGCAGCAGCGGGTAAACTGTGACATGTGAAATGATTTATTTTGAATGTTTCCGAAACTACATGCATCAGAGGCTTATGGACACTAGATTTGTAACCAAGCAATTTCCATTTATATTATGTAACTGATGTTATTTATCAAACTGCACGCGCTGGCCAAGAGCAGATGTTGAACTGCAGTACTACGGTGTTGGAAATGAACTTTTCAGAGGGTTAGTTATTTGAAAACAATCTTGTGATTAGTTCATTGTGATGTAAGCATATTCCAAAAATGTAGTGCATATGGGTCCAAAGTCTATTATGTTCTTTTCAGTATTAAGTGAAAATCTGGACTGCGTGGCAACATATGATGCTCTGCTGGGGATGTGTGCTGAAAACTCTCCCGGAGTCAGGGGAGGCAATGAATGTGATATTTCTGACATCCTAAATAAAACACTTCAAGCATACAACATGCTAAACAGTTGTTTAATTAGGAGACTGCTGAAAAGAGGCTGCTTGTGCCACCAAAAATCTGATTTTAGAGGCCAAATGTGCATGTAATGAGATACCTCATCTCACTAGAAGTCAATAATAATCAATTACTGTTGTTTTTTTGTATGCTCTGCAATGGCTTATCTGGGCACTTTGGGGTCATTTGTAAGGCAGATGTGTACACTACTCCTTTTTCTGCAGTCACGGAATTGATCTTTTAGGCTGTATCTACGGATGTGTAGCACGACATGGATTTACAGTGAGCTTTACGGGTAGTTTATATTGTTTCTGCACAGCCTCGCCCTCCTTTTCTTTACAAATACAGGCAGCCCAGCTCCAAATCCTGGAAGATAACTTCTAGCAGTGCAGAGGGAAAAGCAGTGACCGTGTGAGCTGCTTATAGCATTTTTCTGTGGCTTGCCAAGTATGTTTTCTTTCAGGGCATAATCTGCGAGAGCTGGCAGACCTTCTCTTGGCTTTGCCTAATTAAATCATCTGGGAAAGGGCTTGTTGGTGAGGAGGAGTCTGAAGTGTGTCCTCACTGCTACTTAGCACCCTTCTCTTTGGACCAGTGAGGTTATGCTCCAGCGACTGACTGTAAAACTTCAGGATTTGGTCCTTTGCCTATAAAGTCAATCCAGCCTCTTTTGACCTTGCTATAAAATGCTATTTAAAGATTCACAGCCTTGCAGAATCAGTCCACTGTTTCCTTGCCTCTTCAGTATTTTTGTTCTGAATCAGAGGATTGCTGCAGACAGGGTGGAACAACATGTTCTCCACGTCCACAATGGCCAGGACAAGAATAGGGCTAAAATTAAACCACAGACAGATGGTATGAAATGAAGAAATGCTTAAAATGAGGCTTGCTGAAGCATCAGAACCTATTTGGTTGGGACTGTGGAGTGCAGATGTTCCTGCCCAGGGCAGAAGGATGCTGCGAGGTCAGTTCCCGCACATTGAGTGTTTGATTCATGTCCCAGTCAGGGCCTTGGGATTTGGGTTCAGCCCCTGTGGGATGCTGGGCAAGCTGCTAAGGGCCACGTGAAATTTAGGGCTGAAGTCCCCAGAGTGGGGGAGCTGAGCTGAAGTTGAAAAATCATGATCCGAATCTCTGACTCTGCTGCTGCCAAGCCCTGATGTTTAGGTGGCTTTTTTATTATTAATATTTTTTAATTTATTTTTTACTATTAAGCTCCCCAAATGGGAATCTGCCAAAGGAAAAAAAAAAAAAAAGCCAAACCTCCTTTTTTTAACCCAAACAGCTCTGTTTTTACCAGCACTGAGCTGTGGAGTTACCTAACCCAGAGCAACCCAAGATGTGGGCCCTCCCTTGTGCCTAATACCTGGGTGCCCTGGGAGCACCTTTAGCACCTTGCGGTACCTGTGGCTTGGGAGAAAGCTTTGCTTGGGGGAAATTTCTGCTTCCCTTTTCCAGTTGTGGCTATGTATAATTTTCCATCACCAATTTTAAAATAAATCTAGATCCTTTTTTTGGTCGTATCTCACAGTCTTTGTGCTTGTTCCCTGTCCTCACAACTTATTCTTTTTCCTTGTCAGTATCTGAGAGGGTATTTTAGGCTGGAAACTCTCCGACCTGTTCTGAAAATGTATGTAAGTATTGCAAGATGTGATGCATCGTGGCAGGATGCTGGTGTGGAGGGTTGGCTGTCCCTTCAAGAGGTTTGTCCCTGCTGTCATCTGGGCTGGATTTGAGCACTCCTGGCCCTATCACAGCACATAGTGCTGTTTGTGCCTGTGTTTAATGCGCGGGTTGTTCCACATGAAACGCCTATCTCTGGGGCTGGCACGCTCGGAGGATCGCTCTCGCCCTCTCTCACCTCAGTGGCAAACTGAGAAAGATTTTCTTCAGTCAGCTGGGGGAGAGGGGGAGGATTTATGAATCGGAGATATGCATTCCTGGTGTGGAGTAGGCACATTCTGCACCCCCCCCCCCCCCCCAGCTCAATAAAAGCACCATTTGTGTGGCAAATAGCCAAGGGTTTTATGAATACGGCTCTTACTTTCTCCAGCTGCTAGAAACCTTTCTCGAATATGAATTAAAATAAAAGCCATGCTAGACACTTTTAGCACTCCTAATTCTGCTATTTTTGGGCTGCGGTGTGGAGTTCTTGCATCAGAAATCACGGTTTGAGAGGCTTCTTTCAAATATCATTAACCAGAAGAAAACCTGAGAGATGGATGACTTCAATCTCACACATGACAAGGATCATCAAGACCTCGATGTGATTGCATCCCCAGATCTGATGTTTCCCTAGTTGTTGTGGCTGAAATTCCATTCCTGACATCTTTATATAGACTTACCCTTCCTTCAGGAAAACACTGGGGTATGTTCTTGAGAAATTGGTACGCTGTGGGTTAGGTGTTTTTAATAAATCAGCTACCAGGGAGAAGACGAGATAAGGACCGCCATCCACACATGGGAATCTCCTGTAGGTTTTAGGAAAGCATTTTTCGTTACATCATGAATGTAACGAAATGAGAATGAGCTTTGGTAAGAGAAAGAGGAAACCATGGTAACGGCAGTGAGCTGGATGAATTGTGAGTTTGCGTGGCGGGGAGAGCTGCGTCTGGGTGACTTGTCATGCAGGCAGGCGTGGGACAGGGATGGGCGCTCGGTCTGGTGCACATGCACCGCACAGGGGAGGAAGCAGCATCTTCTGGAGGAAGGATTTGGACAGTTTACAGTCAGTGATTTTGGGCAAATATCTGCCCTGTGCTTACCTGTGTGCTGGGATTTTGGGTACTTCCCTGCTCAGAGGGGCTTTTGCCTTGCTCGGAGTCCCTCAGAAGGGTGGTACCACCTGGGCAGTAGCTACAGTGGGACTTGGGGCAGCCCTTCCCTGCAGTGTCTGCAATCCAGCTGCCCCTCTTGCTGTAATATATTTTGGCCAGAGCCTGCTTTTTTTTTTTTTTCTTATTGTCTTATTTCAGTGGCTGGACCCTCCCAGCTCTTCTGTGTTCCTGTACTGCAATGCAGGCAGCCGGCAGTGAGAGGAAAAGATCTGGACAAATGTAAATCTCACCCACTAGGATTTTGAAGGTGAATCGTGAAAATGTGCCAGAGGGGGATCTAGTTATATATAGGCTGTGGTGTCATTAAGATGGAGTGGATGCGAGTTACAGGCATTCATTAAACAATCGTTTATTCCTAGACCTATGCATGGCAGGGAGAGGTGAAACAGAGCAAATCTTTCCTTATAAATTTGTGTGACATGGCAATGTGATGGCTCAATCTATTTGCAGGAGCTGTAGGGATTTTTCACTTCTGTTTCATCAGTCTGAATCTCAGCCAGATCAGAAATAAACAAAAGAGCCCTCTGGAGACCACAAACTGTCTGAAGGGCCCTTGTACCTTTGCTTTTGGCCTACACTCAGAAATTCTGATTATTGCTGGCTGGTAGGAAAGAGTGGGAATTCCCCTCATCACCCCAGTTGTGTGCATCAAACCCTTTCTGGCGGGGTCATCTTCTGGGATGAAAAGTTCAGTGTCTGCAATGGTTGTGCTGAGGCTTCCCCAGAACTGATGCTCGGAGGTAATTACGTGACGCTTTGGCACTTTTTTTGTTGTCTGTGAGTTGGAAACTTGTCTGAGGCTCCAGCAGCACTGCTCATGTAGGTCACCAAGCTTAACAAGGCAGTGATGGGAAACGTGCATGAACTGCTGCACTCGTTTGTAGAAGGGACTTAATTATGTAGAGAGTTTGTTGGAAATAATTGCTAAAGGCTTTGGTACATGAAAAAGTTGCCATTGTCAAAGAAGTTCTCAGCCACCAGCAGCTCCACGGGAGCTTCACGTGCCCAGGCTTACCCTGGTGTAGATGTGGAGCAAGCTGCCATGAATTTTCTTGCTTTCATACACATGTAAGGCATTTTACCTGGGCACTAACTAGAGATCACCCCAAATGGGGTAATGTTTTACACCGCAGCAACGTGACTGTGTGTCACAGCCCTTGAAGCATGTTGTGGGCATGTAAACTCTCCCACTTACAGCACTCATATGTCTTGTTTCTCTTCAACTTGCGTGCCTTACTACCATGTAAAAAACCTTAATGAATTAAGGCCTCACCAAAGGGGCATTACTCACATTTTACTGATCAGAAGATAAACACCAAATCACTCTTAATAAGGGGTGTTTTCCCCGATTCCCAGGCTTCTGAGTTAACCTCTAGACAGCACTTTCTTTAATAACTCAGCAGCATATTGTGAAAATAAACCCAAATCTGGCCATCCATGTTAAAAACAAACAAAGCAAAACCTCTTTCATAAGAAATAACAATCTTTCAGCTATATTTTGTGTGTCTTAGAAACAACCCCATAACACACTAATCATGACCACTGGATATATGCAGCAATATTACTGTATAGCCAGAAATATCATATTTTGCTTCGGGTATATTGCATGCAAGTGCATCAATATAACTTTCCACTCTGCTTGATACGACCGCTTTTATAAGCCAGGATATCATTTTACTAGCGTGCTATCGCAAGGTTGTGCATTAGTATAATTTTTCATTTTGTTCCAAAGCATACTGAAAGCAGTCTTTTTTCCCCATGTGCTTCAGTGTATGTTGTATTGCAAATGAGATGATTAATTTGAGAAATAGCATATTATAATGATCCTGAAAATGTCTTCTGACCAATTCACATGATAGAGAACTTCATCCTACGGTAGCATTTTTGTTCCATGTGTTGCCTAAATAAAAGCGACTCTCACAGCTGGCCTTCCCATCAGTTTTTCCCCTGCTGCCTAGAGATTAGATCTCCTAATCTGTTTTTATCGTTTCTGAGAATCAGCCACACTGTTTTAGACCCCTCTGCTCTGCCAGCACCGCGGAGCACTTCCAGCCTGATGGTGCCCTCTCAGCTGCAGGCCATGGGATGGCCTGGCCGTGGGAGCCACGCTCGCATCCTCCCCAGAAATCTTCAGAGACCTGTTCTGAGATGAGAACGTGAGGCTTTCACAGCCCACTTCAGCAGAAATTAAGATGTCATTGCCAAGTTTGCTGGGCTGGGAGGAAAAATCTGGGATATGCAGATGGAGGTGGAATCTCATGAACTTCCCCGGAGAGCCCCAACACCACCGCGTTTTGCTGTGCGGCCCGGCGACGGATGTGGCAAAGCTGCATGAGCAATGAAATGGGGTCCCAAAAGTCCCCGATTGTCATAGCTGGCCTGGGCTGGGGTGTCTGACAAGAGGGAAATGGCTGATGATTTTGGGTCGTGTAAGTCAGCGTGTGGAAACGGAGCCCTGCTATGTTTCATGGCCATCTGAGTCGCACATGTTCGGCAAAGGCGCTTGTGATTTGGCTGTTATCTCTGTATGAGGGAGAAGTGGGAGATAAATCTGAAGGTTTTTCCAGACAAAAGAAACTTATCGAGTAATACTGAAACAGGCGGCTCAGAGCCAAGTTGGGATTTGGCCCTTGTTTTGAGCTGAGTAGATAGAAACGGTGGCCAAGGATCAGCTGGAAAACCATTTAACCTTTCTGAGATTGAACAGCGGCTTTTGCTGAGAAAGTCTCAGTTGAAATGCAAGCATGAGAAAAATTGAGAGCAGTGATTTGTACAGTGATTGACAGCATGTCATGTAGGACAACGTACGAGCTCACCTCCTGAAGGTTATACCATGTATGATCATGTACTCTGATGAGGTGGGGCTATAAAGTATAAGAGGTAATAGAGGAAAAATGCCACTTCTGATTCTTTTCACCTCTTCTGATGTGACTTTCCCTTACCCTGCATTTCTCAAAATCTGTTTCAGGCCCAAGCTTTGCTAGGGATAATGAAGTTAGAGGGATTAGCGCCATAAAATTCATCCACTGTAATACTGGCAACCTCTTTATTTGCTGAATTCCTCCCTGTTGCGTTGTGGTTCTCTGACCTCCAGCTCATGTTTGCTGTTCCTTCATCTGACCATACTATTTGTGAGCCCTTAATCAGCTTAGGCATTCTAGAAATAATTTTATTTATTTATTTATTTATTTATTTTTAATAACTTGGCTCTCTTCTTCTCTGATCCCAAGGAACAAGGAGGAAGTAATTTAAGACTTGGGGAAAGCTTCTAGGCAGTTGGGCCATCGCATTTTCCTCATCTTATTATTGTGTGTAAAGGCATGAGAAGAAGACAGCTTCCTTGCTGAGCAAGGATATCTTTGTGGGATATTTCACTTTATATCTATGATGACTTTTAGATTAATGAAGAGTAGTATTCATTTCAGTTGTGTTCTTCCTGTAAGTGATGGGTGCTGCTTTTCCTCCTTTCTAAAGCAACCTGAGCTGTATAGATGAGAAACACTAGATAGGATCAGGGTATTATTGTCTAATGGCTACTTTAGCCATTTAAGGCATGCTGAAGCTATTGTAAAACATGATTCCTCTCCAGTGGCTTAAGTGAGCTGGTTTTGCTGTACTGTGCCTAAAGGGAAGAAATAAAAATCAGATCCATCTCATGCTTACCTATGCAGTGAAATGACTCTGGATGGCCAGATTTTTATACTTCACATGCATTACTTTTTTCTTGTCTTGCAGAGCAGCTGTGGTACCCAGGTAGGCCTTGAATTTCACCTCTCTTTGGTCCACAGTGACCATCACTTTACATAGTGTCATGATGCAGGATGCTCTTGGATCTCCATGTAAAGTACAGGAAAATTTTACTCTTAAGGCAGTCCTGGTGCTTGCTGGCCCCTAGTGAATAGAGTGTTTTATTTTGTGATGCTCTTAGCTGGAAGGAGTCCTAAGACTTCGCTGTTTATCCTTCATTTGGAGTCCAGTGCTAGCTTTCCTGTTTTTACAAATGATAAAGTTGTTGATTGCAGGTTTGCTACAGGGTTGTTATGAGATTGCTGAGAAAAATTCCCCAAGAACTAGTTTCCAGCAAAAACCTCAAATCCAATTCTACTCCAGCTGTGCTGCAGAGGTCTTTAGTCAGCCTTCTTTAACTTCAGCACCAAGAAGTGTCTGTTAGGACATCCTTCCAGAACAAATCTACCAAAACAGAGCACATTGCTTAAACCATTTTCAATGGCAAAAGTGAGACTCATTGCTTATGCATGATAGGAAGGCATTACAGTATTTAAGATATGCAAACCTGTGGGATAGGTACTTATAATTGCTTGATATTTTCCAGTTATTTTTAACTGATGTATCATCTGATGCTCATCCCTCTTCATAAAATGTAGAGTAGATCAAAGAACAGAGCTCCTCAAGTCTTTGTTCAGGCAGCATTTTATCAATGTTTGGAGATCAGCAAGAACTAACAAAAACTTAAGGATCTCTCTTAAAGAAACTGAAGATTAAGACATCTTTTAGGTTGCCTCTTCTATCCTGTAGGGAGTGTGTCTTTGCAGGGCTTGTCTTTGCATATCACCTTACACAGTGGGGTTTAGAGCCATTGCTTGGGATCCCTAAGCCCTATGTGCAGAAATGAGAGTTAATGAGAGCACAAACATTTTTCTCTGTAATGAAATCCTACTATTATTTCAAATACTTTGTTAATATTCTTTAATTATTCTCTCCTTGTGATCATCCCCCTCTGCGTTTTCAATTATCAGTGTTCTAAATGAAGGAATTCTGAAGTATGAAAGATTAGATAAGGAAACGTTCAACATCAAGAAGCTTTTTGCTCAGAGGGGCTTTGAACGGGACTGTTGTATTGATTCCTTAAACCAGAGCCTGTCTTTTATCAGCAAGACATAAATCAAATGGCATGGTGCACAACAAATGTACTTACAGTTTCCAATAGGAAAAGAGACCTTGTTGTCTGAAGTGCTTCTGCTTGACATAAGAGAACGAAGAGTATTTTTTGTTGTTGTGTTGTTCTCTTTTTATTTTTTTTTATATATATGTATTTTTTTTTAAATGAAGAATGATGGAGTAGGTCTATGAGAAAAAAGATTGAACTCATTTCAAATCCAAGGGAAGCTGTTTTGCTCCTAATTCATGAACTGTCGCACGTTACAGACCAATCCAGCCCAGCTCTGACAAAACCCATGCCCTGAGCCCTTTTTAAAAACTGCATCACCTCTGGGCAGGGTTGTGCACACAGGACCAGGAGGGAGAGTGGGAATGCAGCTCCAGGAGCAGGATAGCCCCTTGCTCCATGCCATGTAGCAGCAGCAGCCAAGTGTTTTTCCTGGGGGACACAAAGGACTGCGAGCTGTGATGTTCCATCCTATCTGAGAGATTTAATTTTGTCATAAAACAACACCTAATCAATTTCACAGAATCACAGAATCACAGAATTTTCTAGGTTGGAAGAGACCTCAAGGTCATCGAGTCCAACCTCCAACCTAACGCTAACAGCCCTCCACTAAACCATATCCCTAAGCTCTACATCTAAACGTCTTTTGAAGACCTCCAGGGATGGTGACTCCACCACTTCCCTGGGCAGCCTGTTCCAGTGCCTCACAACCCTTTCAGTGAAGAAGTTCTTCCTAACATCTAGCCTAAAACTCCCCTGGCTCAACTTAAACCCATTCCCCCTCGTCCTGTCACCAGGCACATGGGAGAACAGGCCAACCCCCACCTCGCTACAGCCTCCCTTGAGGTACCTAAAAAGAGCGATAAGGTCGCCCCTGAGCCTCCTCTTCTCCAGGCTGAACAAGCCCAGCTCCCTCAGCCGCTCCTCGCAGGACTTGTTCTCCAGGCCCCTCACCAGCTTCGTCGCCCTTCTCTGCACCCGCTCAAGCACCTCGATGTCCTTCTTGTAGCGAGGGGCCCATTTAAGCCAAGCTTTACTGTCACAGGTCTAAACCAAAATAAAGTCCTGCTACTTTTTTGTACAGGTTTACCTTCTGTTAAACGCTGGCTGTTGTGCCAAGCACAGGATGCCCTGCTGCTGATGTGTTGGGTGATGTTGGGCAATGTCAATGTCCAGCCATGCATTTTAGACCCCCTTTTAATTTCTCTCTGTCCTGCAGAATACAAGTGTTGATGCAGGGGTGGAAAGAATATAAATGGGACTATCTGTAGTGTGCTGAAGAAACCAAGCAGAGTGTAACTAGCATCTCTGATGAAACTTTGAGCTGCATATTGCTCAGGAAGCCCAACACAAATGTACATCCTCCAGGTGGAAGGACATGCCAGCCCCCTGCCTTGCATCCTGCTGGCTCTTTGTCCATGTTGCGTGCTCTCCAGCTCCTCCTCCAAGCCTCAGGCTGGGGTAAGTGCAGCGATTTCACAGGCATCACCACCCAGCGGATCTTAAACCCGCAGCAGGGATGGGCCCGGCCTGACTGAGATCGGTTCTACCCACATTAAAGTCAATTAACTTTGGATGGGTAGGAATGAGAGCAAAATTTAGCCTGGCTTGTCTTCTCTGTGAAATATTTCGTGTTGGCTGAGATGAAGTCTCACCTCTCTCCTCCAGGCAGAGGCTGCTGTGTGCGGGAAGGCCAGGACTTACACAGAGCCATTAGCGCAAGGGAAAGAGCTTTGATCTCTAAATTGCACCATTTGAAATTGCAGATGAAAAAAAAAAAAAAAAAAGGAATTAATAAACCAGCAGCAAGCCTGCGAGTGAATCACTGCAGTTTCTCCCAGAGCAGGCTGGGTGCTGAGATGGGAGCAGGGCTCGGTGGGAGCCAGGCATTGCCACAAGGGAACTGAGCAGTGACCATCCCTCTAGCCTCATTGCACCAGAGTGGGTGCACGTCATTTTTTGGGGGCAGGCAGGGGAAAGCAGGGTTACCTGCTGGGGAGGTGCAGCCCAGGCAGACAGCTTGCTTTGCACCGTAATACTGCTCTGTGGCTGCCAGACCAGACCTGACTTGCATCCTGCTGGCTCCAGGCAGGAGCGGAGCAACAGGAGCCCGGCGAGCAGACGTGCCCTGAGGATACGTCTGCCTTGTGTCATGGAGGTGAGACCTGGGCTGGGCGAGACAGACTGGGATCTCGGCCACTGGGGTTGTGATGTACATGGAATATGTGGAGTGGGTGCCCCCAGCTCTGGGAGGGGGTGAAGAGGAGGAAGAGGAAGGAGGATTCCAGCCTCAGAGTCTTGTGATGCTTTGGGGGACTGAGGTTGGGTGGTGGAAGGGCTTTATGGGCTGGCATATGCTGTGCTCACCAGTGGGATGCTCACCCTGTGGAGACCATGCAGGAAAGTCAAGGCCAGCAGCACTGTGCTGGAGTTAGGGTAAAATACCTGCCTGTCCTCCTTAGGATGCACAAATCTCAGGGGCTGATTGAGCATCATCACCCCTTACCCTGGCACTGGGACAAGCCCTGGCACTTTGGCTGTATGGTTCCTCACATGGAGACCAAAACCATCTTTGAGAGGTACCTCTCTGAATCCACGAAGAATCCTCTTCTGTTTGAATTCACCACGCTGGTTTGTGGAAATCTATCCAAAGTTTCCCTCAAAACCAGGACAGCCCTGCACAGGACCCATGCCACCCACTGAAGAGGTGGCTGTATCCCACTTTGGTTCACTTTACAGTTAAATGAAGAAATAAACACCTCCTGGGGCAGCCTTCTCTTATACATCTGATAAATTCTTTCCTTCAAGTACTAGTATTTACACTGGTTGGAGACAGATTTTAGATGGCTCCAGCAGATGCTGTCCTCTGAAGGAACCCCACCTCCTTATGTTTGGTCATTCCTGAAATCCTGAAATTGTACATTAGAGAAAGAAAAAAAAAAAAAAAAAAAAAAAACAGTCATAAGAAAGTTTGTTAATTAAAAATCACAGACGAAGGTCTTTTCCAACCTAAATGATTCCATTCCTTCCTATTTAGTGATGGGACTCAATAGGTCAGATTGATTGCTGGACTTGAAAATCTTGAAGGTCTTTTCCATCCTAAACAATTCTATGATTTCTGCTGAGATTTTGGGAAACAGCCTGGTGTGAGCAAGCTGCTTAAAGCCAGAAGGGTGGCAGCAGCTGCTGGAAGAGGAGCAGAGCAGATCCCAGCAGCTCCTGGCACCTGCGAGGGCTCCTCCAGTCTCAGCTCTGAGCACTAGATGGCACACAGAGTGTGGAGCTGGGGCTCCTGGGCTCTGAAATGACAATTGCAGCTGGGTCCAAAAATACTAATGACAGCTGGGAGAATAAAAAGTAGAGGGGACGTGGACTTTTCCCACTTGTGCTACCATCCCACAGGGGCTTTTCTCTGCCGAGCTGAGCAGCGGACCATGGGGCAGGCAGCTATGGTGAGGGGATGGAGGGGGAAGGCACTGTGCCCCAGTCAAGGTGTGTTGAAGCCCAGTGGCTGTTAGCTCATGTCCCCTTTTGCTGGGGATGCTGCCAGCCTCAGCAGTGCTCGAGCATGCTGTGCACGTTGCTGTCTCTTCATCTGCTGTCCCTTGGTGTCCCCTGAGGCGTGCAGTCGGGGGATAACTGTGGGTGACTGGAAATACTGCTGGTAGACATCCCCTAATGAGGGAATTAACTTTTACTTCACCTAGTTTTATAAATAAGCCAAGCTCCCTAGGCCATCACTGAACTTTGGGAAAAGCAGAGACACCACAAAAGGTGGCTCTTGGCCGGATGGCAGTTCCTTCTCTCTGCCCTGGAGAAGATGTCTTTTTGGTGGTGTGGGTGAGCAGGGGGAGCATTTAGCATCCCCCCAGCCCCATCCCACTCCTCTGTGTGCTTCAGGGAGCACACAGCTTCCACTCTGGGCAGGATTACTCCCCAATTTGGGGAGTAAATGTCTGCAGGAGCCAGACAGGAGAGCAGATGAGTAAGTGGCTGTGGGCAGCCACAGGCAGGAGGAGCACGGCGCTCCCTGCCTGCCTCGCCTGTGTGTGACCTGGAGTTTAACAACTGAACGAGTGCTGTGCAATTGCCAGCATCATTTCAGATCACCCCGTCACTAGCCAGGACGCCACATGCTGGAGGTGGCTTTAGCACTGTCAGGGTTCACTGCCTGGAGGTCCTGCACCAACCGCATCACTTTGGGTCTCATCACTATCCAAACCCCATTCTCCTTCTAAAACACCTTCATGCCCTTACATTTTTTATTTTGTCTGTTTGTTTATTTGTTTTTATTTCCTGGTGTGAATACAGCTCCAGGAATGCAGGAGAGTTTTACTGAGGTTCGCTTGGAGTTCAAATAGTTTTCTTCCCCAAAGTATATGTACCTACAAGAAATAGCTTCAGCCTGAGCACTGGGTAATGCTGAGTTACTACAGGCTCCTGTTTGTGTGCCTGTTCCTTTTACCTACAATTATGGGGAAATTGCCATCGTGTAAGCAGCAGGCTGTATGAATAGCTTTATTATTTATTATTATTAGGCCTAGATGTGTGTTTTTCTTTAGATCGTATCAGCACAAGAAGTCACAATAATAATAGCCTTTTGGCTGCTGGTGGACTAGCCGAGTTTCATTTCTATGGACCATGAAACTTTTGAAGTAGGGTGCTGTTTATTGCTTTCTTTGTAAGATCAGAGGTGTTAAACAGTCATGGTGGAGAGGTCTCTGCTTTCTCCAGGCTGAGTTCCTCCGAGGGTAGTCATGTTGTACTCGTCCTCCCCCGCTGGCATCAGCAAAAGGGTCTCTTGTTACAGCCTGGTGCCAAGCTATTTTAAGGAGCAGGATTCCCCTTTTAGGGATTTTTTTCATCATATCAATTTAACTACTGTGCTCATTGTGCCTTTTATTTATTTATTTATGTTTGTTTCATTCTGTTCTACCTGCTGCCTTCAAGTGGGATGTGAAAGCAACATGACCAAGAATGGATCAAAAAATGGGAAAAGATTATGTCTTCTCCCCATGGTCCATTATCAGGAACAGTGGGGGTTGTCTTCTTTTGCTTTTGGTTCCCTCTTGTTTCGAAACAATCTCAGGGTTTTGAAAGAGGATTTTGACATTTACTGTTTGGTGTTGGCAGGACTGGATAAAGGAGATAAAGTGGCCTGTGACAAGGCACGCAAGCTATTTGTGATCTATTGTGCAACAACTGTCAGTGAATCTGTCTTTGTGTGTTTAAAGTGTATTTCTTGACATTTACTAGCAATTTTAAAGGGATTTACTCTTTGCGATTTCATAATCCCTGGTTCAGAGCAAACCTGCAGATTTTGAAAATCAGAGGAGACCATTAACGCTGTAGGCTCTGGATAGCTCAAGCCCCCTAACTTCATCCTCTTCTGTACCGAGCCCAATACTTTTTGTTCAGCCACTGCATATCTTCCAGAAAGGTGTTCAGGCATGGCATGAAAGTGGAGAGATCAACCACTAACCCAACAGTTTGTTCCAAGAGGTGATCATTATCAGTATTTAAAATAAAAAAGGTAATTTACTCCTCATTTTTCTTCATGTGCCTTTGGCTAGAAGATGACTTATGCCCAAACAAACTTATAAAAGCAAATATTTATTTAGCCCTTTCAAAATAAAGCAAAGAAGAGGGTAGATATGTATTATAGTGAATCTCTGTGGCTTTGCAGAGAAAACAGAGCAGCATCCTTCCAGTGGTTTGATGCTGTGGTCTGCATGCCTTTGTAACATCATTTGAGCTGTATTAAAGCCAGTATCATATCCTGAACATCATTTATTTCAGTGGCTTTTCTTCTTTGTCTGCATTTCTTCAGTCTTTTGAAATCCAATGTCCCGAGAAAAATTAAACTGGCACAGAAAAGTGAGGTAGAAGGTTGTGCACTTAGGTGAAAAAAAGGCATTTAATTGCATTCATGGAAATGTGTGACAAATGAAAGCAGGCCCGGCTTGACCCTTTCTGGCTATTAGGCTACATTGCAGGATAATTTGGGAAAATATTGTAGACAGACAGAGGGCATGAACCAAGTGGTTCATCCTGAGTCAGTAACGTGAGGGCTGTAGTAGTTTTGTAACGTCCTGCTAACCCAACAGCGGATCCCACCACTCCTCGAATTTTGGGACCAGGCTCTTATCCTAGTATCGAACAGCCCCTGCAAGAGTATTCAGAAGACAAATGGGGAAGAAAATCCTTTTCAGAGCTATAAAACAATCTTCTGTTGCAAGGAGCTTTTTGGCATGGCTTTCAAAGAAAACAGTGTTGAGATCCCCCCGATGAATAGGAACATTAATATATTAGGTATGCATTATGTAAATCCACACTTCAGTGGAGTGCTAGATAAGATAAATGAGAGCAAAGAGCAGGCTCTGAAGGTTACTGGTGAGGTTTTTTTGTGTGCTGTGCCCCTCAAAGTCTTGGTGCAGGGCTCGCAGCCCAGGGGGATAGTGTTCCTCTGGTACACACAGAGGAAACCTCCTGGGTATTGCATGGCATGGACAGATCAAGACCAGGATAGCCAGGGTGAGAGCAAACCAAACCTGTGTGCTGAAGCAAATATTTGGGGAGGGTCCAGCTTGGCCCCTTGCAAACACATTTAAATACTTCAGCCTCACTGACAATGAATTATCGAGATGGAGACTTGTGAGCAGATAAGCCCGGGGACTCGTGCATTGTATACAAATGCCTGGCCTGACTCTCACATCTCACGTGGGATGGCAGTAAGGATGAAGGAGCTTTTCCTGGTGCATCTCCATCTTCGTACCAGATGTTGGGAGGACACGAGCTCACTCCGCCTCGGCCCCAGTCCACACACCTGCCTGGCTGTGTGCTCAGGAGCTCTATGCCTGCTTTGAAGGAGATGCCAGAAGCTATCGGGTGGCCTGTAAAATGGTTTGGTCTAGACGTGGAGAAAAATACATATATATTTTTTTCTCTTTTTGGTTGGATGCTGAGCACTTTCAAACAGGTTGTTTAGATGGTTTGCGACCCAAAATCAGTCCAGGCTGAAAAAAGGTAGATGTGCCTGTTTACATTATAAACCACGAATGTTTGAATCCCACAACAACTGTCTGGGAAGTGTCCAGACGAGACGTTACCAATGTGTTAACTGCTGCGAGCTAACCGGTAATCGGTTCGGGGCTAAAATCTCGAGTGTGGACCTTTCCTACAAGACTGCTCTTTCCAACGGGGCTTTCATTTAGATCCTGACCTTGCAGAGTAATTAAAACATGCCACATTCTTGACTTTCAAACAAACTTCTGGGAGCCAGCCAGCACGGAGCACAGAGCTGGGTTTTAGTGGGTCTGGAGCAGCGCGGCCATGCACCACCTCTTTCATTAACGGTTGTTGACTGTGAAAATGCCTTCCCTGGCAGAAATTGCACATAAGGACGAATTATACAGGCAGCCCTTTAAGGCTCTGCTAATAAACACATGAAAGGATTCGAGGGAAATATATGAAAATACTGCTACAATGAAATCCCTTTTAATGCCACCAGTTGGGGAGGGCGCGCGTTATGCAGGACGGGGGGTTCTGATAATTAACGTGCCCATTCCGTCATTAAGCTCTGCTTTGATTTCCCAGCCCAGATTTGTTCTGGTGCCTCCCCAGGGCTGTGGGGCCGGGGATGAAGGATGCTGCTGGGCCAGCAGAGGCAGGTACAAGGCAGCAGGGGGTGCTGTCAGCCTCCTTTTTGGGGACAAGGCGCTCACGCTGCCTCCGCAGGAGCTTTGCGCCCTTGCCTGCGCCCAGGGGCCCCTGTCCCAAACCGGGCTCCTTTGACTTCACGACACCTTCAGGTGAAATAACGAGGTGCTCTTTCCTACATTGTGTGCCTTTTGGTCTCTCGGATGATTTTTTGAGGCTGTTTTTCTTCCTAATCGTGTCACTTGATTTTTATTATTTTTTTTTTTCTTTTTAATAATGCGAAGCAGAATCCTGTAACCAGAGCACTTCAGGAGGCAGCAAGATTTAGGGGAACTAAATTAAATTAAGGAGGAACACCAGGATTGTGAAACTTGGCAGTGGGACAAAAGCTGGTTTCAAAACAGGCTGGACTTTTAGGCTGTTGGCAAATCAAATGCATCTGACCCGTGGGTGATTTGGGATGCCAGGAACGGGTCCCTGACCCAGCTTCCTACCCTGTGGGTCACTGAGGCATGTGCTTGAGGGCTGACCCCTCTGGCCTGCATAAATCTGGGTGCCTGATTTCATGAAGGGCAGAAAATACTGCTTGGGCTGGCCTTGGCAGGGCCCCCCCTGCACCCTCTCCCCGTTGCTCATAGCCCCTCTCCTGGCTGGGGAGGGATGGGGCTGAGAATAGATCTGAGCAGGGCAGCAGTGGTTCAGCTTGGGACTTTCGAAAAGGTCCCTGCTGTTCAGGACTTGTGCCTCCGGATCAGGCCACCTGATGCTCAGCATGTTAACTCTACTCCAATTTCCCCATCTGATAGGGAACAATCTGAGATAACGGAAGGATAACAACCTGCAAACTGATTTCTTATTTTAGGTTTCCTATAGACGTGGTCATGAATGGCTCTGAACAACACAACAGACTGCCTGCCCCTTCCCACTGCGTGTCCCATCCATAGAAGAGCTGCTGCCAAATTGTCCCTGCAATGGAAAAGCCACGGGGACTCCTATATAAAACCCCACTCTATGTCTGAGGGGGCAGTGGTTTTGGCACTGGGCTGTGCATCACTAAACATGCAAATATACATGCTTGAAACACCCATCTGCTCTGCGGCCTCACATTGCTTCAGCACATCAGGCAAAGCGGGAAGGATCCCCTACAACTGCAAGAGGGACAGTGGGGCTGGATGGGGCTGCTGCTGCAGTGGTAATGCCAGATTAATGAAACACGTTGTAGGGGCTAACAAAGCACTCCCAACCCAATTAATAGTGATTTTACATTAAATAATGGGCGAGTGGAATAAAATACACCCGTGAGCCTTGGAGCAGGAACTGCCTCCCTTCCCTTCTCTCTCCCCCAAAAATACCCTGGGCACCAGGTGGAAACTGCAGCTGTCCGTAGGGTGCTCTGCCCCCAAACCAGATCCTACTGCCCCCCTCGGCCATGTTCTCCTATAGAAGAAAAAGTAAAAACGGGAACTTTTAAACTTTTTTTTCTTTCTTTTTGACAGAAGTGAGACCCTTTGACCTGAATCATGATGACTGGCGACACTGAATGTGGAAGAGGTGCTTTCAGTTTTAAGTTATTGTTGTGGAACAAGCAGATTTCCATAGGGGGGTTGGAGCCACATCCTGCAGATTCAAAGACACAAGGGGTACAAGCATCCCATTGCTGCTACTCCTGCTACAACGGTGGTTTTAAAGGAGCTTATTCTCATAAAATGACCAGACTGGATGAATAAAACACGATTTCTCTTTTAATATTGTTGGGTTCTGAAATACTACAGTTAAGGTGCAGATCTGGGCAAGAAGAAATTTTACTGCAAATGCTTTATCTTCTGATAAATTATCCTCACGCTGTGTTCTTCATTCATTGGGGCCTGGTTCAGCTCACAATGGAAGATGGTGAAAATCATGGGAGATCTCCAAAAAAGTGGGGTAAAATTCACTGGTAACATAAAGGCAGTTGGTTTGGTTAATCTATATCAAGAACAAGTACAGCCCACGGCAGGAATTTAGAGTAGGACTGAGAAGAAAAGTTGAGCCCTAAAAGGGTAGCTGGTGCGTGGTGCATTCAATAATTGCATTTATGAATGAACAATTAATTATTACCAACGAATCTCTTGCATATTATTGACCAAGGCACAGAAGCTGCCTTTTGGCACTGATGGCTTGCTCAGTTCACGCTTGACAATGGGGGATTGTAGTGGCTGTTCCCTTAAGAAATTGCCCAAGATTGGGACTTGTTTGTGCACCATTGCTTGCATCAATTAACAGCACAATCTTTTTGTTATGAAAATGCAAACATTAGTGGCCTGAGGGGCCTTGTAAATGCAAATATAAAACTTTAATTTCAGTATCCCTCACTTTCCCTTTAAGCAAAAGAAAGGCTTTTTTTTTTTTTTTTTTTTTTACTCATTTGTTGTTACAATGACAGGTCTTTTTTATTTTATTTTATTTTATTTTCTCACTTTAAACACAAAATTGAATTGAACCCAGGGAATTTCCATGGGGATCACTGTCAATCAGCAGGTTTGGATGCATGCTTGGGGTGGCTGGAGCCGGCTGTCGAAAGCCACAGGCTCCTTGGGGCAGGTTGGTGCCAGCCCTCGGGGAGGGAGCTGGGCTGGGCAGCAGGGCTGGCCCCGGGTGGGTGACAATTCCCATGTGAGGATTCTTTCCACTCGCTCCAGGCAGCTGGGGAGCCTAAATTTGGCACTTGCGGTCAGGGGAAGGAGAGAGAGACCTTGAGACGTGTCCTGAAGTCACAAGGTGGCCCCAGCTGGGTGACCGTCACCACCGGGAATGGTTTTGGGTCAAAAACTGATGGTTTTTCCCTCCTCACCGTGACATTTGAGGCAAAAGAGAGGTGTCTCCTCCAAAGCAGGGTGGGAGACAGCACCTGAGTCCATGCCGTTGAGGCGCGATGAAAGAATTGGCGAAAAACCCAAGGTCTGTTTTCCCTTTTCTTTTTACACCGCACATATACAAGTAAAATATTAAAACAGCCACTTCGCTTTCTTCCTCCCAGGCTGGCCCAAATGTGCCCAGGTATGTGTCTAAACAGATTCCTGGAAAACCTGCCCCCGCCGAGGCGCGGGCTCTTGCCTTGGCTGCAGTCTGCAACTCCGCTGGCAGTGGTTCTCCAGCGCGGACGGGAGCCCGAGGTCAGCTACAAGGCAAAAGCACAAAAAATAGCGGTCAGATGCTGTCCCGAGCAGCATCCTTTGGTACCCACAGGCTCTGCCCGCTCCCCCAGCCTCCCTGCTCGGAGCTGTTAAAATTGCCATCCGGGATTCCTGGTGAACGCTTCATTTGCATCCCTGGCAATTCCTAATTAGACCAAAGGGACAATTAGCCAAGGTAACAATCCCCTACCTAACTCCTAACGCTCTTGTTACCTTTATTTCACAAAGCTGGTGCTGCTGCCACAGGAGAATGAGGATGCTAGGCTTCGGTGGTGGCACCCAGCCTTCCCTTGACCCCATCCTACAGCCCCACATGGGCACGGCAGGACCCGGCCCCGTGTGGTGGCCTTTTGGGGTCTGTTGGGTTTTAGGGTCTGTGGGCACTGCACACACTGGAAAAGGGCCTGTCCCAGCACAGGGAGCAGAGCTTAGAGGCGGGGGGAAAAAACAGGAGGAGGAAAAAAAAAAAAAAAAAAGAAAGAGTTTTAAGCTATTTGTCACCAGTTTTCTCCCCTTCACACCACAACCACCTTTCAGGAGTCCTCCCTTGGAAAGGCTGGTTGTTTTTCTTCCCCCCCTCCCTCTGCCGTTGCACTCCTCTGCTTTGTGAACGCTAGAGGCTCTCTGCGAAAAAACTTTAGTTCCTGACTCTTTTTCTTTTCTTTTTTTTTTTTTTTCCAACTTCCCTCAGGGAAAAATGTGGAGTTAATTAGCTATGTAAAATGTCAGATGCAGGAAAGGGGCTGTGCTTACTTGGATATCCCATCCGAGGCGAAGTGACTGATATTTTTTTTTTTTCCCCCTTCGTTTTTTTTTTTTTTCTAAGGGGTGGAAAGGAGCTCGCGAAATAAAAGTGCAGCAACGAGCCGGTGGCTCCCAGAGCGGCCGGGGCGGGCGCGTCGGGAGCCCCCAAGGCAGCGCAGCGCGGAGCCCACCTGCCCCCGGGAGCTGCTCGCCCCTCGCTCCGCACCTCTCCCCCGGCACCCAGCCGCCCTGCTAGGCGCACGCCGAGGCTTTTCTCCTTCCCTTCGACTTCTCCTCCAGGACTTTTCCACCGCCGCTGGGACAGCCGCAAACTTTTTCTTTTTTTTTTTTTTTTTTTTTTTTCTTCTTTCCTCCCTTCCCTCCCACCTTCGCTGGTGGTTTTGTGCTTTTTTGTTGTTGTTGTTGTTGTTTTGCTCTTTTTTTTTATTTTTTTAAACTTTGTTGTTGCTATTATTTATTTATTTCGGGGGAAGACCCGCCTGCGTTTCAACCTCCCGTGGCCCCAGCGGAGAGGCCGGGAGCGGCTCCGGCAGCACCTCCCCGGCGCACCGCGTGCGAGCCCGGCCCGGCACGGCTCGGCACGGCTCGGCTCGGCCCGGCACGGCACGGCTCGGGCTTTCGCCCCCGATAATGCAGAGCTACAAGTACGACAAGGCGATCGCGCCGGAGAGCAAGAACGGGGGCAGCCCGGCGCTGAACAACAACCCGGCCAAAGGCAGCAGCAAGAAAGCCCTGCTCATCTGCCTCGACTTCCTCTGCCTCGTCATGGGTGAGCACGGCGCCCCAGCCTTCCTCTCCCCTCTCCTCCTCATCCTCTCCCCGGGTCCCGCTGGGGAGGGAGGCTCGGGGTTGAGCCGAGCCCAGCCGGGCCGGGGCCGCGCCGCTTCCCGAACAAAAGCGGGGCCCTACGGAAGGGGGGGGGGGGTGAGAGAGAGACACACAAGCTTGGGAAGTGTGCACAACCCCCCGAGCCAGCTCTTTTTGCAATTTATTTAACTTTGTTAAACCCCAAACTTGTTTAACTCTGCGGCCCCGCGCTGCCGTGCGCTCCCCCGGCGCTGGGGGTGCCCCCGGCAGGGTCCCCGCAGCCCCTCGGGGGCTGCGAGCTCCAGGTGGAGGCAGTGCTGGGGGGCTCCGGGGACAGGGAGCAAAGCTTTGACTCTGCTCTGTGCTGGGGGGGGTGGTGGTGCTGCCTCCCTCCATCTCCCTTGGTTGTTTAAAAAGCTGCTTTGAAGCTCGCCCGGGCATCTCCCAGTGCCTGGAGGAGCCCCAGCTTCAGCCCGCTGGTCTTTTTGGAAGTGGTGGGGCAGGCACAGAAACTGTCAGCGCTCTGCCTCCGAAAAGCCTTCGCATGCCAAAACATCAACCGGTCAATTATGGCTGCGATGCCGAATATTTAATTGACAGACGCAGGCAGGGGAAATCAACTGGCTTCCAACAAAGAGATTAATAACGCAACAGCACGTGAGTTTAATACTCCAGACACCACAGTCTTTAAAACAATTGTTTCTGCTTAGGGCCCGTTTTTTTGAGGACTGTCAGTTTGATTTAATTTTTCTGTAGTTTATTGATCATCTGGTGTATATTACGAGGCACTAATATATTAAGAAGAGAGGCATGGTTTTCTCTTTATATTCCCACAAGAATAGGGGCCAGTGCAGAAAGCTTCATCTTGTATCTGGAAAAAATAAAAATACTCGGTATCCTCTATGTGAAACTAACGTAAGCAGAAATGTAGCTTGACTTACCTCACTTACTGAAACAGGAGGTTGGATTCCTAGTAAAACAACTCCTAGGAGTCAGAACTTTTAAACTTTTATTTACTCAAGTTTTCTTGACTTTAGGCATTCCTGGCATGAGTAAGTGCTATTTGAATGGGTAAAGGACTTTTGTTGTTGTGTATTGTTTTTTTCTTCTCTAGACTAAGGGTCCAAAATGAAAAAGCAATTAGTTGACATGTGTTATTCTACTTGTGATGGTTTTGGTAAACAGAACTTATCAAGCATCACTGGAAGGTATTGTTAGCAGTGAATAATGTGATACACCAAAAGCCGTGATTGTTGCTTTGTTTCACGTTACTGCAGGTGGAAATCAGAGAGTAAACACAAGGGTTGTTTTTAGGGTGAGGAATGTTTGAAAGTAAGAGCATGATTTCAACAGCTGAAGGAGAGAGCTTTGGTCTGGCTAATGACATGCAGGTGAAGAGCACTGGTGGGACGTGCCAAGGGAGGTGATTATGTGATGGAGAGGCCGGGGTGTGTGTTTGTGGATGGGCTTTTCAAATCCACCCAGCCCAGCAGTATGGGACCTGCTGGTGGATGTCTTTGCGTGAGTTGCTGTGAAAGCCAGCTGCCCTGCTCGCAGGAGGCTTGGCATGCTCTTCTCTCTGCCTTCCTCTAGGGAAAACTAAGAGTTCGCAGTTTTCCAGGCACTTGATTCCTATTTTTCTTTGTCACAAGGAAAACACTTTGGAGGTGAGGGAGGAAAAATAAGTGCTCTAGCTGAAGCCTGGAAGAGGAACCTGGATGGTTACAAGATGAGGGGTATTTACATGTCCAGTAAAGAAATAGAGTCCTACGTAAGCTAATGAGAAGCAGAGTTGGGTGAAATGATTTGTTTTAAGGTGGATGCACTGAGCCAGGGTCTTCTGCTGGTGCACGTAGGCATGGCCAATGGCCTCCAGTGCAGTTAAAGTGAGTTACGCCCCTTGAGTGGCTGCCCAAACACATTCGGAGTAACAGGGAAACAGAAGGCTTTTCTCATTTGAAGACCACTTTAGGAAATATTAAAACCAGTCATTTGATTTGCAGAGGGCTATGACGATGCATTGGCTTCTGCTGCAGTTATTTTGCTGTAAGTCTGCCCTGAGTCAGTATTCTATGGGGAGAAATGAAAAGAATAAGCTATGGCTGAAATGCCTTTCAGAAATGACACATGCTTTTTGTGAGGCAGCAGATGTGTACAAACTCTTCTTTGTTTACATACAAATTTAACCAAATTACCCAGAAGACAATTATCATAAACATCTCAGAAAGTTAAAATAAGTAAAGCAGCACTATCAGGAGCTTCCTCCAGCTTTAATTTGATGCAAGGTGTTAGAAAGATCCACTTTGTCTTTCATCGTCATTACAATGGTTATCTTGATAGCAAATGCATGAGGGGAAGATTAGTATCTCTGTTCCTCGGGGATGGTGGGGAGCAGTTGTCAATCCATTGATGGGAGCACGTTGCTTTGGCAGCTGCCAGAGCATTGCTGGTGGGGTGGGCTTCATGAAGATCTGACAAACCAGATCACCCTCAATTTCCCCCGCATTTCCAGCTTGGATTGGGCTAAATATTTCTGAATACCCCGCTCCTGATGAGTGCACTCTGCCTATGAATGTGCCAAGCACCCATACTGACAAATCTCCGCTTCCTTGCACCAACAAGAGGTTTCATCACAGATACCGTGAACATCCCAGAAACTGTGTCAGAGTTCAACTGGGTAAAAGAGGCAGAAAAGAACTGAATGTGCATTTAAACCAGGTCATTTGAGGGGGGGAAAATAACTTTCTCCATCTGCTTCCTCTTCTCGGGATGGCTCTGTTTAGAGAATTAGAAGATGCTTCCTGAAATTGTTAGGGCCACAGGCAAGCCTGGTGGTTTGGAAGAGTCCTGCTGGTCACCACGACACATCTGAAAATGTGGCTGAGGAGCTCGGCCTGGGGGGCTCAGCTTGGCCCCGCTAAGACAGTCAGTGGCATGGGTTGAGGAGCAGCGGGAGAGTTTTTGAGGAAGGCTCTGATGTGAGGACCTCACACCACCTACAGTGGTCGCCCTGGTTGCGAGCAGCTCAACCAGCCATCACCTTTCTGCATGGGACGTGGGCCCAGTGGGGCAAGTCCTCCTATCCCGACCCTTCAGGTGGGATGTCTTGGAGGCTGTTCCCATGGAAGTAGCATCTAGGGTTAAATTTGCTCCTCTCAGTCCTGCTTTTTTTTTTTTGCATTAGGCAAACTGTGAGCAGCCACCTGTGCTCTGCTGACAGGCGCCAAGCCGAGCGTTTCATCTCAGAAGAGGGGAAGGCTGTGTCAGCAAGGCCAGCAGGGCACGCTAGGGTCTTCAGTAGCTTGTGTTTTTGCAGCTTGTGCAGGTACAGCAGCTTCCCAAACGTCCTGCTTGTGCTATAAAATAGAGGGGTTTCATCTGGCTGACCCGCTTCCTCTGCTTGTGGAAGTCAGGCTTATGGGCATGTGTATTTAGGGCTGGTGAGATGTAAAGCACGCTTAACTTACCATGCTTCTCATCCTCTGTCTCTAATTGAATTTTTTCTTTTTTTGCCAGTCACAGTTAGTCAACACAACACAAGTTTTACTGCCTTCAGGAAGTTTTGAAGCAACAGATTGATAGGCCTCTTACGCCCTTAATATCTCTTCAGCTTTCTCACAAATTTGGCATCTCTTCTGTTGTGAGTCTGATGCTAAAATGAACTTTGAAAGTAAATATTTATGCTAGCAGGACCTTGAAATGTTTATGTAAGCGGGGATATAATCTTGTAATTTGGGCTAACAGTTTAGGTTACTCTTAACTCTCGTCTGTGTAGAAAATTGTGTTGTTGTCCAGCTTCCAGAAGCAAAAAAGGCTTGAGTTCCACCTGAACCCCTGCCATGCCATCACAAAAATTGGCACAAACAGGCCTGGGTTTGTCATTTAATTGTAAGGAGTGGGAGGAATTAAAGATGAGGGATGAGGTTAGAGTTCTTTGGAGGCTGTAAAGTTGAATCCGATGAGCTAAGCAACTCTGTTTTGTTTGGGTTGTTTTTTGTTGTTTTGTTTTTTTTACGACTACCCTGCCATGCAGGGCGTGCAGATGTGCAGGTAACATCTTCCTATAGGTACCTGAAAAACTGCTGACTCAGCTGTTTCTTATTTTTGGTGAGGGACAATGAGCTCTGGCCACACTAAACCAGCCAAGCAGTCCCAGTGCCTTGGTGGTGTCTTCTCCATGCCTTCCCTGGGCTGGGGAGGTCTGGGCCTGCACCACACAGCAGAAGCTGTGTGGGTGGAGAGCCGTCATCGTGCTTGGAGCATCCCTAAATCAGGTTTGGTTGTTGGTGTTTACGTATTGCTTCTTTTCATCCTGGTAGGAGCTCCTCTTGGCAGAGGTCTGTCACGAAGCAGCAGGGTCTGTCTCAGGGATGGATGCTGTGGAAGTGCTCTGGTGAATGCAGGTTTGCAGGGGAGGCATCTTGGTAAGGGGCTGTATGGCTGCATCCCATTGTACCTTGATTGGGATGCTTCTTCTAAAAAATTTTTCAAGACTGAACCAGCAATCAGCATCCAAGCATGATATCCATCCTCAGTTTTTGCCCCTTTTTTGGAGGACAGAAAGAGCAAAAGATGACTGGAAGAAAATATGAGAGAAATGTTTTGGAGGTGTTTAAAATATTTTTTTTCTTTTGTGTGCGTGTGTTGACTTTATAAAAACTGAAACAAAAAGTATCAAGAGCAGGTTATTAGTGACAATTATACCTGAGGTGTTAATTGCAGAACAAGGAAGTGCTGTACCTATGGCAGACCGAGTCCTCGGGGGTATAAATCTGCTTGCTTTCCTGAGTTGATGGAATTCAGCCAGGCTGAAGATGTGTCTCCAGGAAAGCAGGATTACGTGCTACTGCTTCGTGGCCAGGAGTGCTTTGAATCTTGTGTACCTGCTGCTGAGACAGGCAGGAGATGGGATCGCAATTACAGTAGACGACATTTTTTTTTTAATCATATCTGTTTGTAGTGAGCACAGAAAATAATATAAACATCGCTCCCAGATCAAACAGATTATTTTTATACCCTTTAAAACTCGATTTAATATGCATACCTTTCTGGGGCTGTCTTGGTCTGACTTTGTTTGCCTAGATACAGGTTGACAGTACATCCTCCAGATGCTCGTGCCTCCATAGACCGCCCAGAAATGGTTTGCATACTTGAGCTAGGAAGGCTGTTCGCATGCCTCCATCTCTGTCTGAAATGAGTTAAAAGAGGGGAAAAAAAAACACCCCAGCCCTGTTCTGTAGCTTGCTGTGGAGGAGCAGACTCCGTCCTCTCCGTTTCATTCATACAATGCTCCCGCTTCATCCGTGGCAATCCAGGAGGGACCGTTGTGGTCGCCCGGTCTGCCTTCGCCTCGAACAAGGGCATGCCTGTTGAAGGCAGCGTGGGGAGAGGCAGCAGCCTCCAAGCCCTCCTAGCCTAGCCTCAATGCAGCCAGCTCTGAGAGCTGCAGCTTCCCTGGGGGATGTGTCACAGGGGGAACAGGGAACCCCCCTCCCCGGATGCCAGCTGGGGGCTGGGTATCATTGCCCTGTGTTGTGGTGTTTTGGTGCTTAGGGCCCTGGCTGCTGCAGTTATGCTGCTTTTTTTGATAGCTCAGGTTTCATGTTTAAAAAAAACAACATGTGACTCAAGTGAATGATAATGCCTCAGAAGAGCAGTGACTTGAAGAATCCAGCATTTATGCTGTAATGGTAAAGTCTAAAGTTGTTTTTCTGAATACACTTCATGATTCGTATATTCTTTGGGTGGCTGGTGTGGCAGAGCAGTGGGAACTGGTTCAGCAGAGGCTAACGGAGCCCTCTGTGCCTCCAGCACTATGACTCTGCCCTGTGCCCCTGCCCAGATTTCTGTCAGGCTGGAGAGGTCTCACCAAAAGCTGGGATGAGGATGCCCCATGCACCGTCTCCTGAGGGCTCAGTGTGATCCCTTTCACAGAAGGACATTCGTATCCCAGTCAGAGCCACCCCATCCTTTTTTCCATTTCGCTCTCTCTCGTGACACCTATTTGCAGAAGCACGATCCGCTCCACGATTTTAGCACACGAAAAGCTCCTCAGTGTAGATCAGGTGTCCGCGTGCAGGGTTGTGTTGGGGCAGCTGTTGGGAGGTCGTGCTCAGGAATTCTCCTGAGCAGGAAGGATGCTGCCAAGAAAGAGGAGTTTAAAAGTGTCTTCATGGAGTTTCCTGACGCAAACCACTGGAAAACTTGCCTTAAGTTTATCACCAAGACAATGTATTAAAAAGCTTGAAACTTAGGTTGGCCAGGCAGCTCTAGGTGCCAGAAATATATTTAAACTCTTGTACTTTCAAGTTGGTCACGTAAGTGGGCTTGTTTTTCACATGCGTTGGATGTTTTGAGGACAGAGGGTTGAAAACCGACTCTCCGCGTCAAGTAAATATTACAAGCAGAGCCTGTAACCTAACTCCGGAGCTCCTGATGTTCTGAGGCTGCCTGTGCTCTTTGTGCTGGGTGTTCCCATTCCAGTGCTGCCTGTATGTAGCTTGCACCTTTCCGCGAACTTGTCTTATCAGAGCATATGGTGCTCTCCATCAGGAGCTACGGGACTGGGCTGGGGCTGCTAGCCAAAGCCCAAATGGAGCTGCGTGTGGTATGACTGCTGCTGACACTGAATCACTGGAGAGCATTTGTAATCCTCTAGTACTTTCCCATCATTTTCCATCCCTTGCCCCAAAAGGATGCGGCAACTACACTGAGCACAGCACAGAAGCTTGGGAGATGACTGCAGCCTTCTGCTAAAGCACACCCATGGGTCTAGTCTGCAATGGCTGAGACACAAATTGAAGATGGATTGGCAGTGCTCTTGCTTGGTTTAGGCTGGAAAAACCTGGGCCTTGCCCTGAATAGTGCAGGCAGCTGTGGCACAGAGGTGTCCTACATGGCACTGAGGGTTTGCAGATGGCTGTACCTCTTGGGGTTGCTTCAGCTTGCCGGTCGGAGGAGCTGAGCGCAGTGTGGTGCTTCTTTCCACGAGGTTAAACAGAAAAAGTGAAAGTCCCTGGTTAGTGGTTTTGGGCAGACGTCCCTCTTGAAGCAAATGATGATCCCTCTGAGAGCTTGCTTTTCCCCACGGTGTCAGGGTTGTAGCCTGCTGCCATGCAGAGGAAGCAACAAGCTGCATTCCCTGTAATTAGCTTTCAGCTGGTTTTACTGTAAATTAGCAAGAATGACGGTCACTTTTTGAAAGCTTTTACAGCAGTGCCCTTCATCTGATTGTGCATGTGTTGGAGGCAGGCATTGCAAGCAGACATCAATTCCACTGCCATTAATCCAGTGTGTGCTTATTCACGGCTGAGACATCGCATGCCTCGGGACGAACCACTGCATTTGAAAGCTGCTGTGACAAGCGGGGTCTGGGCTTCCTGGCCTGGGAAGTTATTCCCCACCTCTGTTCTGGGGTGGTTTGATGCTCTTTTCTCAAAGCCCAGCCCTGCTGGTCTTTCCCACTGATGTTGTCTGCGAGGTCTCTGCTGCAGCAGCGCAGTGGCCGTGGCAACCGCTCCTGCACCCCAAGTATTTCAGCACAGAAGAGCTTTGAGGCTTTCCAAGGCTTTTTGTTAGGCCCACCACTCTCCAAAGTGATAGTTTCCAAAGGGAAAGCCAAAAATATCTCTCAGAATGCTGCTTAGCGAACAGCGGGTACGTTTATTTTCCCGAGTGATGCTCGTGGGTTATTTTGGATGATGGTGAGCCGGCGACAGGCAGCAAGGCTCCTCTGAAGCTGATAGCTGTGACTCGGTTTGGTGCTATCAGGTTTCTGAAGCAGCCCTTTGATCAGTGATTAGATGGCCCTGGCTTTTTGCAAAGCTGCTGCTCCCTTTGGCTCCTGGGTTTCTGCCCTGGACCTCAAAGGCCCAAAGGAATGATCCCTGTGCAGAGCCTGCTGTCCTTCCTTGTGGCCGGGGAGGTTTGTGCCTCTTGATGTAGGGAACATGAAGGAGCATCCGCCCCCATGGGTGAGGAGCAGGAGCACAATGAGGGCACTCCTCAAAGGCCAAATTTCCATTACAGATGTGCCCAGCTGCCTGGTGGGGTTTGCAGAGCTAACGGGGTACCTCTAATTCCTGATCATTTCATGTAGGCTCAAGGCCTCTGCCAGGGCCTCGCCGGGTAGGGAGGCAGCTTTTGAATGCTGATCCTCAGCCATGTGCCATCCAGGAGGAAGTCTGTGGCTCTTGTGGCCAGGCCGAATCCTGTCCCTAGGATATGTGTGCACCTGCCCCTGAAATTTCCACCTTGGTTCCTATGTGAACGTAGCTAGGTGGCCCCCCTTGCACGCTTCCCACTTCTGCAGAAAAGGGAGGCAGCCTTGGATCACCAGCTGCAGCTGGCTCGGCCCTTCCCCAAACCAGGGCTGAGGCTTTTCTTGGTAAGGGTGCATGGGAAGAGGTGTGCTGAGAGGTCTACCAACCAATAACAAGAGGCACAGGTGGATAGTTCACAGAAGAAGGGGTTGGAGGGTGTTTTTGCTTCCTCAGAACTGCCAAGCTAAGGAGAATTTCCTTTTTCTGCATAGCAATACAAGGCTGTTTTCAGTAGAGGCCTGCCTTTTTTCTTATTTTCTTATAAAAGTTTGCAGCATCAGTGACTATCTCATAAAATAATCCCATTTATTTTCACCCATAATCCAGGATAAGTTTCTTTTTCTTTCATTGCCTAACACTCCCCATTTCTTGACCCTCCCTGTCGCGTTAGCATGCAGTGGTCATTCTGCTGCAGCTCCCACAAAGCAGCAGAAAACCAAGGTAACAGCAACATTTTGAGTGAAGGGGATGAAATGTGGAATAGGTTCAGCGTATTTCTTTGTCATTGTTGGAGTCCTATTCAGTCTGGAGCTGAATAGGAGGCTGATTAGCATGTGGAAGCATTTCTAAAGCATTGGTCTGGGGAGGGTTGGTTTTTTTGTGTTTGTTTTTTTTCTTCCTTAAAGGAGAAGTTTTGTGGCATTTATTTTTCTTACTGAGCTGGCATGAATCTTTGTGAAATGCAAAACCATGGAAAAGTCAAATAGCATTTTAGAGAGAGCCTGTTTTGATAAATTATCACATGCACGGGCACAAAGAAGTTCTGCAATGCCTAAAGTTGCTGCAGGGTCTATGGGTGCCACATTTTTGAAATGGTCAGATGAGTGGGAGTGAGTTTGACCATAGGATGCATCTGGATTGCAGATATGAGACTTTGCTTTTGCTCTTGCTGAAGTCATCTGCAAAACTGGATGTTGCTTTACGAACGCAGGATTGGGTCCACAGTCTGAAAATCCACCTGCTTGAATGCTCAGCATTTTGCTTTCACAGGGAAAGATATAATGCTGAGGTCGATGAAAAAGCTCACTGCAAGTGGAAAACCAGCTTTTCCCAGTGATACTGCTTCAGGTTCTGGGTGTGGGGTTTCAGGGAAGAAAGTTCGTTTTCCCTTTGGCATTGGCAGTTACCCACGTGGAGGGGAAACCTGCTGCACCGTCCCTTGCTTTGTGCTTGGATGACACCAGAGTCACCACAGGACTTGGTGCTGGCACACCAGGGGACTTCTTGGGCGAGTTGCAGCCCTTTGCTGTGAGGTCTGGTGTGCTTAGCTCCAGGTAACTGCAATTATTGCCTCGCTGCCATCTGTGCTGCAGGGCCTCAGCTGGGGCTGTGCTAGTGCAGAGGTCCTGTCCTGGATGCACTGCATCTTCTCGTCCTAGGGGCACTGCAGGATTTTCGGGGTGCTTGCAGACCTAAAGAGAGATAGGAGACCAAGTTGCATGCTGCAGCTGTGTGGGTTTAGCACACTTGTTCCCCCGAGCTTGCAGACAGAGTGGGTTAGTACAGGAAAGTGGATTTAACATCCCATTGAGAATCTGCTGCAGCTCGCTGCTGTGTCTTCACGCAGCCTAATGAATCCTGATTAAAGCTGCTGTTTAATTAAGGAGAACTTAGCTCCTCTGGTCACAACTCACGATTAAAGGACTGTTTGAAGTAATTCTGCAATACTTTTCCCCCCTCCTCCTTTAACGTGAAGAAAGCTGCTAGCGCCGTACGTGCCCCAGCGCCGAGGTTTTGAACGTTATTACAGGACCGCAAACCTGCTGGCGAATCTGGCTGCTGCCAAGGCACCCGAACATTAAAAAGCCCTGCAGAGGGGTGGGAGGGAGTTCAATCTCAGGATACGCTGATTTGGAAAGGGAATCCAAACAAAGAGGCTTTTCAGCAGAGGCTGAGACTTGGCTTCTCTCAAGGGCAGTTTGGGCTTGGGGAAGCATCCGGGAGGCAGTGAACAGCGCGGGAGTGCGCGAGCTGGATGCGGCGCGGTGTAAGGTTTCCCAGCACAGCATGGTTTTGTGTTACAGGCTGGGGACCTGCCTGTAAGTGCTCCCCTCTCTTCTTTTTTTCTCTTTTCCCCTTTATTTCTGTTGGAAACAAAGGGGAGGTTTAGGCTCTTCTTTTTTTTTTTTTTTTTTTTTTTTTTTTTTTTTTTTTTTTTTTTTTTTTCAAAGAGAGGGAAAATAAAGGTCCTTGCCTCCAGCTCCCGGAGTTTTGGTGCCGAAGAGGAACCTGGTGGTGTCTCCAACCTGGAGAAACCCTTTGCTGGGGGGACAGGATCTTGGTGGGCAAGTGTTTGGCTCAGACAGGGAGAAATGGATACCAGGACACCTTCATGATGAAGTGGGATGTGCATCCACAAGGCGCCCCACTGCTGTTGTGCTGAGGGCAGGGCACTCCACGGCCCACAGTGCAAGCCCTTTCCCTTTTGGTGGCACCTCCAAGTGCCACTGAGCTTTTAAGAAATGTCAGGAAGAGCAGAGTGGAGAGGAGGTGCTACCAACCATCTCAACCAACCAGTCGTTTTTTTTATTTTTATAGGCACCAGATGGTTTTAATAGAGGAAAGCTGAACTTCTTATGACCCTTCCCCACAGACGCTGTTTGTTGTTTTGTAATTGTGGCCAGGACAAAACCGTGTCCCAGGACCTGCCGCGAGGGTGAGGGCTTGGTGCCTGGTGCCTTCTTCTCTCACCCCACCATGTGCCCTCCCCACTGCCCCATGCCCCTCTCCCTGCCCTGCCTCCAAATTATCTGGGGGAAGCTGCTGGCCATGAAAGACTTGAGGTTTTCCACCCATCCCCGTGTAAAGAGATTAGCAAGAGTACAAATCAGAGAAAACTGAAACATCTCAAAGCAAAGCGCAAGGAAGCAATAAAACGTCAGGCCATGTTTTCCCTTCTAGTTGATTAAAAATGCTTCTGATAAGCAAGAAAGCTTTCCTGGCTGGACAAGATCTGTATCGTGTCAAATGCACTGAAAGGTTTATTAGGAAGATAAAGTGGTGTGAGCGTTGGGCTGTACTTGCAGCCCGCCGGTGTCAGCGCTGAGTTACCCTGTGGGGCTGAAGGCTTTTTGCAGTGGTATGGGGGGAAGGAGTGTGATGGAAGAATTGCTCGCCCTATGGAGAGGGGGAAATACAAATGTAGGGAAATAGGGGTGTCTGGAGGGATGGTGGGAGACATGGGCGTCTGCATGCTTAAAAGCTGTTGGAAAATTTTGTATAGCAATTGGCTGTTGGGTAAAGGTAGAAGAGCAAAATTTATCAAATTACTGCTAATGAGGGCCTCTGGGTGCTATATCCATAATGCAACCAAACCATGATTTTTGAGTGCATAGCTCTCCCGTGACTGATGCCTCCAGGAGCAATGTTCCACCAGGGCTGACCAGTTCTGCAAATTCCCTCTCAACACGTCCAGCCTTGTTTCTGGCTAGCAGCCTCAAACCTCCAGTAAATCTGAAATAAAGATCCATAGGGCTCCTGGGCAGAGAGGCAGCCAGGAACAAACTGTTATCTCTATTCCCTTTGCTTTTGTTTCCAATAAGGTTTACTTCTTTGGGAGCAAATGGAAAAATATGTCTTCAGATGCATGTTGAAAAAGTCCCGTGCTTGGCTAGCCCATCTCAGAGACCAGAGACCATTTTAGCAGTTCCCAGCTGTAGTGGTCATCATTTTTATCACCCATTTGATGGGTGGTAGGTGATGGGACAGCCTGCTGGCATGCGTTTTTGTGGCAGAGAGCTTTGCTGCCCATCTTGTGTGCCACTCATTTCACGGCGCCTCTGCGGACAGGAGGCCACTGAACCACAGCATGCCAGGGGGAAGAGAGGCTCAGAGGACTTGCCTTGGCTTTTGGAAAGTGTAAAATCAAGTAGGAAAATGAGATGAGGGCTAGGTTTCCTTCTCTCCATGGGAGAACCAGTGGTGGTGCTTGGAGATCTGCTCGACAGAGCGAGGGGCTCGGCAGGCAGAGACCTGCTCCGCTGTGGCTTCCCCTTTGCTTGAGAACTCGATGCCTGTGTTTTCTGCTCAGAGATCAAATACAGGACAAGAATTAAAAAGCAGGAAGACAAAAGATTAGCTTCCGTGCCGTTGTTTGACTTCCCAAGGTTTAATTGCCAAGGGCTGCTCCGGGAGCCAGCTGGCTGTGAAGGGACGCGGATCTCAAGTTAGAGAAGGGCTTTTTTGCTCCCACGATCTGGTAGCTGCTATATTTTCTTTTGCAGGAGATAGAGCTTTGTATATATTTATTCCTCCAGAGGTGAATTATCTTCAGGTACCTGCTTCCTCAATTTCTCCAGTTGCTGTTCAAGCTCCTGCTGTCACTGTTTTACTACCTACATCAGCAAGAGGGTGAAAGCAGCAGGAATGGCAAGTATGGAGTGCAACCTGCACCTTAATTGTAGAGTTTTCCCTCTGTGGAGCAGAAAAGTAGTGTTTATGTGAAGGGAGAACATGATAGGTGGTTCAACTTGCAAGCCCTTGTTGGGGTGAGCGGAAGCAAAAGAGCAGTAATGAACTATTTAATGCCACTCATCCATTTTTTAAAGAAATGTGTTTCTGGTGAGCTTTGATGGCTTGTAGTGTAGGAGCAAAACCCCAGTGGTTTCCATCCAGACCGTGCACCAAGGGATGTGCACATCCCCCAGTGACAGCAGGATTAGCCCCACTGGTGTGTGGCCTGGGAGCGAGCTGGACAATCCCAGTTTTGCTGCCAGAACCTCACTTTTACACTAACTCAGAAAGAAGGGAGGAAAAAAAGACCAGCTTACTCCCCCTCCAAAACCAAACAACCAACCTGCCACCCCCCAACAAATGCATGCATTATTTGACATGCTGGCTGTATAAACCTCGACATTAGCTACCTGTGAATCATCCAGCAGCATGTTAATTGGTACCCCTCGGTAGATTAGGATTTGGCATCAGGTCTGCATGTAATTACAAGCCACACACAGAAGGACACAGGCAGCTAATGAACTCCTGCCAAACTCCAGCTCTGCTTCTGCGGCTTTTGAAGTTTGCTGGTCTTTCAGTGTTTTGTATAGCGAGCGCTGAAAGGCATCAAATCACTCCTTTGACAGCGTTTAGAAAGAGCTGGTTTGTTGAATGAGAGAGTCCCTCCAAGCTCTGATCTGAGAACTGGAGCATCTATAGGCGCCTTTCTCACCGGAGCAGTAAATAGGCTGGAAATCGAGGACACCCCCTACGAGCTGCTAAGCTCCTGCCTGGGCAGCAGGAGCCAGGGGGCTCTGGTTGCCACGATGGGCTGCAAGAAAAGAAACTATTTCCATTTAAAAACATCCTTCCAAACAACCATGCCAGTGGTAGAGGGAGAAATGGGCTTTTTCCCAAGCGTCGAAGCGCTTAGAAAAGAGGCTGTGCGAAGTGGGTTGCGGCACATTGCATGGGGCTGAGATTGCAAAGGAGGTGGGAAAAGGGGTGTTGGAGGTTTCTGCAGGTTTTTGTGATGCTGAGCAGTGGCATTGTAGGGTGCCCGGTTCAGAGGCTTGGGGGTGCTTTTCTGTGGCATTTTGTTTCTGTGGTCAGGCCTGAGCCCCTCTCCTCTTTTCATGATGGATGTGACAAAGGGAGCTGTTGAAGGAAAAAAAAACAATTTCCCTGAAAACCTGCAATTTTCAGGCAAACATACCAGGCAAGTTTCATGGCAGTACCATGGTGAAGAGGAATAATGCAACTTGGCACGAAGCCCTTCAAGAAAAAAAAAAAAAAATAGGGAAACAGTAGAGCCTTTGTCAAAATTAACCGCAATAAAGAAAAAGGGACTGCAATTCCCTTGGGCTTCTTTAACCTTTTTTCCCCAATTTATTCACACGTTCCTTGACAGCGGGGCAGGGCATTGTTACGAGGGGGCTGGAAAGGGAAATGGGGAGTTATCCATTTTTTGCTCTTAAAGAACACTGTATGCATTGTGTCCCCTGGGTGCGTGTAAATAAGGAGCCTGGATGTTGCCTGTGCTGTTCGGATCCGGCCCCATTTCTGCCCTGCCCTAAGGGAACAGGGCCATGTAGTGTCACCTGGCCACAGAGCTGCTGTTACAGAGAGGTAGTTCATCCCATCCTTGCTGGTAGTACGGGGCAGCCACCTCTGTTGCTCAAGGTGACCACCAAAGTAGCCCATTCACAGCTGTTTTTCACCAAAATATCTTAACCCACACAACTGGGCAGCAAGGCCAAGGCAGAAGCCTTCATGTACAAGGCTTGCCCTCCCTGTAATATGAAGCTCGTATAGTTAACTGCATGATTTTATTTTATTTATATATATTTTTAATATTACCTGGATACCAGCGCAGTCTCAGCTATGTCACACATTGTCGTATATTAGGGTGCCACTCTCATGGTGCGACTTCAGTCAAAGTACAGGAGAGGAAGAAATGAGATAATCCTGGATCTTTTTAACCCATTGGGCATAGGCACAGCCTTGTGGGGCTTTGCCTATGGGACCAGTGAGATTAAACCCCCATCACTTGAAGGGCTCTTGAACCATTTCCACCTGCACTCATGCTTTTTTGATTTTCTTTCAGCGCCGTGCATTATATCCTGGAAAGTGTACCAGATCACAACTACCGAGGGGGAAAAGTTTCATTTCCAGTTAATCAAGGGAGTTGTGTAATACCATTTTCTCCTGGGGAACTTCCAGAAAAAAGGAAAAAAATAAGAGGAGGGAGTATTATATAAAGCGAGTATATTAAGAGGAAATAAATTATGAATTAAAAGTGATTAGTGAACTTTTAAGGAAGAGGTCAGAAGTGCATTTTGGACTACAAACTTCTTAAGCTTTCAGTGCTTGTCTTCGGTTACAGAGTTATAACCCCGCATTATTTGTGCAGGTGGCTGCTGCTGCAAATCCGAAGCAGGATTTTGCATTTACAATAGGTACATTGACAGAACGGGGTCACAAAGCTACTCGCGGCCTCCTCCTGCAAAGGAGCAGTTGCTCCCAAAAACGTGCTCAATTATGGCTGTAGAGCTTGGCCAGGATGCTCCGGGCAAGCAGGGAGGAAGCTCGGGAAGTTTAGCAGATGAATTTTGTTTTGTTTTTGTTTTAAGGGGCCTGATGTGGACCAGGTGAGCTGGCTGTATTCCTGCATTTGCTCCTTTACTGTTTTAAAAAATAATAGGATTTGGTCAACTGCATCACTTTGGCTGCAGCTTTATATTTCCACTGTAAGCTTTTGCTAAGGTTTGTCATGGTTGTGCAATGAAAAGTAGCTTATACCTGGCAGTGTTTGGAGTAGTGAGCTGAGGTAAGGAGTCGCTGCTCATTATTCTTGTATATTAACATGAGACCTACAGCCCGCAGAATTTTAATTTTGAGTAGGGGCTGGCAGAGTTGAGCAGACCCCTTGTTATAAGGGCAAATTGGAGGGTGCCCATGGCAGTGTGTGTCAGTGGGGCCAGTGCGAGCTCTTCCTCGAAGGCAGACCCAGGGAAGCCGTGGCGAGGCAGAGCTCCTTCCAAACCCCACTGACTGGCAGAGGAAACTGGGCTCGCTTCATTTCTAATTGAAAACATAATGGTCGCCACAGCGTGTTTTTCACACGCTCTGTTTGCCCTGGGTATTGCAGGGTTTGAGGATGTGTTCTTAATTTTTTTCCCCTCTCTATTTGAGCTGGGTCATCCTAGGTCAGACTTGGCGTATCTGGAAGGCCTTCCACAGCACTTGGCCATATAGAGGTGCATCAAAAGATCTGATGCCTTGGGTTTTCATGGCACATTGCATTTTTATTTGTTTTTCTAGACAATGTGAGCTTATGGCTTTTTTTCCATCATGCTTGATTGGCGCCGTCTCTGGGTTCCTATTTATAATGTCTTTTATAATCATCCTCTCCAGCTTTTGCGGGTTGGCCAGTCTGGCTTAGATCCGTTCTACCCCACAAATGCAGAATTTTATATGCATCTAGATATTGTGACTTGGATAAGCTTTTGTTCTTATTAACGCATTTTTTAGGTATTAAAAATATATGCACACTTTATATTAAAGCTCTTTTTAATATATCAGCTAACGCCAAACTCCCAGGAGGAACAACTTAACATACTTCTTAGAATTCCTTTCTCTCCTTTTTTCCTTTGTACGTGGTGTTTACTTCTGGAAATAGGTAACAGGTACTCTCTGAAAGAGCAGAATTCCTCCCAGCAACAGCAATGGCAGCGCTCCTGTTCATCTGGAGCCTTTGGAGAGCGAGTGCATGGGTCTGGCACAGCGAGCTCCGGCCACATAAGGAAGCGTTTCCTGCTGGGGTTTCGAATCCAGAGGAATTTGCAGTGCGTGAGAATAATTTCACATTTGGTTTAAAGTATCTGTGACCAAGAGCTTTTCTCTTAATGTCCTCCAGAATGGTTGGGTCAATGAGCGTACTCCAGATAGTACTTATTGCAAAAGATGGGTTGTGCTGCTGAATAATGGTTTTGGTCTCAAGGTAGAGATAGCTGTCAGTCATCCAGTGGCGTTCCTGCCACCGTCACCACTTCCTTTTAGAGGCACTTCTCAAATACCTGTGCGGCTTGGGGTCATAAATATTACAGGGTTGTCCATATAGAAGATGAGTGCTCTTTGCTTTCTTCATTTGCCATTGCTCTCACAGGCATGAGAAGGCATTTTGCCCAGCATTCCTGCATAACCAGCTCTTATTAAAGAGGTGTTGTGGGGAACACAACGTAAAGTCTAGAAAGTATCATCATCTAGGTCAAAATGAACAATGAACCTGTGTCTGCCCATCAGGAAGCAGACCTGGTAGACCTAAAAATGGTGAGGTTTACATTGTAGTCCCTATGAATTGGCTGAAATAGAACTAATAATTATAAAGTGGATGGAAGCGTCGCTGTCTTGATAGCTAGGAAGAGCACCAGACAGATTGACATAGGCAGCCACAAAGGTTAGTGTGAGCTACTTGGCAGAACCTACAGCAGGTAGAAAATGGACTAGGGTCTTGGTTCTAGTGGAAATCAGCCCTTTGTGTGTTGGGACTTTTCCAAACGGGTCAAATCAGTGAAATGCCATGCATACTGCTCCTTGTTTGTAGGTTCTTCGGTATTCTAAAGCAGGTACCTGGTCTACAGTAAAGTCTAGGGTTTGTTTGTACATGTATGTTTAGGGAATCTTCTATCCCCATGCGTTTCTGCGTAGCTGAGTAGTAGAACTGTAATAGAGTGAGTTGAATGGGAATCTGTTTTGAAAACAAAGACATTAAATGTGTTTCCAAAATACGGGCAGATGCCCAGAGCGGTCTTCTGGACAGCTGGAACCATGGTGAAGAACAATTACAACTGAGCAGCTAATAAAATGTGAGGCTGAAGGTATTGTGCATTTCTGATACTAGCCTCTGGTGAAGATATGAGCATTAAGTATCCAGATTCAGTCAAAAAAACATTGAGGGGGCACTCACTGATCCTTTCAAGAACTTTGAAGATCCCAGCATAATTCAGCATGATTCTTCTTCTAGCTGTCATTTGACTATGGATCAGGTCCTTTGAGATGTAGTTTTTGTTGACCAACCTCCTACTGTTTGTTCCTCCATCCGTTTTGTTGGTGCTGGTGCAGAGTCAGGCCCTATAGTGACTGTCAGCATATGCCTGATATGATGAAAATGTGGAAATAGTTTTATTCTTCGTGTTATAAAATTTTATCGGTGTGTACATATATTTGTATCTATATAATGTCAACTGTCTTCAAGAGTCATTCACTCTTGCAGTAGCTGCCAAAGCTTGATGTGTTTATTTCTCATCTGAAGTGCTGCCATTTTCCTCCAAAAGCTGGGGAAGCCAACATTTAAAGCCCCAGTAAAAGCTCACCGTAGCCAAATATAGTTTTATGCATTATAAAATATGTACAAATATTGTAAACCCAATAAGGTTTATATGTACCCAAGATCAGCCACTAAATAGTTCAAATAGAAAGCCTGTCTCTTGCTGGAACCCAAATATTTACACAATGTATCTTGAATGAGCCCTGCCAAATTATTTAATGATTTTTTTTCACTTACTAAGCTAGACCTGTAATCTACTGAAACCTTAAAAACATGCCCACGGCCTGGACACTGGCAGCCAAACCCATCACAGCGCTAGAAATTATCATTGCTTTGTTGAGATAGCCAGCAACATCCCACTGACCTGCTCTCTTTAAAGAATTTTTTTTCTGGAAAAAAAAAAAAACTACCTCCATCAAAACCAAACTATTAAAAAAAAATAGACTGAGAGGGTGTTTAATTTAGTGCAAAGGTGAAGTTTGGGCTGGGAAGATGAGAGCTACATAGGTGGGTCACTGCCAAAATGGCTCTTCCCCTCCTGCTCCCTCCACAACTTTTCCAATGGGTGGCCAAGGAAAGCTTATCCCTTTATTTTTTTTTTCTCATTAAATCCGCACAAGTGCTAACTTTTCAAAGGCTCCAAGATTCAAAGTACTGTACCCAACACTGAGTCCTTTCTTCTGCCTTTGATTTTCTGCACGTTTCAAGCTGGTCGGAGAGTACATTGGGGTTTTGCAAGGGATTTTTGTTTGGGTGAGGTTTTAGCTTTCCCCTGCACCCTGCCAGCCTTCCCAGGATTATTGCCTATTAATTGCCTGTTGATAAAGGTGCTGATCAAGGAAAGGATTTTTTTTTTCCCTTGGTGCTAGATTTTCCAAACTTGATTGGCTTTATTAAATGGAAAGATAAATAAATTGAAAGCCTCCAATATTAGCATGGGACACCAGCGGTTTGGGGTCACGAAGTCACTTGGACTTCCTCCCAACAAAAGCAACATCATTTTTCAACGTCCAGCCCCGTGGCATCCTGTGGTGCCTCGCACAATTCGTTAGTGTCCACACCTGCTCTGTGCCGCCCTCCACGCGGACCCATGGCAAACCCCTGTGGGTTTGGATGGGGCAGGATCAGCCCCCAGGAGATTTCTGTTATGCTCATGGTTTGGAGCCCTGTTTGATCTCCTGCAGTGTAGTTAGATAAAAGCATGTGGTTGGGATTTCCTTGTTCTGTTATTAAAGCAGAAATTCCCCTTTATGTACGGGGGAAAAAGCCTTTCCTTTACCTTACGAAGGATGTTACAATTCAGAAAGGCAATCTCTGTTCCATTTACCTTTTTTACTTTGGAATAAGCAAATGCCTCTGTTGTACTCTGCCTTGGTTTTATCTGTCTGAAAAATTGGGATAATAATCCCATCTCTGGCTACATGGTCCCATATGAATATGCCAGGGTGGTCTTGATGCATTAGGGGATGGTTCATTGGCTGCTGCGTAAAATATCTCAGCATGGTGATACCAGTAATAAGAAGGATGTGAAGTCCTTCTGCAGTGCTATTAAAGGTTTTGCAAGTGATCTGAGAACACAGGTGCCTTATAGCGACAGGCAGAATGGCCAAATAGGGCCATTTTAGGAGAAGGTGGACCATCCCTAAGTCAGTGTAATTTTTTGTATGCCTTGTAGGGCTACTGGTCACTTCAGTGCAAATTGCCACTTGTTAGCACGTTCTGAGACGTACCTCATCTATCCTCAGTAGTTCTGTACTGTGGCTGGGGATGGGAAGTGGGAAGGGTGGAGGAGATGGGAAGTGGTAGAGGTTGGAAAGTCAGCACCATTGCGGGCAGTTCAGCTGTTGAATTTGTTGATGCAAATCTTTGCAGGCAGGGATTCATAACCTGAATTTTTTATCACTAAAATGAGTTACACTGGGGCATAAGAAGTCATGAGGCAAATGTGATCTCTCTGGTATAACCCTACACTACTTTGCCTTGCCTTTCCAAGAGTGCATGGGCTGTAGCTCCAGTTCTGGCTACCTTTGCCTCCTAGTGTGAATAAAGTTTCTGTGGTGTTTTTCTAAGGGATCTCAAAGGCATCTTGCTCCGCTTTTATTTTTCTGTGTTCTTCCAGACTTCCCTCTGTAGTGTTTTCTGCAAAACCCATTCTCTGGACGCCTTTTGGCTCTGCTTCAGGCCTCTCCGTGCTGGAACCCCCTTGCCAAAAAAATGTGGGTGGTGACCTAGTCCAGTAGACAACCCATGCTCCAAGAAATAATCTCTTGGAAGAAGAGCCATCTTTAGCACAATTTACCATTCAGCACAGGCTGGGGCTAGGGTCTTCTGTTGCTTGGGTAATTATGGCTGCAAAAGCAGCCTCTTACCCAGCCCTTGAAATCAAGGGCATGTTATGTCTTCTAAGCAATATCCGCTCAGCTATGGAGTGTGTTTATGTTTCTCATGTTAAAAAAAAAAGGGGGAGGGGAGAAAAAAAAAGGGAATCTGAGGTTACTGTTTTGCTGGAAAAATGTCAAGACTCGATTGGCAATATCCCACTAAACCACAAGTTTGTAGGAGAGAAAACAAAACCATTGGATTTTCTGAACTATGCCTATGCGCGCTTAAAGAAAATGTATACCATATAGGTCAGTTATGCTCTTATTATAGCTGTGGCAAGCGTACATATAATTGAAATGCGGAAATACTACCCCATGCTGTTCAGTGAATGAAGGGAAAACAAATCTTTATTATTCCTGGGTTCATATAATATATAGGAACACTATTGTCTTTTTTTTTTTATTTTATTTTAAGCCAGTTTTAGCTTTCAGATGTATTTTATTGTCTGTGGGAACATGTGTTTTACAGACCTGTCATGTGAAAGCTATTAACAAGAGGAACTGGAGAAATAACAATAAGCCACGTAACCGTGGCATGTCTACTCCCCGAGTTCAACTGTTACGCTGCCGCTTCAAGTGCATGTGAAATTGGATCACACCGAGCGCCGTTAGCTCTTCTACTGCAATTTTTCATTGGGAAACTAAGGATTTTTTAAGTGGCCTATTAATATCATATTGCTGGCATCAGAGGCACATTTCAGGGCCAAGCTGGCTATGCCTCAGAACAGTTAAATAGCAGAATGAAGATCAACTGGATTCACACGAGATGTCCGATCGTATTTACCAAATCGGAGATGGGCATGCAGGTCTGAAACCTTGGTTTATCATTTCACATGTGTTGGAAACTGCCCTGTCCTGCCAAGCACTGCAGGGCCAAATGCTCACCATTAACCCATTTCTGGAGTTTTTGGAGGTGATCTGGTAGGAGTCCTGAGCGGTGGCCCTGGCTACTTCCAAAAGGCTTTGGGTATGAGTGGTTTTGGCCCTGCTCACTTGGAGCAGGGAGCGGATGAGTGGCACTATCTTCTTTTTTTTTTGTTAATAGGCTAACAAAAAACCCCTAATAATCCTGGATTAGGTAAACCTGTTAACAGAGAGCAAAGGGAGCCAAAATGGATTGCGCAAACGAAGGACAAAAATTGTTCCCGTGGAGATGAGGAAAGTTACTTTGATTATGTGTTAACTCCTCAAGCAGTACCTTTGCAAATCACGCTCAGTGGACTGTGATCCAAATTTATAAAAAAAAAAAAAAAAAAATGTTTTGTTTTATTTTTTTTCATTGCTGGTTTAAAACAAACAAACAAACAAAAAAACACTGATCTCTTGGACTTCTAGCTGTGCTAACAAACCAAGGGGGGCTTGAGCAAGTTGATGGTTGACAAAGATTCCCACATGCTTTCTACAAGGTCTGGGCATAAGACTTGCTATTTTGGCCCAAAGCTTGAGCCACTCTGTGTTGTCACCTAAATGGCATCCCCTGTGCTTTCCACTGGCCACGGCTCATGGTTTTTCTCTGCTTTGCCTTGGCCCATCCTTTACGTATTCTTGCTGTGCTGCATCAGGTGCTTTGCCTTGTTTGTTTTCCTCTTGCCAGTGTTCTGCTCTGTGAGTGGGAGGAGGGTTTCCTGCACGTTGTGGTCTGTGATTTGCTCTGAACAGGGTTCAGAGAATTAGGGCCTTGCTTTGATGGGGATGTACTGCTTAACAGCAAAGATGGATGGGGAGACTGAGGCATGAGGAATGTGTGTGCCCTGTGCAAGTTAACGTTGTGGCTGGGAAATACCTTTTGAGGTAACACCGTGTTTCACCAAAACACTAAGGAGAATATGGAGTTTCACATGCACAGCAATCTTGGTGTCCTTTTGTGTGTCCTAATCCATGGCAGTCTGTTTTTTGAACCCAGCACCTGATGCAGAGCTCCAGCTGAGCTGGTTGGATGCATCTGACTTGTGCAGGGGCTTTCAAATGGTGTTTTATTAAGATTTTCACGTGGCCTTAGTGTGATTGAAGGGGAATGGGCTCTGATGGGCTTTCAGTAGCTACTGGAGCTGGGTGCAAGCTCGGGTTACCCTTGTGTGGGTGGGTGGAGGACGGATGTCCTGTGGCTGCCTAAAACACATAGACTTAGGGCATGGGAGGGTACCAGCATGCCCGTACCCTGTAAATAGGAGGGAGCCTAGGAAGGCTTCCAAGGTATAAAAGGAACGTGGGTTGACTTTAGCTGGGCCAGTCAGGTAGGAAATGCAGTGCTGATACCCAATCCCTCAGTGTTTGCTTGCACAGCTCGTCCTGCCTGGCGGCAGGGCGCTGCGGTGGGGCATCAGCCCACCGTGGAGAAAAGTGCCAGCTTTGCTTTCATGGCTTTTTGCCGAGGGATTGCTTTTGGGGTCCGTTCCTGTAAGTTAATATTTGCAGTGCATGAGGCTTAACTGAAACCAGGCAGAGCAGACATCTGATAACCATAACAGGAGAGATGCTTTTTCCCCACAAGAGCAACTTGGAAAAACAAAACCCAAAGCTATCCCCTCTGGAAAGATAGCAATACGAAAAGAGAAGCATCAGGAATGGCACTGGGTGGTTTGCAAGGGTTTTTCTACTTTTATTTTATATGTGTGTACATATATGTATATATGTATAATTTTTATGGCTTGTTTGTATTTACCTTGTATCACTGATGGGTTGGTTATCGTCTCCCCTTCTTTCTAGCTGGGTTGCCCTTCCTCATCATTGAAACAAGCACAATCCAGCCCTACCAGCGGGGCTTCTACTGCGACGATGACAGCATCAGGTACCCGCTGAAGTCGATGGAGACGATCAACGATGCAGTGCTGTGTGCTGCAGGCATCCTCATTGCCATCCTTGCTGTAAGTACCATCTTTGAAGCCTCCTCTCCTGCCCCTTGGGCATTCATGACAGGTTTTTTTAACCTCTGTAGCCGGTCCGTGCTATGTACTGAGGTGTACCTCTCCTCGGCGGCTATCTGACTTCCGTGTAAGTTCAGTGAACATTTGCAAATGAAAGCTGGTAATGGGAGGAATAAGATTACTCTCGAAGCTCATAAACAGGCCCAAAGCTGTTTGGGCAAGTCTGGGAGCTCTGCAAGAGCTTTTTCACCCTGTGGTAGGAGTTCAGAGCAGAAGCAAAAAGAGTTGAGTGTCAGTGAGGACTTGGCATGGTTTGTCCCTATTCAAATAACTCTAGGTATTTGCCTATTTTATAAGGCTGAAAAAAAAAATAATAAAAAGATGAACCTTTTCAGCTAACCAGTACCTGGAAAAGTTTCACAGGTTAGTATTAGATTTTTAAGAGATTGTATAATATAGGCATATTAAAAAGACAATTAAAATCTTCCACGGGGAGCATATTCCCAGAGCCCTCACTGTAAAAAGTAGTTGATACACCACCTTCCCAATGTCTTCATTTCTTTTCCTGCCAGGTTTCCTAGAGCTATGCTAAGAGATGATGATTGTACAGTGAGAGCTTTATATTTCAGCCAAAAAGCTGAACTCAGCCCATGGAGCTGAGCCTCCTTCCACCAGCACGTGTCTCATGCTTGGGCAGGAGCCGTCTCCTGGCTGCTGGTCAAACACTTGCATCTGCAGATGAAATTCCCAATGAGTTATTTAATGAAAAGTACCTGCATTTTCCTTGCTCACCTGCTGGCAGCACAGCTCAGGTGCTTTCCCAAAGATGCTGCCTTCCTCTTGCTCCATGCTGGAGACGGGGAGGTCAGGAGCACTTGTTCCCCTCTTGGCTTCCATCCTCCCTCATGGGAGCAATGTCATGGCTGGTAGATATTTTAGTGTGGCATGGTGCCTGCTCCAGTAACACCTTGTCCCCAGCCTTGCTGCTTTGAGTAGTTAATATAACAGAACGGTTCTGTTGGAAGGGACATTCAAAGATCTTGGAGTCCAATGAATGTTCCCCAGAATAGCCTCCCTGCGTTGTCCCTGGGTGCTCATGAAGCGTCAATGTTCCCTCTCACTGGGGCCAGCAGAAACCATCCCGTTCCTTTCATTTTGCTGCCAATAGGCCATGAGTCCGCTTGCAGGCAGCAGCGAGATGTGCAGTGCATCTGCCAGCTTGTGCCCATCTCTCCATCATTCCCTGACCACGTGCGTTTACTTAGCAGGATAGGTCCCCAAAACACCTTCTGCTTATTCCCTCCCTACTCAAAGCAACCCCCAAAAGGTGACAACCCCCTAATTCCATAAGTGCAGCAGAATTTTACCCTGCAGGTGAATTACCCCCGAGTGTGGAAAAGCCATAAAAACGAAATGAGAAAGCCCCTCATTTTCACATTACTGCCTGAGCTATCGTCATGCTGGCTGCATGCGGAGTGTGCTTCGGATCAGTAATGAGGCGGTGGCAAATAGAGGAGTTGGAACAGAAACTGGAAACATAATCAGCTGCCTATGTGATCCATCAGCTTTCTACCAAGAAATAGCAGGTCAATTAAAAGAAAAAGAAAATCCCCAAAGAATTAGATGTTTCTGCACTGGTTTCACTGTGCCCACAACAAATGTAATTTAATAAGGTAAATTCACAAGCTCCGTTATTTGCTGGTGAGTGATACAAATGGCTAACGAGGAATTGAAGAAACAGATTTCTGTGCTATGGCAGCACGTGTGGAAAATTCAAGTCAGTCTGACCTCTTTTTCAGATGTAACCCAGATACCAGAATTATTGTAGCATAATAGGAATTCCTTCCAAATCCACAAAGCACTGACTCCGTTCCTTTTTGCTCAAAACATTTGCCTTCGAAAGGCAGGACAGCGGTTAGGAGGGCTGCCAGGGGGATGGCATGTTGGGTGGCAAAGCCAAAATCTTACACCCTTGCCTTACGTGGCGTGATGGGCAGCCTAGCCCTGGGCAAAAGGTCCAGGTCATGTTTTAAATGGCTTGAGGACACTCAGAGGTCCAGTTAAGTAAACACAGAGCCACAGACCTTTGCTTCCATCAGGCTGTGAGGAGATACACATTTGTTTTTAATACCTACGTATTTACTGATGAAAGGCAAATTCCCATGCAGATGACCCTGAAGTTGTGGGCTGTGTGCTCCCACATCTCTTCTGACTGTTTCTGCTAGAAAATTGTCAGTTTGATCTTCCTGGATTAAAGAAGCACGTTGGTGTTCACTGGGATGGAAAATGCCCTTTTCTTCTTCCTGAGCCTTGTGCAGGCACCACTGCAGTGTGGCCCCAGCCCTGACACCTGATGAGCTGTAAACACCTGTGGAAAATACCTAAGGAGGTGGATTTCATGGGTAATATGAGTTTCACATCCAGGTTAGCTGACTGTTTTGCAGTTCGTGGTGATAGGCTTCAATGCAATTAAGCACAGAGAACGATGCTCCAAAGACCTAAGGGTTCGAAAGACTCTAAGCAATCACAGGCTAATTGAATTGCAGCTGATACCTTGTGATAACAGTGAAATGGGCATGAGAACTGAAAATGTGCAAAAGGCATGCACAGACAGAAGAGCTTGCTATTGCCTTTGTCATAATGGCCAACTTTTTTGAACACGTGTGGCAGTCACGGCGCTCATCCCACGTGGATGGCTCGCCAGGGACACGAGGCAGGAGCAGAGCTGAATGGATAGCTTTGACTTGCTCATTTTCAGGATGTCTTTTCAGTTCCTGCACATCTGTGCTACGTTAATTTTCCACCATCCTGCTTTATCTGGGACGGCACTGCCAAAAAAACAAGTTTACCCAATTTTAGCTTCTCATTAAGCTTGAGCCATGACTTTAACTGAGCGTGGAGGGCTCACGGCTGCCCAGCCGTGTGTTAGTGAGGGAATGAAGTCTCCAATTTACAATCTGCTACATGTGTGCAATTACCGAGACCACCAACGGTGAGAAAAAAATATTAATCCCCAGACTTTTGTTGGTCCTTGCTAAACATGTTGGTCACATGCCTTTTCCCAGGCCAGGAGCCTCAGCTTTACGTGGCTGTTTGTGCGTTGGGAGCAATGGCACATCAGCTGGTATCAGATGTCGCCCTTAATTCAGCTCGTCTCCCCTTAGCAAGAGCTGGGAGTTTTGAGCCTCACAGCTCTCCTTCTTGCAGATTTAGGTGTTTAGGAGGCTGCAGGCAGTGGCTGTGCCCCTGTGTGCATGGCAGAAACCTTTGTATGCTGGGTGCATGATGAAGGCAGAGACAAGGTACTTGCAGGTTTTTGTCACCAGCATGAGAATGAACCCAGGGAGATGCAGATGGATGGGAGTGAGTCTCCAAAAAGCCCCAAGGACCATCCGCATCCATCATCTGCATCCACTCCGGATGCCCAAGTGTTGCCTCCTGGCAGAGGAGCAGGAGATGCTCTGACATTCTTCTGTGGTTCTCATGCAAAGAGATTTCCTGGATCCCAGCTCAGGCTTGAAGGTAGCCCAGAACGGGGATAAAGATTGTGCAAATGATGGTTTGGAGTCTGTGAGGATTAAAATGGAGCTGGTTAGCTGCAGCTCCCCAGGCAGCTCTTGGGCACGACCAGGCTTCCAAGAGTAAATATTAGATTTGACGTGTAAGCCCTGGATGACAGTGCAGCTGCCTGATGTATTTCTGTGTACAGCTGCTGAAAGATCTGGCTTGGTTTTTGTTTTTTCATTATTGTACTTGTATCTCTTCTTGATAAACCCTGCTTAGCTGCGATTTCAGACGCCTTAGGTCAACCTTTGTTTTCCAAGCTGTGGTACGAGTGAGTTCAAACAGTGATACAACTTCATCTCTTCTTGGCCTAATTGCCATACTTTTCCAGTTTATTAGTTTCCAAACGTTGTGCCAAGCTTTTAAAAAGGTAGGCAGGGGAGCCTTGTCTCCTGAACGCCTCTGGCAGGCTGCCACGCCAGCAGGAATATTGCTGCCTGCTCCAGAAAGGGATTAACATGAAGGCATTTTTCCTGATGGCTGAATTTACGTATCGCCGTCCTTGTGACCAGACCAGAGAGGGGCAGAGACGACAGGGCAGCCAAAACAAAACAAAGAAACCCCTTGCCTTGCTTTATTGGTCAGGTATAAAAGCATTTAAAGTAATGAATGAAATCCTGAAGTTATAAATCTGGAGCTCAAAAGCTAGGTGTGTAACGTGGCAGAGAACAACTTAAGCCTTTGCCTCTTTGGGAGAGGTGAGACATTTGGACTTGGTTTCACAGCCTGATTTTCATTAAGCTGCCTTTTAAAAGTTGGGATTACAAGAAGCCAGCCCTCTGCTCTGCGATGGCAATATTGCCAAAGCCTTTGGTGGCACCACAAATGCATCGTTTGCTGCCATGCAACTTAGGGATCCCTTGAGGTTCCCAGCAATACCTGGTGTGTGTGGTGGCTTTGCATGGCTGAAATGGAGTCTGGTGGTGGCAAATTTGGGGCCAGAATCTGGGAAGCTCAGCGTTTTCTGAGTCATGCCCTGTTGTGTGCATGGGTTTCAAAGAGGAAGAGAGACAGGTTGGGAAGTTGTTCATTTTTTTTTTCCTTTCCAAAGTCACTTTGATGTGGGGACAGTGGATCTGGCTTCTCCTTCCCAAACAATCCCATGTTATGTATCTGTTTTATGTTGAATTTTTATTTCTGTGACACTGAAATAGAATAGAATGGGGCACTATTTCAGTTCTGTGAAGATACACAAACATGCTAAACCAAAATCCAGCTTTTTTTTTTTTTTTTTTTTTAATTTTCTATAAACGAAACTTTGAGGAGTGCAATCTCTTCTTGAGAGGCAGTAAAAAGCGGAAGATGAGGAGGATCAGGAGGTGGCAACCTCTGGACTAAGCTTTACTCACTATGGCAACAGATTCTTGGTTTGAGATGCTCAGAGCAAGAAGAGCAAATCATTAAGCAGCCTGTTGTAAGAATGAATTTTGTCTCTCCTGGCTTGCAGCTTGGCACATCTTCATCTTGCTGTCTCGGCTGGTTTTGCAAAGCATCCTTCCCTCTCTCTAACCCCAGCCCCTCTGTGTTGCTTGATCCCCGCAGATCATCACGGGAGAGCTGTACCGAATCCACTACCTGAAGGAGAAGTCGCACTCCTTTATCCAGAACCCCTACGTGGCAGCGCTCTACAAGCAGGTGGGCTGCTTCGTTTTCGGCTGTGCCATCAGCCAGTCCTTCACAGACATTGCCAAAGTGTCCGTCGGGCGCTTGCGGCCGCATTTCCTGGAGGTTTGCGACCTGGATTTCTCCACCATCAGCTGCGGGAAGGGGGTTTACATCCAGAACTACACCTGCAGGGGAAACGACAGCAAGGTCCAGGAAGCCAGGTGAGAGCCCTTGTGTCCCTGTCGGGGGGAAAGCGTCCAAAGAAATGGGCTGCTGATGCCAAAACGGTGTCTCACGCTAAATATTCTCAGGGTTTCTCCGCCAGCAGTAGACGATCTCGCTGCTGCTGTCCCTGGGAAGGCTGCAGCAACGGGTGGTTTCCCTCGGGAGTCATGGGGTTCGCCTGAATAGTTTTCTTCTTCCTTTCTCTGTACTCCTACACTATTGTTTCGTGAGAGGTTGCTCAGTTTGGGAATTCACCATAAGAGCTGAGTTAATGTCAGCCATCCGTCCTGCTGTGCAGGGAGGGCTTCTCCTTTAGGTCCCTAGCACCTCCCTTTCACGCTCCTCATCAGACTCATCCCATGCCCAGTTTTGACATTTTTAGGGGGAACCTAAATGAGGGGCGCCTAAATGCCGTAATCAAGCGACCAGAGAAGTGCTTGCTTTTCATTTCTTCACGGTTTCCTGGTTATTTGAGGCGAGACGATGAGTTATCGTGCTGTCCTGGAAATAGCTGCGCTGTCCCACGAATAGACCAGGAAGGCACGAACAATGCGCACATCCTGCCCATCCGCTCGTTTTCGGCCTCGGGAGCGAGCAGGGCGGATAACAGGGCTTTTGTAACCCGAAAGATGGGGGGGTTGTGGTTCCCTCTGCTTTGGGGCCATCTCGCTAGCTAATGGGCAAGTTACCCTGTTATGTGTAATCTTGTGACACCGAGAATATGGTAGTGGCTGGTTCTTAGCACCTGTTTGTTTTGCAGGAAATCCTTCTTCTCCGGGCACGCGTCCTTCTCCCTCTACACCATGCTGTATTTGGTGGTAAGTGACCTCAGCCTTACTGGAGATGGAGCTGGTTCAACCCCTGACCCCCACCCCAAGGCATTCCCCCCCGTTCGGTAGCAATAGTAGTGAGATGAGGACTAGAGATGGGGGCGTTGGTTGAAAACAAGAGCCCAAACACGCCGATGGTGGAAAAAATCTCACTTTTGGACCCTGCAGTGTTATTTGGGCTGGAAACTCCCGGGTTATAGCTGAGCTGTGCAGCTTTTGGATGTAGCCAAGGCTGCAATTAAATCCGAGCCCTACTACCCCAGCGGATGACTTGTGCATTTTTGCTCACCCCAAGCTGCGGTTTCCACCAGGGAGAATTTTGAGGGTGCCAAAATATTGCATTGGCCGTGGTGGTGGGGGGATGCACCGTGGCATCTCTGTCGGGGTGTAGGCTGATTCCTAGGCTGTGTTTCAGGGCTGGCGGAGCAGGTGAAGCTGCCTGCCCGGCCGGATCTGTCGTGGAGGGCTGGGGCTCGTTTTCCTTTGTCGGTGACAAATGGCTCTGCCCTTCCTGCGCGGGGCCCGTGCCAAGGTGCTTCCTGCCAGGGCTGCCACAGGCACGCTCCCCGCGCCCCCAAAAAGGTCCCGCACTGAGTTTTTTTTGTGGAAGGGATTTGGATAGTGATTTGTGCTTTTAAAAAAAAAAAAAAAGGTTTCAGGTTCCTTTCAAGATTTGTCCCCCCTCCCCATCTCCTGTAAGCTCAGACTGGCAAGCAAAGAACCAGCCCTGTGCTTGTAGTGCTTGTAAAAACATTAAACATGAACTCTTATTTATCTATTAGCAGTGCTTCCCCTGTCCCTCTACTTTCCCCTCTGAAAAGATAAATTACTGCAGCTCCCTCCTGGCTTTTAATCCCTGGATTTACCCTCCGTGGGCTGGGCGCTGTTCCTGTAATTTAATTACTAAGCTTTCCAGGCTGTATGGGGGGAGTGTATTAAATTCTTTCCTCATTCCCCCTGTAGTTTTTTTTTTTTTAATCTGTTCTTGAAATATTTTGGGAAACAGTTTGGCCATCTCCTCCTCCCAGCCACGTTACAATAATGAGGTTGAAGCTCTGCCAGGTGCTAGGCTGGGGGAGAAGCAGCCCGCACCCCCTGTGTTGCCCTTACCAGAAGCCAGTGTGGACGAGGCAGGAAACAAAAGAGAAACCAGCTCCCTGCCGCAGCATGTGTGGTGTTTTGTTTTGTTTTTTTTTTTTCCATTTTCCCACCGACAAAAATCACTGCTTGCACAAAAATGGCCCTCCTGTGCCCCAGCCCGGGCACCCGAAGCGTGGTGGTTGGCAGCATCTCCCCCACCCCGTGCCGGAGCCGCCTCGTGATGCTTCGCAGGAGGCTCGGCCCTCCTGCCCTGCCCTTGCAAAACTTTCCGAGCTGAGTTTGGAAATTGTCACTCTCACTGCCTCGGGAGGGGCATTTATTTATTTCTGAGTGTTCTGCAGGCAGGGAGATAAGTTGGCCTGGCATCTGGAGGCAGCAAGGACTGCCAGTCCCCACTAAGTCGGTCGTGTTTCTTCCTCGAATACTTAGCAAGGTTACTGGTACTTTTATTTTTTAGGAGAGGCAGCTCCCAGGCCTTTTTGGAAGCCCAGCACGACCTCTCACCCTTTTCACAGCATCGTAGCCTGTGGCAGGGTAGGGGACAAACCTGGGCTTCCCAGGCAGTGCCTGGGGGAGAGCCCAGCCCCATCCCATGTTCCCCGCCGCTCGCTTTGGCCATAGCTGGCCGACACTGCCAGGGCTTGACCCGCTTTCCAAAGGGCGCCGTGCAGACTGCTCTGCTTTGCCAGGACTTTTCGTCCCTTGTTTTTCTGAAAAAACAGTGGTTATGGAACAAGTGAGATGCAAAATGAGAATTCAGATGCCTGGAAGGCACTGGTGGCAGGGGGTGCGCTGGACACCCCAAAGCAGTAACGTGCAGCATTCCTTTAGGACATGTGGAAAAAATGTGGCTCATTTTCCAATGCTGCTTTGTACTAGTGCCTGCACTAATACAAAGTAGCCTAATTTTCTTCTAGCTTTGCAACAGGCTTTGGAAGTGCTCCTGTGTAACTCTGGGGGCCATGACTTCGGAGCAAAAAGTCAGCTCCGATCTGTCCTTTCCTTTCCCCTTATGGGAACATTGGAGCTGTCAGCACCCAGCAGCCACTGCTCCTCTCCCCATCTGCTCCCCTTATTCCTCTCCGTGGAGCAGTTTTGTCCCCTAAGAATGACTTTGTTTTAAACTATACCTTGTCCAGTGACTGAGATAAGGTTGGTAGCAGGCTCCCTCTGACCGGCTGTTCAGTTGTGCAGTGCCTTAAAAAGTCAGGGGAAAAAATCACACCCAGGGTTCAGCCATAAATGCATGAGGGGATTTTTGGAAGACTAGCTAGGGACGGTGATGTTGTAACATGGCAGCAGGTTGTTGCTGGAGCAGTGGCAACTGGGAGCTGGCAGGGGACCTCTGCAAACTGGAGGCACTGATGGGGGTGAAGGCACTTTGGGGGCATTTGTGGGACTGAGCGAGAGCTGCAGGGGTTCAGCTGGCCAACCATGTCCTAAGTGCAACGTCCAAGCTCTGTGTTGAACAATACTTCGTTTTCCAAGAACAAGTCACTTCCTGGCATACCCTGGCATGGCTCTTGCAGCCCATTCAGCACGACGATGGCTTCAAGTCCTGTGTCCCATGCGATGGAGGTCGTGGGTGCAGAAAGCTTTAGTCGGTCTATTAAAAGGTATTACATCACCCCACGCTTGAAGTCAAGCCACCTTTAAAATGCAGCATCCACACATGGGCAGGGGGATATTTTCGATGGAAGTTTGCTCTGTGTGTGCTCATCAATGATGTGCTGGTGTGTATAAACCCCGTGCAGAAACAAGTTTATGGCCAGTAATATGTTGTATGTCCTGGTGGGATCTGTGGCCAGCGGGGTCTGTCTGGAGACCTCAAGGATGCTGCAAAATGCCTTCCGTTGGGGAAAATACCTGCAGAATCCATCATTGCTGGAGTGTGTTGGGTCTGCAGAGGGTCCTGCAGGGTCTGAGGCTGGGCAGGAACAGGGAGGCGGTGGGTGACCAGTGCCTGGTTTCAGCACTGAGCCCTGTGGCCAGCTGGTCTCTGTTGGGCACTATCGGTTTGGGCATGGGATCCCAACAGGGACCTGTGAATTGATGCCAAGCCCTGGAGGGCTTTGGTGGAAAAGTCCCACAGAAAGGCGTTTGCCACACAGTCAGAGCTCCTGGGATTTCATTATAAGCCCTGAGACTTCAGGGCTAAGTTTCTCGCAGCCTCCTTGTCACCAAGAATACCCAATTAACATCAGGCCTTTGTATAAAAATTTAAAAGGGGAAATTGCGCTTGGGCAATCCTCTTTGTCTTAATTTTCCTTGCTTTGTTGCTCCTTGGCTGAGCGAGTCCATAGCCCATATTTATAGCAGGCTGAGGAAGGAGGAGGTCTGTAACAGCTCACGGTGCACCCAGCCCACACCTCAGGTTTGTGGGGAGGCTTCGATGGGAGCAATGGGGTTTTCTGCTCCCATCAGGCGCCTGAGACCATAATGCTGATTTTTTTTTCAGCCAGAACTTCCCCAAAACCCCAGCCAGTCGCTCAGAGGGTGAAGGAAAACTAAGTTATATCCCTCAGCAGCGTTGGCTGATTCTGGAGAAAACGAGAGCGAAACAGAGCAGCTTAGGTGTTAATGGGCATTCGGTGGGTGAGGTTGAAGCCTTCAGATCAGAAGGGGTTTCATTGTGGTCTGCTGTTTGTATGGAAACTTACAGGTGCTTCTGGTTTTGCCTGGGTGACCATGGAGCTTTGCACTGGCGTTTCTTGCCAAGGGCAGAGAAGCTCCTGATGCTGCCGTGCTGCTGAGTGATGATGTGTACGAGGGAAGCTCCGCGGTGGTTGTGGACTTGGATTGAGGCTTGGTGGTGACCTAAGTACGTGAAAAAAGTGGTTTATACCAGAGGCTGGGGCCGAGGTGCGACCTTCTCTGCCAAGCAGACGGCGATATTCCCAGTAGGGTGGGAGGATGCTGTGCAGCCAGCAGAGGCGGGGAAGAGGCGATCAGCTTGTCCACTTGGTGCTGGGAGGTCTTTATCCTTCTGCCTACATCAAGGGTTTGAGGACTTCTGGCCTCACGCCGTTTCAGTTACTGCTCCAGATGGGGCTGGAGGAGGTAACGTCAGGTTAACTCCGAAACAAGACCGGCTGCTTCCCAGAAGGAAACCTTGGGGTGACTCAGAGCCGTGGTTGGTGGAGCTCAGCCTTGTGGTGGGGGCAGCGTGAAGGAGATGGGATGTCTGGGTGGCAGAAAGCCCTGGGAGGCTGGAGATGAGGTTCTCAGCCCGTGTCCCCTGCCAGCTCCTCCCCAATGGGTTCGCTCAGGGGTTGTGTGTGGCCGCGGGTTGTCCCCGCCGACGCTGTGGAAGTCCCCTGGCAGGAGCAGAGCTATGCGATGCCCTCGAAGCCATCTGCTCCGTGGTAATTCGGCTCCTGCCAGAAGCCAGGCAGTGGGTGGGAGCTCCAGACAGCTCCTGCTGTGATCTCGCTTCATTCTCTCCATCCACCCCTTCTCTGGGCTGTTCCCATTGATGCTGCTCCTGCCTTTAGCTGCCCTGTGACAGTCTGTGGTGCAGATAACCCAGGCTGTGGTCTTGCTCTGCCGTCCCATCCCTGGAAGAGCTTTGTCCAGCCCCACATTCCCACCCAAACCTGGCAGTCCTTAGCAGGCATCGCTCGGTACGTGCTCCCAGCCTGCTTCCGAAGCAGGTTCTCAGACAAGTGTGGGTGTGAGTCGGTGCTGGGTGCTCCGGTGGCTTCCAGGACAGTGCTGCTCAGCCTTTCCACACCTTACACAGGGCCAGAGGGTGTACACGAGCTGCACAGACCAGGGTTGTGCTGGGGAAAGTGGGAATCAGTATGCAAACAGCCCCTTGCACCATTTGAAGGAAACGGGGCTTGCGTGACCTTGCTGTCTGCATCTGCGTGGCAATTTGCGATAACTTTTGAACTGCTGGGCTGATTTCAGCAGGGCACAGTGGGGATGGAGTGCAAGTTGCATGGAAGTAGGGGAACGGGACATCGCGATGCAAACATGCAAGTTTTGCTCCAAGTCCAAGTGGTTTCGGACTTGGCTGTTTCCTGGAGCAGGAGGCACCGGGGCCAGAGGACACCGGGGCAGAGGCTGGGCAGGGGAGGGGAGGGCAGTTTTTGCAAGTGTTTCTAAAGAAAAGGTAAAATCTCCGTATAACCTAGTTGATAAAATGGTTTGCCCAAAGCACAAATCTCAAACAAGTTAGACATTTCTTTCCTTGTTTTATAGAATTTCCTGTGTTGTTTTTTTTTTTGTTTAAATCACTTCAGACTCCAAAAGGTGTCTGTTTTATCATGTTCAAATTCAGTGTTAGTTTTTTATTGCTAATTTTTAACCAAAAATTTGCTTCATCACTTAGACCTATCTAGTTCGAGCTTGTGGGATATAAGGATTTGAGGGGATGTTGGGGTGGTCTAAAGGGACAAATGTCAGGTTACCCAGCATCAAATTTCATTCTTAATGGCTTTAGTGGGACACAGCCTGAAGTGTAAGACATTAAGTTTCAAACCCCCTGGTAGAACTAAGGGTAACAGTTTGTAAGATATAGTACATGGAACTATTTTTGCTCTGCAACAACATACTGGAAGCTGAGCTTTGCACTGTACCCTGGACCCAAAAGTATTCCTGAGACATTTGCTTCACCAGACTGCAGCAGTGGGGGGTGCCACGAGGACTTGAGAGCCATAGCTTGTCCCCCAGCATCTTGTGGACCAGTTTGCACAGTGTGGGGTGTGTGCCGTGGGGATGTGGCCCCGTTCCCAGACTCTGGCTGGTTTGCAGAAATATTCCCCAGAATCATAATGTGAGCTAGCCAGCACCAAGCTGTTTTGGTGCTGCTCTCTTCCATGCTAATTGGCTAACAATTTGGGTAATTTGGAGCATCTGCTCCATTCCGATGACATGATGTTTCGTTTCCTTTAACAAGCCTGGTGTGTATTCCTTCCAAAAAGGGGTAAATAGAATGCTTATGCAACAGCCAGACACACTAAATCAACCAACACAGTGCTTCCCCCATATCAGCTTTCCAATTAATTTTGCTTCAGTAGGTAAATGGTATTATTAAGCTGCTTGGGGTTTCTGGTGAGAGCTTCGCTCCCTCCTGTCTCAAGGCAGTGTGAACTGCTCTGGGTGCACAAAAGGGGCTGTAAATGGGTATCAAGCCCCTTGCCAGGCTCCAAAGTGGCAGGCAGGAGGTCACAGGCCTGTAGAGAGCATCCTTTGTGTTAAAAACTCCCCCTCCTTGCTCCATGGGGCCCCTGCGTCTACCCCAGTGCAGGTGGGACCCTCAAATTAACTCACCCTTTTTTCTTTTTTTTTTTCTCTCTTCCCTGCAGTTTTATCTGCAGGCCAGGTTCACGTGGAAGGGTGCCCGCCTGCTCCGTCCCCTGCTGCAGTTCACGCTCATCATGATGGCGTTTTACACCGGCCTGTCCCGCGTGTCAGACCACAAGCATCACCCCACCGACGTGCTGGCAGGCTTTGCACAGGGAGCCCTGGTGGCTTACTGCGTGGTGAGTGCTGCTGCAGGGGGGGCCTCTGGGGCAGGGGTTACTGGTGCTGCTGCTGTGAGCTCGGTTTTTTAATGTAGCGGAAGGGCTCATGAGAAAACTGTTAACAAAAGCCGTGTCTGCTTGTCTGTGGCAGCTTGGGCTGCTCTCATGCAATTTACTCTCTGAGGAGTGACCTGATTGCAGGCCCCGTAACTGCAAGTGACAGATGGAAGTGGTGGGGGGCACTGGGGCTGTTCTCAGGGTTGCTGCCTTGCCTGGAAACAAAGGGGCTGGGGTCACTCGTGTCTTTGTACAAGCTCCCCAAACCAAGGCTGTAACAGCTTACCACTTTCTGGTCTAGAGGTGTTTTTGCTGTTTTATTTTTTAACTGATGGAAAAGTGATGCAAAACAAGGCAAGGAATTAAGTTCCCTAATGCTTTATTTCTCAGGGAGAGAAAATAGGTTGTGTGTATACTTTCCACTCGCTGATAATAATCCGTAGCTAAGTCAAAAATGGCACGGCCGGAAAGTTGTTATAAAGCATTATTAACCCACTGGGCAATGGTTGTTGGGTTGTGGTGTTGACGAGTGCCAAAGTCCCGTTCAGGCACGTGGAGCCAGCAGATGCAGAAGGCAGCTGCCTTAACCCTGCCGCCAGCGTCAGCACAGCTCCTGCATCTTCCATACCAATACTGCCAGGGTGTTTCCACACATCCTGGTCATCTATTCCTCTGCGGGGTATGCAGGAGGTCTAGACACCGGGCCACATCACCAGGCTGTGTTACAGGGGTGCAGTTAACCTTTCCATATGCCAGCAGTATTTGGGATATAGGGCAGCGGCTGCCCGGATCACGGTGTCAGGAAGACAGCAGCTCTCCGGATGCTTGGTGCAGACATCCCCAGGCTTCCTGGCTGGGGCCAGCAGCAGATCTGGCCGTTTTCCCCCCAGCAGATGGAAGCTGTGCTGGGAAGGGGAGGCCACAGCAGCGCTGGGCTGGTTTTCCTGTATGGAGGCAAAGCAGTGTAGGAAGCAGCTGCCTGCGAGCTTCACAGGTGGGCACGAGTTTGCTGGCGCTGCCCTTTCCAGCCAGCTTGTGGAAGGGCTGGTCATCTCCATGCCCTTTGGAGACAGGGGTTGGAGGCCAGGAAAGCCTCACCCCAGACTCTTTGGGGTAGGTGGAGGTCTTAGAGTGTTTTGTTGGTGTGTCCCAGGGCTGCTAGCCCAGGTTGGGTTCAGGTGCTCATGCAGGGGATGCTGCAAAGCAGAGGCAGGGACCTGCTGCTCTTCCCCTCCCTGCAGCACAGCCTTCAGCAGCACGCCGGATGATGGCCGTTAAAACACCGTAGTTATCAGGCTATAATTTCTGCTAGAAACCGATTGTGGGTTTCACCTCCGAGGACTGCCAGGACTTAAATCCAGGTTGTGCTGCAGCAGACGCGTTTGTCCTCCAGTGCCTGAAATAACAAGCAGAAGACATTAGTGTCAAGCGCTTCCAGCTGATGAAACATTCGGACTTGGTTCCAGGGTGAAATATGATGAGGACTGCTTAAATGGAAATAGTTTTTATGCACGTCGCAGGCAGCCTGCTATGTGTCGTGCAGTTTATGTCTTTTCTGATGGAGAGAAAAGGGGAGGTGTCAGAAGGACACACTCCTGGTGTTGCTCTGGTTTGATCAGAAGGTTGATTTAACCTCTCTGTCTGTGATTAAGGAATTCTTCGGCATACCGAAAAGGAATATGACTTGCTAAGTGGCAATATAAGATATTGGCTTTGTACAACAGGCGCTCAGTCTTCTGCTGTCAAGTTTTCTTTATGGGTGGAGAGCACCTTCTACAGGAAATGGAGCTAATCCAAGTGAAAAACTTTGCACGTTTATTAGTCCTTTTTTGTGTTAAACACTTCAAGCATTAGGAGGATTTAACACACTGTTTTAACCCCAAAAGATCATGTTTCATGATTCCTATAAGTGTTTGTATAACCTCCAGCCACGTTGAAGTGAAATACAGTTTAAAGAGAAAGGAAACCTCTTACCCAGTCTCTGAATGAAACCCCGAAAAGCAGCAAGCAGCACAGTAAAGGCTGAAGTGCGCAGGATGACACTCCACCATAACTCACTCCTGTCCAAAACAAGGACCAGGCTCAGCGTAATCCCCATATGCTTCTTGAACTGAGCACTCTCCTCCCGTAAATCAATTTGTCATGGCTGTGTCGGTGCAGAAATTGGACATCTTTTTGATTGAATCCAGCTCTCCGAGGTGGGCACGCGAGAGCGCTGGCACCAGCAGCCAGCCGAGCGGAGGTTTTACGCTTGTTAACAGCCAAGAGGAAAACCATCACCAGAGCAGCTCAAGATGCTCATGCTCTGAGATGCGGCAGCAAGAGGCCAGATCCAGGCTTGTGATCCTCTGTGGGTTCAGCTGGATCCTGTGATGGAAATAGAGGCGCAAATGCTGCTGCTTGGATGCCCTGTAAATGACTTTACCAGCTCCGTTACAAAACCAGGCAGCCAGATACCAACACGTCCCCAAGGAAAAAGCCACTTTGCATGTCAGCTCCTTCCGTGCCTGTCTGTGAAGCAATAAAAGCTGAGCAGCAACAGCTCGGCTTCCTGAATCCGCAGTTATGGTTGTAGGAGTGAATTGCCATTTATAGCAGGTTTGGTGTCTATTCAGCTCAGTTCCTTATCTTCCTGTGCTGATATGGACTTGCAAAAGTTGTTTCCAAGGACAACTAAACTTGCCGTGTGAGGCTGTGGGTAGCTAGAAAATGTGGAGAGGCAGAGGGGAATGTCTCAGCTCCTTCCCCACGTTACCCAGCCTGAAGGTGTAAATCTGATATTACTCATTTGAGCACCTTGGATTTTTTTTCCCCCCTCATTTATCTTGCTGCTTAGATGTTGGATCTGAGTACTGGAGGAGAAAAGTCAAATGTGCTGCTAATTCCTGCAGCTGCCACATGCTGCTCTTCCCAGGGCTTCAGTTCAGCTAACCCACACCTTGCTCTGAGTTACCAGCGCTTGATGATACCTGAAGCTGAGCCAGCGACTTTGGGCTGGCAGAAGCCACTGATGGCACGACTGAAGTTCTGGGATTTGGTACCAGCTAACAAAAAAAAGAGTTCTGGCTGCTTTTTGCTACCTCTGGAGGATCTGTGCTGTCTAAGTCTTTTCCCTCCTGGTGTGGGGCTGAGGTTTGGCATGGGAGAAAGTGCCCCGGTCTGACGGTGCTGATAAGCTCAGTGCAGTGGCTGCCAAGGGAGGATGTGGAAGTTTCCTCCCAGCACTTTGTTTCTTATTGTGTTGCTGCCTCCCAAAATTGCCAAGCGCTGGCTTTTTCACATCCGGGAGAGGGCTTACATCACGGCATATTTAGGAAAAAGCAGTCAGGAATGGCTCCTCCTCTATTCTCTGGGCCGGTGGGGAAAGGGCAAGATATGAATCAAGTCCATCGTGTGCTTTGGACTTGCTGCCTGTAACGTTTAGTACAATTTGGATTTGAGGGCGTCTCATTGCCTACCTGGTGTCTGCCTAAATGTGTTATTTCACATCGATCCCATCCCTAAAACAGCTTGCATGAGTCAGGCAGGCTCATTGGAGACCTTTGTTTTGTGTGAGTGTGAGCCGTGTGTCTGTTTCCTGGCTTTTTAACCCGCTCAGCAGTGGGGTTGGGGTCCTGCTCTTGGTGAAGACACAGCAATAAATGAAATTGTTCTGTCATGTTTTTATGCTGTGTTATGTGAGGTCTGAGCCTTCTGTGTCCTACGGGAAGGTGGTAGCAGGTGCTGGGGCTACATGCAGGAATTCAACAGCACAAGAAGTGTTTGAGCCTGCAGCTTTGTACGTGCTTTGTAAACCAAATTTGTGAATGAAGCATCTCCCAGTGGGGCTAAGTTTGCCTTTCCCTCTTGTTCCCCCAGGTGTTTTACGTCTCAGACCTCTTCAAACCCAAGACAAAGACCTGCCTGCCACCGCCCCCCATCCGGAAGGAGATCCTTTCACCTGTGGACATCATTGAACGCAATAACCATCACAACATGGTGTAGGCCTTTGAGAGATCGGATTGGCGTTGTATTTTATTTTATTTTTTATTTTTGCAAAAAAATGACTGCTGACAGCAACTACCTGCTGCTCTCAAATCTCATCAGACAGTAGAATGTAGGGAGAGACTTTCTTGCCCGACCGGTAAAGTCTTACTCTGTGGTCTTTTCAACTTGCGACATTTGGAGGAGAGGGGTGGTGGTCAACTAAGTCAGAAGCGACAGTGAGAAACAGACACACGACAAAAAGATGAACAAGCAAAGAGAGCTGCCGGAGTCCTGGATGTGCAATTGGTTTGAGTGTTCATGTTGTAGTGAACGCCAAATTGTTCATAGCGTAATGAACACTAAGGGATTTTGGAAAGCTGGCCATCTTAGTTGTTTTTGTTTTCTTTTTTATGATGAAGATGTCCAATGCCTGCGAGGAAAAAAAAAACAACTCACAATTGAATTATATAGCACTATGTATGAGAAACAGCACTGAGTCAAGATCTGGGATTGGTTTGTAAGAGTTGCTTTTTTTTTTTCCTATCGGATGCTAGTTTGTTTTTGCCTCCTCTGTTCCATACTGTGACTTAGCGTAGAAGAAGCTTGCCCAGTCAAAGATCTCCGGAGGGTCTCTGTTCACACTACACACCTTTCACAAGCAGTCCTGAGACACACAGCGAGGTTGAACAAACCCACCCTTGGCACAGAAAGCCACATTTCTTCCTTCCCGCTCGCTTCCTGGCGAGGCTTCATCCTGCCTGAGCCACCGGGCGCATGCAGCAGCCGCAAATGGCCTTAAAATGGAAAAGAGCATCCTCCGCTTCCCGGTCCTCCCCCCCCCTCAAAATCGCAGCAGATTTTCTGTGCGCTCACGGTTTGGGCAGTGGCAGCTCTGCCGGAGGCACGTTCGCACTACGACCTCGGGGCTGAGTCCCGGGGAAACTTTAATTCTGCCGTTTTGGGACGGGCTGCTGGGCGGCACGTCCCAGCCTGGGTGTCAGTCGGTTCGTGCATCCCCCCCCCCCCGCTTCTCCCGTTGGCGCCCTGGTGTGCGCTGCCGCTGCGGGTGCCAGGCGGAGTGCTCTGTTCGGGGACGCCGGTGGGAAATCAGTTGTGCCTCCGCCGAGTGTGATTTTTTTTTATTATTTTTTTTTTTTAGTTTTTGTTTTTGCCCGGAAACCACAGGTTTTTGGCTTGCAGACCTTTCACAGAGCGCGCTTGCAAAGGGATCACGCAAAGCATGCAGAACGGCCATTTGCACATCCTTCGTACAGAATCCGTCCTATCATTTCAACTATAGCAAGCTATGATTTTTTTATATATAAATATTATATAAATAATGTATAAAACCTTAAAAATTAACTATGTAAAATATTATTTCTGAAACAATTTTAGATATATCCACTATGACTATAAACTGTGTCCTGACCTGTGTTATTTACATTTTGCTGCTTAAAAAAGCATTGAATTAATTTTTTATAGTCGACTAAAATATTGTAGTTCTGTGGTAGTAATATTTTAATGAAAATAACTACAATTAGAGACATTTGTATAAAAAAATCATATTAAATTGTCTGTATTTTTGTAATGTTCCATTTTGTAAAGAGAAGAATATTCAAAGACTTTTGTAGAATACAAAATTAAAATTTGTATCTGCGAAATTATTGCTGTATAAATGTGCTTTTTAAATAAAAGCTCATAACACAACTAAACAGCCCCACGTGTGTTGCGTCCTGCCTTTGGGTTGAGCCCTCCTGCCCAGGGAACTCGGGTCACCCTTTGGGACTTGATGCACGAGTCATCTGGATGTAGGGGACCCGATGCCACCATAGATAGGCTTCTGGGTGGAGAGGGTATGGTGGCTGCAATCACAGGTTTGCATTGAACTGCTCCTGACAATGCGCAGGCTTTAAGGACATTTCTTTTTATTGATTGCATCCCTTTCTCTCTATCAATATTCTAAGATTTAAATAAATATGGGTTTTTTTGTGTTTGTTTGTTTTTAAGAGTCTGGCTGCTGGGTCTCCCAGGAGGGCTCACAACTCTGCCAACACCTTTCCCATGAAACAACCCCATGATACTTTGCAACTGAACCAAAAGCCTTGCAGCTTGATGGGTTGTGAAGATGTGGGTGGAAGGGGAAAAGAGGAAAAAAAAACATCCCACAGTGGCGTGTGCTCACATACACACACGTGCACAGCGTACAGTTCCACTTCAGGCTTGATTTTTTTTTTCCCCCACTCCTACAGGATCTGAGAACAAAATTAACTCCTTGGTGGTGACACCCTCAGTCAGAGCTGCGTTTCGGCCACTCCTTGGGTGAACCACATTGGCAAGATAACGCAGCACAGAAATAATTTGCAAGAATGCATGACAGGAAGTGAATACCACATCAAACTGAAAATAAATAGCAGGTGGAAATTAAGCAGGCAGAGCTCAGCTAGCACTTGCTATTATTACCGTAATTAGTAGTAGTATTTTATTACGTGTGGAACAACTTAGTAAACCTGTGCCTGTCCTAAATGTAAAGGGAGCTTTGCTAGTGTTGGGTGTATGGAAACAGGTGTACAGATATATGGGGGACAGAGGAGGGTTTGGGGAGCATCAGGCAGCTGGTGAGGTGGTGAGATGCTGGAGGCCTTGTGTGGGATGTGTAGGCCAGGTACGGGGCAGGAAAGGCAGTCAGTGCATGTTTCTGGACAAGGCAGCAGGCTTTAAGGTTATAATGTGTGTCCTGGTGTCAGTAGCACCGTGTCCTATTTCTGGCTCTGCTGCTCACCCCTGCTGACTGCTTGGTAAATAAGCAAAGGGGAGTGATGACTGCCAGCAGCACAGTCCAGAGTGCCCTGTCCCGATTAGCAGAAGAGTGAGTGTATAGGTGCTAGAGGAGAAATGAGTTCTGGGCATGCTGGTCCAGGCAGTGGCAGGGTGATGCTGGACACCAGTGTGGGAGGCATCCAGCAGCACTGCGAGCTGCCAATTGCACATCACAGGCACCACCACAAGCGTGGAGGGGAGACTGAATGGGGTGGCTGGATCTGAGCAGGCAGTGTGAGCCATGAGAACAGCAATGGGGCATATCTGTTATCATCGCTTCCTGCGGGGCAGGAAGGAAGTGAAAGAGAAAAGAGTGAAATGGAAAAAGAAAAAAGAAAAAAAAAAAAACTTTTAAAACCAAACCATACATGCTCTAGGATCTGAAGGCAACCACTTCTGCAGGCAGTCCCTGAGCAGAGTCTGTGCATGCTGCTGGAGCATGCACCATGCCAGGTTTGGTCCTTCATGCACATCAGCGGGGATGGGGAGCAGCCACGAGACTGTGTCTGGCTGGGTTGAGGCAGCACGGTGGTTTTCATGCTGCAGCTCTCCCAGTGAGTTTGATGGATGAAAAGACTCAAACACATTTATGCAAACCAGGCACGTTGCTGGAGCCCGAGGCTGGGTGCCCGTTTTGGCCTTCAGTGCTGAAAAACGTGGGCTCTGCTCCTGCAGATGCTAATCGGAGGCTGTGGAGCACCCAGCACACATCTGCCTTTGATGCTGGCAGGTCCTTTCTGCACAAGGGGCTGTTCCAGTCAAACCTGTCTTTTTTTGCACAGAGACCGGTTCGGCGTGTTTTCACACGATTCATGCAGTGCACCTGACTGCTATGGGAGCAGATCTTTTGTTCCGAGGTAAGAAAGGTTTACGCAAGCCCCAGGTTCGGCCGTGTTTCGGTGTACCCAAACAGCTTCCCTCAGCAAGAATGCTTGGCAGCCTGCAGACGCTGAAGCTGTTGAACTTCTGCTTGATGATTTTTTGGATATGAAGTTTTCAATCAAGGGAGGGAGAGGGAGGAGATCCGTCCTGCAAGCAGGGACCTGCTGTGCTCTGCTCCAAACCTGGCTCGTTTCGGTGGCCGGAGGTTTCATCCAGCTGTTTGCAGCGACCCAGCCAGCAGCCAGCCACAGGGCCACAGGACCTGTGAGGCTGAGCTCCTCCAGCTCGGTGCTGGAAGCTGGTTTCAGCCTCCTGACCACACCATGGACACCTCAGGAGACAGCACCCCATGTTTGCTGCATTTCTCACCCCACGTCCCCTTTCTCTTGCCACACCCTCGGCTTCACCCATCGCTCCCCTCCCAAAAGGCAGGCCTGGTGCTCAGCCTCACCTCTGGGGCCGAGATCGGAGAGGCAGATTTTATGAATGAGGTGAATCACCCAGCTCCTGCCGTCTGTAAACACAGGCTGGGGGCCTCCTTACAGACCTGGGCTGCTGCCCAGCCCTGCACACCTCCCGACACTTGCTGACGGGGTGCCAGGGGCCTGCCAGGCCTGGGCTCAGACCTGTGAGCCTGAAGACAAGTCGCCACCTTCACTGAAGGAAGCAGGAGGTCCAAAACAACAACCTGTTGATTCAGCGGGGGGGGGGAAATAACACACACAAAACAACCCTCGAACCCAACAACTTTCAATTATCACCTTTGCACGCCACCCCCGCTGGCACCAGCCGGCGTGGGAGTGCCTGCGTGAGCTTGTCTTAAGTTATGATTTCCTCGGGGCACAGACTACACCTATGCATGTGTTTGGGTAGCAGTGATCAGACTGGTTGCGACGAATACCTAGCCCGTCCTATCTGTAGCTAGAAGGGAGCGCAGTCACGAGGAAAAATCTCCCAGTGCCCTTTGGTTTCCTTAGAAAGTCTCGTTCGGCCTGTTCCTGCCCTGCTCGAGAGCCGCCGACTGCGACCGCGGCGGTAGCTCGCAGGCAGCGCTGCTTTTAATATATACAGGCGCGGCTGCGTGAAACGTTTAATTTTTGTTCTTCCCCCAGAATATGACCGTCTTTGTGTTGGTGTTCGGTGTTTTGCTGCTGTTGTTTTTGTTTGTTTGTTGGTGTGTTTCATTTTTTCCATCGCTAATCAGGTGACTCTCCGTGCTGTGTTTTTGGGACACGTGAAGTATGAGGCTGCCGGCTAATTCGCTGCTGGTAGCAAAGGCACCAGCATCTGCGGTGTGCAAAGGCATGAACTCTGCAGGGTTTGATCTCACTTTGTACTGAGGATTCACAACCAACAGGAACAATGGGTTGTGATTTAAGAAAAACGCCTTTTAGTGTTCCCACGTGTCAGCAGGAATTTGAGGATAAGAACCACCAAACACCAAAATATACGTACACATACATATACACAGATGGGAAAAATGGGAATTAATGGGAATTCAGCCTGCTCCTGCAGTCTTTGAAGTAATTAAAGCTACACCAAAACTTGAAATAATGTGACTTCACTTACCCTGAAAAAGAGAGAAGTGAAACAAAGCCATCACTTTGTACAGGAACCGATGTGAAAATCTTGGCTTTCCACCCAAACTTTGACATCTCCATCTCCAGGTGTGTGGTGTGGGTGCGTGCCAGCTGAGGTCATTTGGAGATATAAATTAAATCAAAGAGCATTTAATACGTGCTAGGCTGATCTTTTCCCTAAAGAAACCTCACAAATGGAACAGGAAGAACTGTGCTGTTTTAATAAGGAACTCAGAAATAAAATAAAATCTAAAAAAGAAAAGAAACACTCTTTTCATCCGACAGAGGAAGGGAGCCAGATCTCCCATGAGCACAAGCCGATGCAACACCATTATATCAAAGGGCCTGGCCCTCTACACAAGTGCATAATTTGCTTCTTTTCAAGGAAATTTCAGTGACGTAGAAGGCAAATAAATAATGTTTCTCCAGCCTCCCAGGGCTTGTCTGAACAAGAAAGATTGTTAATGTTTAATATGAGGTAAAATTTTAATCCATTTCATTAAACTGTGTAGATATTCTTAGTTTAGTTTTAAGCAGGATTAGTCCTGTTTACCTGAAGTCAAGTAAGCACAAGTATAACTTCAACTGATATAAGCCTTGCTCAAATTAAAGCAAGAATAACTACCAAGGCTTGGGGGGTGGGGGGAAATACCATTGAAGCTTTTCCTTAAAACAAAAAATGGGCTTTGCTTTGATATTTTTTTCTTTATGAAGTATTTCTTGCCATGGGAAAATAATAAAAACTAGAAAAAGTCTATGGAAGTTCTGCTTGTAAATGATGAGACAATAGCAGCTGAAAAAACACTGCTTAATTGAAGAGAGGCAGTGCTTTTCAGCACACCCAGCCTAGGGTTCCCCTGAACGGGTGCAGGCTGGTTGGACATGGCATTTTCAACTCATGGATTTCCAGGAGTCGTCAACATGGATGGCAAACAAATTAACTGATGCTGAGGCCAACAGTACACCAACACTCCATCCTTTGCTCAGAAATCATCCCACAGCTTTTGTGTTTAGCCTGATAGCAATGGCTAAGGTACTGCATGGCCTTTAGGAAGTCATCCAGGATTGATGCAAAGGTGCCAAATTGCGTAGGATTTACCACATGCCTTGGCCAGCTGTCCCACTGGCTCCTGGGCCTCACTGTTAAAAATGTGCTGTTAACTCCCTTATTTTTCATTACTAACTGCCTCTGTATTCTCAAGTACCATATCGCTTTGTTTTTATTTATCAAAAAAAAAAAAATCTTATTAAATCACACCATTTTCCCATAGCTAAGTCCCCTAGTTAGCTTTTCATGGGCCTTGCTTGTAAATAATGCTTCTAAGTTTAAAGCCTGCTCACTTTCTGTTCAGGTTTTTCCTCGCTTTTCAAAAATGTCAGAAAGGCTGCAAGTTAACACAAAACCGGTGGGGAAGTAAATAGCTGAGGACCAATTTTCCTTTTTAGAAGCAATTAGAGAGGAGCACCTTCTGCCTGTAGGTCAGATTTTATCTGACACTGTCAAAGAGGAGATCCCTTATCAGGTCCTAACCCCTACCAGGCCCCGGGAGAGTCACCGCTTGATGGCATTTGCCCTCCTTCATGCCTGCTTCTGTCAGGCACCTTATCTGCTTGACCTTGGGGTGCTCTGGGGAAAGGATAACTGCACTCTTGTTGGGTTGTCCATAGCTGCAGAAGAGGCCTCTTTGCAAGATGAGCATTAGTGACTTCCATGCCAATGTGTAAGATGCAATTCGTCAGGTGATGCTGGGGAGGTTGGTTGCGTTTCCAAGCTTGGAGTGGGGGGCTAAGTTACTTCGTGCTCATTTATACTCAGTATAAATCAGGTGTGATGCTGTTAAGGGTGTGAACCAGGCCCCATGACCTAAGGTACACATGGCAAAAGACCTTGAGAGGTTTGGAGATGATTCTTTGGTTGACGCAAAGCTGGAGGGTTAAGATATATTCGGAAAGACAGCTTTGCCATATATTGACCTTTACCTTAAAATTCACACAGCAGAAATTCCTATAATCATTTCAGCTTTCCAGAGGAGCTACGGAGGAACCAGAGGTTACCTCTACACTACATTCTTGCAGTGCAACTGACTTATGCAGATGTGACCTTGCTGAAAGTAAACAGCGGCACATGGGGCTGATAACAGTTATCTGCACAGACACCGACGAACGCGAGCCGAACAAAAGCCTGCATAAGACTTTCCACCCACTGTATGCTAAATAGGCCAGAGGGGCAAGGGGAGGAATGCCAGGCTGGGGTTACAGCTTCAGTCTTGTTTATTAAGGACAAAATATTCAAATAATTGTGTGCCTGCTCCTTGTCTGAACTGGCACTGAAAATAAGGCGGCAATTGTATTTCTAAGCCCTTGCAGGAAGATTTGAATAGTACAGGCAAGCTCACTCGAGGCATTAAGCCATGCATGTCTCATCTTGCAAAGAAGAGAGCAGCTCCCCGCGGAAGTGGGCCAGGCTAGGCACCGAGCAGGTGGATTAACAGTTCAGAGGAAAGAGCATGGAAAGCAGCTCTCTTGCAGAGCAGGTCTCTGTACAAATACATCCAAGGCAGCGAGGATTAGTGCTTAAGCTAATGAACCACCCGCCAGACCTCTCTGGGAGAAGATATTAGCACATAGCGGTACTGCTGACGACAAGCTGGCACCTCTGCAAGCAGCCAGAGGGTTCGATCAGGAGCAGGCTGCTTGGAGCCAAGCTACCAAAATACCCGTTGTGCTTTATGGGCAACATAACACAAACATTTCCAGCATGGGACCTGTAATGAGCTTTGAGTTTGCCTCGAGACGTTTTCTCCCAATTTGATTATATTTATGAGCAGCTATTTCTGTTTAAGTACAGAAGGGGGGAAAAATGGCACAGATTTAGCTCCACTTGCCCCTGCACACACTGCTGCAACCCTTGGGGCATCTACATGGACATGGGGAGATCTTTTGGGGTAGGTCATGTCAATACATGAGATGCTGTGCATTATCTTTCCTTGCACAGGGAAAATTGTGCATTTTTTGCACATAACAGCCATGCAATCAAGAGGTTTATTAAACAAAAAATGAGCTTAAGAACACAACAGGCAAATACAACCTCTATATCTACATATTGTGTGGTGCCAAGGTGGACAGGAGTGAGGTGAGGTTGCTGCACTGAGATGGCTTTGGCTCTAAGGCACTCACCCTTCTTGGTCCAAGGAAAACCTTTCACATTTGGGTTTAGTGACTCCAGGAAACTGAGGCAGATGTCACAAGTCAGAAGGGAAGGACATCCTAAAGGCACATTTGTATGGTATGTCCCACCAGCTACTCCATCAGCCAAGGTACATAATCAGCAAGAAGATCTGCTGGTATTTATAGTTGCCAAAAATACTGGGGGGTTCTGCTAGCCATTCCCCACTTTATTAAGGCAGTTTTGAATGTGGGGTTTCTATCCCTTGAGAAATTCAGATATTTTACTATTTTCCTCTTGAATTGAGGCAGAAAGTCAAAATACGAATCCCCATTAGGAAATGTTAAACAATTTTTTTCAAATCTGTTTTCCCAGTTACAATGCAGATCTACATAGTTGCAGGCACCAAGAACACACAAAAAAAACTCCTTATCTCCAAAATCGCTTACAATCTCAAAGTGCTTGAGGAGTGTTTTCCTTTTCTTTTGTACCTCAAGACACAATGCAAGCAGCAAGAGAAGACTCATTATTTTTAACAAAGCGTGGCTGCAAGGCTTGCTCCTGGGAAGCCCTTTGGCTGGGGTGGCAGGAGGAACGTGGTGAGCTCCACTCATGCTCACCGAGGGACAGCCGTGCAAGCACGTGGCTCACCAGCCTGTGAGGTGTTGCCTGGAGCATGGCCCCCGAGCTCAGCAAAATGCGATGCTCCTGGCGTAGCTGCTGGGTCCATTGGCAGGGGTAGCCTCTCTCCTTCCCCCAGAGCCAATCTTTCCTAAGTGTGCAGTGGAAATGATGCAGCTTTCCCCATACTGAGACCTCTGGAGATGGTGATATTGGCTGTAAGGACACATTTCAGGCAACGTGGAAGGTAACCTGCCAATGATGCTCCCCATGCACTTTGCTGTGCAGCACATGCTAGGTACCTGAAGTCCCTGTGAACCTCGGCGTTGCTCTACATGTTTATTTAGGGGCAGGTTTTAACAGGAGCTGGTGCTAAATGGCAGCAAGGGGGCTAAATAACCTTCCAGGTAAGGGTCCTGTGTCCAGCTGGAGCACGTTCTTACAGGAACAAGATTTCCAGGAATGTTGCTTTCCTCACCCCAAATTCTCTGTTGTCTGATGGCACTCAGAGTTTGAACAAACATGGGCTAAGCCAAAGTGAGAACTGGCTGCCGGAGCTCAGCAGCACATGTTTTGCATTACGGAGCTGTTTGAGGGGCCTATGCAGCTTAGTGGAAAAATCAACAGGTTCGTCCCCTTGCAGCTCACAGGTCCAGAATAGCCCGTGGCCCTAAAGTGGGGAAAACTCCCCCCAAGCTCAGCTCCCTCACTAGTTTCCATGTCAGAGGCTATGCATGGTGTGGGACAGATGGCACACGGGCCATGTGTGTGGGTTGTACCCTGCGAAGCCCTCGGGAGCAGTTTGCAGGATGCAGCAATCCCAGCCCTGCCACGCATAGCCTGTCCTCAAGTTGCCTACCCTCCACTTCCAGAGCAAGCACTGTCTATTCCTGAAACAGGGGAAAAGCGATGAAAATAGCAAAGAAACGTAAGCCTGAGGATCTTCTAGCACACAAATAGCAAAGGAAAGAGAGATAAATACTGTGATAGCCTTTAAATATCTGTGGAGGAAACCAGCCAGGAGCCAGCTTGGCTACAGCGAGATGGGCTGGGTGATAATGACAGATGATCCCAATATTCCCGAGAGGATTTCTGACCACCGTTTGTACAAACGAAGCGGAACGTGACATTCTGGAGATTTGGGTTCATTTTCTTGGGAGGAAAAGGACTGCTAAAAGCCTTTAATAGCTCCAATTCAGGTAATCACAATTATAAGGAGCAGGGGAGGAAGCTGGGCCTGATGTATGACATGCCAAAGAGCTGAGTGCAGTAAACAAGGGTAGGGGAATATTTGTTTGGCCAGCACGCTAGGTACACAGGAAACATCAAGCAATAAGAGGACGACTGAGTGCAGGAGTTCCCAGTCCTATATTTACGAGCAAATAAAATGATGGGAGGACCCCACAAATTACAGACATCTACAAATAACCGCAGAGCTTTTGTCTGAGCTGTGGGAAGATGCTGTGGACGCTGATAACAGAGGCTGCCTTGCACAAGGCTGGGGAGTGTGGGGCTTGGCCCTGTGTCCACTGTGCCGAGCATCCCGGCCCCATCCTGGCTCCAGGCTGCAGGGGAAGGCGGAGAGAGCACAGGAGAGGATAATTATGGAATAACCTGTCGATGGAGGAAGTGGCTTCCCAACCTCTCTTTATTTAGGGCTTGAGTTATGCTCAAAAACAGGCAGATTTATAGCCCTCCCATGGTTGTGTTGTTTTCTCCTTCTGGCCAGATTAATATAATAAATGAGAGGTAGGAAAACGGCTGAAAAGCAAAGCCCCTGCAGCGATGTTGTGTCACATCATTAAATAAGGGGGCTTTTTACTTAAGAGGAGATGTTTGACCCATAATTACAGCTAAACTCCAATTTGGAAAATGGCTTTCAGTCTATTGAGACTTCTGTAATTTTAACAGGATGCAGCATTCGAATCCTCACCCTCTGTTTTAGAGGGCGGCATAAAGTGATTATAAAACACTAAATAGCAGCTGTTTTTCAGGCTGGAAGGGGCTCTTCATTGCTGTGTGATTCTGCTCTACACAAAGGCTCTTTCTGAAATTAAATACCCACTGTAAATGTCAAGTAGTATTTGGTTCTCATTCCTGAGGTCTGCACACAATTCGTTCTAGCAAAACATGGGCTGAAAACTAACCTGACTTGTATAGCAGAGTGAGTATCGACTGGGAATTTCCAAATCCCAGCATCAGCAGGGCGGCTGGAGCTCAGAAGATTATCAAAGGCAAAGGTATTGCAGTGTCCTGAAACAGGGGTTAACCACGCTTGCAATATTTACTGTCCCCCAAGACTGGATTGGGTATATCGGGAATGTGATGGCATGTTTAAACACGTTGCTTTATCACCTTTTTGATCTAAACCAATCACGAACATATAAACCAGCTCTGAGGTGACCGGGCAGCTTGTTTTTTGATAACAATAATTATGTTCCTCGCATTTACACAGAGCATTTCGTTTGTAGATCACAGGATGCTTCATCAAAGCAGGCTGCAATCACCACTGCCCATCATTACCAGTAGAGAAAATGAGGTGCAGGGGAGGGAAACACCTTGTTTGTCCCAAACCAGACATCAGGTGATGGGGTGGCAGGAAATAGGAGCCTTGTGGTCCTTATTGAAAGGACAAACCCTAGCTTCTGACCATGGATTAGCATGGGATTGGCCAAAACCCCCTGGCAAGGAGATGTCTGGGAAGTTTTGGATGAAAAACTTCTGCTTCTTTCTTTATTTTTACTTTATCTTCAAAATGGAAGGTTTCATAGGAAAGAGCACTTTCTAACAAAGCGTTCCTGGGGAAGGTTTTTTTTTTGATATCACAAGGCATTTTGTGGTCAGGAAACACGTGTGTTTAGCCATGACGGGCCGTGGTGGGGATGTGGGAACCCCAGACCTGAGTCCCACCTGTGTCTGAGTCAGACCTCCATGGCCAAATCTCCCCAGTCCCTGATGAGATTCTGGTTGCGGTCTCACTGGCGTGGTGCAGCTGGTCGGGGTTTCTCAAAATGCATGGTTCATCCAGCCCAAATGCTAGCTGTTAGCCATCTCACACACCAGCAGACTCCTGCTTTAACTGTTTCTCCAAAAAGGATTTAAATCCCTTATATCCCCTCATGTCTGGATTGCGACCAGTTGTGAGACGAGACACGAGCACTCTTCCTATCTAACAGCTTTCAAAGGTGTTGGTCTCACATCCACTTCCAGGCGAGCGGGGCTACATTTTGACATCTCAGCAAATTTTTCTGCCTGTCCCCATGTGGGAAATTTCCTGCCCATATTTAAGCCTTGCGTGGCCTCTTTCTGCTGTTGTTCCCCGTGACAAGAGGGCTGCAAACAAAAGAGAGCAAAAACAAAAAGACGAGCCTGCGAAAATGTCCTCTGCTGTGTCCTCTTAAGATCCAATTTTCATTTCACATCACTTCTAATCAGACTCTGGTTTCATTCCAAAATTAAGCACTGGGAAAAACAGCTTTTTTTTTTTTTTTTTTTTTTTTTTTTTTCTTTTTTCTTTTATTAAGAAATATTGCCTTCTTGAAGAAAACAACAACAACAACAACAAAACTCCTCTTGATTCTTTCTGAACAGCTCTTCTAATACTTGAGCTGGAGTGGTTTACAATGCATGAAGTCCTTTGTGCTTTGCATTTTTCAATGCTTTGGGCTTCTGCCTGCAGTTGTGCAAAGTTTCAGCAAAAATAACCCACCAAGACTTATTTCAGTTTTTGATTCACATTTTGGTGTCAGAAAGGGGCTGAGATCTCAAGGATGGAATGAAGTTCTCTGTCATAATTTTGCAAGTCTGCAGTTTGATTTAATAGTTGTCTGAATCAACTCCATGAAAACTTGTATGGCTATTATTGTCCTGGCTTCCTTCACTAAAACAGGCATATCCTAAAAATAGGTAGTTTGTAAATAAGAGGGAAAAAAAAAAAAAAAAAAAAAAGCTGGCATCCCAGGTTCTTTTAAATAAGAAAGATGCACTTTGCAACTTTAATTTTTTAGGTTGGTTTCCATTCATTCCATTTTGCATATGAGGAGAGGCAGAAGAACCAGGTGCACTGGTTTGTGAAAAGGCAGGATAGTGATTTTTTTTCCCCAAAATAGTTGGCCTACTGTGAGGCTCACAAACTCAGAAGTAAATTCCCAAATCCCACAACGGAGGTTAAAAGCCCTTGTGTCCTGCAGCAGCACCAGACCGTTTTATTGCGAGGAAAAATGGTGATTATTCTGGGGGGCCAGGGCTGAGCTTGCTGGAAGCTTCAGGACAGATTTGTGTCCCCACCAAGTTCTGTGCCAGGCTTGCCGGGTTGCAAATCCCCAGGCAACCTGCAGTGCCTGTTGTTTTCTGCTGTCCACAGCTCCCCAGGGTAGGGAGAGAAATTAAACCATGGTGCAGAGGTGTGAATATTCCCAATAAAACCATCCTGATGGGAATGTCTTTTTCTCATGGAAGCCATCTAAATAGCAATTCACCATGGCAACACACATTTGGGCTATAAAAACCCTCAAAGAAGAGGATTTTTGCTTTTATTTAACTTCACAAATACCTACTTCATCACCCACCCCACGGACGGGCTCAGGAGCTGGGCACACCACAGGGAGGACTTTGTCACGCAAAGCAACCTCCACGTGCTTTAGGATCAGATATGGAGCCAAGAACTGGAAGAGGAGGCAGATTTGCTTGGGAGATAAGGGAGAGCCCAGCCAGGAGGCTGGAGGGGCGTGAGGGCGCTCCAGCCTCACCCGTTATCGTCGTCCACCATCGAGCAAACCTTCCTTCGCCTTCCAAGCAGATAAAACCAGTCTGCGGACATTGCACGTTTCAGCTGATTCAGACACAGCTGGCGTGCTGGGAGCTGGAGGGAATTTATTTCTCTTGGCCGATGACCCGCTCTCTTTGAGGGCTGTGTTTTCCATGTACTCTTTGCCTGGCCGCAACGTTTATACCGCTGACAATTATTATTATTTCATTATTGGGCTAAGAGCTAATGAATTAGGCTAATATGCAGCTGGTAGCCTGTGGACTCTTTTGCAAGACTGTTTCAGTGACACTTGGAGGAGACTTTATAGATAGGCTGTTCAAACTCAGCTCAACCCTAGTCTGGCATTTAGCTGCGGCTTGCAGAATATAATGGCTAAATACGTTTAGCCCGTGCCCACAATAACTCTCTTTGACTGCAGAAGAAGTTCCAATAAACATGTCATTCACATGCGAATGTATTCCAGTAAAAATTAGTGAGCTGATGCTATGAATAACCTGCAGAGCCGTCGTGTATTTTCAATTGCCCTCCCATCAGACGGTAACGAGATGATTAACACCAGATCGGCCAAGATATTTATATTGCTCGGATCATGATGTGTCATAAGCAAATGCAAAATTGCATACTGTATTGTAACAGCAGGGATGGGAAGAGCCACGTAATGAGCTGGTTTTATAGTGAAAAACAAATGGGATTGTAATACAACCCTGGAAACAAGGGAGTGCTTCCAAGCAGGGCGAGGGAACAGGACAGCGGCGCGTGAGAGCAGTGCTGAGAGTGACTCTTTGGTGAAATGAAGTGATTTATATAAACAGAGGGTGGTTTATTTCTTTTTTTTTTTTTCTTTTCTTTTTTTTTTTTTTTTTTCTTTCCTGCAGCAGCTTCGAGTGATACAGCATGGATTTGGACAGCACATCATTGGACCTGGCCAGCGTGGGAGAGCTTTTTATTAAGTTAATTCTTTTTGTTTGCTTCTTGGGGATAAAATGAACACTGCAAGTCTGGGTTCCTTTGTGGCTCTGTCACCTTCTCCCCACCTCCCCTATTTTATAATTAACAGAAGCCCCTGCAAATCTTCCCCTGCAACAGGAGAACCCTCCCCCACCTGTGGCCCCTCTCCACCAAGCGCTATTTTGTAAAATCTCTTGTCACCAGGGCTCTGCGAAGACTTAGGCGCCTAATGGGAAACATGTGTCTTTCCCGGCACTCACAGCCTCACCCCGAGGAACTCTGCAGTGGAGCTCTCTCAACAGAGACAAGGAGCTGATGGAGAAAGCAACGAGGTGGCAACTTGGGTGTTTCTGCTTGCTTCAGATGCACGGTGATGGCAGCAGCACACAGCAGCTTCTCCGCAGAGGGAGGCACATTGGGCAAGAGTGCCTGGTGCTCCTGCTGGGAAGCCTAGACAAAAGGCAGCAAGGGGGAAATTAATGGCTTTTTAGAAGAGGGAAAAAGCAAAATGATGGGAAAACAATTCCCAGTTTGGAGCCTCGGCCCACCACAGTTTTGTTCCATTTCCTAAGCAAGGGAGAAAAAAAAAAAAGAGAAGCTGGAGAAGATGCACAGAAACTGGGGGATCCTATTTTTTTCTTCATTATTTTTCATGGATTATCACCATCAAAATAGTGGGCATCTTAATACTGTATGCATCGTACAGAAAGTATAAGTTATGTAATATAAATTGGTCGCATGCCTCATTGTTTTTCTTTCTGGATGTTCTGATCTGTAGTCTTCTGTACAAAACAGATCCTGTAAATAAATCAGTGCAGTGCCCAAAGGCACCAGGCCCAGACTTTGGGCAAGATTAACTCCAGCCATAAAACCTATTCATCACTTTGGTTACCTTCTTCAATTTCTTGAGTACAGGGGATCTCTGGGTAGATGGAGCTTCAGAAGCCAAAAGATGCAGTGCCATCCCTAAAACTTGGGTGCTACTGGGCCTCATTTGGATTTAAGTGCTCAAATAGCCAAGCTTGCTGGATCTGGCTGGTGTCTGACAGCTAGCACTGTTGGGTGTCCAACAGCCAAATTTTGAGAATAAAAATCAGGATTGGGCTGAGGTGTGTCATTTCCCTGGGTGTTCCCTTGTAAAGGTCACTGCTCCTCTCTCCCCACCCCAGTGTATCCCTCTCTGCAACTCTGTTGTTTGTGCAAGACTTCGGGAATTAAAACCTCATTTCAAGGGTTATGAGTAGACCACAGCAGTGATGCATTGCACTGATTATGAGCAGCAGGCGAGCTGTTCCCCGTCAGCTCTCTTGCCACAGTAGTGTGCAAGTTCTGTATGGCTTGCACTGATTTTTCTTGCCTGTGAATTCTATTTATTTATTTATTTATTTTCTAGCAAACAAGAACTCCATTGCATTAGTGGAACAGACTTATCATGATAAATTGCATAGAATAATATTGTTACAGGGTATTGCCATCACCTCAGCAGTAATAGAAATTAAAAATAAAATTAGAAAAAAAAAAAAAAGTTGAAAAATAGATAAGTATCTGTGAGATAGCTGGGAGTACACTGGAAGGAAAAAATGGCCCTGGTAGGGAAATAGACAGATGTCCTCTTCAGATGTAAATGTTTGTTTATGGGGACAACACTGGGAAATCTTCATATGAAAGAGTCAAGCCATAGGAAAGTAGTTGTATTTATGAAAATGTTGGGGTTCAGGGCTTCCAAGGGGCTTAAAGTTTCTAGATCTGCAGTTCACTTGTCTATGACATGAAGGGAACATCATCTTTAGCCTTGGAAATCTGGGCATCTTGCCGCAGAACCCCTTAAAACCAAGGGAGCCTCAGATCACTCAGTGCTACTGTAAATAGGCACATCATTGATTAAAGGCCTGGCAGGAAGGTTATCTTTCTTGGCCTCTTGCATAACAGAAGCTAGATAATTAAATTTTATAATCTTTGCATCAAGCCTGTAATTCCCTGCTTGTGTTAGGGTATGACTTTGAGAAGAAGCCCCCACCTGAGCACCCTGAGAAGTGCTCACCTCCCTTGGCAATCGCTGCGGTTGCCATTAGGAAGGGCCACAACTGGAAAGGGTTTACTATTTCTTCCATCACTTCTGCTGGGTTGGTGAAAGATCAATTTCCCACCAGCAGCCCTTTCCCTTTCCTCTCCCTGCTTTGGGGACCAGCTGGTTGCAATGAACCAGCCTCTCACCATCCTCCTTGGGAAGCTCAATGGTTTGGATTCCTGAGATGCTCAGCCCACAACAAGGTTTTCAAACAGCTGTTTTCAGAAGTGTTTTCCTGAACTCTCACTAATTCACCAGGATCCTCCCCAAAGCCCAGCCTCCATGCCAAGCCCCAGCCGGGCATGTTCCCAGCAGCGCTATATAGGGTAGTAGCCACACTCATAACGCCAGCCTCTGTCTCTCTTTTATTTCTCTATATCATTATGTTGATGTAATAAATATGCAGAGGAGCTCCAGGCATCAGCCATGTCCTTTGTTTGAAACACTCTACCACGTTCTCCCAACTTGGTATTACCATATGATTATATACATGCCAGAGAAATAAGTCCCAATGTCAGTGCTGCTTTTATACTGCAGCTCTGCCTTCCTGTCCTCCCGTCTGCATTTCCCATCCCACATTCACACGCTCCCATTACATGGCTAGCCTATATTTTACTCCCTCTGTTCTTGCTGCAGCTCTTCTTGGTAAGGGAAGTCTTGATTATATGTTATGGCTGAATGACTTAAATCACAGAAAAAAATGTACGCAGAAGAGCAAAATGAGGTCAAAATGAAGTCAGAGCGCTCCAGTTGGGAGGCAGGTCCTTACGGAGGGCTGGTGGCACCTCCCCTCGCTCTGCTGAGCCTCCCTGTGCCCATAAGGACTCAGCAGATGCTTAACCTCCAGGGGGAAACCCCAACCCGCCAAGCCAGCCCAAAGTGAGCTGGTGCAGGCCAAAATTTTATAAGCAGGCTGCAAACGTGGGCTGCCGGGAAGATTTCTGCCTATTTCCAGCACTGGGAAAATGCACGAGCAGGGAAGTCGTATTTATATAAGTCAAGGAAAACACTGTTTCCTTCTTCAGCAGGAAACAGAAGTTATTCTCAGAGCTTCAGCAAAAGAACAAGAAATTAAATAAAGTGCTGGGAGCCTAAACTTGTTTTATTCCTGTGGTTTTACAATCTCCGAGTCAAAATAAACACATTTTCGATCTCAGGATAATTATTAGGGTAATAATGGGGGGGGGGGGAAGTTATTTACAGGCTCCAATGGAATTATTTGATGAATCATGTGAACTGAAACAACAGATTCAGGGCAAGAAAACTCACATTTATGCATGGTTTGGTTTGATTCTTTTGTTAGAGGGCACCCAGATGCTGCAATATAAGATTGGGCAAACCTTTGGGTGCTCCCAGCAGGATTTTTGCCTGAGAGAAGAGCAGTGACCACTATTGCAACAACTGATTTCTTTCAGTTAAGAGCGTTGATGAATTTTAATGATGTTGATCCTCCTTAAGTCTGGGGTGGGGTCTCATGGTGGTGCCAAACCAGAGCCCCTGGGTGAGGGCTTACATCCCAGGCTGGGTAGGGTGCTAATTTGCACTACCTTGTGATATCCGATGAGGCAGATGAAAAGCAAAGGAGAATTTTGAATCTTCATACCTTGAAGTGCTTACCACCGCACCTCTTAATAACTCAATTTAGTATTTAATAAAAGGAAAGGTTTTCTTAAAGGGAAACTGGAAACTGGAGCACTCAGTGGGATAAGTGCCTGGGGCAAAGTGGTTTTTGGGAGCTGTGTCTACTACAGCAAGACAAGGGTAACCAAAGTGTAGTTACAAGAAATAGCTACAAGACATAGTCACAAGGGGAACTACAAGAGGTAGCTACAAGGGTACATAACGGAGGTAGTTATCAGGCTCTTGGCACTTTGAGAGTGAAGGGCACAGGAAGAGGAACAGGTATGGGGCCTCCTACACAGGAATGATGCAATCACAGCAACTCCTGAAGCTTTTTGTCCCTTCTTTCACTAAAGCAAAGGCAAAAGAAGGTAGCAGGAGGGTGAGAATGTCTTGAATTGCATATTCTTTTCAAAACCAAAGTGGGCTAGGAACACTTCACCCTGCATGAAGCAGTCCCGAGGTTTAGGCTGCTGTTTAAAGGGTAGAGGTTTAACTCTGAAGCAAGCCCATAATTTTTATAAACAAGGCTCCCATTTCCCTTCTGGAAATATATATATGGAAACCCACGTACGCATGAAGCCTAAGACATGCACGAGAAGACCATTGAAGCCTTGTTATCTTTGCTTTTGTTCTGCTTTCCTGGTGCTTTTTCAATTCCCTTACCGGTACTGCCTTGGAATCGACTCCCTTTTCCAGGATGAGCTTTTCACAGGGCCGCAGGGCTTTGTTCTCGCCCCGCTGCCCCTCACCCTTGTTTGTTGTGCGGTCCCTGGGGTGTGCTTCTGCTCTTGTAGGGGGCCAGTGGCGGAGAGGAAGAGGCAGAGGATGTGAACTCCCATGTTTGAGCACAAAGAGAGAGGTGGACCCGTTCACTCCTATGCTCAACGCTCCTCAGCAGGCAGAGAGAGCTCCTGGAGTTAAAGAGCAAAATACCCACCAAGGACTGGGGCAGAGGGGTGTAAGCTGGGTTTCTCCCCACCAAATGGCACAGTGGCACTGTCTGCAGCCCTCGCTGCCATCATTGCCTTCACGATCCTTATGTGCGTTCTTCAGATCTGTGTGGGAGTCTCCTATGCGACTTCCAGGTATAAAACTTTTTGGCTCCAGAGAAGCTGCTTCACATACCGCGGCAAGGAACATAAATACATCAGTGCCGATGGCGCCTGGGAGGGAGCCATGACCATTCCCAGGCACGTAGGACTGGAAGGGACCACCTGCGTCACGGGGCTCAGTCACCGGCTCCTCACAAACACCTTCCACAAGCTGGTCAAGCACCAGCTCCTCAGCGATTTCCTGGTTGTTCTTGCAGCTGCTGCCCCTTGCTTGTTAAAAGCTTGGCATAAGTACCGGAGCAATTCCGTTTGCCTCAATATTTTTGTCACCTAAAGGATCACAGGGCCTTTTTGAGGACGATCCAGAGTCCATCTGATGCTGCAGATGCCATCATGATTCCCCTTTTTAAAAATAAGAGTAGTAAGCAACAAAGCTAACATGCATATTCATTTATTGCACCTTTTTTTTTATTATTTTATTTTCCCCTGAAAAATTTCTAGTTTGTTTTCTTTTAGCTCTTTGCTTGCTCTCCTGAGAACATAGGCCTGGAGGAGATTTCATGTTTGGTGGTCCAGCATGGGGAGGCAAGGCTGCAGTCATTTTGCAGCCCTTCTCCCCATGTCTTAGGGCCCCAACGACCCACAGGCACAGCCCGAGGACTGCTGGGTGGGTGGTAAAGGGAGACCTGCCTAAGGCTCTTGCTTTCTGCCTTCTCCCCAGTGGCTATCATGAATAATCAAATCATTAAAGTGAACGATGTGCTGTGATATAACCTCAGCTTAACCACCTTCTGCATCTTCACAACAGTGCTGCCTCCACCATCCCCCTTGTCCGAATTATACAGCTTAGGAGCCAGATCTTAGAGATGATCTGTGCTATAAACAGCATTGTTAGGGGAAGAAAGAATTAATTAATTTCAATGATGAACATTTCTTCACAGTGACACACACAGCTGTGGAGAACATGCAATCCATAGGCACTGGGAAGCAGCAGGAAAGTGTTTCTTAATTTGTTGTTTTTGTTGGTGTTCTGACTATTTTTGTTTGCTTATTTGCTTGTTTGTTCATTTTTATTTGCTAGCAGAGCCATCATATCATGAAATCATACTCAGTGATTGAAAACATGTATTTCAGAGTCACGCTGTGTGGCAGACATGGTCATAGGGTTGAGCTGAAGGATTCTCCAGTGTGACAGCCCTGCCTCTGAACGGTCCCAGAGTAACAGTGTTGGGACCTGAAGGTCCTCAAACTCAATGAAACTAGAGCAAGTTAGCGTGCACTTGTTGCAGATTAACAGGAGCACATGGACAATTACAGCAGAGCAGCCACCGTGCAAGCCATGAGTGCTGTCAGTGCACGGTGGGAACCTGCCTGGGACTCCGTCCCCACCGCCGGGCCGATCGGTGGTTATCTCAAGGTCAGGCGTGCAGGAAGCCACCAGGACGCCGTGAATATTGTGTGAGTGGGAGCTGCTGGCGGGGCTATCAGAGCTTCCCAGGTCAGCAGGACAAGCAGGGAGTTGCCCGAGCTCAGGACGAAGCAGGAAGAAATGAAGATGGCGCCGAAAATCCTGGTGGGAAGGTTCAAAGCCCAGCCAGTGCAAATGACCCCCGTCAGCAAGGGGAGGCCAGGGCTGCATCGATGCCTGCCCCAAGCGTACCCTAGTGTGAGTCCTAAATCCACACTGCTTCCTCTTAACACCACCCCACCTTCCCCTATGCCCTTCCTATACCTTCAGCTGCCAAGGTTAGAATTGCATTTGCAGTGCTTTGCGTTTTACTGTGGACAAGCATGTTATTGTAATGGTCTATGGATGCCTTTTCACCAACTTTTTGCACAGAAGTCCCTGCCCTGTAGAACCAACTCTGGTGAGGCTGAACTTACCCCCACAAAAAGCCTTTGGGGTCTTTTTGCTTCATGTTTACGCATTTCTTCATCTGAGAATATCCTCGTCCATGGAGCAGCTCACAGGCAAATAACGACAGCAACTATAATAAAATCACCACCAGTTTCTGGATTGTCTTGAGGGTGAAAACTAATGATGACGTGGCTGCACAGCCATAAAATCAACAGCAGCTTTCCAAAAAAATCCAGAAGGCAATGACTGCAGGAGCACCAGTCATCGGTAACGTCTTTAAGGGTTAAAGTAGCAAGCTGACAAAAGCTTTAATGTTTTTACAGCGCACAGACATGTAACATACAATACAGGACAATTTGTTCTATTGATGTCTAAAAATGCTTAATGGAGAAACAGGCTGTTAAAATACAGGATACTTTATAGGTTAGCTCTTCTCCATACTTTATCCTCTGGTATTTGCCAAGTTAGCAGAGCATCAGACTTCAAGTCACATTTATGCTTCTTCAGAGCAGTTTTTCCACTAAAAGCTTAGCTAAAAGACATACATATTACTGAAAAGGAGTCATTCATTCTTGTCACACAATTTGTCCTCAGAACAGTTGCAAATCCTGCATATCATTTTTTTTTTAATCGAGGGGAAATAAAACAGCTTTTATATAGTTAAACAATTGTCCACAGTCTCTCCCAAGAATGGAAAAACGCCCTAAAAATGGAAAGCAGGTGGGTTTTCTCCACATCAAGTTGCTTCTTCTGCACAAGAACAAATAGGCTACATCTTTGTTCTCTTTTTAAAAATAAAATAAATAAAAGCAACAGAATTGGTATGTCTTCTAAAAGAGTCCTGTAAGCAGGAGATCTCTAGGAAGTGTTCTTTGGTGCCTGCGCTGGCTTTTTGTGTCTGCAGTTTCTTCTAAGTGGATTGACAAAACTTTCCTACTTTCCTACCATACCACTGCAACCTTGGCATCCCACATTTCCTTTCCATTGCTGCTAACATGGGAATTTCTGCATATTTCTTTGATGTTGCTGCTGGCTTGGGAGTGTCAAAGCCAAAGAACACAGAGAGGATGTCTTCAGAGATGTCGATAGGGGCAGGCGACCAGAAGAAGGGTACATCGCTGGCTGAAAAGAGACACCTGAGGATGTAAGATGAGAGGAGAAATGCTCAGCAAAACAACTTCTGCTGCAAGGCTCTGCGTCTGAAGCTCCCTAGCACTTCACTGGGGACTTGCTTCCTTACTTCTATAGGTCTTTATTAACTCAGAAGCCTCCTTGGTGGAAATATAGATGGCAAAAATGGACAATTCTGACATGTATTTTTACAGGCAGGTGGATCCCAGCCAAGCGCTCAGTCATGCCATTATTTTAGGCATAGGTTATCAGCAATGCACACAAAAATGCTGGGTTAGGAGAGCAACTTTCAGAAGAAACGATCCTGCTAAACCTGGAAATACTCTCAGACCCCTGTGGCACAGGAACAATAAGTTAAGTGAGTGGCAAAGCAAACCCCATGACCTGAACATCTGCAAATTTCAGAGGCATTTAAAACAAAACCTCAAACAGAACTCAGAGGCCTAGCACCATGCATGACAACAAGACAGAAAATTGTGTTGATATTACTGAGGCACTACGTGGGATGAAGTTCGCCTCAAGGTCAAATTTGGGTACCTTCCTGGCTTTTCTGGATTATTTTTTTTTAATTTTTGGAAGTACTCTGTCTAACTCAGCAAGAAGCACCCGATGGACACCTGCAGATTGCTTTGCTCTCAGCAGCATCACTCCCAGATAAACCAGTCCACCTTATTTATTGTGCCAGCTAATGGAGGAATAAAGGCAGACAGGACAGTTCCATTTTGCTATTTTTCCTCCCATTTTTATTTTTCACGGCCTGTCACTGATTCCCTTTCCTCCCCCTTTTTTTCCCCCCTATTAAAACAAAACATCTGCTGCTGTTTTAAGATGTGGTGGGCTTTCGCAGGCTGTTATGGACAAAGATAGCACTTGGCAGGGAGGGGAGCTGAGCAAGAGCCACAGCAGGTGAAGGGTTTTAATTCCCCCATTACTGTAATCAGCTGCCACAGCCGCGGGAGGCAGTGGTAATGATTTCCAAACCCAAAAGCCTGGCAAAGGGCAAGTGTTCACACGATGAGGGAGCGCTGGCGGGCTGGACGTGGGCTTGGCCCCATCCATCAGGGCTTTGCAGAGCTCAGCTGGTGACTAGTCGCTGCGTCACTCCTTTCTGATTAAATTCCCATTAAGTTTAAAATAATAATATGTCCTTAGTGGAATACGAAACTCTGGAAGAAGAAAAAAAAAAATCTTCGTGGGGTTTTTTTGGCCAGTGGTGAGCTAAGGTCCAGCCCTGAGGAAGCATATGGGAATGGCTCTGTGATCATGCTCTTCTGTTACAGTGGGGGGCTTATCCTTGCTTTTGCTATGACCACAAAATCCAAATTCAGTGGCTATCCAAGACCCTTTATATGATTTTGACAATGAAAAAAGCCTGAACAATATACATAAATTATTATGTGTGAACTATAAGGCACAGAAGCGCCCAAATCTTTCAGCAGACAATTTCTCAAAGGAGGTTGATCAGAACAACCTGCACATTTGCGTCCAAGATCTTTGGTCTAACATTTTTCTCTCCCAGCTATCTAACCCTTTTTTTCATTATCTGTCTGCTCGCCGTCCTGAGTGGGAGCCAAGCAGACAGAGCAGAAGGGGCCACAAGGTATTTTGGCATCCGCAGTCAGACCAGACTTGAAGGAACAGATAGAGGTAGGTCCACGCCACTGGATTCCCAAAGCAGGGAGCATCCATCTTTACCACCACTAAGATTTGCCTGCACAGCCAAGGACCAGTAGTTACTACACCAGCAGTACTATTAATTATATTAATAATATATCTTCTTGGTTTATGTTTCTTATCCCTTAGGTTCTTCAGTCTGCTAGTCACTGGGGAGGGAATAACAGTTTGTGTCCAGCCCAGAAATCAGATCTGCCTTGTTTTAGCACTGAAAGTAGACGAGGAGACCCTAGGAAAAAAAAATAAATAATAGTGCGTTAATTAAAACTTCTTGCTAAATGTGAGATATGTCTTACTTAATTTAGTGCCTATAAAATCATTTTAGGTATCTTATTCTTATGGTTCAAGTCTGAAGACAAAAAAAAAAAAGGAAACATTGCAGCTTTTCCATGGCCAATATTTACACTTAAGAAACTGATATAAAAGTAAGAATATTTTCCAGGGCCAGCACTCCCTCTTGTCACAGAAACTATTTACCAGATCTGAACCCACTCACAGTCTTTCTCTCCCCAGAGCCCCATTTTGAGGGATGAACTTTTGCAGAAACTTACCCCAATTCTGGATAGTTTCAATTGCCCCAGTCAGGGAGCAGATATAGCTGAGCCCCATGGGTCTGCCATGGACCTCCACATACCCCATGGGTCTGCCTCCCCTTCATCCCAACACCCCACCCAGGCTACCTGGATTTACCTGGTGAGTTGCCTGATGCAGTACATGGTAGTCCTGGGGGAAAGTGGAGGAGCAGCAGAAATGATGTGTGTCATCTGAAGAGTAAATGTATGCCCAGATAATAACAGCAGGCTACCTGATGCTTGAGTCCAGCATGTATAAATAGGTAGTAGAAGTGTGAGGGCTTTGGCAAATGCCCGCTTCTGTTTGTGCTTGCTTAGGTTTGGGATAAGGCTTTCCTACTCAAAGCTAATTCACATCAGTCAGGTTACCTGGGAAAAGATTAGGAGAACAGCAAAAGAAGAGGCCATAAATCATCTTAAGACTTCTGGAGATCAGGTTGAATTCCTTGGGACCACGAGGCTGGGGGCAAACACAGGAATGCAGCGTGTAATGGACTTGCTTATCACCCTGGTGCTGTATCCAGGAGTTATTAATGGGCTCTGGCGTGCTGTGACAGTAACACGAGCTTGAGGAGCAGCCTAATAAAAGAGGCTCCCTGCTCCAGACAGCAGAGCCAGGTCGCTCGTAGCAGCCTCAGTGCTGCCTCCCAAAGACACGACGTTGGTCGTCTGCTGTTTCCACCGTATGTTTCCTCCATCTCTGTGCCTGGAAGGATTTTAATGGCTCCCGCGATGATCAGGCTCAGATTATTAAGGTATTAGAGAGCAAAAGAAAGCTCCTTGAAATCCTGGGAAACTCTACCTGGCACACACCGAGGGGCTGATAATACCACCCTCTGTGACACACCAGCAGAGGGTAGGAGGAGCCGACCCATTAATCTTTTGTAATCTAGCTGGAATGAAGTGACAGTGATGAAGTAGTTTGTAATGGACTTCCTGAATCCTCATACAAATGGAGGAAGTGACCACCCTTGACCAGATTTCTGCTCATTTAGCCAGCTTCCCTGCCTGCATTACGCATTTTTCCCTTTTGCAATCGGTTCCGATCCCGCTTTAGCTGGGCTGGTGCGTTAATGCTCCACCAACCCGTGAGAGCAGGGGTCTGGAGGGGATGGGGTCTTCCTGAAGAGTGGGGCACAGGGTGTCATCCAGCAGCAATAAATCTGATAAATCTGCAGTGCCTCTGGAGGCTCTGGGGTCTCTGGAGGGCCAGAAAGGCCCCTCTGGAGTGGCAGCCTCCTGGGGGGGGCCTGGGGAAATCCAACCGGTGGTGCCCCAAAGCTCCAGGCTCTCCTGAGAACACCAAGAAGCACTGTCCTCAGGTAGTCCCAACTATATGGACGGGGTCTGCCCTTCCTGGTGGCTTCAGTCAGCAGAGACACGGTGTTCAGCAGCCAGCAGCTGTGCTGTAGGAGCCGGAGCCTTGCAATACTGTGTCCTGCAGGCCGCACGTGGGAGAGGATGGCTTTATTTTGGGAAGGCGTCAGTCGAGCTCTATTGTCCTGGCATACCCATGTTACAAAACCATGTTGGGGACCCATCCCTGCCTCGTGATGGGCTTGTGTAACCGTCCAGCAGCATTCGTGTTGAAAAGGGACCACGACCTTCCCTTTGTGGAGCAGCGCTGCATTGCCACAGCCGGGAGCTCTGGCAGACAAACCCCAGCAAGCTTATGAACTCCGTGTCTCCCACCCAACAAGCTGGTCAGGAACATACCCTGAAGGCCCATGTTGAAGAGTCAGTGTAAAACAAAAAAGAGACCACAGATTACGGCCCATGGGAGCTTCAAACCACGCCAAAGGCAAGAGCCAGTGGACCCTATAGCCATAGAAGGGCATATTCAGGGCCGGTTCCCAGCATCCTGACCTTGCTTTCAAGTGCTGGCTTTGGAAATACTGTCTGGCAGTCTGTGTGGGCTCTGCCTCTGGCATTGGGCTGGCAGGAGGAGGTAAAAGCTCAGAGAAATTCCTTGGCTGATCTGGCCCTGGGAGCCTTGCAAGCGTGGGGACAAAGCCCTAGGCTGCGATGAGGTGGCTGCAGAGAAGGAGCAGAGGTGACCCCAAGAGGACGTGGAGCAGGGTAGTGAGAGAATTCCCACAGCCCAGCCCTCATTAATTTCACCAGCAAGAAGAGTTGGCCCACAAGGTTTCAGCTCAGGCACAGGCTTTGATTTTTTCACTTTTTTCCTGGTCAAACTCCTGGGCATTCTGAGCAGGAAGGAATCTGAGACAGCTGTACCCCTTGACACCAGTTCTGGATCTGGCCAGTTGGTCCTGACATGTTTTAAAACAAAAATGACATTATCAGTGGTCTTTGGTCCTGCTCTGTCCTAGCTCCCACATCCTGGAGCACATCACTCAGCAAAGAGTCCCCTCTGATCTTCACAAATGTGGATTCACCCACAGGGGCGAGTCACAACCAGGCACTAAGGTCTGTGTAACCTGATAGTTCTTTTCTACCTTTTTAAAAAAATTAAAAAAAAAAATCTTTTTCATCTGAACCAGGAAGACCTAAAGACTTAGTGAAATGTTCAGGCTATGATCCAGTGTTTTTTTGTCACTTAGTTATCTAAATAAGGCACAGAAAGCTCCTGCATTTCAGGCCAGGCTCTCCACAAAATGTGTAGAACAGGAGAGGTGCGAATGGAAACCTTGGTGGCATTAGGTGTTGTTTTTCTAAACATTCCCCATCAGTAAGCAGGCAGCCTCTCAGTGCTGCACAGTCCCACTGAGGTCTTTAAAATCATATTTCTAGGATTTCTCTAAACCAGGGGCCTCAAGCTTTTAAACACAAAGGGAGCTGGGGAATGGTTTCTTTAGCAAGAGATTTGAGCAAATCAGTGCTTTTTGTCTCACTTTTTTTTTTTTCCTTTTTTTTTTTTTTTTTAATGGACATCTGCTGGGGTTTGTATTTTTTGAGCCGTGGGGGTGAAGGGGGTAGAGGGGGAAAGAGAGGTTTGCAGACGGGGTGAGCACAACTTATTCTGGAAAAAATCCCGGATGCTATAAATGGGAGCCCCCTAACAGTGCAGCTCATCTGAAGTAAAATGAAAATATCAGGCATCCAAGAAACATATGTGCAGATGGCTTAGAGCCCAGTCTCCTTACTAGGGCTCTGCATTAAATAAAATGCACCGGGTCATGTTGCTACAGATATAAGAGATTACTAGGTGCAATGTGCACTTCTCTGTGAAACTGCAGGTTTTTAAACAATTGGAAATACAGACCTTGTTTATGGATCAAGCAAATGGCTTCAGTCAAGCAGAACAGCCGCTTTTTTTTTTTTTTGGCTAGGGCTGGGGTCAGGAGGCTCGTACTCTGTTTGCGAGACTTCACTGCAGACACCGCTCCAAAGGAGAGCAGTCTCAACACCAACTTGAGAAGTGGCGTCCAAGAGGGCTATTGACTATGACCTGTATTTTTGAAGGATGATATGAATCAATCCAGAGCCTTGGCAGGACCCCGTGGCTGGGGCTTGTGCTTTCAGCCAATGTCAATTATGTCATTACTGAGCCTGCAGAAGCTATTACTAATGTTACTTTTACAGTTCACTGCCGACCAGAGAAAAGAGTTTTTCACACTGTTGTCGTTTTGTTGGAGCAAGACTATACGAATCGCAGATGGCTTCCTTGCCAGATGCAGCCTCGCAGGACGGCAGTTTGGGGTTTACAAGAGGTTTAATGAAAACTTGGCATTTTCCCAACTTTTGGCAAATACTCTTGGGCTGTCAACTCACGCAAGCAAGTCAAGATCCTAAAAATGTCGAATGACTTGTTCTCACCAAACGGGGAGGTGAAAAGTTTTACCTGAGAAACCAAATCCAAATGAGCAAACCAATACAATATCACACTGGGCCTGAGCTCATGATCACTGCAGTTATTGAAAGGCTCTCACTGAGTGCTGGATCTGTTCCCAAGTCTATGCTATTGCTTTGGAGGGGTCCAACGTATTTCAGCTGACATGGTACATTGAATGTGGAGGGGGGAAAAGGGGGAGAAGTGACATCCAGGTGTGTTGAAAATCACATCATCCTGTCTTTGATGTCTGCTGCTCATATTTCAGGGATGACTTTGCTGCTTTGTCTTGGAAGGAGAGTTTGCTTCCTAGCTTTTCTGCTTGGTTTGTTTTTCCCTGATGGTTTGAGCAGCTCATTTAAATTGTGTTAAAGGAAATTCTCAGGTGTGTGCCTTCAAATGGATGGCATCTCCTATACTCAACAACATGACCAAATGGTGCAGAACTAACCAGCTTCTCCAGCACCAAGTTGGAAACTCTTCACATTATTTGAGTTCTCAAGCCTATTATTTCCCTTTTCCTGTTCATGGATATTTGCATTCAGCAAAACTTGGCATAGCATGGTGTCATGTTAAGCATAACTCTTCTTAGTTTACCAGTACCACCATTCTCCATTCCCACCACCCTGGCCTAATATTCGTCTTTGTCTACACTGCCAAATGGAGTCAGCTGCAGTGATTTGGCTGTGAATTTTCTTCAGTTATGGTCTGGATGAGAAATGATTTCCTAGGTCCCAGTAGCCTCAAAATGCTGTCTTGTGTGCAATGCATTGGAAGAAAAATGCCAGGAGCTGCCCCAGTGAGACAGAACACAACTGTGCCTGTGTGTACACAAAAGCATGCATTGGGGCCATTCAGAAAATCAGCTCCAACAAACAAACCCTGAAACATTATTCACACTGAGTCTCAAGGTAATGAGCCTCTCCCCGTGGGCCCTGAGCAGTCTCCCATAACCAACTGCCTTTGCCTTAGCCAGCCTGCTGATCTTTGAATATCTTCATCCTGAGTCTAGCTTGAACAGTACATTTTTTATCACCGTTGGTGCACAAACCAGATGATTGAATTCTCCAGAGGAAGGAGGAAGTAGCACTTTACATCCATGTGGCAAAGGGATTAACTAACCGGCTGGAGAAATGTAATCATGGAGATGTCATCCTTTTTCCGCTGACAGAGGTTTGGATGCAGACCTGATATCTAACCCTCCTTTGCACTCCTGTGGATCCAGTCTTCTTCAGAAACGCTCTTAAATGGGGTTTTTCTGACTTTGCAGAAATGAAATTCATTTGCCAAGACGCAAATTGAATCAACATCCCCGAGACAAAGCACACCAAGCACCATGGGTCTCCCTCTTTTGTTGGAGATTGCATGGCTGAGCTGGAGATTGCCTTAGAGGAGCTATAAAAGACTGTAAATCTCTCCCCCTTCTCCTTCACAAAAGAAAAACTGTAAGTGCTTTTTCAAAGAAGTTTCTTATAATCTTTAGTTTTCTAGATGAACCCTGGATAGGACCAGAAGAAATCAACTGATTTGTGATTACTAATCCTTAAAAAGTGCCATGTGTCTTTCCATAGAGCAATGGCTTGCTGACTCAGGAGGGTGATTGCTAGTTGTACGCTTCAGAGCTGCATAATATGCCCTGCTTTATGAAATAGAAGAGGCATATCCTAGTACAGCAGTAGTCCTAGTAGTAATCATCCTTGAAGTACTTTCAACTTTAAGTTATTCTTTCTTGATCTGTGTGGTTTTGTTTGTTTGTTTGTTTGTTCCTCCAGTGAAACCTTGAGAACCTTTATTCTCATGGTATATAACACTTTGACCTCTGTTCTGCAAATGTTTCTCCACAGGTGTCTCAAGGATCTCTTCCTTACCGAGTTCTGAGTCTCAAAGGAAAGTTCTGGGGCTCTGAAGAAATGACTATGAAATGCAGAAGTGTGGGAGAGGAGTATTTAATACCTTTATACACTGTAAATATTTGATGTGGTCCCTTAGCTAAGGCAGATTTCATCTCACTACCCCCTGCATACATCTATACTCAGCAAAGACATCGAGATATCTCCAGAGCATTGTGGACATCCATGACCTGCCTTCCTGAGGAACCAGCATCTCTTTGTTGACTAAAATGGAACCTAACTAATGCAGGCAGTAGGTGAGGTGACTCCTATCCCTACGCTAAACTGTGCTTTCTTCCTTCCTCCCATAAAATAAAAATGAATACATCTCCACCTGAAAGAGCTGCTGTAAGGACCCAGACCTTACAGAGAGGGAAGTGCTTAAATGAGCCAGCAAGGCGGTCATGGTAAATACCTACATTCAAGAGTGCGTGGTTGGTAATGTATAACATTCCCTAGTAAAATCACAGTGTTATTAATTTTTCTGGCTTTTATACCTCTGGAATGGTAAAAGCAAGAGGAGAAATCTGGCCCAGTGATCCATCATCAGGGGCTTTGAAATAGAGCCAAGCTGAGTGAAATTTGAGTGAGCCCTTAGAAACACAAGGAGAGCGAAAGCAACAAGTGCATTTTACTGAGCTATGATATCATCCTGTATTCGTTTCTAGAGGGGAAGCTGTTTATCGGATGTGTAGGAAAGGAAAAAGAAGCAGAAAAGCACACACATACATTTAAATATTAAAAGCCGCCCCAGGAAAGAACTTAAAATCTGAGGTCATTTCCTTGATGAGCTTAAAACGTTATTTGTCATCCACACTGAACCAGAAGAAAAAGAGAAATAAAAGCACAGGAAAAGTCCGTCGCACCCTTGGCACTCATGGTTTGGATGGGAAGGCGCTGAGCTGCGATGGGTGGCAGTGAGCCAGAGCTGGCCCAGCCAGCCCACGAGGCTGCACTTTGATCTGCTCTGGGCTGGCTCTGAGCACCAAGGTGGCAAAATTTGTCAGGGGGAACCGAGGAGGCTTGTCAAAGCCATGGTACCGCCTAGGGGTGTTTCACATTGCCATTCCACCAGAGTGCTGAGCCATTTGTAAGAGCCTTAAAACAAGTGGTCTCGAAAAAAAGACCCTTCTCTGCCCTTTCTAGGTTGTGTATATCTGGAGGGACACATAAACTCACTCCAGAGAAGGTAGGAAAGAGGAGATCTAACCAGCACCTCCAGGAGGCTGCCTAATCTGCTTTAATATCACAATATCATATTGTTTTTTTGGCTTGATTTAAAAGTTTCATTTGCATATCAACACAAAGTTGGTGTAATAAGGCGTTGTTACATATTGTAATTAAGTGTAAAGGGCAGAAGTGTCCCTTGCAAGTATGATCATCACCCCGATGATGATCAGGAGGGTGCAGAGTGGAGACTCTAGAAGGCAGAGCCAGAGTGAAGCAGCAGCTTGTGCTCAAGTCCAGTGGAAATGGCTGGGTAACTGGAAGACAATATAGTGCTTCACTGGGAACTGAGTTAATAATCTGGGGACCTGGATCTGCCTGATGATAGCACCTGTTTAAGACTCAAGCCCCTTTATTGATAGGGGGTAAGCAGGCACTGCACAGTGTTCACTGTTATCAAGGGCTCCCAGCACACTGATTCTGAGCTCAGGAAGACATTGCCTTTCCAGGCTGTGAGAGCTGTACATCTTTCCCCCCAGTAAATGTGACTTGAGCCACACCAGTCTTGTAAAGCAGCAGAATGTCTGAGAAAAGACTGGTGATTTTAACACATTTGCCTATTTAAAAAAAAAAAAAAAAAGCTGTGCTTATACATCTTGCTCTCTAGCTGAGGGAAGCTTCTCCAGTGGCTGCTTTCACTCTGTAAGGGAGAAGGATAATAGTGATAATGAACATTACATGAGGTATTTCTCCTTGCTGAAATCTGGACCGAGAACCAAAAGATGCTGTGCACAGGCTGATGCAGCAGTGTTAGTGTATGCCTCCAGCAGCAAACGCCGTCCTTCCCCTGCCTCAGCCACTTCAGAGCCCATCACATGCTGTTGCTCAGCAGCACAGCAGAGCCAATAAACTGGCACAGTGCTTCCCTTGAAGCTGGAGCAGCACCTTGTCAGCACTGCCCTGAATGAGTATATCACTGCCTGATGTCAGGTGGCACAGAAATTTTGTTCTTTTTTTTGCTCTCCTGACTGAACTGTAAGCAAGTGCTGCCCTTCCAGGGAAGCACTCAGCCCCTTCCTGAGCTCCTGATGCAGCCCAAATGGGACATCTCATCGTTAAAACATATTAGGGATGGTTTGGGGTGGCTCCACAGCCCTTCCACAGCATGGGAATCACATCCAGCCATCAGTTCTTGCTGGGAAGTAAGGTGAGCATGGGCGATTCCTGTTTCCCTGATCAATGTGCAGCAGAAGGGAAAGCCCTCCTGGAGCACTGGGCAGCAAGGCAGTGAGGGGTCTGCAGTACGTCGGCACCAGGCAGTCTGCAGACATTGCTGTAAAGCAATAAATGCTGCCAGACAGCTATGTGAAGTGGCCACACAAAGCTGCAGGGGTGTGAATACTTCCCGGCTGCTCCCTAGGCTCATGTCAGCTCATTGTAGCTTTCTGTAGCATGCAGAATAAAATGAATTTTTTTTTTTTTTTTAAAGGGCTATTAATCTACGTAAGGGCCAGAAGTACCTGGCATGACCCTCCAGCAAAGTCACCTGCCCTACACCAACCGTGTCCCATGATGTCTGGTGGAGCAGGAGTCTCATTTCCGTCAAATGTGGAAAAGACTGGCTTCTTCCCCACTGTAAAATATCTTTTTGTGTGTGTATGTGTATTATAATTTTAAAATAACAAAGTGGAATTGCTCAGCAGGGCAAACTTCAGCTCTAACCACAAACACAGGCCTGGCTGAAGGAAGCGGCAAGCTGGGAGGCATTACCAGGTTGTTAGTGTTAAAAGCAAGAAATTGCAAGGAAAATCTATTCCCTGCTGCCTCCCAACATGCTGGCCTCTGGTCAGCCTTCCCAGGCTAGTTTTCCACCAGTGGCATGAAAATCAGCAGGGCCCATCCAGCCATTTAAGTATAACGGGGAGGATTTTCCACAAGTCATCACTAGCCCAAATCACGTTGCTGTAATCAAAACCTGCTGAGCTATCTATCGCTGTTCAAAGGCAAATGAAGAGTGATTGAGGCAGATGTGATGGGGTCACAAAGTAGACTCGTCGCGACAGAGGAGCATGGGGGCACAGGGAGAGCCGTGCCTTTGTCTTATCCCTCTCTCCTTTCACCATCACCTCCCTTTCTCACCACATATTGCATGTTAACACCATATAGACATTTGCTTGCTTTGACCCTAATGGACCTGTAGAAGGGCAATGCATTTTGGATGTTTTTTTTCCTTTTTTTTTTTTTTTTCCCAATTTATTAATTCTGAATTTAAACTCGATTGTTTAAATTCATTGACAATTTTGCTCCTCTTATTCATTATGTGTACACCAGCCCTCACTCATTATCCCCAAGAGGCCATGCCTCTCCTCCGCTCACTAAGCCCCATGGGGTTTCACCACGGATGAGAACTCCCCATGCTCTGGTTTGACTTTTCTGTCAATAACCTTTCTTGGCTGCTTCTGGGATTTGTCAGGACAAGGAGGTTTTCTTCATACACAGCTTAATACTCTGCTTGGACCATTCACAATTCATCTCAGCCTGACATTTGATGCACATCCAGAAACCCACATGGCCCCGAGTGGAATTAGATAGCCCTTTAATGGCAGGGTGGGCAGAAATATAGTGAGGTCAGGGTGAAAAATGTCAAAAGTCAGTTTAAACAACAAAAACAGCTGCTTTGAACCCAAACAGAACTCATCTGTGCCACAACACAAAGTTCATCCCAGTTAGGTGTGTAAAGGGCCGAGTGCCACACTCTTCCTTATCAGCAAGGAAAATTTTAGGAATTCTCCACAAACCTTGGACCCAGTTGTTATTCCCAAGAAGAGAGGATCTCAGGGCTATGTCAGATTTCAGGAAAACACAACAACGAAGACTGTGCTTCCCAGACACTGATATTTCAGTAATGATAGTGGTTTTTTTCAAGGCAGAAGGCAGCGGCCTGGAGTTCAGTTACATTGTGCGGGTGATTAATGTGTTGTTTAGGGAGCAGACAGAAGCAAGGAGCCTGAGAGAGGTCTCCTCCTATCCATGAAAAATAAATAAATAAAAGCAAATTTAGCCCATGTGGTGGACAGTGTGTATTTTCTGGCTATTTAAGGAGCGTTGCATTGGAGGTATATCGTGTGTGTGGTGGGAATGACCCAGACAGGCACTTGTGCATCTTGTGCATGCTGGGGGCAAGCATTCATGTTTAATTGCTTCGTGTACACAGCTTATCAGTCAACAGTACAACAACAAGAACACCAACAATGCAAACAAAACCCCAAAAGAAACCAAAGGCAATGAGATATTTCTCATTTAATTTTATATACATGCAAAGGGCAGGATTCAAAGTGGCACAGGTTTGGTACCATAGGCTCCTTCCACCCAGCGCACACATTCGGCATACACTGAAATGTATAAATAAACCAGCATTTTGCTGGGTCAGCCCTCTGCTGGCAACCTCTTTGCACTTTGTCACTGGAGGCCACAACTCCACTTGAAGTGACTGCTTGGTCTTGGCAGGGCTCGCTCACTTATTCACTCGCTCCTCGGCCCTGCTGCTTGGTGCCAAAGAGCAGCTCCTCGTTGCTCTTGGCTTCCCCTCTGCTAGCGAGGGCTGAGCTGTGGGACAGCCCATGCCATACAAAGGGAAAAAAGGACAAAAATACTACTTGTGCCAGCTTCCAAGAAAAGGGAGGAGATATACGCTGTCAGGTCCCATTCAACCATGGGCCATAGGGAGGATCTCAGGGCGTGTTTATAGCTCCTACCATTGGCTTCCACATGGGCTTTAAGATACCCCGCTGGTCCTGATGGAGAAAGGCTCTTTATGGGACAGCCATGGCTGCTCACAGTATTTCCCAGACCTGTGACATTCCTCTCTTTGTGTCCAGAGGCTGAATGGGCTGATCCCTTCTGTATTCACGAGCTGCTTTCAGAACTGGCATTGCTTTTTCCCATCCTAACTTTAAATGAGTATGTGGGCCTGCTCCTTTTCAATGCTGGATTGTTTCTTGAATTGCAAAATGTCTGTAATGGAAAAACAAAGAGTTATGGGTGTCGCTGTGTTCACTGCTGCCTCCCAGAAGATGCTCCCTGTCTTTGGAGGGGTGCTGCTACAGGCACAGGCTGAGCATCTCTAAAAATGGGGGCTTGGTGGAGGCTAAAATTTGGGAAATGGATGGGTGATTTCAGATGCACAGCCTCAAAGGTGGTTTGTTCTCTGGGGACAGCACTCTCCCAAACATCATTCTGATCCTAAAGCTGGACACTGCTCTGGAAAGCATCAAAAGTCTTGCGTGGCATTTCAGAGGGATGTCCAAAATATTTCTATTTAGTAAACAGGAAGTCACATTGTCTGGAGAGAATATTTTCCCCCTTTCAATAGCCGCATGCCGTCTTTTTACATAACCCCATTTTACAGCATTTCAGGACTGAAAAGTTCATTTCCCTCTCATAAGCACATCGGAGAATGCAGCTGCCACCCAGACATCCTTTAAATGGGACCACATGTAAGCCACTTAGTCTCCAAAAATGAAAGGAAAACACAGCGCTGTCATCACTGCACGGCACCGTCAATCAGAGCTGCTCATAACGCGCTGCGCCGCGTACGTCTCATACCCTGTTTATTATAAGCTTAGGCTGATGTGCAATAATCAGGCAGATTATTACAAAGGTTAGGAACTTTGGTGAAATAAATGAGGGATAAGTGGAAACAAAGTTCAGAGTCGGCCTCTTTTCTGTCCGTGAGGATTGGCGGACACAAATTCCTCTAATTCTCAGCTGAGGTGTTTTTCCCAGCTTCAGCCTGCCCCAACTGTGTTGTATGGAACTTCCTGAAAGGGAACTGCTGGGCATTTTTGCTCATGGTCTGTTACTCCACTGAACAACCAAAATTGAATTATTTTCCTTGCAAGTTCAGAAAACTGAGTTTGCCAGGGATACTGCTTGTGGTGTGGATGGGAGACACCCAGGTGGGTCATGGCTGCCTGTTTTATCATCCTCCTTGCCCTGCTGGTCCCATCATATGATCCAGAAAGACCTCAATAGGATGTGCTGTTGACACTTTACCTTAATCTACTTGAAACATAATTTAAAAAAAAAAAAAAAAAAAAAGGAAATTTTGAAAACGTATTTGTTCATTTGTGTAAAACCCTTTAAATACTTCACCATCATCTTTGGAGTGCTTAAAGAGGGAGAAGGATCATTAAGAAATGAGGCCAGGGCACGAGGTCTCTCTGATGGGGTCTGACGCACGGGTTGGTTTTGGCAAGGAAGGCGCCTCCGCTCCTTTCACCATGCCCTGGCTGGAAAAGCAGTTGGGGTCTTATATGAACCAGCTGACACGTGCTAAGTATTTGTTGTTACTCATATGCATCCAAGTATAAAACAAGGGCTGCATAGGCTGAGTAAATAAACAGACTTGCTAATCTCTGGTGAGGAGGTCTGTGTCATTTTATTCACACTTTTCACCATATACTCCAGAGTCCTTTGCCAGACTGGGAATAAATGGCATCTGGTTCTGTAACCCAAGCTCAATCTCCTCTTTCTTACAAAGATGTTTCACTCCTGGTTGTTTCTGGGGTGCAAAAAACTGAAAAGGTAAAAAAGGAAATTTACCTCCAAAATGTCTTAAATGTGTCTGAAAACTTTGGGCCTGATTCTGACTGTGTTTACTCCCTTTTTCTGCCATCCGGACAGGGCAGAGAATCTGACTCCCTGGATTTTATTTATGTCCAGCCAGAAAGCGCTGAGATATTTGTCTCAAATTTGCTAAGTCTCAGTAGAGCCAATTTAAATAAATCAGCTGCTTTAAACATGCAATGCCTCTATTATTAAACACCAAACACTTTTCAGTGGGAGGATTTAACAAGAAGTGATTTCAGCAAAGGCAAAACACCATTTGCGGGAAGAAGCAAACCACCCAATTCAGAAGTCAATTTGTTCACCAGTCACACAGAATTCACACCAATTTTACACAATTTGACATTGCTTGAGTTCCTCTGAGTCGGTGCCACTGAGAAAGGCGAGTGGAGCCTAACGAGCTGCCTTCGCGGAGATTTTGGACTCTGTCCTTTCAACAAACACACTTTATTATTTCATGATGGTCTTTCAAACTAGAGAACAATTCGGGTCTTGCTGCAGCCATGAAACCTCCCTGTTGCCTTCCAGTGGAAGATCAAAATTGTGAAAATGTTTTTTGCTCACTAAACTCAATCCTGCAAATATTTATAAGCAATGGAAAAAAAATAAAAAATAAAAAATAAAAAATAAAAAATAAAAAAGGAAAAGGAAAAGGAAAAAGGAATAAAGAAAAAGAAAAAGCTAAGAGTAGAAACTGGTATACCAGGGCATCTGCTCACAGTTTAATGTAGGTCTGACACATGGGTGCCTGGTGGCCATGGGCAGGGTTTTGGTTATCTTCCTTGGCTGCTGCTCACCCCCAGCACTCTTGCTGCCACCTAAATCCAGGGAGAGTCCTCCAAATAAATTTCTGGGATTAAAAATGGGAGATGGGTGAATGCTGTGTCTCGGGAATGCAGGATTGCCATCATAAATGTACAGCAGTGCTTGGGCAGGAGGCAGAAGTTGTGGGCACACCAATCACCCACACCAAAGCAGACAGCAAAGCTTGGGCTTGGGCTGGATTTCCTTAGAGGATGGGAGGCACATCACTGGAAAATGTGGCACGCTTCTGGGTCCATGCAAAACCCTTCCCTTGTTATTAATTTTGGAAACCCCTTATTATGCTTTCATTAAATGATACCTCTCTTAAAATGCCCTTTCGTGCTGAAGGCTGTGCGTGGTGTTCACAGCAGCCCTCAGTGCCACTTCAGGTGCAAACCCTTGGGCCTCCTATGACTCCTGGCAGGGAAAGGAGAAGAGTAAAGCCAGAGACAGGGAAGCTGTAATGCTTTTGCATGCTGAAAGCCAGGTGAAGGTGGATATTTGTGGTTCAATCCTGATTTATTGAAATAAATGGCAGGTTTGCCACTGATGTCTGTGGGAGTAGGTTTAGCCTCGGACTGCAACGCAGGCATGGAATTAGAGCAGTGCCTAAGAGAATTAATTAGGGGTGGTTAGCGGAAAAGTGAATCCCTGGCGGTACAGGAGGTTATTTAGCGGTGGCGCAATGTGGGATCGTGCCTTCTGCTCCTGGGCTGCTCTCACCCTACACTCAGTCCTGGCTCATGCTCCCGGCCTCCCAGAGATGCTTTTCTCCTGCGTAGGAAGGCAGCACGTGAGCGCGTCCATGATGGATGCGTTGTGGCTGGCTTAGAGCAGCAGTGCGAGGGGGATTTTTCAAGCATAGTGACAGGGGAAGAAAGGCTTGCGCACTGAGCAGATGTATCTTTGAAGACAGAACATGGGTCATGTCTAGGAATTTAGGGACTGTCATATGGGAACAGTTTGCTGGGCTTTCGGGGTTTCTTTGCTGTGACGTTTTGTACCAAGATAGATCCTCATCTGCTACCTATCACACAGACCTAATTGCACAGTAATATGCCACAGGGAGGTAAGTGTTTTTTATTAGTCTTGGCTCCTTGTTTTGCTTTTTTCTCCTACCTGATAAAATCACAGGTATAATCTCTATTCTTATATATGCTTCTCTGCATAGATCAGTTTTGCACATCACTCTAAAAGCATCTCACCTCAGTGAATCGCCAAACACAATTTCAATCTTTCACTTTTAGCTCTGGTGTATACTATCATTGCACAAAGGGAGAAAAAAAAAATAAACAAAATCACTAAGTTATTTTTTTTTCCAGGTTGTAAAGACAGAAGCTTTCAAAGAGGATTAGTATTATTGCTGGGAGGAAAACTCATCCCTGTGCAGCGAGACATTTGTTCAGCTTTGCAAGTCAGGCAAACCTGGGTTACGACTGGACATCAAAGCTCTGGTAAGCACTTGTTAAGCCTTGGCCAATTCTCCTACCCAGCCAGGAAAGCAGGGCAGCACAGCTGGGCTCTGCTTTGGTTTGGTTTAATAACACACACGATAGATGCGGAGACTCGGTGCTGCAGAGACAGAAGACATGGATCTGTGAAGTTCCTCTGTAACCCACCAGCTCCAATGATGACCTTTGTTTTTGAAGGTTTTCTTTCTTTTAAATGCAATATTTCATAAAGGTTGGACTAGATGACCTTAGAGATCTTTTCCAACCTGAACGATTCTATGATTCTATGGTTCTGTTTATTCCTCTGTGTATTTATCCCTACAATGTGGCAGTCATTCATGAATGTAGCATTATATAGTTTATCATTTTCCTCACTTTTCTCTTACCAGATGCTGCTTTAGTGGCTGTTTCAGTGGTTTGATTTTGTTTAACAGGCACGTTAATATTCTCTGGTGGAGACGCAGATCACCTTGCAATGCATTTAAACCTGATAATGGCTTTCCTTAGTTACATTTCACAGACTTCTTGGAAATAATCCATGGACCCCCATGGGTTTTCAGTCCACAGGTCAAAACCTACCTATTTATTTGTGAAACACCTTTCACTACTGAATGGGTTGCTCTCCGTGTTGCTTGTGCCTGCTACGTGGGTCACAAGGCTGTTGCATGCTAACAATGCAGGCAAACACTTCATGAACAGACCCAACTTCATTTTGAAATCAGGTTCATAATTTGTCTCCCTCTGCAAGGCTCTTCTTGACCTCAGTGCCCTCGTGGTTGCTGGGAGCTAAAGAAATGGATCCAGAGCTCCAGATGGTTTGATATCTTCTTTGGTATTGCACTGAGGGGTTTCATCAGGATTTGGAAACTCTGAGTCTGGGCTGGTTTTCGCTGCATTAGCCCAGGACTATTGTCTCTGTGTGTACACATGGGGCCTGTTGCTCCCAGCCATGGAGAAGTCCTCCTTCATCCTAATGATCACCAAGGGAGAATGGGGCCCTGGTGTTGCAACAGCCCTAAATACTCAGGCCTGGAAATAAAGCTCTGTCTTGCAATAAGGCACACTTTCCTGCCTTCAGGACTAATAATTCAGAGAGCAATTATTTTAAAGATCTCATTCTCCAAACACTTATTCCCTCATTGTGTTACTAATGTCATACTTGGCTCTATTTTCCTTCATTTTCAAACTCTCCTGCTCCCACTCCATGCTCCAAATTCATCACAGCCCCTGCAAGACAGCATTAAAGGACAGTGCTGTGTAGAGGAACCCATGTTGTGATGTTCAGCTATAGCCCAGGTTGTAAAGTCTGAGCTAAAATACCCTGTTCCTCATACCCAAGCTGCCCCAATACTTGGGGTACCTCCAAAAGCAACAAAGAAATACTTTTAGGTCTGATCAGCCTCATTCTGCTGAGGTGCTTGAATTAAAATTAAAAATGACAATGCAGACATTGCAATTCAATTTAGGGTTTATCTTGGTTTTACACTACCTTGATATTAAGCTTAGCTCAATGCAGCAGACAAACAGATTTGGCTAAGATAAAAAAGAGGTTGGAGTTCTCTCCCAGAGGATGTGTCCAATTCTTTTCAGAGATGTGTAAATGTTGGGAAAGAAAGTGGAAATAATGAACTACTATAAATAAAACCAACTCTTCCAATGTTTCCATCAGAGCCAGCCAAAGCCTGGAGGTGCAGGATAAGTCTTGAGAAAATCTAGCCTGGTCACTGGTATGTCGACATCCAGCACTCGGGGTGGTTTGAAAAGCCAGAGGGTGTTTGTTTGGCTTCTCTTTGTTACTTTATCAAAACAATAACACCAAGCAACTTAAAAACATTTTTTTTTTCTTGGACCTAGAGTGTTTTTATATAACAATATTAAGGCAATGACAAGGCAAGAGGTGTTGTAAGCCCTTTCATGGACAAGATGAGAACCCAACATGTTCTGGAGAAAGTAAGGCTCCATCTGAAATAAAGAGGACGCTATGTAATGCAGAAAAAAAAAAAGAAAAAAAGAAAAAAAAAAGCTGATGCTGGCACATCACTAGAGCAGGTGCAAAAAGCAGGCAAGGAACTGGGAGCCTACCTCAGAAAGGGGCTGAAGAGGTGCTCAGGCTGGGGTGTCTGTCCCAGAAATGTCCTATAACCCAAGCTGCCAAAAGGACTAAAAAACAAAACAAAACAAAACAAACAAACAAAACAAACAAACAAACAAAAAACAGACAGCACTCTGGTGCACATAAAGCAGAGTGACTTGTGTCATTTATGTGTCTATCTGTTATCCCCTAGGCGTACCCCTTCTGCTGTGCTTGGGGCTGGCAAAGCCTCAGCCACAGCGAACCGTCCAACTTCTGCGATCCAGCCTTCAAGGAAGACCTGGAGAGAGTTCAGCAGGGAGTGACGAGAGCTCTAGAAATCATGATTTCTGCCACATGAGAGCAAGCACCGAGCTCATGCCGTCCTGAGCAGGGAGGACCAAGGGGGAGGACATGATATTATAACTCAAATATTTTAGTGGAGTGGAAAGGAATAAACTGGTTTTGAGTCCGCTGGGGAATGAGGCAAGAAATCGCAGACAAATCTCCTGCAAAAGAGATTTATGTTAAAGGTAGGGATGGTCTGACATGGGTTTTTGGGGGGTTGCCACCACTGCTTGGTGTGTAAGTAGCCGCATGGGTCACCTCTGCCCCACGGGAAGAGTTTGGAGTCTGGCACCAGCCGTGCAGCATGACCTCGCGAGCTCCCTCCCAGCTGCATTTTCTGAGAACTCGTAATAATGGCAAAATTACATGCTGACAGCGTAAGAGCTGGGATTATTTGCTTTAGGATTAATATAATTAGGCTAAGTATGAATCAGATGGTTCAGCTATTTATAATGAGAACACACGGGAGAGATGCGATGCCCTCTCTGTGTCGGTGACACTTGTGCAAGGGCAGAAAGCGAAGCTGGCGGACACCTTCCTCCCACCCCAGGGCAGGCAGGGCAGGCAGGGCTATGCCAAGGATTAGGCTTCATCTCTTTTAAGACCACTGCATAGTGCCAAGCTGAGTTTTGCTTGTGTAACCATAGCATTTCCGCTGTCATACATTCACTGTCTTAATTAGCATCAATGAATGTTAACACTTGCTGGATTTATTAGGAAGCTTAGAGTGCCAGCTTAATTCAATGCTGACGTATCGACTGTTACTTCTGAGATGTGATCCATCTCAGAGCTGTCTGTTTCAAGATCTCAGGGCTCTTCGACATCTCCTGCATCACACAGGGAACCTGAAACATCAGAGCCACCTGGGTGGGACTGACACCCGGCCTGGGCTGGAAATCTTCAAGTGATGAAGAGCCAAAGAGATCCCTAGTGAGAGCTCCAGTTGGTGGCTACACTCCCAGCTCAAAACATACCTAGCTTCTGACTGAAACGTTTTAACTCTGTCTGCTGGCTGTACCTCGGTTTCCCTTTACCTGATCGATTACAAATTATCAGCTAGGATAGGCTGGGATGTTTCAGATGGGTAGATCTGTCACAAAGATCATTCCAGCCTTGGCCATGACTGCTTTTGGCCCCCACTTCCAGCCTCGTTGTAACAGACAAACCATGGAGGCTTTTCTGCTGTTCCCTGTTTTTTCTTCTGGTAGGAAGCTGTCAAAAGGGGATGTGATGCTGCAGACCCTTTCGTAACAAGTGCTGAGTAGGTTTTTGGAAGATTTTCTTTGAAAGGACAAGCTCCCAGATCAACAACAGTACTGGTTTGCTGGGAAACTCTGCCAGCATAGCTGAAACCTTAATTGGTGTCTGCTGTAGAGAGATGGGGACATACCGGAATTTTCCTGACAGATGCGTCATTTCTTCAAAGAGGAAAAATCCTACAGAAGTTTTCAAATCAGGCTAGATTCTGGAAGTCCCAAAAGTGCGTGTGTAGGGGGAAATCTCATAAAATCACAGAATCATCTGGCCAGGCCTTGCTCCTGACATCAAACCCCTCTGAAATTTCCTGCTGGAGATGGGGACACGCGATCCCAACGCCCAGGCTGCGCTCGCTGAGCGATTTTGCAGAAAGCCCGGGTGACCCCTGGCTGCAGCAGTGTCATCTGTGGTCCATTATTGGGGATTTTGTACCAGCTGGGCAGCAGGAGCTCATCTGAAATCCACCCCAGCTCAGGAGATGATGAGTTATTTAGCGACTGGTTGTACTTGTCTTATAAAAGTAACAGCACTGTGTTCTGTGGCCATTAAGGCCCGATATTAAATGCATAAATATCCTAATAGGTCTAAAGCAAGAACTAGGAAGGCCTTTTATTTCTAATGAACTGAAAATTGTTGTGATCTCATTCACCCACCCATGAAATCCACTGACTGACAGGGTCCCATTTCTGGGCAGCAGGGTTAAATGTGCTTCAGACAAAAGCCAGATTTTCCTTTCTTCTGCATGCCATGGGCAGGATCAAAGGAGTGGGGAAATGGACATTAAAGCCCTTGTAATCAGGGCCACAGACTCCAACCCAGCATGGGCCAGCCCCCTTGCAGGCTCATGGAAATGCCACTGTGCATTTTTGTATGGGAAGCTTGGGAGCAAACTGGGCAAGAAAATAAGGCTGGGGAGCAAGTGCCACATGGAGCGGGCTCATCTGTCACCACCAGGAGCTTCTGCTTGGAAGGAACCTGGGAGCAAACAGCCCTCGCACCTTTGATGCTTCCTCCCTCCGTTTAAAAAAGGGAGGGAGGCTTTAAAAAGTGACTTAGTGAGGCTGTAATATCTCTGGGACGCAGCAGATGGTGCTAGCATGGATAACCCTAGGAGCAGAGTGTGGCTGAGTGATGGGCAAACAGATCCTGGGGGAGCAGGGAAAGCAGGACATCCAGGTTGATTACAATTCTTCACCAGGAAAGCTCTTCTCATTCACCACATTTCTCTGCAACTGGGAAAACACTGCAGTGGTGGTGGCACAGCTAGAAATCCATTAAATGTGTGTGACAGCCACCTCAAAGGACAGCAAGGCCAGTCCCCTTGCTTTGTTATGCAAACCGCAGGACCTGGATAGGAGGTGAGGATGAAGGTGGCCTTCAGAGAAGCTGGCCAGTCATTTCTCCTCTGGCATTGTCTTTTTTTTTTTTTTTTTTTTTTTTTTTTAATATCTTTTTCAAATAACCCTCTCAAATGATCTTGAAAAGGACGGGAGGTAAAATTGCTGATGCTTCCCAAAAGGCAGCAAACTGGTGATAGCTTGTTTTCCAAGCACATATGAGTTCATTTTCTTCTCAAAATTTGCATTTATTTTTAACTGGATTAACATCCAGCTAATGTGGATGTCAACTACTTGGAATGCAATTTTGGGAATTACAGAGGAATTCAGCACCACTGATATAAACCAAATGTGATGGTGTTGGAAAGCATCTGATATTTATCTACATGGGCTTGGTGTCATCAGTATGCTCTGCCTTTCTCCTACGTTAACTCTTAGGCAATCTGCATGGAAATACTTCTACTATGGCTCCCGTATGACTAATAAGATACAGTGTATTATCTGGCTTGGGGTTTTAAAGAAATAATAGGGAGTTTATTACTCTGACTTTCCTTCCTCTAACAGGAATGGCCAATGACACTACATACATAAAGCACTTTTTTACTTGGTGTGCTATTATGTTTCATTTGTCTCTGTTTCAATTACAAAGGTTATTGTAGTGCATAGTGCTTTGGAAAAGCACAAACACAAGGATAAGGATACTGTGCTTATTCTGCATCTATTTGAAGCAAGTTTGATGTAGGTCAGGCAAATTCTGAGACTCCGTGGTGATTAGTCAGGAAAGGACTTAAACATCCTCAAGTCTGTACCCAGAAAGGCAACATTTAAATACCTGCTTCATGCCCTGTTTTCTGGGTGTTTTCCTGAGCTCAGGCCATGAAGAAAAAACATCGTCCTTCTACATGGATAGGATCCAGCGGCCTTCTCAGTGTTGAAATCCTGCCTTCAGGAAACACAGACAGGCAAGCATCAAAGCAGAGAGGACGAGTTGTTCCTTAATCAAAATATTGTGAAACTGTGGTTCTGTCAATGGTTTGCTGTTCGGGTTTTGTAGATACGTAGGATGATTGGGAAGCTTCAAAGAAAGATGTCAACCAAATGTTTTTCAGAGTCACATGCAAGGCAGAAGGAAATGTGCTTCCTAAAGGTCCCACTGGCAGATGAACTTCTTTCTGAGATCATTAAAGTTGTTAAGTCCCCCCTCCCTGCACACACATGGAAGATGATAGGGTTTGCATGCCAGCCAAAACCAGACTGGGAATCAGACCTCTCCCTTCGAGGGGAAGGGAAGAGACAGGGGAGATACTGGGGGAGAGCACAGCATGGACTCGCTCACCGTGTCGGGTGGCTTCTTGTCCTCTGCTGTACCCCAACACCAGCAGACACCTCCCTGCAGGGGCCCACTGCAGATGCAGGGCTGCCTGAGGAGCAAAACTGCCCAATTTTACACTTGGGGAGCTCTACTTTAAAACTCACAGCTATCTTCTACTTTGGTGAAAATGAATTTGGTAATGGTGCCAGAGGCTTTTCACATCTCTTTTCCCCAGAGGTGTGTTCATCTGACTGTATTTTTCCATCTGCAAAATTGTCTAACTTTACATTTGGGGAGCCCTTTACATCAGAGGGAGGCAACATGAGTGATGAGTTTGAGCACATCCATTGATAAGTTAGAGGAATGATAAAATGATAATGGTTGGTTTTGGGCTCATGCCTCTGATATGTAGGATTTCTAGTAACCGTGTGAGGCTGCTATCTCACAAAAAGTAGGAACAAGAATAAGGATTTGAGTAAAACTCCCACTTCCTGGGTTCAGACCAATCTTAACCTTATTTCATGCTCTTCAGAAATGGAGAAAGGCAGTTTTGGATGGACGCGTTGGGAAAATGCCTTAGATTCATCATCCTCTTTATTGCTTTGTAATTTATGTTCAACATAATGAAATTGGAATTGCAGACCAGTAGAGAGATACTGCTTCTGCATCGCAGATCTGCTGAGCTGGGGTGATGGTACTCCATGCATGAGATCTAACATGGACTGCTTACTCTTATCTTGCAATTAGCAACTGAGCCATTCCCTATTAAATCCCATGAATGACTAGGGGGCATTAAAAATCTTTTATCACTGGTTAATTCCATAATTTTTGGAAACAGAAACCCCACGTGTTTTTTCAATAAGCACTTCTCCTCCTGACAGCGCTACATCTTTCATAAACACAGCAAGAATAACCTCTGGACTTCGCCTGCAGCATTGAAGTATGAAATTCTGAATTCCATGGGTCACTGTTTTTGCCGCAGCCAGATGTGGATAAAAGGCGGAGGGTGTTTTATTGTTGTTTTTTCAAGAAACAGAGAAAGGTTTGTACTGAGGTACACCCTCTATCCTAAAAACAAGTGGCTAACATGTGGCTTGAATATCGTCAATTGCCATTTCAAAAGATGAAGCTTAAGAAAAAATATTTTGAATTGAAATATTCTGTCTGCAGTTAATAAAGTACATAATGCCTTCAAATCACGTTAGAGAAAATGCACAGGAGAGCTACAACCTTGATGCCGAGCTGTGAATTAGCAATGCAACTGCTGGTGTAGTTGGTTCTGTCTTGGTGGTTTCGTTGGTTTCAATGAGTTGTGGTGAATGTAAAGGAGAAATACAAAATGGCTGAGAAAAACAGTATAACAAATCCTTCCTTTTGTTCCCAACAGATTGGGTTATTCACTGGAAATAAATTAACAAATGAATTCAACCCCTCTTTGCACTGATGGATGAGTCCCTGAAACCTTTCATTACTGGTATGCATTTTATGCAAACTCTTTTGGAGACTGAAGAGTGTTAAAAAAACTTCTTAGCTTAATTTCTCTGAAGTTCCTGTGTGACACTGATGGTTTAAATCCTGTTTCTTTCTTGGGTAACTGGATGGTGAGTAACCAGGAAAGAACACCTCATTTCTGGAATTTTATGAAGAAGACTGTCTTCTTGGTAAATTTCATTGGAAATCATCACTTGGAAACCCTGCCAGGGAATAACTGAAACAATAAATAATGAATTCAGAAGTTCACTATCTACTTGTGAATTTTATTTGTTCGATTGTTTATTTATTTATTTACTTACTTATTTTTGCTTGCCAAATGCACTAGTAGCCAGGTCGTGACAACCCACTGGTTTTACTGCTTTACCACTGATTTTACTGCAAGGATCACTGCACTCTGAGAATGATGGATTTTAAATGTCAGTAACTGTCAGTCCTGCACAGTCAAGTTTTTTCCCCCGTTGCAAGGGAAAATTCTGTAGAAAGTTTGATTTTTCCTTGTTTCCTTGTTGCTGCCTAAGTCAGTAAGACGAGGAGCACTGTGCAAATATACATCATAAAACTGCGTGCTGGTTCTCAGAGACCAACAGCCAGACTTCTGGAGCTGCAGAATACTCCCCCATGACTTTATCTAAAATCCCTTTAGGTGACTTTATGAGCATTTAGAGACCATTACTGCAGCAATTTTGTAATATCGCCAGCTGCTGCATGGGAAAAGTTGTTTTGGAAGAGGAAAAGAGAAATGTCCAGCTGTCCACTTGTAAGTGCTGAGAGCACCCATTTCTTCTCCAAACTGTGGGCTGCCTTTGCTTGTGCCTTTCCATCTGTGTGCATTGCACACAGAGCTTCAGTGCTCCAGAAGCCAGTTTGACTCACAGATTTAGCAGGAAATGATCTGGCTGGGGAAGGATGGATCATTTTTTGCCCCCCCCCCCCCCCCCCCCCCCGCATGAAAACAAGGTCAGACAAATGTTAGAGCAGAGTACAGCCAAGCATGGCACCACTGCAGCTGCCTGCAGGGACACAGCTAGCGCATGGCTCTGCTCCCCATGGGCAGAGGCAGATACAGGAGCTCCTTCTTTCTCCTCCCTGGACCACAGGCTGGGATCACCTTTTTGGACTTACCATCAGATGTGCTGCATAGCCGGTCCTGCTCTAAACAAAGCCTTCAGTGCAGAAACTGTACCACGAAGGATCATGGAAACTCAGCCCCAGCCCCAGTGGTTAAATGCTCTCAATAACTGAAACGCTTTGAGGAGCAGATATTTTCATCCCGTTCTAATTTGCAGTTGGGACCTAGGGCAATTTTTGTTCCTAAAACTTTGGAGTCACTTCAACATTTTCAGCCACAGAACAACTGCTCGTGTTCTTGCTCCAGTCATTTGAAGTCTCCCTGTGAAACAGCTGGCCTCTGATGTGCGAGATACCTGCTTCCCACTATTTGGCTTCCAACAGCAAGAAGATGACTTACGGCCATGAACTATCCCTTAATTTAACACATCAAAACCAAGCGAAAATAAACAAAGCAGAGTGAAGAACACATGTAGATCATGAACTCACATTCTGCACCTTGCACTTTTGCCCAGAGCACATGTTTTTGCAGCTTATCTCCCTAGGTATCTGTGATGGTGCCTTCTCATGTGTTTGTTTTCTTTGTGTGGGGATACTTGGCAAGAAACTGCTTCTATGGGAGAAAAAGCAGTTTCTGCTTCTCTGTGGCCATGGACCAAACAAAGACCATAACTGGACACTTAACCACAGGCTTGCTGCAAAACCTGTCTGGATAAGTGAAATAGCTTGCACTGATCTCAGTGGGTTTTGAGGAAGGTTCTGTCCAGGTTGTTTTGTCATTTTTTTTTTTTCCTTTTTTTTTCTATGTTTCCCACCTTCATTTAATTCACAGTTGGCTTTCGTGTTTTTCTTAATCTCAGAAAGTCCTTCTGCAGCCCCAAAATGTAATTTTATTTCACAGCAGCAACAGAAAACAGACTTGGTGAGGCTCAGCTTCAAGTGAAATACAACAGCCTATAACGTCTCCTGGAAACTTTTTGACTCATATCTAAATTCACTTAAACTCTTCTTGAAACCTGAATAAATGGCATTTGAAACAAAAAATAAGGAAATCGGTGCCAATTATTGCTGCTGGCCAGAGAACAGACATACTCCTTCCCCAGCTGATGCTGGATTTGTGCTATGGCTGGCAGACGTCTGAGTGGCCACGTCCTCACCAGGCTCAAGCATCCAAGTCTTCAGCTGGGTTTGCAGAGCTCCAACACCCACTCAGAAACTCTTCTGTTGTCAGCAGAGATCTGCCCACATGGATCTTATCTACATAAAAAACGTGCATACAGCTGAGAAGGTGTTAAAGGCAGCGCATTCATGCTGCTGATAATGAATGAAAATAAGCCTTTTGTGCATGGCTTCGCTGCCTGGAGATGAATGCAGAAAGGGTCAAATCGAAAGATGATGGCTGGTCAGAGATTCGGTTTGGTGAGGGTTAAGATCAAGTCTCACGGAGTCAGGAAGGAGAAAGGCCCCAAGTGTCCTCGAAATTTCCATATGACATTTAGGTATCAATAACATCATTGTTCAGGAGCAAGAGCTCATTTTCTAAGAAAGGCTGCTCGCTCCTCGCAGGCCGCGCTCCCTGCAGCTGAGGATGCCAGGCTGCTGCTTGGCAAGAAGCTTGTTAGTTCATTTAAAAAATGCTCAAATTAAATGTGGTATAAATCAACACCATTTCACTCACATTAGGACACACCAGTGTAATCCTGCTGAGGACAGTAACCTGAAAATATTTAATGATGCCAACTTTTCAAAGGAAAAATTTCCATGTGTGGAATTTTGAAAGGTTTTTGGTGTTTTTGCAGTTTATTTTTCTTTTGAAAAATCCATTTGCCTTTTTTTTTCTTTTCTTTTTTTTTTTCTTTTTTTTTTTTTTTTTTTTCCAAAAAAAAAGGATTATCTGTTAATCTTACCCTGTTACAAAATATATTCATAATCCTCATGGCAGTTACTTAGCAAGTCTTAAACCTGTCATTAAAATACCTCCTCTTGTTACTACAATCAGCAGCCTTAATCCACTCCGAGCCTCTAATTTTTTTTCTTTTCCCACTTTGTTCCCAAATGGCTTAAACCAAGGTATGACAGGTAGCAAACAGTCCCCAATCTAATTACTTGGAAGAAACAAATGAAGGGAAGGAGCATGTTTGTGTGGCAAATTCCTGAGAGTTTGGAAACTAAAGGTGGTAGGAATGTGCCTGGGGAAAATTTTAAACCCACTCCAAAGCTGTGGGTTTGAAAAGTGTTGAATTTAGTCCCTGGGGGGCATTGATGGGGAGTGGTGGTGCCAAAAGAGGGGGCGGCCACGAGCAGTGCCAGCCCCGGGGTAGGGACAATTCACGTGGTCCTCCATGGGAGGATGCTCATGGGCTGGATCCAGCACAACAAGCACTGAGATTTACCTGAAAACTGTTTGGCAGCCTGGTGAAGCCTGGCAGCACCCTAATGGCTCCAAGCACCAGATTCCCTGTGAAATCCCAGCCCAGGAAGCTGTGGGTACATGCTGATGAGTAGGAGGATGAGCGGTGGGAAGCAGAGAAGACCACATTGCTGGAGAAGGGTGTGTGAGTATTGGGAATAAAAGGCTGGTACCAGGATGCTGATTCATAAGAGGAAAACAAAAAAAAACAAATTGAATTAAAGACAAGCAGAAGAAATGCAGCATCTTGGCACAATGGTTTGCCAGGAGGGGGAGGAACAAGGCATCATTTGGTCAGTGTTCAATGGGACGTGGCACTAAACACAGGTTAAACACATCAGACAGATCCCACTTGCTGGAAGCTCAATGCTTTTCAGGACCTGGCCCCATCCCAAAAGAGCATCTCCAGAGAGGGGTATCCATAACCAGTCACTGCATGTGCCCTCTGTGAAGGCTTGGAGGGGCAAACAAGAGCTCACTTTCATGCTCCCTGAAGACCTCAGGCTGTCCTGGGAGCTGCTGGGTAAACACGGTGCTGATGTGAAATCAGATATCGTCTGTACAAAACCCTTCAGAAGATAATTAGGCTGAACTGGGATTTTTAAAAGGCATTAAGCCCATGAACTTTTCGATCTTAAGCAATGCCACCATGACCACGTTGGGAATAAGGCACTGTGGCCCTTCTTGGAGATCATGTGTTAAAGTTGTCTTGTTAGCAGGGAGACACTAATGTAATAAAAGAAAGCTTTGTGGCCTGGAACAGCTGGGCTTTTCTAACTGCTTGCCTAAATGTGGGTGATTAATGACCAAAATGCATCCTTGCTGAATGGCATTGAGAGCCTGGTCTGGAGGTATTTCATGGCATTTTCCTTTTCCCATTTTTGTAAGAGATTTATTGGAAACAAAGATCCATTGATGTAAAATCGTTACAGATATGCAAAGTGAATATTGTATTACTGCCTATCTGATGGGTGACAGTAATCTTCCATTGCTATTGCATATTTTTTGCTTTAGGACCTAAAGATACTCAAACAAACAAACAAACAAACAAACAAAAACAAACAACAACAACAACAACAACAACAACAAAAAAACACTTGGTGCTATTGAGACTGGAGAAACTCAAAAATTTTAATAAGATTTGTTGTCACTGTTGCTGGAAAATGCTGCTTCATCCAAACCAAAATGTCTCACAGTGAAATAGTCCCACTAATAATATTTCCATGGGAAAGTTTTCAGAGTTTCTGGGGTCAATTTATAAGCGGAGAAGGATCTAAATGAGAACCCTGATCTTCTCACTCTGAAAACAGATGTTTCAATGGCAACAATAACATCATCATCAACAACAACAACAACAAAAAACATTTTGGGGTTTGAAAAGTTTGGTTCTTGTTCCACACCAGAATGAAAACACATTTCCAGACCTCAGAAACCTTCTTGGAAGTGCACTGCTGATTTCTCACTACCTCTGCCAGAAACTTCCTGGCCTGTTGGAAACAGCCCTGATTTGTGGGCTCTTGGCTGTTCTGGCCACACTATGGCCACCTGCCCCACTCTTGGACTTTGATAAGGATGCCACCCATCCTTCATCCTTTGCTGCTTTTTGCATGCCTCCCGTGCTTTCCCAGAAGCCTCCAGAAAAGCAGAATAGCTGCCTGAAGTCTCACGTTGCTTTTCTTCACCCGTGGAAATGTTCAAAGTTGTTCACAAATAATAATAATAATAATAATAATAATAATAATAATAATAATAATAATAATAATAATAATAATAATAATAAAGTCTCCTTTGAGCAACAGAGTAGCCATCTGGGAGAGGTGTAATGTTCTGGTAGCATGGGAAGAGAGACTCCATCACCGTAAAAAACACAGAGTAGGTTTATAATGTGGTTATCAGGAGTGCATGGGAAAGCTGAAGTCAAAGGCTAGAAGATTGCAAGAGATGCTAGATGATTTTCTTTGCAAAACAGATATTGCTCTGACCAAGGAAGGTACACCTTGCTTTTCTCCAACTATCTCACTTCCAGACACTTTTTTTTTCCCCTCAGCCAACATGTTGGCTTTTGTCATTCATCAGGCCCTGGGATTGTTTTTCCTAACATCCCCTTAAGAAGGATGTATTTTTCAAAATACTGCCATTCCATTCACTGAAACAGGGTTTGATGTGGCTACTTCAAATCAAAACCATGAGCTTTCCTCTCCTCACACCCACCGACTTAAAACCTGCCCCCAACGCCAGTGGTTCAGAACTATCCAAATAAAGTAGTTGCTTTAAGGACTGTTTGCTTTTCCTCTCAGACTCCTTCTCCTGACGTTATATTGTTTGTGGAAAAAGAGTTCTCTGGGTGGGTCACTTAGCTGTCGTGGTTAAGAAGCTGTATTTGAAGTCTGGTTCTGTGCAGAAGGAAAACATGTCAAAACGGCCTTGGAAATACAGTTCACTTCTTTTCCCTCCGTGTCAGGATGTTACCTTTTTCCCTCCATGAAACAGCTCTTTCCCATGAAAAATAGCATCGTGAGGACGTTTGCTGGGAGGCTCCAGAATGCAGTGAACATAACCCTCTTTTCATAGTGGGAAAACAAATTACTTCTTGAATAAAGCCGCCTCAAACTCTGCTTGAGCACCTACTCCTGAATATACCAAGGAAACATGCTTAATTATTCTTGAGTAATTTTGCTTTCTGGACTGCAATCCCTCAAATTAATGCTATGTGGGACTTTGTTGATGATGTCGTTTTTTCATTTGAAATGATGCCAGGGAGCAGGTTTCCCTCTTCCATCTTCCCCCCCTCCACCTTTGACTTTAAAGCAGATTCTCTGTTCCTTACATAAACACTCCTCCAAGATACTTTTACAGAGTGGCATGTGCACCATGAGCCAGAAATGGCATTAATGCATTTTTCTTCTGCAGCTTTGGCATGACGTGCATCCAATGTGAATGTGTGTTGCCTCGGAGAATGCTCTGTTTTATATTCCTGCATCTGATTTTGTGCAGCTGGGAAGCCACGATTCGCAGGTGGTTGGTAAGCTTATTAGATTATTCATAACTGGTTTTATTTCTATTTCCTTTTTTTTTTTTTTTTTTTTTTTTTTTTTAATAATTAAAAACATGTGTCAAAGGAGGCCCATGATGATTAGAAGCACTGCTGACATCTATTTCCCGCTTACCTTTTGCTGTTTTCACTCGCATTATACAGAGCCTGGTGCTGGTACTCATACAAGTGTGCCACTTATTCACGTGGACATGGCTCTGAGCCCACACCAGCCAAGTTAGCAAGAAATACATGCTATTCCTGTTGGAAAATATTTTTTTTAAAGAGGAAGTAAACCATATTTATTGGTAGTTTATCAGGTATTTACTTGGTGAGAAACTTCTGCTGGCAAAGAGCAGCAATCACAGTAATAATTACGATAATGATGATGAATGTTTGGAGTCATTTTTTCTGTTGACCCAAAGCAGCGATAAATTCTGGTCATGGCGCAATTCATCCAAGGAAGAGTTCCTGATCTGTAGTACTCTTGAAACAGGCACATACAAGAAGAAGGGTAAAAATACTGAAGGAGTCGCTGATGGGGTGAAGTTTTGCCAGCAAAAGAGGTCAGCTCCAGGCCTTGGGTAACATGAATTCCTGGCTGAAATTCAGACCAGACTACCGGGGTGAAACACACAGCCCTGCAAGTCTCCACCAGGATGGTCCCAGCCATGTGTGATCCAGATAGCAGCTCTGCATCTCCTCCAGAGGAGGACTCCGGTAGCTAGCATGTGGCCTGTTCAACTTCTGCTTCCCAGAGGAGTCGAGGTTGAGTTTTCAGAGGTGTTGAGCTTTGACTGGCTCAAAGTCAGGCTGTGTGTTAGCCTTTTAGATAGTCAGACTCTCAAAAGCTGAGCTGAATTTCGCAGAATAACTTCTAGGAATGGAAAGTGCTTCGCTGATGTATGTAATGAACGAGTTTTTTAAGTTGTTTTGTTTATAGAAAATAGAATTTATATGTCCTGAAAACTGGATTTTTAAAGGATTCGTGCATGCAGTGGAAGGAATAGGGGTGCTGAGATTAATATCAGGAACAGCAGTGGTGACAGGTGCCACCCACAGTGCTGTGGATATGCTGCTTTGGCAGAGGCACAGGCACTCGGTGGTCTTCAGATCTCCTGAACCCCTGTCTTCAAGACAGGCTTCAGGAACGAATCCACAAACCCTTGTGCAGGGGATGATCCAGGACACGTATTGGCCGTGGCGATGGGACCTCCTTGCCTTCCTGGTGCACAGAAGCAGCCACTTGCTTGCATAACCCTGCAGGGCTGAGCAGAGCCTCTCTCCAGCTGGTCACCCTGCCCCAAGCATCACCCAGCCCCAGAGCAGTGCACACGCTGCTCCAGCAGGAAGATTTGGCTTCCTCTTCCTCGCTGTGGCTAAGTGACAACTGCCTTTCCCTGCTGGATCCGTGTCTCCACAGCAGGCCAGCAACCCCCTCCTTTTCCCCAACTCTTCTGCTGCTAAATAAGTCAGATGATGAAAAGCTTTGTTTTGAAATGTTCCTGGCTTATTTGTGCCCTTCACACGCTGCAGTTTTCTGCATTGTCTCCTTCTCCGCCTTCAGGTCATTTCTTATACACAGGAAACGAGAACAGGATGGCGAAGCTTGCATGAAATATCTCTTCTTGCCTGGGAGAAAACACAGCCTGCTGACTCAGGCTACGCACACAAACAGTCCAAACACTAAAAAATATATAACCCCACAGCTCCTCCAGCTGCACGTGTTCCCACGTGGACCGTCTGCCACGCCACGTTTGCACAATCAGCCACGTCAGACATCACCCACCTTGAAGATCTTCAAAAAAGTCCGGGGAAAAAAGACTTGGGGAAAACATTTGGGAAGGCAGAGGGTGGCTAAGGTTGAGTACACACTTACACCTAGCCTCACCCTAGCAGAAGTTGGAGTTGCAAAATGTGCTGCCTGCGTGGCAAATGTCCCTTTCGTCACGTCTGGTGGGCCTGCGGAGACTGCCACGAGCTGTGCTCCTCGGTGACCTTTCTCTCGCAGCCGGATATGAACTTCTTCGCTTCATCCTGACATCTGTAAGCAATCTGAGGCAGCTCCGTGCCACACGGCTTGGTTTTGAAACGTTTTGGTGAGGAAAGCTCGCATGGGATGAGCCGAGCGATGTTTTCCAGTTTGCCCACAGGTCTCACCTCTGGTTCCAATCACTTCATGGAAACCAAAAGCATGTCTATTGTGTCGGGAAAGGCAGATGGATGATCAGAGGGGAAGCCAGATTTACTTGGCTATTCCCCCTCTACCCCCTGCCCCCATCCCAGGGCTCTTCAAACTTGTCCAAATTCCTACTTCTCAAGTGAGAAGCTGCTGGGAGGGCTTTATTAAGTAGCCATAGAAACACCTAAGGAAAAGGAGCAGCCTAACAGCTGACTTACATGGAAGTGAGGCAACAAATCTGGCTTTCATCAGGGCAATCTGGAGTCATTCTGGAATTTTATTTTGCAAACACCAGTTTCCTTGCCCTAGAGTTACCTGCATTTCCAGCTGAAGGTCCAATCCTCCTTTTCCACTCGTGGGCTTGGCATTTGGAGACATTTCCTGGAGCCTGAGGAGAGGAGGACAGCAAACACAGGGCTGTCTGAGATGGCCCACATAGCCCACAGAGGCCGCTGACGGTGTCACTCGTAAGAACAAGCTTTGTTGGCTTAATCAAGGCCAGATTTCCTGGCAGGGCTGGGATCCTGCAGACAGCACATCCAGCCTGCCCGGATGCATCCCATCCGGTGTACACTGTCCCCATGCATACCCTGCCTGCCTCTACCACCAGTAATGATGCTCCCACTGATACCGGGAATAAAACTCTGATTAACCTCAGTGAGATCAGACTTCCTTCTGCTCGGAGTGATTTTGAAAATCCCACCGTGGTTGTCTCACCTCCTTGGTCCAGGGGCTCCCCCGACAATGCTATCACCTGCTTTGCCTGCACAGGAGGTGGAGGTGGTTTGCAGCCCTCCCAGCTGCACCACGCCAACTTTTCCTGGAGCACAAAGCTGCCCCAAGGTTTTGCTGCAGCCTTGAGCTACTGGAAGCTGTTGGGCAGTCCGCATGCTCCTCTCGTGTTTCAATCCTAGGTTGCTCATCTTTTGCAACTTGAGCTCAGCTTGAGTGGTAGAAAACACAGGAAAAAAGGAAGAAAAAGCTTTCTCTTCCTTTCTCCACCCCTCTTCCTCATGGGCACTGATGCTCACCCACATTTCCCAAGCACTTTCTCTGCTCTGTTTTCATGGAGTCAAGGAAGCGACTCACTCCTTGGAATTTACATGCCTTTGAGGTAGTGGCAGAGCAGCTTTGAGAGATGAATCCTGCTCTCTGTTGCTGGCTTTGTGGCTAGCTTGGCAGACCATGGGAGTGCGATTTTGCAGCTCAAACTCTGCAGCTTTTTTGTGTCACTGCCTGAGCTGACACCTTGCCTTTGAAATGGAGAAGGTGGCAAGTGGTTTTTATCCAGTATCTTGAGCCTTAATCCAACTTTTGCAAGGGATTCAGGATTTTTGTGGGCAGTTTCTTTTTTTTTAATCCTTCCCCTGACCCACTTTGCTGCTGTGCTTGGATAAATAATTTCTGCAGGGTAGGAAGTGCAGCCAAAGTAAGTAGCTTAATGTCTTTTCTCAGTAAAAAATCATAAAAATTATCAGTCTCAGATTCACTTCAGCAGTAAATTAAAACTATCACAAACAAAAACTGCATAAAAAGCCCGGCTCCAAAGTGGTTAGTACCTTCCTGCATTACTTATGCTCGTGCAATATACATTTGTGCTTTCAGCTGGAGTACAAAGGCAAAGCTGGTGTTAAATCTGGAAGCAGTTTTCAACCAAACTTTACCCGGTGGCCTCATCAGTCTCATATGATCAATTTGACCCATGTTGTCCTTGTAGAGCTGAATGCAAAAGGCAGTGATAGAAGATGCCACATCACATTATTTTCTGGGGGAATTCTGGAAGCGAAGGGACATGTTGCTGCCTGCCAGTCCAGGCAGCTTGCAGAGCAGAGGCTTCAATATCTCAGCGTTTGCTTTTGAAGCCCAGAGACACATTACCTCCACTGAGCAGAGTGCAAAGGGATTCCTCTCCCAGTGCACAGCATCTCCTGCAGCTAAACAACCCAGCATCTTCTTGCCTAAGCCTTTTGCAAAGAGAAAACTGACAGGATCTGTCCATCTCTGACATGGCACCAAGTACAGAGGCACTCTGTGCTTTCCTTCCCCTTCCAGCCCTGTCTTTTTCCATTTGGTCCTTAGGTGGTGTCGTTAGGAGGTTGTTTTTTTTTCCTGTGAATGTTAGAACTGGTCACCAGATACTCTTATCCCCCACGGCCGTTACCTGATCATTTCTGCACACACTGCCGGGACTCCAAAGTTCCTCATCTGTAGATCTTAAGAAGCCTGAAGTTATGTCTTTCTTTGCTGGCTCCAGATAATCAGGTAAAGCTTTGTCCATGCCCCAGGGACGCATAATAAAATAAACAGTGAAATTCAGATAAACTGGAGGAGAAACATAACCTCAAACTCATGTTTGGTTAATGTAAACTAAGCTGACATTTTCGCTTGTCATTAAATTTCATCTGATTCACTGTGTTGTCCTATCTTGCCTCTATGACAGTAAAAACCATTACGGTATTTTTTAGTACCTTAAGCCAACCTGATAAGGAAATTTCATTTCTTCTCATCCACACTTGTGGTTAAAAATCCCTCCTCCATAATGGAAAAGACTGTGAAACACTTACTCATCTGCCCCAATAAAAGCCTTTCTGGGGATGAAAGGGAAAAGGAGTAATGTTTTCCAGCACTCACCAGATCAATTAACTAGAATTTCATATGAAATTTTAATTCATCATATAATTTTAATCCTAGAGACCTGATCCAGGGAGGATGATGCTTGTGGGTCATATGTCACGCACGCACCAAATGCTGCTCAGAACAACAACCACACAGAATTTACTAGGGGTTACTTTGCCCTTAGCTATTTCTTGCATCCACTTACTGATATATGGATATATTGATATATCCACACATATATATATATTGCAAATCCCCTCGAACATCATCTGCCCATCACCTTGGTGCTCACAGAATGCCAGCAGAGAGAAACCACCTGAGGGGCCCTCCGTGTCCTCTTGAACAGGGTCTTTTGGGTTTATCCTTTGAGTTTGGAACCCCCTCCATGGGGTCCATTGCATTTGGGCCCCTCAAGGGTTAGGATTTTGCAGGTCCTTGGGTGAAGAGGATGCCTGGTGAGCATCAGGCAGGTGCAGAGCATGGTGGGCTCTGGCCTGGGGCCAGCCCTCCTCCTTCCCACGGCTGCGTGCTCACTGCTCCATCAGCACAGATTTATTTTCATGCTCGATTTGTAGGAATAAAAGAGCCAGATAAGAAATATGTTTTTAATACTAATGTCACCAATGAATGCTGAGGATCTTGATATCAGCCATTAAGTAAAAGCAGGGGTGGAATGAGCATCATTTGTCTGTTGCCAGCTTCTCTCAACTGGCTTTCATTTAGATGAGGGAAAAAAAAATAAAAAAATCATTGCTATCCAGGTAATAGTGAAATATATTTGTTGTCAGCAACAGGTCAAAATGCAGAGATACATTATTCTCAGCAAGCTGACTTCACATTTTCTGAGCTAAATGCTGGATCCTTTTCCTCAATTATTCACATATGTTTTCTGCTTTAATAATAACCCACATGCTGTCTCCTAAAGAAAGCTTGCAATTTACAGGCTTCATGATCTTCACCCAGAACACACGCATCTGCTCGGCCATTTCTTGTTCCAGAGGATGAGCCAGTGAACCACAGAGATGACATTAAGAAAGGTGCCAGTAAGAAGTGCATCCTGATAAATATATATATATATATATATAATTATAAAAATAGATTGCAAGTGAGAAATGTTGTGATGTCACAACTTCAGCAGAGAGACCTAAATAAGAAACAAAGCAAGCCTGATGGTCACAGTGTAATAGCTAACCGATGTTTTCCCCCAGCACAAAAACACTCCATCATTCAGCATGTTTGGAGGCGTCTGCCACTGTGTTCCAGCACAACGTACTGCATTCCACTGTGAAATAGCATGTATGTAGCCTTACATGACAAACGGCCATGCTTGCTGCTTAGCAAGTGCTCGGAGACTTTGATGTAGAGTTTTGTTTGGTGCGCGGCATGTGACAGCAGCATTGCTTGGGTAAACAAGTATGTGCTCTGGTCTGAACAAACACGTCGCTTCTGCTGTGAGTGCCGGAGCTGCATGGCAGATGTCTGTCTTTCCTTCTTGTTCTCCTTCTTTCTTCCACCCTCTGCTTCAGCCCTTCTGCAAAGCAGATTATTTCTCTGCCCACATAGATCTGGACTGTTTTTCTATCAGCTCGGTTGATGCGTTTTCTTACCCCTTGAATTCTGCGTGGGTGCAAGAGTTCGTTCACCTTCAGAAAAGAAAAGTAAAAACTGAAACAGCAAACGTGAGCGTGCCTGGGGTAATGCCTCTTTGTACACTGCTGCGGAGTCACCACACAATGATCAGAGCCACGGTCAGCTCCTATAGCTGGTCTGTAACAGAGGTGCTGTGGGTCTGTTACCCCATCTTATAAAGCATAATGTTCCTAAGGGTGGAGTTTGTCTAGGAGAAAGGGAGTTCAGTCACAGTAGATATGCATAGAAGCAGGAAAGTGGTAAAATCTCCCGCTCATGTCATCGTTCACCTCCCGTTTTCAGCTCCCTGGCAGCAGGAAGGTACCAGATCAGGAGACACCTCTGTGATGGGTGACGTTGTGCTCGCTGGTGTTACAAATCCCCTTGTCAGGCTTTGGATCCAGAAACCCGGGCTGTTCACCGGTGGGGGTTTCGGTTTCTGATAGAAAAAACAAACGTTTTGAAAACACAGATGGCGTTCGTGTAACCAAACCCCACGTCCTCCCTGGAAAAAAGTTCAGCGAGAGATTTTTTGAGCAGCACCAAATACACTTCCAGCCACAATGGCTGAGTGATCCCCCAAAGATGAAAGACCAAGGAGCTTTGGGTTCCCCTCCTCCTGTGCATCACCTCTTGGTGAAGCCTGGGCAGTCAGGCATTAAACAGTGTCCTGCCCACGCTCTCTAAGTGATCACTTTCAAGTGTAATGCAGTAAACCCTCATATTATTTCCATATGTCCTGCTGCCAGAATATTTTGCAACTGATTCATGATGAAAAAAAAAAAGAAAAAAGAAAAAAAAAAATAAAACAACTTATAAACACATTATCTTGACAGGAGCAATTCTTGAAGTAGTAGGACATACAATAGCAGAGACTTTGAATGGAGGTCATTATTATCCAGTAGCGTTTTTTACTGGATGTCCATGAAATTTATGTCAATGAGTCACATCCTTTGAAAAGAAGGAGTGAAAAGTGCCCTGTAGGACAGGTGAGCTCCTCCCCAAGCCTCCCCATGCCTATTTAGCTCCGGAGCTGTTTGCAGCCCTGCCAGCAAGGCTATTAGCTGAACAAGCCACAGATCCAGATGCCTCGGCTGGGAAAGAAAATGATCCAAGCTTCGCCATATGGGTTTTGCTACAGCTGCGGCCGCAAGTGCTGACTCCTTTGCTGGAGGACGCAGAGAGGCCAGATGGAAAGAAAAGCAACACCGCCGCTGCTGCCCACAAAACCGGACGGTTCGAGGCAGCCGGCGGTGAAATGGCACGCATATTTCTGACAGCACGTAACTGGACGTGGGAGCACAGCTCTGGGGGCGATGCGGCACTTGGGAACTTCCAGGGTTGTGTACAGGATGCAGAAGCCTCAAGGTCTGCCAGTCCAGGCCTCCCGGCTGTTCCCTGCTAGGCTGGAAGTTGTTTATTTGATGTGAGAACATCTCCATCCTCTGTGCTAGGACTGGTTTTGATGCTTAGGATTCTCCCTCTCTATTTTTTTTTTTATACTTCAAAATAATGACCTGTTTCTGGGTGACCACCGTGAGACTCCATCGAAGGACCTGCTTTCTGGAGAAGGCTAAGTACAAGTTCCTCTGCAAACCCCTGCCTGACAGAGATGCTCACCTCTCCAAAGCAAGAGATTTCAAAAGTAACTGTTGTGCCCAGCCTGGAATTATCCACAAATAACAATCGTAGTATTACATATAATTTCAAAGCAGATCCAAAGCTGAATGGCAGAGCTGGCCTGGAAATCCTGTACACCCACCTGAGTAGGGTAGACAGGTCCCAGGAGTTCAGCTGTGTCCTGCAGATCTCTTGGCTTTCCATAAAGAAATTGTGTTACTGCTTAAACTGGCAAATCCATGAAAAGACCCCTCCTTTACATGTCCATGTATTTGCTTCCCATCTTATGGAACTGCATCCCTATCTTTAGACAGGGAATCTGAAAGATAACTAAAGCTAGTGGGGAAATAATACTGCATTAACTGCTCAAAACATCTGAGAGGTGCTGGACAGGTTGTGTGTTTTCAGCGTGAAGGCTGGTTCAGCTCTTTGTGAATTTGTAGTAAATCAGCACTTCATAATAAGAACAAATGTTTCATTCTCACTTAAAAATTACTACAGTTAGAAGCTTGTAATGTGTAGTTTTCATGCAGGGGTTACATGACGGGAACTTAAATCTGTTCCATTTTCATCTGTAATTTAAAACGTGTCATTTTGATCGATGAATTAGTAAAGGAACCCAGGATAATTTTGAAACTACCAGCTTAGTAAAGTTGCCTGACCTTGCAAATAACCTTTTCAGTTTAGAAGCCTTTAATAGCTTAACTATTAGCTAATCTCCTGGGAAACTTTTTCCCTGGGCAAAACTAGTATGGAAATATAACACCAGTAATAAGGTTTCCATCTTTCTTCTATCTTGATCTTTTTAATTAATTGCCACTCAGTAAAAACATAGACTGGGAGGCAGGGGATAAAAATCTTTGCAAGGGGAGGGCAGGAGTTAACTGCAGACTGTTTCTATCCTTTACCTGCCCTTTTTGCATAGATTCATTAGGTGCTGAAAGATATTAGCAATTGTTAAGGTACAACTGCTGCTTGATTGTTTGACGCTTTTGGCTGAAAGCTGTGAAATCGATCATTTTGTTATGGAAAAAAGGCACTCAGTGCCTACCAGGAGCAAACATTTTAAAGACTTGAATGCTTTGTAGAGCACCTCATCAGGCCCCTGGGAGCTTTTGTGTTACAGTCGTGTTGGTTCTGGTTCTTGGGTTTTGTGGGTTATTTCTGGAAAAGACTTTTCCAAGGTTGGTTTTTTTTTTTTTTTTTTTTTTTTTTTTTTTTTTTTTTTCTCTAAGGGCAGCCAAGGACTGCAAATATTTGATTTGCCAGAAGAAAACAAGGAACGAGGAGTTTAGAGGACAAGGTAAAAGTTCAGTGCCCAGGTGACACATGGACTAGCATCTAGTCCAAAACAGGCCGTAAGTTCCTGAGCATCCTATTTAGTTTATTTTCCCAAAGTTTTGATTTTACACATTTTACCCAACCCTCTAAAAGAAGTACTACATTGAACTGTTGGGTGGTTCTCCCTATCTCCTTACCCAGTGGATGAAGGGGTTCAGGGTTATCATTTTGGTTGATGTGCATTTTTTTCCATGCTGTTTGGAGGGAAAAAAAAAAAATAGTAAAATAAATTTTCTAGGCCAGCATGGTGATACCCTTGCATTGCTTTAGCTCTCTCTGCCAGCCCAGCTCCATACTCAGCTGACCCTCTTTCCAGTAAGGATAGGGGCACCACCGTGCCAAGCACCCAGGGAAGACTTGAATATCTGTTGTGCTTCAGGTGCACACATTAGTTTTGGGGAGGGCATGGCTTGAAGAGCTCAGTGAAATCTCCACTTACTTGCAAGCATCTTTTGCTGAGATAAAGATCATCAACCAGACAGGTTGAAGGCACAAATTATGAAGCTATAGCATGTCTCCTGGATGAAGTCCTAGAGTTTTGGTGCAAGTGAACACAGTCACAGCTTTTCCCTCAGGCTTATCTTTAACCCCTACAGTTTACTCTGCAGGTCTGCGCTTCAAGCTTTTTGGTTACGTGAGTGAGGGTAGGCCCCTATCTCTGTGCCAGTGACACAACCAGCATCTGCTCTGGCACTGCGTGTCTACGCTATTGATCTCCAACCACCTCCTTCCCCGCTGAGACTGTGCAGACACACACCGCATGTGATTGACTGCGCGCAGGGTCCTGCTCTGTGGGCTCTGTTTTTATTGAAAATGAGCTTCATCCTTGCTCGGCGACTGGTGTTGCCTGGTGACCTTTGAACCAGCACTTAAGCCCCTGGAGCACAGAAATTAGACTTCAGTCTGGAAGGACCTCTGCTCCAACAGATGACCTGTTATTTTATCTTGAGCAGTGGCAGCCGTGGAGGAGCGTTGGCACATGGCTTTTAGAGCTAATCACTCACTCGCTTTGAGGAGAGCAGGAATTTCACTCCCTCCCCCTTCAGCAACCTGGGACTTTATTGCATGTCTGGATCATTTCAGGCTGATCCTTCCTTAACTATTCCTGTTTATTTCTCCTGGGCCCAAACTTTTGATATAATGACTGGACCTCTCTAGCACACATGATGAAGGCTCTTCACCTGAGCTCATTGAAAATACACCCTTCCCTACTGTGGGTCCTGGTTATGTCCGTGAGCCCACCTGCAGTGTATTTCATCCTTCTGGGAACTCGCCACCAAGCCCTGAGTTTCCCATACCCAAATCCTCTCTTCTCGCCTCTTTCAGTATCATTGATGATGCACAGGAGGCAACCAAGGAAGAGGTGAAAAGAAGCAGGTCCTCCACACCCTTTCTCTCCTATCAAGCACTCAGGGAAAGCCTGAGGCTACAACTAAATTAGATAAGGGAATTTCAGTTTTTCATGCCCTGAGGCTCCTGAACATTTAGTCCAATTCTGCTTTGCTTAACAAGGGCTCCCCTCCTAGATTGGAGTGTGAAGTAGCAAGACCCAAGCTTCTGTCTCAAGAAAATGACAAGTGCCTCACCTAGCTGAGCTATCTTGACACACAAACCAAGAGCTCTTGTGATTGACACTATCCCAGAGCTAAGGTTGCCATTTCTCCCAGCGGGCCTACCAAGCCTCTTGAGGTTACAGAGCAGAATAAATGTGGTTTGTTGACTAGAAAATGCTGCCAGTCCCTGGGAAGGGCTGAGATTTCTTGGAGGGTGGTAGGAGAAAAAAAAAAAAAAAAAAAGAGGACAAGAGGGAGAATGCTATGCATAAATCCATTAGTAATGTGTCCAAACGACCCCCAAAACTTGTGCAAGAGCAATGGTGAAGAGGTTGAGCACCATAGCAGCTCCAGCCTCCCTCCCATCTCATTAGGGTCAAGCCAGGCTTAAGATCTTCCCAGGGCTGCCAGGTACCACCTCCATCCATGAGAAGAGCTCGGCTTGTGGGTCAGGCCCTGAATTGGCTCCTCCAAGTAGGTGTTAATGGCAGGTTTACTCTGACCCCCCTGATGCCAACACAGGGTCCCAGCTTGGAGGCTCCCAGAAGGCAGGATGAGACCCCATGGGAGGAGAAGCAGAGCCTGGCATGGCCTTTGGATCTTGCTGGTTGTGTTGCTGGAGGCAGTTACTGTCAGAAACATGCTCAGAGATGTGCAACATCCCAGGAAACAGAAGAAATGAACCTGTTGTTTCTGTCCAGAGAGTCTCAAAGTGGTGTATTCTCAGCATGTCAGCTGCCACCTCCTTCTTTCACCTTACCACACTTATGGCGAGCCTGCATCTCTGGTCTCCACGGGGTTATCCCTCTACTAATTTTACCAGACGAGTGCCTGGTCCAAACACTGGATGCACACACACGGCTTTCTTGGAGGTCTGTGAGCTAATGGGCCTCTACCTGTCCTCCCAGCAAGCTGCACGGCAACCCACAGAAAAGCCATTTAGCAAAAATGTCGGGCTGAAATGCTCCTGTCTGGTCGGGGACATTGCAACTGCAGAGGAGAATTCATGGCCTCTTGCAGAGGACTGCACTCAAAGTAAATAATATTATTTTAGAAAACAAAATTCATTTTGCAGCCTGAGACCAACTGCAACAGGATACAAGGTGGGGGGAAAAAAAAAAAAAAAAGTAAAAATGCCTCGCCCCCAGGGCTATTTATTATTTATACACCACCGTGCCTAGATAAACTCCTCCTTGAAAGAGGAGGACGAAAATAATTCTGCAATGTGGAAACAAACTGCCTATTTAAAGTGATTTTCTGCCTGAATGGCCTCATTATAAAAACAGCCTGTGTGCAATAACTTTTTACCTTTTTCTACGTTATCCAATGAACTGCTTTTTGTCACTCTCACCAGCTCAGCGCTTTCATGCAGCCACCTTGGTGGAAGGCCTCCGCGGTTTCCTTAGAAACGTCTTCCTTCCTGGAGGTTGACCCACGGTGGTTGAGGCAGAGAAAGCCCTGGAGAGGCCCTGTTCAAACAGGAAAGAGCAGACAGTTTAATGGCCAGCTTTGCAGCTCTATTCCTCCACAGTTTACAGTAGTTGGGAGCTATAAAAAAAAAAAAAATCATAACGAATGTTTCTTTATTTTACTTTGTGTTGGTGCTTTTTGACAAAACGTGATAGGCCACGGGCCGAATCTGGAGCTCGTGGGCTGTTGTTGGGCCTTGGTGGGTTCGCTTGCCAAGTGCTGGTGCCTGGGAGATGGCTTCCCGTGCTCAAATAGACCTCGTCCTTTGGAAAAAAATGCATGTTCTTGAGCTTGTAGGTACATTCATAAGTCAGTAGCAGAAGGAAGCCAGACTGAGAAGCCATAAATAACGTCACCTTTCAAGTGTTTAGCAGTGCTTGTATGTGAATGCTCTGCGATGTCCATGCAGGAATGAAAGGCTGGTGTCCAGCAGTGCAGGAGGGAGCTGGGACAAGCATTTATCAGGGCTGGGTGTTATTGCATGAAGCTTATCCATAGCTCTGCTCGAGGCCTTACACCTGTTCACAGGCACAGGAATCCACCGCACACGCCGACTGCTGCCATTGGCATTGCTGGGGACATTGCTGGTAAAGCTGGAGGAGGCTTCAGAGTGACCCCTGTGTGAAAGGAGCTGGTGAGAGCTTTCCTCCTTGTACCTCCTACAAAGTCATCCCCACCTGTCTAAGACACCAGTGAGAGCAGCCCATAGGACAGGTCATGCAGATATTTCATGTTTGCAGCTTTCTTGCATTTTCTTTTCACTTCCAGAGGATCTGGTGAAGTCCCAGAGTTACGCTAAGGCCTGGGCACTTGACACTGCCTAAATACTGATGGCATCTTCCAAATGGGGACAGGCAGCTTGGGGTGACCTGGGACCACCTGCAAAAGCTGTGCAAAGCCAGCCTTAGGGGGGGGCTGGCTTTGCCCAGCAGGGGATGGTGCCCACCTGTGTGTACTCCTGAACTCCCTCATGTATGGAAAGTCTGTGTTATTTCTGTCTATAATGCACTGGCTCAACTGCTAAATCTGTAAATAAATTTTTGTTGCAAGGGCTGGGCAGAAGCAGAGAGGAGTGACATAAAGAGGTTTAAAAGGGAGGACTGTAATTAGCTACAACAAAAGTAAATTACTCAAGAACATTTCTCTTAATGTTTTTAGTAGCAAACATCATGGAGAGCAGGTTTCTCAGGCCAAACAGGAAGGAAAACAAACAAACAACTACAGGCAGCTAATTCACAGGCTTTTAGAAGTCAGGTTATCAACCAGGGACCCAGAGACAGGAACTGATGAAGCACAAAACTCCAGGGAAACAGATGAGGTTTCCAAAGAACACAAACACATAAAACCCTAAGATGTACATTTATAAATAAATCCAGGAAAGAGCAGGACACCTGATTCCCAGGCTGAGATTTACAAGCTGGAAGAAGAGCCTTCAGACTCTTGATTCACACAGTTAAAATCTGGAAGTGTTTGAGGAGGTAACTTGGATATGTGCACATTGTTGATAAGGCAAATAATGTTAGTGAGAGTGACTGCTGCTGGCCAGGGTGTGACAGCAGAAGAGGAGGGCAAAGAACAGCTGAAGAATATATAGAAATGTGGAAGTCAAGCATTAGACAACTCCGCTGGACAGAGATAGCTATGGAAGAATGTCCCGCAGCGCTGCCCACAATCTTTAGGGCAGAAACACCACTATTAAATCAAATCAGAAACCACAAGGCTCTTGAGAGATGCTGAACTGTGCTTTGGGATGACCTGCCATTAGCTCCCATTCCTTTCCAAGCACTTCCCAACCTCCAGACCGTTTGTATTTTCAGTGACATAGTAATGGATAGGGTTTAATACCTACAGGCAAGAGTTAAATGCCCTCTTGGCGATGTGTAAATTAGTGAGTGGACAGTTGCTCCAGAGAGAAATGGCAAACAAATATTTATTAGTTGTTTCAAAGAACCACAGCCATAAAACTCTGTCTTTTGACTGCAGAAGTGTTTGTGTTTTTACTGAAACCAATGCTAAAGGTGATAGTTTTATTCCTGACTGAGGTAACATGTATAACTCTGATTTACTGCCTTCATCTAATAAGAAAAATAGCAATAAAGAAAAAAAAAAAAAAAGAATAAACAGAATGTGTTTTATTTTGCTCTGCTTTTGCAGTATACAAGGAAGATGCCAAAAAGGAAGTTAAATACCATTTTATTTGAGCAAAATTACTGTTGATTTCACTAAAATATCAGATTTTGTGGCCTATTTGCTTTGTATCAAAGTAATCACTGACTTCCTGGGCAAAGAGCTTTAGCTAAGTGATGGTGTAGTGGGACAAATGGTGTAGCCAGGAAGTTAACAGGGGCAGCATGAGCATTGGACAGTGTTACAGGAGTTAATAATGGATCCAGTACTGCTTAACAACTCCATTAACAACCTGGAGGTAATGGGCATAAATTGCAATACAGAAAATTACATTTGCTGAAACACAGCATTTTTTTTTTCCATTTGAAAAACAAACAAACAAACAAACAAAAACTTTTTTAAAGTGAGGATGGATGGATGGACACTGGACCAGGTTGCCTAAAGAGGTTGTGGGTTTTCCATTGTCTATCTTCTAAGCTATCTAAGGCATCATCTAAACTAAAAAACCAAACACCCTGTAGTTAGGCACATAATTACCCAGCATAATATTTGGAAATATTGAGTGGACATAAGTCTTTAGGTCCAGTGGGGACCTCAAGTAAGGTAAGACACTGTCCAGCAGGAATGAGGTCATTAGAATATAAGGATACAGACAAATTATTGCAGCCCCATATAGATATCTTAAACATATGTTTATGTAATATAACATGACCTACATGAAACACATTTACATATCCTAAATTACAGTGACTTCTAATAAGATCCGTGCTAGACAATGAGCAGTTGGCATTAGGTGAATAATTCAGTGTTAACTTTTTCCTTGCATTTTACAGTGTCACTAGAACCTACCGTGATTTGCTCAAGGTTAACTTACAGAAAGAGTTGTTTCTAAACCCATATATAGGTTTTTAGATGGGAGGTTAGACATAGAGGCACCAGACACTGATGAGGGATAAGGAAATGATGGAAGCTGTCATTCAGCAAGGAACCTGGGTATGTGCCATGGCTGACACTTCTGCGTTTACTCCAACCTACCTGCAATAAGTGCTTAAATGGCTGAATGGTCTGAGCACACACAATGAGGAGTAGAACATGTACAAAGTGTGCTGTTTTCCCACTCCCACCCAGAAATAACAGTAACTGCTTCTTGATCTGAGGGCTGTGGTTTAGTATGAATTTACAGAAGATCATGCCATGTACACTTCAGTGCAGCCTTTGAAATAACTCGTGTTTCAGTGACCCCAGCATCCTGAGTCAACTTAGTTAAGGAAATATGCACCGAGAGGTCATAAAAGAGGCCAGGCCCTCTGCAGCTCTGCGGAGACACACCAGTGCCTGGAGACAGCCATCCTTCAGGGTCTGGTTTCATACAATTTCTCTCTTATCTCCATGGATAGAACAGCCATACTAAAACTGGCACTCTTTTACAAAGATGATCTCTAAATACTTGGCTTGGGGACTGAAACAAAACAAGGAGAATATCCTGATGATTCAGAAAGCAAAAGAAAGTTCAGTGATGATTACCCTCAGCAAGAACGTCCCTGATCTCCAGGGAAACTGGTTTTGAGCTTGAGATGGGGAAAAAAAACATGGCCGCTAGTCTGTTTACAGTGAGAAAAACTCATTCTTTTCTGTATGCATGTGTGAGTAGCGGCTGAAGTATTTCATTGCTCTGTGCTTGCTAATTCACCTTTCAGCTGAGACCATGACAAAAAAATGCCATCCCCAAAGGAAAATGTCATTTATTTCTGGGAAGACATGAATTAACGCAAATTAAAATCCTATTTGCATAATTCACTTGGAATTCTAGTTGAAATGCTTTTGCAATCTTAATTACACCATTTGTTTCTCATTTAATTGCAATTGCTCAATGCTCCTGAATCAAGTTAAAAAGGAAGAGCCGCTGTGTGACTTCTCCATGAGACACTTAAGCCCGGATGGCTCCTTCCTGGGCAGCTCTGAGCGTGTGTCATCAGGCAGCTGGCCCCAACCTCTCTGGGCAATGCATTCCCCTTTCTCCCTTAGGACACGTGAGCATGAAATCCTAAATACCCCTGTGCCTCCCCAGAAGCCAAATCACCCAGGTGCCTTCAAGGGAAATTTTACAAAATGAGAAGGGGAGGAAGAAAAATAACTCCAGGATGAATGTAGATGAGCTGTTATTAGTAACAAAAATCCTTTTATTAACCCCTCCCAGTCAGCTTTGGTTCTGCTGGGGAGGGGGAAAGTTGTAAAGATAACTGCAATACATTGAAGGGACTAACTCTGTGTGCAACAAGCCATGACACATAAGATAAATCCCTAGGGACTCTCTGCCTGTTTACAGTACTTCCAGATAAAATAACTGGGCTGCCACCATGGAGAAACTCCCCTTTTCCAGGAGTGCCAAATCTGGAGCTGAGCAACTCAATTTGTGCCCTGACAGTCAGATCAGCTTTACACGGCCTCTAATCCCCCCAGATTACTTTCCTCCGTGAAGACTACCACTTCATTAGTACAGAAGGTGAATTTTGTAGCAGCACCAAGGTTCGTTCTCATATGTTATCTTTGCCTAGAGAATAGGACTTTTGACATAAACCTGGAAGGTAGTTCAAAGCCTAACAGCATAAACACACATCCATTTTTTGTACTTTAGGAATAGGTAATGTAAGAGTTGAAAGGTGAAGGTTATGGCAGTTTGTGTTTATTTCACCAAGAGCCAAGAGATGGGAAACATCTGGCACTTACACACCATGCAAGTCTTAAAAACAAAGAGACCTAGACTTTAGTCCGGCTGAGCAAGCACTGGGATAAAAGCTAATGACAGGCTGCTTATTTAAAGGGATCATAATACAGAACAGCCATGTAGGGAACTGGGGAGGATTGGGAAGAGGGAAAATGAGGGTAGAATTTAGCTGTGTATTTCCAAGGGTCAGAGCCTGACTTCAGTTACACTCCAGTGTCAATCCTGTCCTCCAGGCCTTACACAGCACCTAGGACCCTCCGGATTTCACCTTTTCCTGATTTCTAACACAGACAGATATCCAAAGCAGACATGCTGCTGATGTATTTCATGTATGACAGTGCAGAAGTCCTTAGGACCAAGGGCTTTCCTGTAGGTGAAAGGAGAGATTCGAGCATAGAAGCAGCAACTCGGGGGGCTGTGATTTGTCACGTCAATGTGAAAAGCTCATCTGTAGTATTGCTTGGGAATGATGGAAGAGCTCAAGCACATTGAAGTGGCCTCCCTGGAGCAAATCTTCACCTGCTTTGTGTCTTCCTGAAAAGGCTTGGCAAAAACAAATGTGCTTTGTAGAGTGGGGCTCCCTGCTTTAGAAAAATCCTATGTTCATTTATTGTGGTTGCTCCTCTCCAAATCATATCACTCTGATCTTTTATTTTCTTTATCCAACACCAAAAACAAAATAGTCTCTTCAGCAGGGATTTGCCCAGAAACTGAAGAGCTGTGACCCTTTCACCCCTTTCCCCCTTGTGCATAGACATTGCACTGGTCGTGCTCCTGCCTCTGCTCAGTGGCAGTGGCTGGGCTGCGTGGTCACCCCTGCCTCCCTGACCTAATGTCCTGTCCATATCCCCACACCAGAGATCATATCCCACCACAAAAAAGAATCATTTAGAACAGAAAAATAAACTTGTGTGTGTGTGTGATGTGCTACCATGTGTGATCTTCCAGCCAAGGACACAGATATTACAGCCATGCTATTTCCTTCACACTGCCCTACCCATTGCTTCCACTTGTTGGCAAGGTAAGATTCCAGTCCCAACCCCACAATGACACCGAGGATTGATATTTAATATATCTCCACAGTAATGAGGAAATGTGATCTCCTTTTAGGCTTTTAAAGCTAAGCATTGAAAATTGAGCGTACTCTACTTTGTAGCAAACACGCACAAGAGACCTCTGTAATATGCTGTTTTTTCAAGATTAAAGACCTGTTACAGGCGTACAACTAAGCAGCAAAATCCTCTTGATCGCCTAACATGTGATAAGGAAATGATGCCCTAGAAAAAGATTCCAATTTTCAGGGGCTAGGTACGTGACAGGCGCAGAAGTGCTAATTCTTATTAAGGCTGTGGTTTGTACCCAACTGGAAGATTTGTGGTGTCATACCACCAGTGCCGTGTGCCAGATGAGCATCATGCTGCTAGAGCATAGGCAAGCTCTAATTAATGGGTTCACATTTGTCAAAAAAAAAAAAAAAAGCACCCTAAAAAAAAAACTTATAACAGCATTTTTTGTTAGCAGATCAGTATCCAACTTCATCTTGGACCAGCTATCTTCTGCCTTTCCACAGCAGGGGTGCAGCGAGCACAGAAGTATAAAGCTGGTATAAATTCCATATCATGTCCCTCGGCTAATTTGACAAAACACAATCATGTGTCCATGCCTGATCCACATTAGATTTATAGTCCTGGGCGAGCTGGTAGTGCACAGATCTGGTCTTAATAATCCTGGAACCACAGCCTAAACCTATTAGCTGGAAGCAGTTATATGATTCTTAATCCTATTTTGTGTCAGAGCAGATGACTGCAGCAAGACTGAGCAGAAATTGCATGTTTTTGCCTAGCTACGCCTGCCTTGGGCCTGAGATTTTTTGAGAGTTTGGGCCATTCCAGGCACTAATCATAAAACTGATGTTTTGGGGTCAGTTTATGGGAATTGAACCTAGATGCCCAAGATCCCAAAGCATGAAGACTTGTCCTGGGGCAAATAGACTCCTTTTACTTGAAAGATGCTTATATCACGTGCAAAGAAATACCATCTACCTTTGTGAATCCACCATAAGAGCAGGATAAAAGCTCCCATGCTCAATGTGATTTGCATGCATAGTAAAGATTGTGAACAGTGTTCCCAGAAAACTTAATGAGAGACCTGTAGTGCAAGAGTTCACCATAAAAACTCAGATCCCTTCCTTAGAATGATTTACCTATACTAAATATCTGAAAATCATAATCATGTTGCTTCCCCAGCAATTAGAAATTTTTATATACTACATTTCTTTAATAATAATAAAACTTTATATATATATATATTTTAAAAAGCCATCCCCTTACAAACACATTATTAAATTACAGTTTATAGCTCTTGCAGTGGGGTAAATTATGGCTCTTTTATTAAAGAATTTTATAAAGACTGGAATTTTACTGACATGCTGCTCGCTGCCAATAGCTGGCCAGGCTGCAAAGGTGCAAGTTGCATCTCACAGAGGTCTCCTGCACACCAAGAGGGAATTTCTGTTGGGCTTTCCAAATACAGGGATGCCACAGAAAACATCTCTCAGCTCCAGCTCTGAGCCTCTGATCTTTAGCACCCATTATCTGTGTTGTCAATGCTGTATGCTCTCTCCCAGGAGCGTTGGGTGATGGGTAGACCCATGGAGGTTGGAACTGTTGGACTAAATGATCTTCCAAGGTCCCTTCCAATCCCTAACATCCTGTGATTCTGTGATTTTATTACTGGTTTACTCTTGCTGCATTAGTTTAGTCGCTTCTTTGCGAGTGGCCCTGCTTCTCCACAGGGACTGGCCCACCAGGAGCTCTTCACCTCAAAGCACTTGCACATGCTTTTTAAACTGCAAATCATAAATAAAGCATTGGCAATATTCAGGCTGCATAAAGATGCAACAAAAACGCAAACTCAAGTCACCATTCCAGCTATGCCAAGGGCAAGTTCGCCTTCAGGACCCGCTTATCCTCTGTGTTGCCCTCCCTGCGCTTACAAATTAATGTTGGGGAAAGGAAAATCAGATCCCAGATATTAAATGGAAAACTTAGGCCTTGTTTTGAGTCTGTACTGCATTTTCCCCCTTCTACAGGCTTGTATCTGCCATCAGTAGCTACCTGCTTTTGTTGCTGGATGCTGAATTTCACCATAAGAACAGACCCGCACATGCATGTGGTCACTGAGCTGAAGCTCTGACAGCCTCGCCGGGGGCTGATCCTGCGGGAGAGCTCCTTGTCTCCTGCTCTGAGCAATTTCTGCACGCAGCATTTGGCACTCCAACAGGAAATTAAGGGCTGTAGGAAAGCAACCTTTGGCCTTTAATTCACTTTTTAATAAAATCATTAAAAGAAACTTACTCCCTGCCAGACATTATGGGAAATTGCTTTAATGATACTTTTAAGCAAAACACATTCACTCAGCTGTATGCGTGGCTTGCTCAATACCTTCAGCTTCCTTATTTATGTGTTTGCAGTATGAAAATGGTTTGAATTATGAAGTCAGGGTAGAAAATTCTCTGTGAACCTGGCCATGATAACAGCTAGGGACCAGGTTCTGTCTGTTAAATACTTCTTTAATGTGTAAAGGACAGTTTGAAAGTTTTGCTAGCAAGGATCGATAGGTATGAGCCAAAGACGAGCATCAACAGAAAAGGACAAAGCAGAGGGGTTCTGTGTCCCCTCTTCTTGCTTCAAACAAAAAGGGTGCCATTAACTGCACAAGGTGTGGGTGTAAAGCAAAGCAAAGAAGCAGTTTGTGGGAACACAAACCTGCCCGACCGCAGGCTTAGCTCCCCATCTGACTGTCCTTCCATTGGCTTTAGTTTGCCATTTCATTCTAAGCTTTTGCAAAAAAATCCACAGGATTTTTTGTACTAGGGAAAAGGCAATTCTTGCTTTATCATTGTTAAATTCATAACTTACCACTTGGGCATGTAGGTGTTTATTTAAGAAATTTTAGTAATTGAACTGATCTTATGGATAAGTAGATGGCTACTGAGGACATCTTAAGAATTACAAAGGAGAGCCGTGTTAAACCCCATTGCTCAGTTACAGCAGTGAAATTTTAAAAGACTGAATAACTTTTATGGAGTGCAAAGTTTGCCCTCACATATTTTGATTCTTTCTTTCCCATTGTTTAACAAAATGTTAATCGACAAACCTGGTAGTCGGTTTTCTACAATCAATAAATTCTAAGTCCAAGTCACAGTAGCTTTTATGTCTGTACGTTGTAAAAGTAAATTTACATCATATGTCAAACATTACACATGAAGACAAAAACAACGCTGATTTCAAGCCCTAAAAGATATATGTGCATCCATAAAAGCAGCAAGCTGTGTCCTGAGTACAGCTGGATGATCATGCTCTGACCAAATGGCTTTTTGTTGAAAACCGGAGATTCGTAGGACTCAACTGTTTTCCAGAACTGCATCTGTTTCAGGGAGCTTTGGGAAATGTGGGAAGAGCCCCTGGGTTTCTGCCGGTCCTGGGGAGCCCTCATTTTCCTGCTCTGTGGCTGTAGAGCAGCTGAGGGGACATGCCAGGATCCCAGAAGCTTGGGGATGCCCAGAGCGGAGTCCAAATGAAAGCTGCATTGCTCAGGGCACCACAGCAGTCTGGTAAAGTACGGTCACCAGACTGTAATGGCATGAGAGGAAAGACCCAGCTGTGCTAATTAATCACAGGATGACTTGACACCACCAGCGAGATCATGAGAAAGGCAGATCTGATCCTGACAAGATGGACTGCGCGGACATAGGAGGCAGGGAAGCCTTTTCAAAGGCCTCATGGGCTCATTGGGGGTCCTGGGCGTATTTCTGTGTACTTCCCAGGCCAGGTAAATCCCAGAAGAAATTCAGAAAAATGTCAACTAGAACCACCAGGCAATAAGCAGCCTTTCTCATGAAAAAAAACAAACATAAAATCTATGCTACCTCCAACCCACTGAAATGCAATCTGAGGAGGACACATTATCTATCTAGATATATACTGGAATAGAGCAATGCAAAGGAAAAAGAAAAAAAAAAAAAAAAGGCAACAAAACAGTGACACGTTGTTTTAATTTAAAGAATAAATGTGGCACAAGAACGATGGAGTATAATCTATGCCCATAATTACATACACGTACAAGGAGCTCTGCTGCCTAGAGGAAAGCCAGACCAGCACAGCTTTAAGGCTGATGGGATCTCCACAGAAATTCCCCCAGCACACTGGAGGTAGCAGAAATCTTCTTGCAGTGGCCGTAAATATTTATTTATTTATTTATTTTTTCCAGAAGTGAATATATATTGCTTATCCTAACTCCAGGAGCCTGCACTTTAGGGACTGGGGAACATGACAGAAAAGGAAAAGGTGGATCCAGAAGAGCAGATCTGTTCACAGGCACATTTTAAGTGGGAACATCCTCTGTGAAAAAAACACACTGCTTCTAGAGAATACAAATCCAATGAAAGCATTTCCAGAACATTTTCCATTGACATGACATTACTTTAGTTGGGTGGACTCATCTCTGGCTAGTTGTGTCCCCATTCTTGGCTGGAAACCTCACAGATGAGTAAGGAAAGGGACGCCACCTATTCCCATGAGCAAAGAGGCAGTTTGAGCTGCCCTCTTCAACAAAGAAAGCCCCTGTGTACCTTTCTTATGGAAGGAATTTATTAGAAAATCCCTAATGAAAATTAATGTACTTCTGAAATGAGCTTTTTATCTAATACCTCACCAGCTTGCTGGGAAGCAACTGGGTGGAGGCAAGCAGATTTCATGCTGGATCCAGTTAACATAAACTGCCACCTGGTGAATGCCAAAATGTATTTTTGCCTCTGCTAGGCGTGGTCTGGTTTAAATTTTGGAGAAGGACTGATGCTCAGATATTCACATTGTACAATCAGGGCTTACAACACAGATGCAGGTGCCATGAAATCATTGCACTGTTTCCTCCCAGCCACACTGCAGAGAAGTATTTAATGTAATGCATGGGTTCCTCCTGGAGCCCCCAGGCCCTTCCTGCTGATCCAGCTGCCTTCACATCACAGGTGGAGGTGTCTCAAGAAGCTGTCCTGCAGCACCTGCATCCACACAGGAATGAGAATACTTCTCTTCCTTGTGGGGATGGTGGAGGATGATGAGGGCAATGAATGAGGCATCCGAACCCTGTGGCGATGACACCAGAGTAGTGTCCAAGGGAGATGTGGAGTGCAAGGCTGCAGCAGCTCCTTTCAGGCAGCTCGTGGCATCACAGGCCCACTCTGAAACCTATTGACACTGGGGGACTCCCACTGACTTTTATCAGCTTTGGCTCACATCCTTGGCATCTGGCTCATGCCTCTTTATTTATAATGTCATGCATATCAGAGGCAGCCTCCCAGGGAAAATACGCCAACTCATCTCCTCGCTCAAAGAAGCCATTTAGCTGCGATCATAATCTGTGATTTCATTGCTAGACCCTATTTGCCTTCGCAGTTAGACTCTCCAGGGATGGAATTTTATTTCCTTGGCACAGCTTAAGCATTGTGCTGTGCAAATCTATCTCTCTCTTTATCTCATGCATACCTATGTAATAAGTGTGTATGTGATGAATAATAAGTACATAGGTGTTATGGGCCTCCTTTGGATTGCTATGGTGCTATAAATAGCCCCAAAAGTGCAAATAACTCTACTGTGTGCCAGCTCTAAGCTTTCTTGATATAGCCATAGCACTGTAAGGGAGTATTTTTATAAGCAGAACATTTCTGAATAATTAATCTTTCTGATATAAGACACGCATACCAATTCCAAATAACCCCTGTATGCATTCTTGTTTGAAAGGAGAAAAGAAAGATGGGGAAAAAATGGAGCTAAAGTTAGGAGCTAAGATACAAACTACAGCCAGGAACATACAGATTATTTTTCTCCTTATCCTTACAATTCAGAACGTATTTTCCCTATAAAGTAAATGTATAAAATATCCGAGCACACCTCTGACAGGATCGCAGCTACACATGCAGCAGTGGGGTGTAGGGATGGAGTGCTGGACAGTGTCTTCTGCCAATAACCACCAAGTATGGTCCCAAAAAGTCAGCTCCAAGCTCTCGGCTTTGCAGCAGCAGGCATGCAACCTGTCAGATGCCCCGAGGCATCTGTGTGTGACTTATAAACACATCCAGGTTTTAGCTTTAGCAGCTGTAGCAGAATTCACTGGGCTGAGATGGGCAAGAAACACGTGTGAGGCAGGAAGTTTGGTGGTGTGCTCATCGTTTCAGTGGGTGTTTCTCTGCACTCCATTATTTTTACGGGAGCAGAAGGCATCAGCACGTGGCACACCCAGCTGGAGGAGGCGGCAGGCCATGGGGACACCACTTTCAGTATTACTCACGACTTTCTATTCACCGTCCAGCTCGTGTTGCCATTCCTGAAAGTCAGTCTTGCCCTGCCTCAAACAAGTGGTTCATTACCCCTCCAAAATGGAGTTATGGGATGGCCTCTGTACGGTAACATCAGAAACAAAATGGCCCTGAGTCTTTAAACATGGTTAATCAGACACCAGGATCTCCTTAAGAATGAAGGCTAATTTCTGCTTTTTCCAGTTGTCTCATCTATTTTCTTCTGTGCCATCTGAAGGCTTATAAATCAAGCCAAAAGCATCTTTTGTAAATAAAGGTTGAAAGAGCTTTGCTTGTCAGTAATGTAATGTGAAATTATACATAATATAGGAAATTAAAAACAAACAAACAAACAGAAATCAGAGTGGCTTGTGAGAATAACACATTTCTTCTCTGACTAATACAAAAGGCATTGTCAGAGCACTCCCAGAGCTGGCATTTATAGACGGCCTCAGCCTTTGAAATCCTGCAGTCCTGTACTGCTGAAACACCGATGAGCTGGCAGATGTGGCTGATCCTCGTCCATACCATGAGGTGTGGGCTGCAGGTCTGAAGGAAATTTGACTTCTCCTTCACCCAGGACTCTATGGGACGATGGTTGCCTATAATATCACCTCTGCCATGGAGGTGTTGGTGTGGAGGGGAGAGATCACTGTGATTTATCATGGTATGCATGTTGGTGGACCAAACAACCTAATTTTGGTGATGGATAGCCCAGCCTTGCAACTGCAATCCAGATCCAGGATGGGCTCAAAACCAGCCATTCAGTTTGGAAGTGTGGTTTGGATTATCCATGCTAATTTCTGCTCTCTGCCTTGCAGGAGATTCTGCTGCTGGTGGCTGCAGGCTTACATTTTATCATTAAGCTGCAAGGACATATAAATAGTCTAACTATAGCTAAATCTGTCAGAGGAACTACATGAAAATCCCAAGAAACTTGGACTTTAGCAGCAATTGTGGTATTTAGCATTGTGTTATTGTTTTGTTTTGTTCTCTTTTGTTTTTTAAAAACATTTCTTTATGATGACTTTAGTGGGAAAGGAAAATTGAATTTGCAGCTTTCTTTTGGGATTTAGAAGGATTTTTGCAATACTAAAGACCAGGACTGACCACAAACCTCTCCCCAGATCCACGGAACTCCCTCTGTCACAGGGATGCCATGCCTGAAATGTGCTCTGTGAACAGCGAGGGTCCCCTAGACCTTAACAGGTTGGTCCCTGGTACTAAACACCTGGGAGACAAAGACCAGTGCATTTAATACCATTACAACAGGGCAGCTTAGCATCACACAGAACATCACACAAAGCTTTAGGTCTCTATTGCAAGGTTATAAATCAACCCCAATTTACATGAGGGGACAAGTTCAAGTTGAAGTTATCAGGGATGACGGCTCAAGTGGCATCCTGTACGTCAGGCCCAGAACTGAATGACCCCTCTTTTCCTTTTGCCAGAGAAACAACTGGTGAGAACGTGTCAGATTTTATCTCTGATTCATGATTTTGGTTGGGAACATAGGAAATTTTTAGCTGAAAATAATGTCTTTTTAGGGGCGTGTTACAACATTTTCCTGACAGGCTTTTATTTTTAAAAAGGGGGCAATAAACAGAACAACACCCAAATAATGACAAGATTGAACTAGACGGGCATGTTTAAGCATTTGTCATCGAAGAAAAGCTGAGTTTCTTGTCTCCAAAGGGCAACTCATGAATGAGTTTCCTTGCAGCAGGACAGCATAGTAAGCCTTGGCCTGTGCCACTTGTGCAGATGAGATAAGCCTCTGCCAGATCTTTCATCTTCGTCCCCTGACAGGAGGTCCCCAGTGGTCCCCTGCTGAATTATCAAAGCACTGCTGACACACCACACTCCTTCCCACCGTGAGGTTCCCCAGGACCACGATGTGACCATGACATCCTACAGAAACCAGCAGCTGCTTCTGCGTCAGCACGGACGATCTGTGGCCTAGTTAGAGCACTTCTACGTGTCAGAGTGCTGCAAGGAAGATGGGGTCTTATGATCCCCTTAAACAACCAAATCTCCCCCATAATAACAATAAGAACAATAATAATAAATATAATAACTATAATAACAACAACAACAACAACAATAATAAACAACCTACAACAACAACAATAATAATAATAAAACTACAGAACAAAACATCATGAAAACTTCTCAGTCCTTCACTGGAGAGCTGTCAGATCATCTAATCCATCCGTATGCACATCTCAAGCAGAGAGACATTGCTCTTTCCCTTTGTGTTAGATGAACAGCAGCTTCTTTCCTTTTTTATTTTTTTTTTCCTTTCTTAAGGAAATTGCAACCTTGCAGCAGGCTGAGCTACTCAGAGGCAGAGTTAAAACAGCCTTCGCAATCCTCTCCACTAGGAAGCAACCAAACACACTTAGCAGGAACACTACGTGTTTGATCACTTTTGCCAAATTGTTTTTATGCTACTTTTCAACTGCTTTTAGCATTCACAAGACTATAGCACGTCTCGAAACACAGGCCATAAAAGCTCTTGCTGTTCCCAGGAAAGGGACAAGAGGTCCTTCACACATCCGTGACAGCTCTCTGCTGCTCTTCTGGCTTTCAGTCCCATGAGTGACCGTGTGAGTCCTGCAGAAATGGCCCAACAGGCTGCAGCAGACTGCCCTTTGTGGAGAAGGAAGGCACTCAGCAGCCTCGTGGCCATCCAGCTCAGAGCCTGCATCCCAACAAACGCGAGGGGGCTGTGTCTGCTTCCCTCTCTGCACCTGGACCCACCACAGAGGCTCATGACAGCCGTGGGCTCCTCCTCATCTCAGGGTTATCCCCCACCAAGCCCCTGCAGCGGCAGCCAAAGCGGTTCTGGAAAGCGTGGTGAGCAGTAGCATTTTTAAAACATTTAATTCCACAGAATTAATTTCCCAATCCTCATTACCATGTTTCTGAAAGTACTCCCACTTGTCTACTGTGCAGTAAAGCTAATTAATTTCACTCAACAACGTTACATTTTAGAGCTGGAAATATCTTTTTTTTTTTTTTTTTTTTTTTTTTTTTTTTTAAGGAAAGCTTTGTGATCAGCCAGCCCTGTGGTGAGGCAGCACTTATTGTTCCTCAGTGGGAAGAGACTTAGAGACACATGCTGCCTAAAGCACGGTTATTAACCCTAATTCCTCCAGTAAACAGCACACCAGTCCCACAAATTGCTCTCTCTTTCCGATAAGGAAGGAAAAAAATCAATGAAAAAAATTGCTGGTCATCGGGAAGCATACTGTGGCTGGAATTTTCCAGCGAGCTCAGTGCTTCTAGCAGTGGCCAAGCCTTCAAGAGAAGCTCTTCATAGTCCAAAACAAATGTCTATGTTTTCAGAAGACAAGCAAAGATTAGGCACTGTCTGGGAAGAGATTCCACTTTCTGTTGCTTCCAAGTTTTATTTTTGCACTTGAGTCTTGTTCTGGTGCCTGGAGGGCTTGCAGAGGCTTCTGACGAGTGCTCCTGCTCCTGCTCCGTGCTCGATGCTCCTGTGGTACTGCTGGTTGCTGCCCCTCAAAGTCCACTGCAGCTTAGGGGTGGCCTGGCCTCATCCTGCTAGTCTGGGCTAGGCAAAGAGAGACAGAGAGGGAGTATAACCTCCCCAGAGGACTCCTCAGAGCAGAAAAACCCATCAGGTTTGCCCTCTGGAGCATAAGAGAAAAGCCTCACAAATGCTCACACCCCAGAAAAGCGCACAGAGATTGTATCGTATTGCCGGCTGTAGCACAAGCGAAATGAGAAATCAAAGACACTGCAGACTTTTATTGTTCTTTTTAAGTTCTCTCCCAGCAAATACGGTGCCCATATTTTACAAGGCTACAACACAATAATCTACCACCACCACTTTAACGACCAAGCAGTTGCAGAGTTGATCTATAAACTGATGTTGCCATTTAATGTGGTTTCCAGTGAACTGTAAAATTTATAGCTGTAACTAACACCCCCCCTGCCCCTCTCTCTTTTATGTTCTCCTCAAAAACAAGCTGCTCCACAGCTCCAAAAGGCAATGGGCAGAAAATCAATGTGTAACCTGACGTGAGCTAATTAGGATCATATTCACATACCACGGATCTGCAGCCTTCTGGTCAATTAAGCGGAGATTAATGTCTAACACTGGATGGATGAATACCACCAAAAGGAAGGCACAGAAATATTCAGGTCCGCCCTTCTTGCGCAGCCTCTTTCACGAATCCTGGCAAAGCTGCAGTGCAGAGCAGAGACCCTCTGGGGTCTTTTTTTCCATGGGTTTTCTTCCAGTCCATCCCTTGTACACCTCTTGGCTCTTTTTTGCCATCATCTCAGTGCCATGCTGTGGGCTGGGAAGCAAATCCACTGGCACCCCTGCTTCAGCAGCTGCCTGGGGTGCACTGACAAGGGTTCCTGTAAGGTGTTCTCCACTTCTGCTCATTGTCCTGCTTCTTCTTGCACCCCATTCCAAGTGATCAATGGGATTTAAATGAACTTCGTTTCAGGCCCATGACATGGTGGGGGGGGGGGATTTTGTTCCAAACGAACGTAATGTAGGAAAATCTTGTAGGGTGCACATGCATGCGGGCTGATTTAAGCTCACTGTTGTGAAAGTTTGGAATAAAACCCAGCAGTCTGATCCCAAAGCCCATTAGCCTTTGGAAAGCCTCCCTGTGATGTCAGTGGAGTTTGGAACCAGCTTTTGATGCTTTCTGGTAAGGCCTGATGGAAAAAAATGTCCAAGCTTCATGGGGTTGGGGGCTGGTGGTAAGGAAAAGGTTTTTTTGATGACCACAACCTTTGCAGGGGGTGAATATGCTTGCTTGAAGTCCGTTGATATTTTCTGTAGCAAACACTCACATTGCTTCTGTCTACTTCTTGGCAGTCTGCTTTTTTTTTGGGGGGGTGGGGATTTAAGTTTGTGACCTTATGTGAGATCACATTTAATGTTTTAATCTCTGTAGCAGCTTCCTAATGTGAAGGAGGCTTCAGTTCAAGATTTTATCTGGATATTCAATCAAAACCTTGGCCTTAGTTCCCCCATCCACCCACCCCCACTGCCTCTCTACTGCAAGCAAGCCTGTCTGCAAGCAATGGATGCTCACTGCCCCCGTGAGAAAGAGGGAGGCTTCTTGGGGGGATGGAGAGAGCAGCAATAAGGGATGCTGAGCACCCTCAAGCCTTCCCCAGGTGATCTAGGGAACTCCTGAGGCTGCAGCCTGCTGCCACTAGTGATGAGAGAAGTTCATGGTCTTCAGCATCATGCTTGCAGCACTTACATGAGCACAGACTTGCTTCAGCCTGGCTTGTTTGGAGTCAGAGCATGAGCAGAGATTTGGGGTAAGGCAACCTCACAGTGATTTTTGGAGAATCAGCATGTTAAGCTCATGCTAACAGTGCCATGTTTTTTTATTAAACAACAAAGCAAAAGAAAAGCAGAGGACCAGATTCTGTTGCAATTTGTGCTAGTAAATCCCATCATAAGTCAATGGGTAATGAACTGGCCAATGGAGAACCATGGTGCTATCCCACATAATTATGGTCATCCCCATAGACATCGCTGGAGGTGGAAATGAAAGAGGAATTGGAATTTGGGACATTCAAAAGTGTCAAATCAATTATTTTTTTCCCTTGACTTAATACAGTGTCTATGCTTGCTGATGAAGACTGCCCACTGCAAGTCCCCCTGCTCTGCACCATGCAGTTATGCCAAGGCACCACTGTACAAGCCAGCAGACGTGGTGCTTGCTTTTTGCTGATAGGGCTGGGAGTGGAAACACCAAGAAACTTGCAGGCATCCTAGCAGCACTACGGGACATTGATGGAGCACCGCGATGCAGAGCCAGCCACTGTGTAACCAAAGAGCCCATAAAGCAGTAACAATAAAAGAGCAGTGCAAATAGAAACAAATATTATCTCTGTGAATCCACTCTGAACATTTTACAGCAAGGAGAGCTCAACTCCAGTTTCATAAAATAGGCCAGCAGCTGTGCTATTTATACGTTCACCACCAAGCTTTCATTAATTTTAACGTGTGTTAATGGATGCCATGTATTATTCTGGGAGACTAAATGTGAGATTTGTTTAATTTCCTTAAATATCAAATATGGTTCAAGCAAAATAAACCATGGATCATACCCTTAAAAAAAAAAAAAAAAAAAAGTGCCAGTTTAACAGAATTCAGACAGAGCAATGACTGATCATATTTACAGCATTTATAGGTTTGGAAATCTCCAAAGAAATCTGAGGAAACCTAAAGCCTGCCTTCATACATGGAGTGAAATTCCTCTTGGTAATGCATAATTATTCCACAGGTCTTTACAAAAATCCTTTTTAACTATACTTAAATATTCCACAATCTTTTTGAAAATCTCCAATTTAGAGGTGATGCTTATAACAGGCTTTTTTAAAAAATTAAATTTTTTAATGCCATTTGCAGATCCTATCATTTCCCTCGGATTTCTTCCTTTTCCTAAAAACATCAGTATTTCCAAACAGTGATACAAAGGCTTTGGAAACAGAGACCCTGTGTTGTTTTAAAAAAAAGTTCTCAAATATGAACTGCATACAGCTAAATCAAATTGCAGATACAAACAAACCTACTTCTCACCTCATCTTGTTCCTTAGGATTTAATGGAAAACTGGCATAAAGCGTGGCAAGAGAAAAAATGCCTGCCACAAAAAATAAATCTGTCAAACTCGGGAAAGTCCATTCTTCAAAGGAGGAAAAAATACAATGAAATCGTGAGAAGTTTATGGAATAAATCTGTAACTGATTTGGCTCCAATATTTAATCACCTTCTGCTACCTTGTAGTGCGATGGTGTTCACCCTGCAGAACTTGAACATGACAATGGGTTTTTAGCAGTAAATTTATAGCTTAATCAGGATATTGCTAGTACAGTAGGACAAAGCTGGCATCTTGTGAGTGTTTTTGATTCTGAACAGAGGGACGGGTGCTCGGGGAGGTGAATGGGACGGGGCCTGGCTTGTAACACTCGGCCTCATAGGAGAGACATCAAATGGCGCCACAGCAGAAAGCCGCATTGGAAAAGGCTCCACAAAGCAAAACTGCCCCTGTGCACACCGATTCTGGTTAGATGTAACCTTGTTTTGTCTAGGGGACCAGGTTCTGGCATCACAGGTTTGTAGTGAACAAGAAAATGTACCAAGAGAAAAGCTCTAGGCTCTGCTGCTTTACCACAACACCTTCATCCCTCGCACCCTGACATGATGCTGACCGTGCAATGAGCTATCGAAGGAGGATGAGGGGTAGCTGTGAAGGAGCTGGTATTGCAAGGAGGCTTCATGGGTGTAAAGCTGTGTCCTCCTCTAGCCCAGCACCAAGCGGGGGCAAACAGCATCCATCCAGCCCCGCTGGCACTCCCTGGGATGGGCAGGAGCATGTCAAACAGTTACTTATTCACCATCAGTCCTAAAATGATGTTCTTTGGACCAGGCAGAAAGGCAGAAGCTTCTTACAGTGACACATTTCTGCTGGTCCTGAGATGCAGGATGCCATAGCTTTAAGGAAGAGCCTCCAGCAGGATATTTATCTCTCTGGGCTACCGGGAGTGCCGTAATTGCCACTCGGTCTCCTCCCCCTGTGACTCCCCAGCGGCAGTCTCTTTTGCGACAACCCCGATGGTGATGACTTATGTCATATCAATAACATATGTTGGCATAATCATCTTTCCCCACTTCCTAATTCACCAGTTCCTCAATGAGTTTTGCAAACGCAAGAGGAATGTGAAGGAAAGTGATCGGCGCTCAGTGAGTGAAGGGCTTTGTGTGAGCTGTCACCCTGATCCTGGGTGAGCATCTCCGCTTGCCACCACGCTGCTGGGCACCTGGGGAAGTGCTGCTGCCTCCCTGTGCTCCTCAGGATGTGATGCAGCCCAAAAGCAGCAAAAATTGCCCACATAGCTATTTTTAAAATAAGGCATCCACCTTTTCCCTTTCTGTGCTGCATGCTTGCTCAGAGATGGATGCCTTGCTTGCGTCTTATTCCTCTCTCCTTGTTTTGTCTGCTGTCTCTGTGATAATCGCCTGCATTTGTACACTGCATTGCTGTCATTCCAGCCACCAGCGAGATAAGAAGATCACTTAGGACTATCTGCTCATGTGCCTGACAGGCTTTGCACAGCCCAGGCAGCGCTGGGTGCACCAGGGGGATGCTCAGCAGCTCAGCCTCAGGTCCTGGGTCCCAGCTCCACATCAGCCTTGACCTTGTTGCACAACCAGGAGCAAACTGCTTTATCCGTTTCCCCAGTTGACACCGTCTCTCTGCTTATTTTTGAGAGCAAGGCTGACTTTTAACGCAGAGAGATGGAGCACTAAGCATGGGCCTGGACCATGACTGAATCTCTGCTGGCTTCTGTACTATGAATTGCATTGTAATGTACAATATGTTGTTTTGCATCCAAGTTTTAGGCAAATATTTGTATATAGATAAGCTGACATTTTGTTTAGTGCATGTATTCTAATTTCCAATAAAACTTCGAATAAAGACTTATAAAGTGAATTTATTGTTTCACTTCAAAGCAAGGACATGGTGCCAGTTTGAAGGGGTACTTGAAGTGTTAAACCCATGTCTATAATGCTTTAATCCATTTTTTGTACTTTATTTTTTTTTTAAGTTATTTTAATATTATTGTGCCACTCTGTTAAAAGGCCATAAAATATTTTAAAGAGCAATAAAAGTAAACACAAAAGCTAAAAAGCCCATTCTTCTCTCCCTGGCCCAAAGAGAGAGGAAGAGACAGAGGATTTAGGCATAACGAAATTCATGGCAGCTGTGTAAATAAAATAAATGAGCACAATGTTTTTCTGTTGACGGTGATCCTGAACATCTTGCTATCTGGGTCTTGTTTAGCAGGAGCCCAAGGCAAGCTAGGGGAAGGAAGCAGAAGTGCTGATGGAGAGGATGCAGTGGAGGGCAGGCTTTGTGTCCTCCCCCAAAAATGGCAACCACGACAAAAGAACCAAGGCAAAGAGCCTTTGTCCAGCAGCCTTCTGCTGCAAGCGTGAGCTAGCTGAAGGGTGTTATTGCAAGCGGTGTTAATAAGGATGTATTCCTGGCCAAGCCAGAGCTGGCTTCAATGGGACTGACCCCCCTGAGAGACCCCGTTTTTACTCCCTGGCTTTCATTCGCTTTCTGCAAACCACAGAGTTTTTAGCTCTGCGCTGGGTACCTGCTGTACGCTTATGGTTCACTGAAGTTGTAGAAAAGAGGGCTTAAGGAAAGCACTACTGCTCCATAAACTGCACGGCTCTTCTCAGCCCACCCATGAATTTCACGCAGGGTAGGAAGAGAAAAGTCTGGTCCAGCTGCAAAGCTGAAGCTCAAGTGGGGATGAACATGCTCAGAGTGTTTCAAAAATCTGAATAATGACTGCTGGTGTTACTAAAAATAGAGACAAAAAAAAAAAAAAAAAAAAAAAAAAAAAAAGCAGCTGCCAAAATGGGTTTATCTCAGGGAAATTGGATTCTAAATGTTGATGCTCTCTGCAGAAATTTACAGCAGTTCTCATAAAAGAAAATCACGGATTTTGAGCCAATATCCCTCCCATTGTAGATATTCGTAATGAAAGCTCTCTTTTCCCAGCTCAGGAAGCACAGCAGGAGCACAGCACCTTCCCACGCTGGCTCCCTCATCCAGTGCACCAAGAGGCTGGCAAAGCTGCTGCCAGCTTGCTGCCTCCCTGCCTAAGAAGGATATTTAAAAATAAAAAAGAAGTGATATAGCACCCATAAAATCTCGATTTGCAGCTAGATCTACAGGTAGAAGCTGATTTACTGCCCTATGCCCAGCCTGTGTTCAGGGGTCATCAATTATTTCATTATAGATCAAAACCTCCCAAACTGTCATGTCTGTTGGAGTTTTCAGAGAAGATTGTTTTTTTTTTTTTTTAATACTTTTTTTTTTTTTTTCTAAGAGGCAATTATAAACTTACTTTCTCTTGAAGACTGTTTCACCAATGAGCTCTTACAAATGCACTGTTTCACATATGACAGCAGCTGGGGTGATGACAAAAGTGGTAATGATTTTGCCTTCAAAAGCCAAGGTGTGAAAGAAAGGTAGAAAAAATCTGGGAGAACCAGGGTCAGGGAAAACTTAAGGGAACCAAAAAATGACTAATGATGAGGTTGGTCCAGCAGGTAATGAGCATCATGGAGAGCTTCAAGAGCTGGAGACCTCCAGGCTTGTGTTACAAGGTTCCCCGGATGAAGCTGTAGCAGGATCCAGCATATTCAGTGGGCACCACAAACCTGGGGACATCTGAAACACATTGCAGGGTCTCTGCTGCCCCACTGCACCCCAACCTGCCCCACACCAGGCAAGACACGCAGCTCTCCTAGCTCCTGGTGAGCCCACTGCAACCTGCAGTTGCAGCACACACACACGGACCCATGTGTTACATGAGCAAAGCATTTGACAATGTTTTTCTGGAAGTGACTTCATACGGTCTGAGACCTTAGTGCAGGATTTGGTTGTATTTATTTATTCTTCCCGGTGTTTTCTTGTCCTAGACAACATATTTGCAGCTGCGAAGGCTGATGACTCCCTTTGCTCAGCAGTCTTTCTCCTGAGAGCCTTCTTTCAATAGTCTCCATTGTAACGATCTGGATTTTGCATTTCCGCCGCCGTGCTGACGAATGGAGTCCCAGGGCCTGGAGCCACGACAGTGAGCACGGGGCAGAAATCACAGCCAAATTCGCCAGCACAGCTCACTAGCCACTGATTTATTTCCCTCCATGACCTCCACGTGGCAGCGGTCCAGATGCGAGCCCACGTCCTGCTGGAATCCTACACATCATTTCGGGGTCTTTACTCATCATTTACTAGACGGTGCTCTCCGAGTTCTCAGTTCCACTTCCAGGAGTGAGATGCTCTCATTGCGCTCAGTGGGGATTTGGCCATTGCTTTCCGGAAGAACAGGAATACTGAAAATATTAATGGCCTCCAAGTTACTCACTTCAGAGTGTCTGTAAGGTCTGCATATGGAAAATTATTTGTCATTTCCTTGCAGACACTATTTTCAAAGGAGAGATATAGCAGTCTGGCAACAGCACAGCACCGTGATTTAATAGTTTGTTTATCTCCCAGCACAGCTCTGCTGTGTAAGTTCAGGAATCCAGCTCTGTCCCATCTTCCTATCCTTTTTTGTTAACAAGTACACTGTTCTGCTCTAATAAGGCTTGTTCTTCCAGCAAGATTCACTGACATGAATGAACTCTGGCTACCAAGGAACATGGGAGCTTGCAGTTCCTGTACGGAAGTAACTGCTCCTGCATCCAGAGCTACAGCCTGGAGTGGCTCCAACACGTAAAGAGCTTTAGGGATGGGACTTCACCATTTCATTCCATTAGAGAGACACCATCTCTGTCAGATGTGCTGCCAGGCCTGGCACACACCTACCCCAGCTAGGAAGGCACGTTGCAAACCAGCCCTGGGCCATGCCACCCATCGTGGTGATGGGCATCCCTTCCTTATCGCCAGTGGTTCCACCCTCTAAAACTGAAAGCACAAGCACGCTTGGATTCGTTTTTTAAATAAAAATGGGGATTTTTACATCTCACTGAACTACTGCACTGCTGGAAAGCAGAGATGTTTGTGTTATGTAGAACAACCACCACCTAGATCCCCTGGTATCTGGGTGCCAGGGTGGTGGCTGCCAGTGCATCACCCCCTGCTTCCATTTCGCTGTGCCTGAAGCTACATGAGCAGGTAAATGTGTGACCTGGCACAGCACAAGTGGAGCACGTCACCCAAACACACAAGTTTTGGTCTTGTTGAAAGATGAAAGATTTTACCCCACAACTGTCTTGAACCCAAGGATCTGCTTTGCTCCACAGCCTCCAAGTGACTTTGCTGGTGCAACATGAGATCCACATCAACACAGATATCAGCTTTATTTCCTTCTCCAGCTCAGGTGAACATTTTTAGGGTCTTCTGAAGTGGTTAGAGCTTTCTCCCAGTTTTCTCTTATTTTATAAGAGGCACAATGCTTTATTTTCTAAGTTTTAGAAGCAGTAAAGTTACAAGGAGCCTGGTCTTCTGAGTGCTTGAGTTCACTCTGATTCAATGGAGTTCAGCCTCAGATTTGCTTTGAAGAGGAGCTGAAGTGCCTCTAAATTCTGGCTGGACAAAAACCATGGATATAGTTAGACTGCTTACAGGAGAAGTCAAATTACATCTTTGGAATGGGAACCAGACATTTCAGAGCTGGGACAGAAATTCATTGGAAATAAGAGAGAAGACCGTGAAGTCCAGGGCCATGAATGGAAGAAGTTAAATAACCTCCTGAAGCCCTGACAGGCCAACAGCCTCCTCCACCAAAATATTAAAGATGTCTCCTCAGAAAATAATAATAATAATAATAAAGTGCATTTTAGGGCTTGAGAGAGGTCTGCCTTCAGGAATTTCTTTGTCCACTTGCCCAAAAGTCTCAGTATCAGTTACAGTCTTTGAAACACTCAAAGCTTTCTGGGGTCTCTTAGCCAGCAGATTCCCTCTCTCTGCTTCCAAGGATTATTTTTTCCCCATTAGACTACACGTTTTGGACAATTTCCCTCTCATCGTGCACAAGTGTAACAGATGATCTCTCACTGAATTATTTTAGAAATGCATTTATGGAGTCTGTTGTCTGGAATATAGAAGCTCCATCTTTTCTAGGTTATTTATTATCATATATAATTCACAAGGTCCAAAGCATGAAAGAGTGACTTTAAAAACGAGAAAAAGCCTTCATCAGTCAACCGGGATGCTCTGTTATGTGTTTGCACTGTGCTAATAATCCGGGTGTCTCTCTCAAGTGCTCCTTGCACGTGGAGGACAGAAAGCTCTTACTGACACCAGCTGCTGCCGCTTGGGTGACAAAAGCTTCCACCTTTTGGTCACCCAGATCCCACGCCTGCTTCCCACTGAGGCCACAACCCTGGCTGTTCACAGCAGCAGAGCTGACGCCGTTGATGCCATATGCTGTCGTGATGCTGTCTGCTGACCTGGTGAAGTATTTTGAAAAGCTTTCTGCTAAACGGTCGTGATGGAAGAGGAGGGCTCTGGCCACATGCATACTCACCCTCCTGGTCTGTAGGTGCACAGGCTGCTCGTGTCCTGGGTCCTTGTTAGGAACTGACCTGAACGGGGTCTGTCTGCCTGGTGTGCCCTGATTCCTTGGGGAGGGAAAGGGCCTGGGGTCATTCCATTACTCTAGACAAGCTGCAGACACAAACTAGGGACCTTACCATCATGAAGCATCGGTGCCTTATAACCTTCATCCATTTTGTGTTGGAGTGAGGCAAGGGGGAGTTGTCATTAGGTTTTATTTTCAAAGAAAACCAAGAGAAATCACAAACCCAATATCATATGATGGGCAGCGTAGAAAATACACTGTCCTGATCCAACCAAATACTTAAGCAGATACTTAGTCTTTTCTTTGTATTTAAAATTTATGCTCAGGGATTTGGCTCTTGACACCAAACATCTTGGGCAATTCAGTCTCCCAGTGCTGCTCAGGACATTCTTTTCCGCTTATAAGGAAACTTTATTGAAGCAGTACAAGATGATAAGCATTAATAGAAGGAGAGGAGAGGAAGAAGAGAGAAACAGAATTCCTGTTCCATAACTTCAAAGGAAGAAACAAAACCAAACAAAAAACCATTAAGTTTCCTTTGCAGAAGTATGTGGAGTGTGAATCCTTGGAAGGGCAGGGAATAAAAGATGATAACCTGGCTGTCAAAAATAAAATGTGAGCTGCATATTGCACCCTTTGCTTTAGAGAAGCAATACATCTTGCTGGAAAAAGCCCTGGTCTGTCACTATTCACACCATGCCTGACTTGATCATCTCAACGTCAGCTAATGCCCATGTGCATTACCCCAGATGCAGCTGGGCTTGGGCAGTCCCCCCCCTTCCCAGCTCTGTGCTGGGTGGCCTCAGACCTGCCTGCCATGTTGCTGCCCTCTCCTGTTGGATGGACCGACCAAAACTGTCCTTTTGGTGGCCAGAAAGAGCATGGAGGGACACACAAACATGGCACAGTGGGAATGGGAGTGCAGCAGTTTGGTGCCGTTGCAGGGAAGACCACTCCAGCAGGTTGTGCTCTGTGCTCTGCTCCTGCCCCATTGCCATCCCTGGGGCTAACCCCAGCCGTGGACACACGGACGAGTGCTGCCTGCCGACCCACTGGGGCTCTGAGCCCAGCACCAAGTACTGGGGAGAGATAAGAGACAGAGATGTGTGCCATGAGAAAGGCAACTAACCACAGCCCCAGATAAGAGTGAAATATTCCATCTGTCTTTGTTTTAATGTCATTGATCTAAGCCAGAGGCGCAACAATTTCCAGTGCAAAAGTTTATGGATGTAATCTCTGTTTGCTGGTGGAAATGGCTCCACGTACTTGGGAGTGGGAGCATGCCCTGCTGGTGTGGTTTGTCTTCTGGGGAGCTAAAGACTTCAAGGAGATTGCTTTAGCAAGGGGTTAGTAAACTTCACAGTTGTCCGCAATATTTTATTGGAGGCCGGAGAGACCGCTCAAACATCTGTTTGAGGGAGCAAACAAACAGCTTTGCCACGTTGGTTAGAGCTGACTCATGGTTTCTGTGATCAATGGACTGAAATTACACGCTGAAAGTGCAGGCCGGTATCTAGGATATGACTTTAGGGTAAATAAGAGCATAAAGAGGGTGCGGAGCCTCCATGTGATTGAGCTCTGGCCTTCTCCATTGCACTCTTTAATATCACATCCCCGAAGGGAGACTTGGTGGTGGTTGCTTTTCAGAATAAACATTCTGGGTCACAGCAGTAATTAATACAGCAGAGATCTGGGAAAATATACCTCTGTAAACAGTGACGTTTTATAGCTGTGAAAGGAACTGTGTGTACTGAGAACTCTCTGCCTGTATCTGAGCGTGCCCCGCATGCAGAAACAAATCAACAACTGGGAATTTCTGCATTTGGTGAAAAATAATCAGATTTCATTTGTACAATGCATCTGTATTTTTCTGGGAATTAAGAGAGAGAATATATATTGTGATAGGAAAATGAATATAAGAGGAGCCAAAAGAGAGTTCAATCAGATTTCTTATGCAGATAACATAATGAAATATATTATAAAAGTTTAACTTTGCTATCAGTTACCAAAGAGAAAGTTTAAAATATAGATCCTGCCTGCCACAAATTTCCAGTATAATAATATTATCCACTATAATGTTATACGCTCCACAAATATATAAATATATAGCTGCAGAAATACAGACATTTAATACTCACAAACGTGTGTCACCCAAGTGAAACAGTGAAATATGCAGGGTGCAAAGGAGGTGGTGATGCTATCTGTTATCCGCGTGCCAGTCCTGCCAGCAGCTGGGAACTCCAGCTCCACAGGGGTTTGAGGTCGGCAGGAGAAGCCGGTACGTGTAACCTAATAGTGCAGTATAGGCAGGAATGGTTTGCACTATACAAAGGGCAATTTCATGGTCATCTCCCTTGGAAAGCTGATGGGATTTGGAAGCTGAACAGCTATGTGTGTCTTTGAAAACATCTCCTGCAACGCTTAGACAGAATGGCGACAGGCCTTAAAAAAAAATCCCCAAAATAGGCAAAGTTAGAACCTGTTTTATTCTAATGCTGTCCAAGAATAGGGAAGTCTGTCATGTGAACTACAGAAAATTATTAAGTGTTCCCTCATGGTAAAATGTGACTTTGATTAACTGCTCTTACCAGTGCTGATGGCTGTAGGGAATGGTGTATGCAGACCAGGGGAGGGTCCCTTTAATATCTGGTGAGCAGTGAGTGACATGCAACACACTTTGCATCTGAGGATGCTCCAGAAACCACTGATATCATCACTGGGGATATATGTAGCTGCATCATTCATATAGAGAGTACAGCGCTGAGCTTCAGGGGCTTAGCATCTTTCTTGTGCTAAAGAACAAACAGCATCCCTAGAAGAAATCCAGCATTTCTCTGCAACAGGAACTTTGCTCTCTGCCCTGGCATGCAAAGTCCTTTTCTTCCCCTGTAAATACTTTCTCCTTCAATAAATGTCATAACATGCGGTAATCTTATTATGCTAGGTAGGTTATTTTTGCAAAGAAAACACATCTTTCACCTCTGAAAGTCTGCTTCATTCAGAGCCCATTCAGCTCTCTAAGGAAAAAACAAGGCCTGGGCTATGCTGGCAAGTGTGCTGGGAAATTCGGGAGCTGATCCATTCTTCGTGTTGCCTTCAGTGCCAGGGGGCTCATGTTTTCCATGGTTCCCTTGAATGTGGATATCACTTCCTTGCCCTTTTTAGGAGGTTTTCCCCAGTGCTTGTGGCCATGAAGGTGTCCCTTGCTGCCCAGGTTTGCTCTGGGAGAAGGGGAGAAGGAGGAGAAGAGGACAAGGAGAAGAAAGAGGAGAAGGAGCAGAAGAAGTAGGGGGTTATCTGTGCTGGCTTTTAGCCTCTGATCCCAAATCTTTCTGAAAATTGAACAATCAGCTTAATAACAGGAAGTTGGGAGCTGGCAAATTACCGTTCCTATAATCAGAACAGGACACGGAGAGAAGGAGCTGTGCTTTGGCAGTGATAACTGGTTTCCATGTCTCATTAAAACAATATGGCTTATTCATATTTTAAGATTGTTTTTGTTGTTGTTGTTGTTCAAAGGCTAACAGAGCAGGTGCCCCTTTTATGGGCCACTAACCCATTTTGGCGGAGTGGTTTGCATTGGTCTGCAGCGAATTTACTCAAGCTGCCTGGGTAAACATGGTACCAGCTCTGCATCCCTCTGATATCAGGACTTTAGGGGAAAAGCCACGAAACAAGTCACTTCTGTCGTGTCCCCAATCCACGCCTGGGCTGACCGTCCTGGCAGCCCTCTGGCCATGCACGTCTCCTGAACTGTTTTTCTCAGAAGAGGGTCAAAATTTTGGTGTAGGTGGGAATGAAAAGTGACTGAAAGGATAAATAAGGACATGGTTATCAGGATGCAGGCATGCACCCAGCCATTGTGCAGTGCAATGCGTGCCTGGAGCTGCGCAGGGGTGATGCTGTGACCAATACAAAAAATATATGAACCATTTCCTACAGCCAGTACTGTAAAAGGGTAACTCAGGTCTACAGAGACCTTCCTCCTCTGCCTGTTGGTAAAGTCCCTACCCATGAGGACAGAAGCACAGCTCTTGTGAAAGGAAAATGTATAAAAACCAGATTCCTTGAGTGCATTGTGGCTTTTCCCAGCAGGAGCCCTTGTTGGTGGAAATCCCTTCTCCGTCCTACCTGGCTGCAGCAGGCAGGGTGCAGGGGTGTGATGGGCAGCAAGTGCACAGCACAGCTCCCAGGATGTTTTGCAAAGCCGGCTCAAAGCTCTGTGCAGAGACACAACAGAGATAAGCCAGACTGAGAGTGACTGAAAGCTGCGTTACCAAAGGTGTGGGTCACAACGATCCCATAACAACACTAGCACAGAGTTTCTGGGACAGAATCTTTGAGGGGATAAGGCTGTATTTTGACTGAGTTGGGTCTGAAGGCTGTTGTGGAGGCTGTCTGTGCTGCGGCCCCAGAATCAATGGTTTGGGCAGAACCTCTTGCTGCAAAATAGCAGGACTCGAGGCAGTGCTGGCTGCTGCTGGCCGACCCTGCAGAAATGACAGAAGGAAAAAAAAAAAAAAAAAAAAAAAGAAAAAGGAAATAAAGTAGAAGTAGGAACTATGAAGATGAAAAATGTCTATCCTCTGAGTAACGAAGAGTATTTATGAATAGTTTGTACCTCTGGCAATAAGACAGCAATAGCAAACATCCAAAAAATCCAGCATAATGTTCAAGTGAATGGGGACTTACTCCTTTGCATTATGCTTAAGGATAGTATAGACCAAGCGTGTGTCTTCATCAGACAGCTCCATAACAAGATCTGAAACAAACTTTTGTATTGAGCAACTTAGGAGCAAGGAGGAAGTCATGACACACCAAGCTTTTCCAGTTTTCTCTAAGAACTGAAGAGCCCAGTGCAGAAGGGAGACAGGTCTCTGAGGCCCAGCACCTTTTGCTAGACGACATAGTGACTGTAGGCACAATGCTGTAAAATATCCTGTCTGCTTTATCTTGGGTGGAGCAAGAAAGGAAGGAAAGTCACAATAGCTCTCCTCCCTTAATCAAAATAGCCCATGTCTATCTATGAATCAAAGATAAATTAGTAATAGGGATCCTTGGGGATTTGGACTGCTACTAGAAGCCAATGAGAGACAGGGTGAATATGCATACTTGAATGTCATCCAAGCATTTAACACACTCCAGTTTGGACAAAGTGTCTGTGTAGCATCCCTCTGACCAGTTCCTGTGCAATCTCATAAAATGCGTGAAAACAGCACTTTTTTTTTTTTTTAAAAAAAAAGCCTCTCTTTCCTTTCCTATACCTATACTTCCTCTTTCCCTTCCTATTCCTATATCCCTCACATCCTCTGCTACTGAGTCCCAAAGAGGATCCAGTGCCTTCCAGCCCTGCGGCCTCCCAGAGCCCATCACTGTCGGGAGCGGTTCCTTCTGCGTGTCCTGATGCAGACGCGTTATAGCCCAGTGGCACGATGTCATGTCATGCCATCAGAGAAGTTGTCCCTTTGGAGTTTGCCTTTTTTTTTTTTTCCCTTCAGCAGCTCAAAAGACATCCTTGCTGAACTCCTCGTTTGCACTTGGTCACGTATTACTCACATTTATTTTACTGGTGCTGAGTATTTATGCATTTCCTGCATTTAAAAATATCCATGTACAATTTTTATTTTCCAAGGAAAGAAGGAAAATTTTACCTCAGATTCCTAAGCAAAACGGAGAGAAAAACCTGGAGGTGAACAGAGAAAGGACCTTAGGACTGAGTTTTATTCTCTTATTATCAAAGTTTATTCTCTGAAGGCAGTGACTTACACTGTAACAAGAGAGATTCAGGGAAAAAACATCCATGTCACTCACTGACAGTAGTAGGGGAGCAGTGGGAAAGTCCATGGGAAGAGATGTGTGTGATGTCTCCATTTCCAGCAATTCTGAAGTGCAATTTTCACCGGTATGGGTCAGGGCAGTTGGCAGTGGTGCTGGTTTGGGTTCTGGGTGACACCTACCTCAAGCAAGGCTCAGGCTAGCAGCGAGGTGACCCAGCTCTGCATTCAGACACACAGACCTGTTTTAAGGGATACGGCATCCCAAGAAGGAGAGGGAAAAAAAATAATGCACATTTTCTCATGATTTATGCAACTGATATGAAATATTTGTTGTACATTTCCTTTGGGATGCATTCAGTTCAAAACCTGTGATACCAACTGATAATGAGTTACACATTTATTTTGAAGCAGAGCAGGCCAACACTAATTGGAAGCACGTTCTGTTTGACTAAGCAGGTACAGGAACTCCAAAATATTCACCGTCACTTAACTTAGGTCTTTACAATAGTATTAATCAAACCACTTTTTCTAGGCTTAGAAAAAGTCAATGGAACAGTCATCAGGCAGGACACAGAGCAAAGCAATCCTGGTCAGGACCAGTCAAAAAGCGTTTTCTTTTTAGGACTGTTACATTTTCATTATAAATGAATAAATATATGAATAATAATAATAAAAAATAATTAAATTAAAATAAATTAAATTAAATTAAATTAAATTGTAAAGCTTTCAACTGTGGCTAGTAAATATTTCATTGTCAGATGAAAACTTCTAGTGATTTCAGGAAATATCTTTTTTTTTTTCCCCCTACAGAAAGGAGGCATTTTTGTAAAAAAAAGTCACTGTGAGTTTCAGGCCCCACTTCCCACTGAGGAGCAGCCTTCTGGGGAATCTGTGAGCAGTTCTTGTACACGTTCCTCCTGTGCTCCCTGGCAATCACGATGCGTCTACAAACATTAACGGGTTGTGCTGGGGCCCAACCACAGCCATGCAAGATGGAAGGCGAGCGCTGTATCCCTTACACAGATGAAGAAATTAAGATATGAGGCCACGGCAGCTGCTGCTGCAGAGCTGAGCGCCTGGCAACACTTTTCATCATCGTCATTTGCATTATATTATCCTGCACTATCACGCAAACAGGGCTGAGGCTGCGGACTGCAATGTGGTATAGAAAGACACATGAGGAGGCTATTATATCTCTTGGGACACAATTTAATGTTATCTGTAGCAGGTCTGCTCTGATAGTCATTATACGGAAAATTAATTCACAGCCAGAAAGGGGAGGCACAAGGACAGCCCTTCAGATGGCATGTTAAGTGTAGAAAACTGTGACAGCACTGCCCTAACAAGACAGTCAGCCCTTGAAATGCATTGACAATCTAGATTTTTTATGACAGCAGAGAGATCTGCGTATTAAACCCTTCACTTTTTTCTATAGATAAATAAATAGCAATAATACACACGAGTGTGGATGATGGTGGAAGCCTTCCTGTGGGCAGGAATGTATTTAGAGAACTACTCAATGAGCATTACCATGTACAGTAACAGCCGCATGGAAAAGCAGAAAATGACCAGAGGAGGCTTCTGGTGCCAGATCCTACAGCCTTGTGACCAATGCCCCAAGCTGCCCATTGAAGTGATCCGTCCTAGACATTGAAATATTGTTTTCATGGTGCTGCAATGTGGGGAACCATCAACTAATTTCTAAGCTATAGCTGTTTTTTTCCAAGTGCCAGATCTTGCCAAACACTTGGGGAAAATAATAAAAGACTATTCTCAATTGAGTTTATCTTACAATTTCAGGTGCTAGACACTGTTTCCTTCCCCAGATATGAGAAAAAAAAATGCTGTGGGTTGGTTTATTATTTTTTTCCATGTCTAATTCCAGCTGTGGGATGATTTTATGTGCCTGGCAATCCTTGCTGTGCTATCTAATAAGTGGCTGTTGAGCATTCACAATTGGCTGGAAGAATTTCAACCGCACTTCTGCAGGAGAAGAGTTCAGCAAAATTTCACGAGGGTACTTCAGCACTAAACTTTCCTATCTGGCCAAGTTACAAAATGGGCCTTTCCCTCATACCACGAGGAGATTAATAAACCAGCAAAACCTCCATACACACAGGTTGGAAGAAGAAGACAACAGAGAAGGGCTCAAGGGGGAGCCAGGACAGAACGCCCTGGTGCAAACACACTGCAATATTAAGTAAATGGGGAAAAACTATGTAGAGATTTTAATTAGTGTTAGTAGATGGTGCATGGATCTACAGCAAGGAATCCACTGAAAAACACAGGTTGCTTGGTACTGCTGGGCTGGCTCCACGCCTTGGAGAAACACAGAGTGATCTCCAGTGAGGGAATGTTCCACAAAACAGCACAGCGAGGACATCCTGCGCTGCACCATGGCTTTTTCCAAGAAAAACAGCCAGCAGCCCAAACCAAACCCCAAACAACGCAAACCTCAGAAACGTAAATAAAACTGAGCAGGAGAAAGCAGCCTTCGGAAATCTGGGAGAGCAAGGAAGGAGCAGCCCAGCTGAAGGCACCGTGGGACTTGCAGAAGACCAGCCTGCTATTTGCTCATTGCAGCAGGGTAAACACGTGGCCAACCTGTGATGAAACTGGCCCTGGGAGCAAGAGATCTGGCTGGTGAGAGCACAACAACATGCCTGTTTCCTTAGATGGGAGGTTTTGTGTGGACTTCAGCACCAGACAGTAGTAACTTTCCGTTCAAAAGCCAACGAGGAGAGTTACCACGATGGTGTAAGTCCTCTCTGAAGAAGAAAAGCACTGAGCACAGCCAGTCCCTTGGACAACGGATGCAAGTCCATGGGTTAGAGCATCTCTTGCCAGATGCTACAGAGAGCCACTCCAAACAAAGGGCCCTCTCAACGTGACACAAGTGGTGGTGAGTGTTTGCCTGGAAGTGCAGCTGACATCAGAAATAAAAAGAGTCTCCAGGAAAAACAGACTGGTCTCGAGCACTGTGCCTTTAAATAACAAGATCCTCTCTTCCAGATGATTTTAATAAGCCCAGGCACATGTGTTGTAACCCCTTGATGCAGTACAATATGAATAACCAAATAAAAGATCTCTCCAGATTTTAAGATTTACTGTTTGCGATGGGAAAAGGCCAACCAGATGACATCATTATACTTCAAATGTGAATTACTGCCAAGTTTGGTAATACTAAACTGGAGAAATTGATCCTCTATGTTTTTTCAGAAAAATGATTTTTGGCTTCGGTGGTGATTTTTTCTTTTGTTATTTATGTAACTGTAACATTTGTGTTTAGCAAACTTTAATTTTACTTAAAACTAGAGCCAGAGTACCTTATCTTACAGGTTATTTGTTTTCAGCCATCTGCTTAGCTGGAAATAATTGAGTTTGACAATTTATGGGTTAAAGAGTCAATGGATTGTGTTGGATAATTCACAAAGAGCCAAATTCTAGCTCAGGCAAAGCTGTAGCTGGCTTCAGTGGGAGTCTGCCTGATGAGGATGTCAGGATCCTGGTCTCTGTCTGGAAGATGTTGCATTGTTTGCCTGAGGAAGAAAAACCCATCCGTATGTAACAATAGCACCCTTTTCATGTAACACATCTGGATTTCTGGAAGGATAAAAAGCCACGATACTCCAGCTAGTACAATACTATATTTCATTTATATACCATCTCCTCTGATCCCATGGATATTTTCAAGCACCCCCTTGAACGAGGTCCACCAAACGCTGCTCAGCTCACCGCGGAGCTAAACAGACCAAGTCCCAAGGAGGTTAAGCCACTTGCCCAAGACTGCAAAGTGATTCACAGGCAGAGCTGAAACTGAAAACCACAAAGCTCTTTTTCCCACACCCCTGCACACCACTTCTTTCAAAGTGTTTGTTGATGATGTGAATAACAACAGTTGCAAAGCTTTGTGTTGCAGACAATTCCGGTGAGATATATATATATATATATATATATATATATATATATTAATCAACTACTTACTGAAATCTCTTCATTTTCCATTGCATTAAAGGATTCTGAAATTTCTCATTACAGCACTGTTTGCAGGCAAATCCACATCCTTAAGGCCAGGAAAATGTTCTATTTTTACAGCGTACATAAGTATACTTATTAAAGCAGCCATATATGCATGGAATCATGTTGGATCTGTATTTTTCAGAGAGGAAGCCCCAAGCCTTACAGCTGTTATTACTCTTAAAAGAGTGTAGCATGACACCCATGAAACCCACTTGATTCACCACCTACAGCAGAACAGGTCTTATTTAAGGCTTGGTGCCATCAGTGCTGCAGAGTACGATTTGCCTAGTGGAAATCACTGCCTGTTGATAACTCACTGCTGTTTTATTTGTTGTGTTTGATCCTTAAGCCTAATTCCCCAGCCCCAGTGCCATGAGATGCTTTGCCCTGAGGATGGCACGGGGAGGAGATACACGCCAGATCCTGCTGCCCTTGGGAGCCTGTGGCATGCCACATTGGTGCTTTTTGTTGTTGACATCTCTTGCTGAGGGGTAGATCTCCCAGCTGTGGACACATTTTTTCTCAGTGCCCGTGAAGGATTGGTATGATATTACTGTTAGCTGTAAAGGAAACGCATGCATGTCTGAGGAGACCCTGAAGTCACATGCTGCAAAAAGTGGCCTGTGACAATGACCTTACTCCACTTCATCCTCCAATGATTTTGCTGAAGTTTTAGCCAAGTTTGGTGAAGTTTTAGCTGTATCATCAAGTAAATACACAACCCTTCCATGCTCATCCTCATAGTCACAACTATCATGCAGACTGATATACTTTGAAGCAATTTTCCTGTTGCAAAACAGTGTTGTGCATTAAATTACAGACTTTTGGAGCACATCTGTGCAAGCCCCAGGAGTTAACCATGCTTTCATCCATCACTCGATGAGTTTTTGCAATACATCTCTGCATTGTGGCTTTGCCCATGGCAGGTGAGGGAGCGCTCCCAAGACACAGTGAGCAGAACCATGAGCCCCAGCCCAGCAGGAAGACGATGCTAAGTGCCTGCTGGTGGTGGGAAGAGATCCTGGAGCATGCCCATAGCCTGGGAGCAGCAGCGAGGAGTGGAGGATGAGGCCAAAACAAGCACAGGAACTGACAAACGCCAAGGGGAAGCTCTGGGGCCAAGCACGGGTTGGGAAGAGCGCTTGGCTCTCTGAGTGAGAAGAACCTTCCCGGCTCTTTGGTTCCTGGTGTGCAGGGGAAATGGGGCTTCACAGCAGCCCTTGGAGGAAGCCGCCCCACATCAGCACTGGCTTTCACCCCAGCCAGGCATTCTTCCTCCCACCAGCCAAATGAGGAAAGAAAAGAGGGACAAAAAAAATAGCGCTAAGCCCTGAATTTTGGCGAGCTGCTTCAGCCATTAAAAAAAAAGTTGAAGGCCTCTCTGGTTACAGCAACAGCCGCCATCTGAACTGTGGGCGAGTTCAAGCCCAAGGATGGCTTTGTAGGACTGGTTGTGAGGAGGTTTGGGGTGGGATGGTTCACACACCTCATTAGGGACCAGCGCCAGGGCAAGAGCTGTGTGTGGCTGGCCTCATGCCAGCGGCCGGTTTTAGTCACACCAGCTGGCATCTGGGCTGGAGTAGGGCAGGGCAGCTGCAGATGAGGCAGCATCAGTCTCTCAAATCCTCTTGGCTTTAGAAGCTGGTTTCCGTGGCTCAGGGAGGTTTGGGTGGCATAAAGAGCTTTCTGTTGTCCAAACCAGTCCTGGGGGAAAGGTTCAGGGATGACCAGCTCCTGGGCACGGAAAGAAGTGTAAATATTTGCTGCTGTTTTATTAAAAAAAATGATATATTTTTTTTCCCACCCAGCTGCACAGACATGCTCCACAGATGTGGTGGGCAGATGAGGATCTGGAGTGGGGAAAGCAGAAAATCTCTGCTCCTGCGCTTCTTGCTGCACCCCTAGGTGCTCTGCTAGTTGGATTGTTGGTAGATATGGGAATCTGGCAAGCTACGAACAGCCACTTGCTTTAACCAGAGAGTGTGAATGCAGTTATGTATTTCACAGCATGCAAAATCTACCATGGACTTGGCAGAAATGTCCCCACTAGTCAAAAGAATAAGGAATATATAAAATACTGAATTCCTGTATCCAGATGAACTGGAACACAACCCCAGAAAGGAAGAACTAAAGAATTAAAGCACAACATTTAGTTAAAGGTCCTTACATTAAGCAATATCATGGCCATGATATAGGGCCCCCAGAGCTTTATTCTCAATGGGGCATGACGCAGTGCATGGAGGAGGGAGGCCAGGTTTGCAGACACAGCACACAGCACATGGCACATGGCTTGGCACGATGGGGAGGGCCAGCAGAGGTGAAAATGATCAAGGTTTTCCCAGGGAGAGGGAGGTGAAGGAGCTATAACAACCCTTCAGAGGAAAGCATTGTCCCTTTCCAATATCACATCCTTACTTCTTCCTCCTTCCCTCTCTGTATGGACCACGTAGATCCCAGTGCCCTCCATGAAAATCACTGTGTTGACTTCAGGTACTGCCCAAGCCAAAATACATCAGGGAAGATGAGGGAAGGAAAGGCAGGACAACCAGCACCCCGAGCCAAAGTCCTCCTGCACCTAAGTTCTGTCTGAGTTACAAGGGGAGGGTATATCTTGGGGTAAATGAAGCAGGGACCACCACAGGAGGGTGTTTACAGCCAGGAAGATGCTCCAAGTTATCATTGCAGGTGCTCTTCTGACAGCTTTTGGATTCACTTTATTTTACAAATAATCATGGCTGGTTGCCTGACTTTGAACTTTGGTCGGGTGGCGTCCTGCATTTCAGCAGAAGCCTTGCATTTAGTGGTGTCCAACTAAAACATGTAATGTGGTCAGAAATGTGTTTTCCCTTGTTTTAAGAGGAGCAGCAGAAGGAAACTTGGAGGAAGTTCTGGTCTCTTTTTTTCCTTCACTATTGGATGGCTTGAGAAATGAAAGAATCTGTTTCTGTGTGAATGTATCCCTTTGGACTATTTTTGAAACACATTATCTAGAGCTGTGCAAAGGATTGTTTTATTTCTGTGTGGGTTTATTTTTTATTTTTTATTATTTTCTGCCAAACCAGAAACAAACAAACAAACAAGCAAAAAACAGAAAAAAAGTCCATTTCATATTGACTGATCTCTTTCATGCCATCATGCCACTATAAGTTAATAGTTCTGTTTCATTTTCAGATTTTGATTGCTATTTTCTTAGCCCTTAGAAAAAAAGCTTGAAATTGCTTTTTCATGAAAAAAAAAAAAAATCTGCCTCCAAATTAAAAAGAGAAAAAATCTGTTTAGAGAAAACAAAAACAACAACAAAAATGAATAAAATATGTTAAACTGACTCCATTTTCTTATTGGCTTGCAGGTAAAGCTCTTTGGAAGCTGTCTAACTAATTTCTCATCTTAAAAATGATATTCTAGCAAATTGTCTGTTCAGAGAAAACCCCAGTAAATTTCCAGTCCTTGTTTAATATGAAGTGATACTTGGGCAAATGTACTATTTCAGAATGAATAAAATAGCGCAAAACTAGAGATGTCAAACAAATTGAAATCACCTGACATTCAGGGCTAGGTAGTGGAGCAGAATCTCACCAGCTTGGAATAAAATAACATGACCTGAATGCAAAACCCTTTTGAAATGCAATTTCCTTCTTGGGGCACACACAAATCAGACACAGATGCAGCAATGTCTCCTTGCCTTTCAGCTGATCACAGTGCATGTTTCTAGCCCACCTTGACTGCAAAGAAGTTCAGTACTTAAGCCTCAGTGGATCAGCATGATCATCTAATGCCATCTGCCTCTCTTGGAGTTATTCCTGTTATTGCCCAAGCAGTACATCTTGGAGAAAAACAGGAAAAAAATGGAATGGATCTTCCTAATCTTCTTGAAATCTAGAAATGATGCACACTGAACTGCTACCAATTCACCCAAAAAGGATTTCTTGGAGGTCCTTGACACAAGCAGCAACCCAGCTACCTCTGAATGTTCTCTGACAATGTCATAGCCCATAGCGGACTGCTTTGCATCATTCCCATCAAGGTGCTTAGGAGGAAGGATGAATCCTTTTGACATTTTTAAGGTGCTAAAATAGGATCTGGGGAAGTGAGGCAGGTTTTTGATGCAGCCCTGGTGATCAGGAGACAGGGTTTGAGAAGGGAAAGCACTGGAGACTTTTCTCCAACTTGTCTTCATTTACCTACCAGTGTCCAGGACGCCATCAAAGTATCAATGCTCTTGAACATCTTTTGTTTGGGTGAGGTTAGAGTTAAATCTTTCTAACGCATTTTTGCTGCCAGCAGTTGCACGCAGCTAGAAATGGATATCTAAAGAGAGTGCATACGAAGCAACTAACCACAATTGGTGTTAATTTGGAAGTGTTAGATTTGAGGGTCCATGAGAATAAAGTTCCCTGAACAGATCTCAGTTGTGGCCCCAAGTCAATGCAGAGTGTTGTGCTGGGTGTGTGAACTTGAGGAATTTGAGCTAAGGATCATGATGACACTAAGACACCAAAGAATACATAAATGGCTATGCAAAAAAAAAATCCTCCTCTTTTTCCACATTATTTCAGTATGTATTTTAATGGAATTTTGGATGAAATTCAGCTAATGCTTGGAAAGGTTTGGGCTGTTTTACTATCTTAACCATATGTCAGTGCTTCAGTCCTTCCCTGCTAGATTTAGGGTGTCTACAAACCAGTAACAGAGTCTAATCAAGTGTGTCCGGAAAGGGACAAACCCAGCAGTGTGTGACCAACACAATAACTTCTTTTTCATTTTTTTCTAACTTCCTGGTGTGCTAATATGATTATTGTCCACGGACATGGAGTCTTTATTTTAGGAAAATCTTGGAGCGGATTGCAAACACATTCCTTATCCTTTCCCTGAGAAAACATTTATGCTTGTTTTATGGTTGGGTAGTTGCTCAAATGCCCATGCAATGTATCCGAGGGGGGCTGGCGTGTGGGAAGAGCAAGCCCAGCTGCCCAAAGAGAGTCTCCTGAGGGCAAGCTTGGCACTTTGGCCAAGAATATTTTTGAGGGGGTTCAGCGGAGCTCCTGACAAATCACTTCCATGCGAGTCAGCCAGGCCAGGAGGACAGAGGTAGCTGCAGCTGAGGCTCGTGGCTGATGTCAGTGGTGCAAGGTGCCCCAGGCACCCGTGTCTAACCAGACATGGCCCACAGAGGTGGCTGGTACATAACCCCTGCACTAGCCATGGGCCATGAAAATGGGCATGGAGAGGACAGGGTGGACAGCAGAGGTATACAGTCCCCACCTCCCCCAGGGTGGCTTTCCAGTTTTGAGAAGAGAAAGACATTCCTCAGCTTCTTGGGCCTTCCTGGAGGATGGTGGCACGACCTTCCTTTGCTTTAACTCTCCTTTTCAATTCACAGTAAATTAAGATTGCTATTATTATTATTAGAAAAACACTTGAATAGCCCAGGGAGGCAAGTTAAGAGGAGCTGGTGACATCCTGAATCTCACACAACCTTTTACCCTCACATCTGTGCGTTTTCATCAGCTGAATTAAAAGTGAGTAGAAATGCTCACACAATTACAAGTTTCTATGTATGAAACGACTGGTTGGGTACCCACGCTGCTGGGTCCTGTGCCAATTAGCTGAGGCAGAGCACAGTGACTCCAGCTTATCCGCACAGCACAAGGCTCTTCGTCATCTCAGCCTTTCCCCTCTAATAAGGGGTTGTGCTTCGGTCGCATAGTTTGGTCTCCATTCATAAACAGAACACATTGCAATGTGAAAATCTGGTTGTAATCTTCCCGCATGATTTCTGGGGGCATGGCATTTCACTCCTAAGCAAGGAGACTACGAGAACTTTTCTGTTATGTCCTTCTGTTAAACACCATTGTGAGACATCACTCAGGGGTGTCTTTGTGCTCCTGGGGGCATCGTGGATGGGAGCCCTCCTGCCTTAGGGTTGATGGCAAAAGTCACTGGGTCAATGAAACCAAGTTTCAACTAAAGCACCTGCAGCCTGGCTTGCTACTCCACAGAGAGCAGCTGGTATCTGCAATGCAAAGGATCCCACTCAGCACGGCCTCCCCTCCTTCTCCCATAGAAATGCTGCAACAAAAAAATAACCCTCTCTAAATAAAAACAACATCGAAAGATCTTCTGGCCCTCAAGGATCTATTGTCCCTAATTCCCCTCTCATTACCACTGTTTATCTAACACTTTTGCACTTGGGTTCACAGGTTATCAAACGCCTTAGCCTTGTCATTGTTGGTTCTCACCCACGCTAAGGATGGCACTGTCAGGATGCTCAGGCTTTGGGGCTGGACGTGCTACAAGGGATCAAAATGCTTCCTGTGCAGAGTGACGACCACATCAGCAGAATGTGTGCTGGGAGAGTACAATTCTGTTGTTTCAGCGCCACAGCTCCAGTTCAGGAGACAACAGAGCGTCTTCCCATCTGCCAAGTGCAATGCAATCCATCTGCTCCCTTTGACATCACTTTGCTGCCTCTTGCAAGACCTATTCCCCACCGTCTCTGCGCTTTCCAGGCACACCGTGACTCATGTTCTTCCCAGGTACAGCAAAGCTGCGAATTCCCTTTGGACATTATAGCAGTTCTCTTATTTTGACGGTCTCCCGCTTCAGTAGCTTTCACAGGGTTGTAGTTCTTGGTGTGAAGAGTAAAACAGATGTTTTGTTTTGTTTTGTTTTTCCAGCAAACAGCAAAGTTATTTCTACGAAATAACACAATAAGAAAGCAAGATCCTGCCAAATCTCAGAGCATTAACCTGCAGCTTTAGCAGTGTGCATTTTCCGTTTAACCCACTAGTAGCCAGAAAAGCAAGCATTTAGAGGTAACACAGGTAAAACGGGCAGATGTGATGTGTGAGGCAGATCTTTGTGAGTGGATTCACCTTCCCTCACTTTAACCATACAGAAATAAGACTTAAATGTGGTGGAGAGCCACCCTGGGGCCCCTCATGAATCAATGAAGAGGAACAGATGTATTTAGGGTGTGATGGCTACTGCAGAGCAAGATTGAAGAAGGTTGAGGTCCTTTAGGTGTCTTTTTCTCTTTATTCAGTCTAACGGTGGCTAGCTCCGACTTTGACACCATGAGACAGGTGAAACATGCTGTTTTCAGGTCAATGAAGAGGTTGGGTGCTGGAAAAAGCTTTCTGCCCGGAGCCTGGCTGTGCACTGGAGCAAAGCATGCCACCTCTTCCAAACCACAGGAGTACACAGCAGCATCTCTCCAGGATGAGCAAGGTGATAACGTAAAGTATGAGCAAAAGAACACAGTCTGAGCTTTGGTAGGAATGAAATATAATAAAGCTCAGTAAGTCATTGTGTTTCTTGGTAAAGTACCACGTACAACTATAAATTGTCTGTGTGATTCTACAGGTGACAGAAGATGTATCGGTCTCCGATCGCTGAGCTGATTTAATGCATGAATCTGTAACAACATTGTTTGTTTAAATTTATGACACCGAAGTGGAATGAAGCCTCTCAGATGTTTAAGATGTGATTTTCCCTGCTGTAAGCAGGCTCCTTTGTTCTACTCCTGCACTCCTTCAATACCTAACCTTGTAAATGGGTCTAAATCAAGGAAATTTGGGTTAGGATTAGGGCTTCCTAATCCAATTTTAAGCCTCTATTTAATTGCTCCTTGGAGGCCCAAATACTGATGATTTCTCCGTTTTAACATCTTTGGTTTAACATGAAACAAAGCGGAAATTATATTTGCTATCAGAGCAGTTGCTGTAGCTGCCACATGGATGTCAGGTGAAGGTGAGAGGAAGAGAAGGGGCTTTGTCTTCTCGGGAACATGAAGGGATACCGCAGTGCTGCTCATAGGAAGTGGCCATCCAATAAAACGTCTGGGCTCTCTTCATCCTGCTGCCTTCCCTCTGCAAACGAGGGGAAAGAGCCCTTCTTTGCAACTGGTCTCAAGTTTCTTTTTCATCAGAGGAATGTAAATGAAAATACAGGGCTTACCACCAAGAATAGACGTACATTTAAGCTCTCTCAAATAAGCAGTCATCTCAGATTTCCAAAAGAATAGGGATAGACTGGTTTTGCTGTTAGAAAAGGGCCACATTTTCAAGCAAAATTGCTTCAAATCTTCCTCTTAACCA